>NC_056627.2:82275536-83475536 GCF_002870075.4 Lactuca sativa | reverse complement strand
ATTGGGGTGAGACTCTACTTTGGCTTACAGGATCCTACTGCATCAACCTTCTTCGTGGTTTTGAACAGGCAAGGAATGAGGGCAAGAAAAGTTCGTCGGAAATGAATATACCAGTGGACCATGTCATTGAAGTATTTCTTATCATCTTCAGAATTTTGCTTACACTGATTGATGATCCCCAGAACATGCTCCAAACATGAAGTGGTGTAAAGATGTTTGTCAGCGAAAGCGAACAGACATTTCTGGCCTTTTTTCCTGGTGAACATAACCGAGTTTCGCTTCGGATCAATCCTCCCCATCTGCATTTTATTCAAATCACTTGCATAACCGACTGGGGAGATGGTGGGCTTCTTTCTAAGTACATTAGCAATTTCCTTATCCAACTTGGCAACCTCCAAGATATAACAAACCAACATCCTCTTGAAGTGATCTATGATTGGTCCATATTCAGTTTCATTGGTGAGGAGGATGTTATGCAGGATGATCCAATCGTGAGGATTTAGGTTAGGAAGATCAGCAAGAGAAACGGCATATTCAGCTTTATCTGACCCTCTCAAGACTTTGAATCTGACGTTCATGAAGTTACCCTCCCGAAAGGGTTTGAGGACCCGAACATTGACAATCTTCTGTGCACTCCACCTCTGATACTGAGGCTGAGCAAACCTCATATAGAAATCAATAAGTTCCCTTTCAACCTTCGGGTGAGGATGAGGGACTTCAGCTATGTGGGGAAATGCATGAAAGATAAATGCCTTTCGGGTCAAGGGCATGTCGAATTGAGACTCAACAGAATTAGCCCTGTCCAAAGAGATCACAGGTTCAAGCCAGAGGATGTTGGGGGACTCAATAGCTTCTTTGACAAGCTTCTCAAGAGTCCATGGTGGGAATAGTGTTTTTCGACTTTCAAGGAGATCATGAGCCTCCTTCATCCTCCTTTCATTTGCTTCGGCCTCCCTAGCAATCCGAGCATTCATGTCCAGTTCCTTGTCCTTGGCCTGTTTCTTCAAAATATTAGCAATGGTTTCTTTGTCTTCGTCTCCATCACTGTCATCGAGAACGTTTTTGCCTTTGTCTTGAGCACCCGAACCAGATGCATGACCAGTTGTTGGTGGTTCAGTTGCTTTAGTTGGAACTGATGAAGAAATTGGAGGCAGTTGGGAGTGAGCTGTGGAAACAGGAGGAGGTTGAGATTGATTACTGCCCTTTGAAGCTCCTTCTCCCCCTTGTTTTGGATGGACCACTTGCTCAAGAAGCCCCTCAATTCTGCTAAGCATGGCAAGGGAAGGAGCAAGATTCTCAGCAAGAGTTTGCCTCACTGAGTAGTTGAGAATTGGGCCATGCGCTTCAATGATATTCGAGAGGGCTCCGTGGACATCCGAAACACAACTCTTAATTATAGCACGCTCGGACCGAAGAGAATCAACCTCCTTCTCAGTTTGGGAAAGTTGAAGACTCCTTGTTTTTAGCGCATTTGTTTTGCGTGCAAGCGCATCCATCACATAATTTTCCGTGGAAAGGTCTTTTTGGAGCTTGGTTAGGCGATCCTCAACGGTTGTCTGGAAGGATTTGTTGTCTGCTTCTAGGGTCTGACAAAGACTAGCAAAGTGGTGTTGTTCTGTTTCAAAGGAAGTAGCCAACTTCTCAACAACCGAATTAACCTTTGTTGCATTAGATTCGGCTGCCCCCTGCAAAGACTCCAAAAAGAGGGTAGCATCTCGAATTCATCATCTTATCTTTTAAATGAGCTGTCATCATTAAATAAAATCAAAGACTTAGAAAAACCACAGTATTCCCTTGTTGAGTATATCATTAAGAACCGAAGCTACACAAAGGAAAGTAGCTTGTAGAGAACCGAACTTGACTTTTGGAAAATCAAAAAGATTTTCGTGCATAGAGTTTCAAAGATAAAGAAATAAAGCAACATCTATGTGTGAATTTGTGTTGTCAATATAGACACAAAACAGTGGATCTCGGGCACGAATCTCTTCCTTCAAAGTCAAGAGAGACTTTAAAGTGTCTGTGTGGTTTCCCGTTGAATTACGATCAAGCACTTGTTAAGAAGTGTTGAAAGGCATCTTTTGATGAGGCTTAGAAGGGTGGATTTCGCTTCAGTTCAGAATTCCGGATCTTGACATAAGACCGAAACCGAACGAAGTACCTGTGAGACCGATATGGTCTGTTGAACAAGTAGGTTTGGACTATATTCAGTGACTTGTTGGAAATGTTTGGTGTGAAATCTCAAAAAAAAATTAAAACTGGATTCTATGGGAAGAAATGTTATGGTGTGTAACAATTTCATAAGAATCACTCAAAAAGAAAAATAGAGATTTCATGGTACAACCACTTGGGTGATTTCATTAATTCATCGGTGAAAGCTAGAGCAAATTTAATTGTTCACCGTCAATTCATAGTGGATATTGAATTTTGGGTTTCACTTAACACGTAGTGACACGAAGCTAAGATCATAAACACAGAGATTGTGTAACCATAAACCTTAGTGGTTATTTCTGATAGTCTCAAGGGTTACATTTATGAACCGAAATATGATGGAGAAAAATGTTTGAGGTGTTGTAAAGAAACCAAAGTACCTCTGCTATAAAAAGAATGACCAAGCAGAAAACTCTTATCTCATATGAGAAAAGAGTAAGGTAGCTCATGATTAGAATAAATTTAGCAGCCTAATTGGGAAGACGAGGTTTGTATATACCCAGTAAATAAGGCTTTATTCAAAATCAGTTGAGGCTTTGGAAAACATGCAGTAGCATGCTTCTAGGGACACTTAGCTAGTATAAAGTGTGAGAATGATACCTGCCCCATCGATATTCCAGAAACTATTAACATAAACAGAAGTAGAGACAAAAGAAAGAAAATATTTTTGGAATTTTGATATTTTTGTAAAGAGAAAAACAAAACAAACCAAACAAATTTTTTTTTGAACCGAACCAGAAATTGACCGAACGCTCGGTTCATTTCGGTTCCTTAAAAAAATATTTTTGGATTTTTGGAAAACAATTGTACAAAAGTATACAACCAAAGAGATCACCTTTTTGAGATAAGCGAAAACAAGTGCAGTGGGACGGAACCCGAAATAGACCGAGAGTTCGGTTGATTTCGGTTCCCGTGTGAACCGAGCCCGAAATAGACCGAGCGTTCGGTTCATTTCGCTTCCAACTTTTAGTTTTGAGAAGGTGTTTTTGGTACTGACTCCGATTCCATCATACCTATCCCTTGTAGGATTTTATTGAAACTTGCTTCAGGAAGGGCTTTGGTGAAGATGTCGGCCAGTTGATCAGTGGTTCGAACAAAGTGAATTTCGACGTTTCCATCTTCCACATGATCCATAATAAAGTGATACCTCAGTGCTATATGCTTGGTCTTGGAATGTTGCACTGGGTTATGACAGATCCTAATTGCACTTTCTGAGTCGCAATATAGTGGGATCTTTTTCATATTAAGTCCATAATCCCGGAGTTGGCTTTGGATCCAAATCACTTGTGATGTGCAGGAGGCGGCTGCAATGTACTCTGCTTCGGCTGTAGATAGAGAAACACATTTTTGTTTCTTCGATTGCCAGCTAACCAACTTCCCATCTAGGAATTGGCAGCCTCCTGTGGTGCTTTTTTGGTCTAGACCACATCCTCCTATGTCTGCATCTGAGTAAGCTTGAACGAAGAAACCTGAGTTTGAGGGATACCAGAGACCGAGAGAGGTGGTTCGCTTCAAATACAGGAATATATTCTTCACTACCAGCATGTGTGGATCACGAGGATTTTCTTGAAACCTGGCACAATAGCATACTGAAAACATTATATCGGGCTTGCTATCTGTGAGGTATATCAAGGAACCAATCATTTGGCGATATAGTGTTATGTAGACTGCCAGTTTTTCCAAAGATGTTGTGAGCTTGGTGCCGAACGCCATAGTGACTTTGACCTTTGAGTCTCCCATCATGCCGAATTTGGCAAGGAGAGTCTTTGTGTATGCTTCCTGGTTGATAAAGATGCCTTCGGGTCCCTGTCTAATATTTAAACCAAGGAAAAAGTTAATCGGACCCATTGAGCTCATTTCAAATTTAGTATCCATCAACTTCCTGAATTCAGCTGTTAGGCTAGGATTCGTGGAGTCGAAGATGATATCGTCGACATAGATTTGAACGATCATAAGGTGGTTACCTTCCTTTTTACGAAAGAAGGCTGGGTCAACCGAACCTTGTTTGAATTTAGACATCTTTAAAACTTAGTTAATGTTTCATACCATGCCCTAGGAGCTTGTTTCAGACCATAAACTGCCTTATCCAAGATGTAGCAGTGATTTGGATGCTTTTCATTTACAAAACCAGGAGGTTGCCCCACGTACACTATTTCTTCAAGTTCCCCATTCAGAAAGGCACACTTCACATCCATCTGGTAAACCTCAAAGTTCTTGTGTGCAGCATAGGCAAGAAATATTCAAACGGATTCCAACCTTGCAATCGGAGCGAATGTCTCTTCGTAATCGATTCCTTCTTCCTGGCAATATCCTTTCACCACTAGTCGAGCCTTATTCCGGATCACATTTCCCTCCTTGTCCATTTTGTTTCTGAACACCCATTTGAGACCGAAAACCGAGGCATCTTTTGGTGTTAGAATAAGTCTCCAGACCTTATTTCTTTCGAACTCATTGAGTTCGTCTTGCATTGCCTGAACCCAATCAGAATGATCGAGAGCAGTATTGACGGTCTTTGGCTCTATTTTGGAGATGAATGAATTAAACATTCAGAATTCTACTTTGGAGAATAGAGCAGTTTGCTTCGCCTTCAGTTGTGATCGAGTTAGAACCTTTTCTAATGCATCACCCACTATTTGAGATACAGGATGATCTCTGGTCCATTTGGTGAGAGGAGGATAATTTTGATAATAAGAGGGATCCAATTCATCATTTACCACTTCTTCCAACTCTGATTGAATATCATCATCATAATGCATATTGGAATTCTCCCCCTCGATAGATGATGAAACATTTGGATGTGAACCAAAAAATCCTTCTTCTACTAGGCTTTCGGGCTGTTCCGGACTTTCGGGTGCAACCGGGCTTTCGGTTCTGGCTGGGCTTTTGGTTCCATCAAAGATTGGATTCTCCCCCTAGCCATGAGCATTATCGTCGATTGAAAATGATGGACCCTCCCCCTGGATATGTGAGTCCTGTCGATCTGAAGAGAATTGATTCTCCCCCTCGACTGAAGTATTGCTCTGAGGAGGTTCGTTTCTAACCGGTTCTTCTTCTGCCATTTGTTTGGTTGCGTCTTCGATAATCTTCTTAAGGTGATCCACCTTGTTGTCTGCTTCCATGGCTTCAGAGTGAATAGCCTTCTCAGGTTCATCAAATAAGTCCATGAACTGGTCAAAAAAATTGGCGATTGAGGCTGTGACCTGACCGGTTTGAGAGAAAATCTCTCCAATTGCCCCTTCGGTAGACTTCAACTTCTTGACGTAATTGTTATCGAACGTTACATAATAGGTTTCTTCAATTCATTTAGAACACTTATTCAGAACCCTATACGCCTTTGAAGTAAGAGAATATCCCAGAAAGATGCCTTCATCGGCTTTGACATCGAATTTGTTGCGATGCTCTTTGGAGTTGAAAATGAAGCACCTCGAGCCGAACACATGAAAGAACTTGACATTTGGCTTCCTGTTGTTAAGAATCTCATAGGGGGTGAGAGAGAAACGCTTGTTGAGATAAGATTTGCTTTTAGTGAAACAAGCTGCAGCAATGGCGTCTGCCCAGAAATATAGAGGAAGGGAGGCAAAACTCAGCATGGTTCAGGCCGCCTCACACAGGGATCGGTTTCGCCTTTCGAAAATTCCATTCTGTTGAGGTGTATAGGGGGCTGAGAAATTGTGACTGGTGCCTTTTTCTGCTAACAAATCTTCGAATTCTTTGTTCTTGAATTCTAGTCCATTGTCGCTCCTGATGTTTCGAACGACTTTTCTCAGTTGCACTTCGACCTGCTTGATAAAGATCTTTAGCTTGGGAGTCGCCTCAGATTTGTGCTTTAGAAAGAACACCCAAGTAAACCCTGAGAAGTCATCAACAATAACAAGGATGTACTTGTTACCGCCAATGCTCTCGATTGATGATGGGCCACATAGGTCGATGTGAAACAACTCAAGTGGTTCAATAACTTTGGTGTTTATGGTTGTTGGGTGACTTTGGCGACTTTGTTTCCCCATTTCACAAGCAGCACATAAGTGTTCTCGATCGAACTTAAGCAGTGGAAGACCCCGAACATGATCACCGATGACTAGCTTGTTGATGTCTTTGAAGTTGAGGTGTGAGAGCCTTCGGTGCCACAACCAACTTTCGTCTGAATGGGATTTAGACAATAGACATATGGCTGGATTCCCTTTGATTGGGTTGAGATTCAGAGGGAAAATTTCACCTTTTCGTTCTGACTTGAGAATAACCTTGTTAGATTTCTTCTCTATTATCTCTGAACCTTCGTCATCGAACAAGACTTTGAGACCTGTACCTCCCACCAGTTGAGACACACTGATGAGGTTATGCTGCAACCCCTCTACATAAGCCACCTTCCTGATTGTAAAGTCTCCATTTGTTATCATCCCATAACCCTTTATCGTTCCATAGGAGTTGTTACCAAACTTGACGTTACCACCATTTTGAAGGGACCGAAACTCCCTTAGCTCTTCCTTCCTTCCTGTCATGTGACGTGAGTAGCCACTGTCTATGTACCATTCTTCGTCGAACTGCTCGTCACTTATAACCTGCAAAAATTAAGCAGATTTAGGAACCCAAAGTTTCTTGGGTCCTCGTGAGCCTTTTACAGAAACAGGAATAGTAAGAGAAGCATCAACAAGATAAGTTCGTTTTGTTAATGTTGTTTTATCTTTCCTCTTAATAGTAAACACTTTGATTTTATTGGAGTTAGATTCAAGTGTTTTGGAATTCGGTTCAGGAGTTTGGACTTTAGCTTGCTTTCTGTCTTCATTTGCTGAGGAAATCTTAGTTTTTCCTTTCAAATCCTTCATCGATTGTGAACCTGGTGTAGGACGAGAATTAGGCTTAGAAGAAGAATGAGAACGAGAAGAATTAGAGGAATAGAAATTAGAATGAGAATCTTTCCTGACTTGAGGTTCGAAATGAACCTTTCGGTTGTGATCATTTGAGGGACCGAACCTGGACCTTCGGTTGCTATTTGTTGATGGACCGAAACTGGCTTTTCGGTTGTTGTGGGTTGTTGGACTGAAACTGGGTCTTCTGATGTAAAAGCTTGATGGACTGAACCCTGGTCTTTGTCTGTTGTTTTTTGGTGGACCGAAACCAGGCTTTCGGTTGTTGTTACTTTCAGAACCGAACCTATCCTTCCGGTCTTGTTCTTTCTGTGGCCCGAAAGTCTTCTTTTGGTTCTTTTGATCCAACGGACCTAAGCTCCTTTTATCCTTATTCTCTTCTCCTCTTGGCTTGGAGTTTCTATAAAAGTGAGTATAGTGAGGATTTTGGGAGCGCCAAAATTGCTTTCGCTCTGAGAGATTTTTCTTGTATCTCAGATTCCTCTGCTGCTTTTGATTGTTCACCTGTTTTGGTTGTCTATGAATATTTGCCTTTTGTTTCAGCTTCTGAACAACAAGTTCACTTTCCATGGAAGAGGTTTCGCTTGTTGAGGAGACGTATTCCACTGGAACCTCTTTTGTGCCACTGGTACTGGGCACATCAAAGTTGGTAGGTTTATTAAGTGGTTCTGCCACATATCTACCTTTGACCTTCCATGATGTTTGCTCCGACAAACCAACTGTTTCATCTGCGTTGTCTATCGGTGCAAACCAGAAAAACTCATCACAACCATCTGCATTATCTTCATTCACCAATGCAGTGAGTTCCGCTGTCTGATGTTCAGTTACTCATGTGACCTTATAAACCTCATTGGGAGTGGTTCTTACTTTTTGGAATACAACGACCTTTTCTTTAAGGATTGGGGACTTATTTTTGGACAGACGAGCGAATTCCACAGAATTTTCAGAAATCAAGTTTTTGTAGTTTTCAGGTTCGCTCCTAATAAACTATGAACAGTCAACCTCATCCTCTACAGAGATTTCACTCATGTCATCGTCCTTATTAAGTTCAGATGCATTTTCAACATCAATTTTATTTTTTGAACTTAATTTGGTACTCAATGAGTCAAATTTTTGTATAGTCTCGGCTCTGAGTTTCAACCTATCATTTTCATCCAAAAGGTTCTTAAGCATGTACTTATGGTCTTTGGACTTTATAAACGATTCAATTTTGTCCAGACCAAACTTATAAGTGGGATTTACATCATCTGAAGATACAACACTTTCACAGTTGTATGCTTCGACATCGATTTCATCCTCCTTTAGCTCAAGGAAGGGCAAAATCATGCGATATATTTTTCTGGCCTATTTCACAGTCTAAATGCAGTTGTGAAATGTTAGTATAAAGTCTTTTTGCAATCAAACAAAAAACATTTCTCTATTTTAACAACTTAAGATTGTCTCTTTGCCAATAGATATTTTCATCCCTAGACTTAACCAGCTCCAACTCCTTCTGCTCAATCCACATTCTTCGCTCCTCGCTCTTGGATGACACCCTGCTCATTTGGTCAGTCATATTAAAATTCGTGACTCGTGTTTGAGTTAAACAACTATCTGGATTTGAAATTCTTGAATTCAAGTTATTTAATTCTTTTTCATATGATGTTTGTGGAATTTTAAACGAAACAAAAATGGATTGTACCTTCTTGATCTGTTCATCAAGTTCACTGATCTGCACACTGAGAGGCTTCACTGTAAACCACACGTCCTCTCGCTCCTTAGCCACTTCGTTTCCCCATTAGTGTTGTATCCCTTCATCTGGGATACATCTGTCACCATCAAACATCTTCCACTAGCATCACCACTCTTCGCCACATAAGCCTTTCCATGAGTAGGCTTTCTCACTTCATCATCTTCTGAGTCGGTCGACCACACCTGTACACCACCGAACTCATTATCATCTACCGAACCCTGCACAACTAGAGCATCCATAGAGGGATTAGTAGTAGCTTTCTTCCTTTTAATCTCCTCCAGTCTTTTCAGGAGACTTGCTTCTTCATCCTTCTACTCATCTTTCTCTGCCATTTTCTTCAACTTGCAATCTTTTGCGTAGTGATTTTTCCCTCCACAGTAAAAACAGCTGACACCAGAATCAGCTTCACCCTTTGCTTCTTTCTTTGGTTCTTCAACCTCCGGCTCCTCTTTCTATTTTTCAAAGTTGTAGCTTCCCTGCCAATTTCGGTTCTTGTTGGTAGGGAACTTCTTCTTGATGAACCTCCTGGGATTTGACACCATCACTGCATAATCTTCAGATGTCAGATTGTAGTCTCCCAGATTCAAATCTTCTTCTTCTGCTGCTGTGCTCTTACCTTTAGACAGAAGGGCTAAAGACCCAAAATTTGAAACCATGCTCTTCTCTTGCAGCATAATCTTTTCCTGGGATTTCAGAATCCCCACAAGTTTTGCCAAAGAATATGATTTGAACTGCTCATGTGCTTTAACTGTCGACACAACCGCCCTTCATTCGGGTCTTAGGCCATTTAAGAAAGTGACCTTTTGTTCGATGAGCTTTCTTTCTATGTCATGTTTGATCATCTTACTGAGAAGATGATTGAACCGATCGAACGTTTGTGTAACAACCTCCTCTGGCTTCTGCTTGAACTCTTCAAATTTGGAGAGAAGTAGGGTCTGAATCGAGTGCTCCAGATCTTCATCCGTGGAATACAGCTCTCGCAGCTGATCCCATATTTCCTTTGCTGTACCACATGAGCTTACTAATCGAAACGTGTCGGATTGAAGGGAGAATCGAATTGGTCTCAATGCATTAATGTTGCATTGGAACTTCTCCTTTTCGTCCTGAGCGACGTCCTTCACATCTGTTAATAGATCATTGTACTCCTTCTGAGTTTTAATGATTCTTGAAGTGTTTGAGTGAGCGAAGGGGCCAACTGTGATTGCTTCCCATATCAGATACCCGTTATCTTCCGAATCAATAACGTAATCTTCAAAATGGTGCGTCCACACTTCATAGTCTTGAGTGTAGAGGATTGGGATCTTGGTTGTTGATCCGATGCTGTTAGAGATGTTGATGGGATTGGATTGAGAATCGTCCATGCTTGATTGTTTAACTTGTTATAAGATCAGACTTTGTAATACGTAATATTAGGGTAAGATTAACAATTAATGAGATACGTCAATTATGGAGTGACGGCTCAATAAATATCAATGAATGCGGAATGATCCCTAATCACTTCTTTGACAGAAGAGATGTGTATGAGTTACACAGCCTCCTGCTCTGATACCAATTGATGAGATGAAAATCTCTTTGATCGTTTAGATCTTACACAGGTTAATCAGAATAATGCAAACAAAATAAAAAACAAGAGAATGAATCAATAATGAGCTGAATGATTCAATAGATTCACACCTCAGCAGAGCTCGATGAAGAACTTCCACTATAGAGGCTTTTAGGGTTACAATCGATAAAAACAATGATCATTTTGAATGATTGACTAAACAGCTACGTACAAAGATGCATGCAAGCATCTATAAATACTAAACCCTAATAATTAAATCTCGGATGGATAGGCCCAATCTGGATACAAAATTGGGCTAAGGACCGAGCCCAAGACGCAACACATAATGACCCAGCAGTGATACGTGTTGATAAGGGACTACTCGATGCCCGAATGCTGCTTGCTTCGTGCTTTGTGGAAATCTCGGTGATGGGAGTCGGCTACTAAGTGAATATGATGATATTCAGGAGGTAGACGGCTGGCATCACTAGGAGTTCTTCAGCAGCTGATGGCAGGAAGGTGTGGGAACCTAGGAAGAGCCTGGGAAGTGATCCTTGTTAGATGAGTAGGCGGATAATGGAGAGTATTCGCAGGAAGAGCGGCCAGCAGGGCGGAAATTGTAAGTGAGGAGGTTGAGTAGCTACTTAGGAGATCTGGAATGATTTATGTGGAAATTATGGGTAGATGTGGTAGGTAGTATGGGACCGTACTACTGAAAGCAGAGGACCCATACTCGATACATGGAAAGTTCATGGGATTCTAAGTGGGAGATGAGAGGGGATCGTATGGTTTGAGTACCATGATCAGTGGCAGATGAAAGGGGATTGTATGGTTTGAGTACCATGCTTCGAAGCAGGTTGGGAAGTGATGTCATGGTTCGAGTACCATGGCTACGATGATTAGTGTTACTGGTCCTACCAGTTATGCCATTGTGTTGATTATACCGAGATCAGGTATGAGAGAGTATGTGGCTTGAGGGCCAATTTGAATGAGTTCAAGGGAGTATGCTTGAAAGAGAAATGGGATTCTTTTTAAGAGGTTTTAATTGTGAGGTGCCAGTGGAAACTGGATGGATTAAGGATAAGTGGGATGATGTTGTTGAAGAAGCGTGGTTCGAGTCAAGCCATCGGCTGATGGATGAGCCATCGCCTTTTATGGCGAGAGTTACGTGGTTTCCGTTCTTGAGAAGGAGAATGAGCTATCGAGTTTCTGGTTCCAGAAATTAGAGGCCGTGGAGTAGTACTGGTGGTGATCTTTTCGGGGTGTTTGAGCGGTTTGTCTGTGGTGAAGTATTTCTTGTACCATAGAGCCAATAGTGGAAACGGAGAGTCTTGGGTGAATCGGGGCAGTTAGGATGTCCAGTTATGGGGCAGTATGAGCTCCTGAATGATTAAAGGAAGTCATGAGGAGAAGTTATGAGGGCTTCGTCTGTGATTCAGAGTATTTGGTATTGCTAGGTCATCAAGCGTTGCGTAGCTCAATCATAGAATAGATGCGATGTTATTAATGGAAGCAGTCTGTGGATGGATTGAAAGTGCGCCCATTAGCGATGGTTCAAACCCTAAGTGGGGGAGAACCAGGTAATTGCTGAAGGGATGTGAGAATTGTGCATAGGCAGTTAGAGGACTAGTTGCAGTGATTATATGGCAGATTCATGGGTTCAGGGCTAAATTGGTGGATAGGGCGAGGTGCAAGTGAGATTATGCATGTCGTGCATGATCAAGAAGGAATGAGTGATTCTATGGCAGGTGACCATTGGTCAGAGAGGTTGTTCGGGTCAGAATTTTAGTGTGTTAAGCAAAACGAGACAGTTAAGTCCTTGAGTTCATAGAGCAGCAGTAGAGGTTGACAGGTATATGTCCAGAATGTGATCTCTTCACCAGGAAAAGCAACAATTGGTTTGTTAGTTAATTTCGGAGACGGTATGAGTAAGATGGTATGAGTAGCGATCGGGACTGGGTGAATTTCCGGGTCCTTGTAGTCAAGTTACAAGTTAATGGCGATGTCTTGTGTTCAATTTGGAAAGGGAATACTTCGAGGTTGCAAGTGTTGCAAGATGGGGATCGTCTTCGAGATTCTAATGAAGGGAGTGATAAGTTATTAACTAACTTGATGATCGATTAGATCTTCGTAACAAGTAAGCGATGAATGTGAAAACAGTAAATAACCCAAGTATGAATCAAGATGTGTCGAATGATTAGATTACTCAATCCTCAGCATAGCTCGACTAAGAACTTCCGCTGTAGAGGATACTAGGGTTACAAAACAAGAACGATAAATTTGCTAAACAAATAAATCTCTAATCATTACTAATCGTCCTCACATTCTAAGATGCATGCAAGCACCTATTTATATTAAACCCTACAAAACTCACAGATGGACAGGCCCATACCGGAGATACATATTAGACTAGCTAACGAGCCCAATAGACGCAATACAAAATACGACCCAACAATCTCCCCATTTGCGTCAAATTGGAGCGAGACTACTTCTTCTTCTTGCTTGGGCCAGCAGCGGGAACCTTCTTTGTTGTATCAAACAGACGTGAGATCAGCGCCATAATAGTCTGTATGAACCGAATGTACCATTGAATTATATCATCAAAGTACTTAACATCATCCGTTGTGTTCTGCTTGCACCGATGGATGATCCCCAAAACGTGTTCCAAACAGACAGTGGTGTAGAGATGTTTGTCTGCCAAGGCGAAAAGACATTTATGTCCTTCGTTCCTGGTAAACATGACAGAGTTTCTCTTTGGTTCAATTTTCCCATCTGCATCATGTTGAGTGTAACGCCCGTAGACCCGGGCTAGTGAATTTAGAGGCAATAGGGGTCGAAAACGACTTTTCGACAAAAGATTATTTAGAATAAATAATCTTAACCAAGTTGTAGAGTATGTCACAAGGTTTCCGTACATAAAAAGAACGCCAAAATCCGAGTTATAACGAAGAAGTTATGACCCGTTGAAGTTTTGTGACGGAACCGGCACGATACCGGGAAGCGTAAATAGTGAATTTATAATAGAGCGAGATTTAGCCTTAGCGATCTAAACGAAAGTTGTAGAATATGTTAAACTAAGAAAATCGATAAAAAGAATGCCCAAATCTGACTTCGTATGATGAAGTTATGATTTTTCGAAGTTTCGGATTAGCAGTGTACAGCCCAAAATTCGAATATTAGATCGAGCGATTTTTAGCCGACACGACCTAAACGATAATCGAAGATCTCGTTAAGAGTAGCGTAACGAGAAAAAGATGGGCAAAAACAGACATCGGATGAAGAAGTTATGAGGATTTAACGGACCAATCCTGTCCCGGCCTGTTAATAATATAAAATTTAAAATCGAGCCAAAATTAGCCGACGGAGTCTAAATGAAAGTTGTAGAGCATGTTCCCACCTTCGCGTGGATATAAAGAACGTTAAAAACGGAGCTCGTATGAAGAAGATACGAATTTTTGAAGTTGTAACTCGAAATTGCGAAGCTGGTGCGAGGGTGATGACGTGGCTCGATCAGGGCCGTAGCTTGCTGGTCACGGCCTGGTCTTCGGATTCGGACACCTGGCCTCATTACGCCTCGCGTACGAAGGGAACGCCCCGCGTCGGAAGAAGGCTACGCTTAGCGGACTTCGGATTGAACGGTTCCGGAGCATGCCACGATGACCCATCCGAGGAGTGCCACCTGTTGATCTTATTTGAGGAGTACGCCCAGCGTACCCTCGGTACTCCCCGCGTAAGGTCCGAACTTCGGCCTATAAAAGCCAGCGAAGGCTGCCGACTTTCTTGCACATTTTTCACTTCTCTCTAATTACTTTCTCTCTCTAAGGTCCCAAACCACTCCTAAGCCCTAGGTAAAACCCCTAGCACCCTAGGGAAGCCCCGAGGCTCCCGGAGTCCGGAGAAAAAGGAGTTTTTCGGTTTCGAAACGCTGCTCCAATTAAGTTCCGGTTTTCGATAAAATTCGCTGTAAGTGTGCTACGCTTACGCAACTTTTAATATAGCTTTCAAATAATTATAGGAATGTTATTAGATCCTTAAAATAATTATTTGGGCTATAATTATGAGTTATATTGAGCGTTATTAACGCTTAATAATAGTCAGACTAATTAATTTGTTGCGGTTATCGTCAAACTAAACCCTAGTGGTATTGGTACTAGGTTTTATCGAAGGAATATCGTTTTGAGAGTATCAAAGCGTTGTCCGAGTGCTGAGTCACCACCTACTCAGGTGAGTGCATAGTCACTTTCATCTTACACATAGATATGAAGTATTTTATATAAACTACGTGCTATGTGTGCATATTATCTGAAATACTTGTTGTCTATGTTGGATGAACGTTTTATACATGTTTTAAAGGATTTAAACTGTATACGAATTTTATATATACGAATATGTTGGGTATGAGATGGGTAGATGAATGATGAGAGATAGACGATGACGTGAGTATACATTGGCAGCTATAGACTTAGTGCCTATGGGACAAACACCGGTAGCTATGGACTTAGTACCTGTTAGACGTTGGTAGCTATGGATTTAGTACTTGTTAGAAATTGGTAGCTATGGACTTAGTACCTATTAGTTAGACGCTAGTAGCTATGGATTTAGTACCTGTAGGAATTGGTAGCTACGGACTTAGTACCTATTGAACACTGGTAGCTATGGATTTAGTACCTGATGAGTAGGATATAGCAGCTATGGAATTAGTGCTTTACGAACGAACATCGGCAGCTATGGATTTAGTGCCAGTCCTATAACCCTGGAAGTAAGGGACTTCGGAATAAACGAATGCAGGATAGATGACTCTTAGGTTAAATCCTTAAGAGTAAAGAAGATAACGGGGATGGGTAATTGGGTTAATTGTTTGATGATTGAACATAACAATTATATTATTGTGGGTTGAAAACCCTATGTACTCACCAGGTTTACCAACCTGGCCCACTCAGTTTATGTATATCACAGGTGACGAAGTGAAGTGACATTACACTGAGAGATTTAAAGAGATGCAGATCACTAGTGTAAATCATTGTAAGTTCTGTTTATGCTTATGTTTCGGTATTAACGATGACATCCCAAACGTTTTAAAATGAAATAAATACATTTCTCCGAAAATGTTTTAATAACGTATTTACCATGTTTTTCTGGGAACAAATTCCGCAACCTTTTTATAAAATGAAGTACTCTGATTTTTATAAAGCATAAACAAAATCGGTCTTTTCTGGCCGTGATTTTGGGGATGTCACATTGAGATCACTGGCAGAGCCAACAGGAGATATGGTAGGTTTCTTCTTGAAAACGCTCGCGATCTCCTGATCCATCAAAGCAACTTCCATGATATAGCATACAAGCATCCTCTTAAAGTGGTCGATGATCGGACCATATTCAGCTTCGTTTGTAAGAAGGATGTTGTGCTAGATAATCCAATCATGGGGATTAAGGTTAGGAAGATCTGCAAGTGAGATGGCATGTTCGGTCTTGGAAGATCCCCGAAGTACCTTGAACTGAACATTGGTGAAGTTGCCTTCCCTGTACGGCTTCAGGACCCGAACATTGAAGATTTTCTAAGCGCTCCAAGTCTGGTATTGGGGTTGAGCAGCCTTCAGATAAAAATCGATTAAGTCCCGATCAACCTGTGGACGAGGATGAGGGAACTCTGCAATGTTGGAAAAGGCATGAAAGATAAACGCCTTTCAGGTTAATGGCATGTCGAACTGTGAGTCGACAGTGTTAGAACGATCTAAAGAGATCACAGGTTCTAGCCACAAGATACTTGGTGTGTCAATGGCTTCCTTAATCAGCCTCTCAAGAGTCCAGGAAGGAAAAAGAGTTTTCCTACTCTCGAGAAGGTCGTGGGCTTCTTTCTGTTTCCTTTCGGCTTATTCAGCCTCTCTAGCCACACGAGCACTGATGTCAGCCTCGTTGTTTCGACTTTGCTGCTTCAGAATGTCGGCAGTTGTCTCTTTATCATCATCTTCACTCTCCTCAGCAATCTTTTTGCCTTTGTCTTTCACACCGGAACCGGAGGCTTGGCCTACTGGAGGAGGTTCGGTTGTATGTGTTGCTGTTGAAGTAGGAGGTGGTTGAGACACTTGTTCTTTTTCTCCCCCTTGTTTCGGAATGGACACGAAATCAAGTAGCCCTTCGATTTTGCTGAGTAGAGAGAGGGAGGGAGCAAGCTTCTCTGCAAGGTCACGCCTGACAGAATAGTTGAGAATTGGATCATGTGCTTCAAGGATGTTTGAGATAGCAGAGTGGACATCCGAAACACACGATTTAACCACCTCTCTTTCAGATCGAAGAGACTCAATCTCCTGTTGAGAGTTGGAGAGTTGAATGGTCTTGACCTTCAGAGCGGTAGTTGTCCTTGCAAGAACATCCATTAGAGTGTTCTCGGCAGCTAAGTATTCTTGAAGCTTTGAGAGACGCTCTTCAATGGTTGTTCTGAAAGCGGAGTTGTCGTCCGAAATAGATTGTCTGAGGGAAGCGAACGACTTCAGCTCAGTAGTGACTGATGTAGCCAACTGGTTGATAATGGGTTCCAGCGTAGTCTTGGTGGCTTCAGCACTTTCCTGTAAAGATTTCAACAGGGAAGAGGCATCAGTAAATAGTTTATCGACTTTTTCGGTCGCTTCCTGACAGGCTTTGGTTGAGGCATCTATGGCGGCAATGGCTGAATCAAGGGAAACTTGATGAGCTTTGGAAAAAGCGTCATACATCGTTTCCGGGATAGACCCGTTGAAGGGAAACTTAGAAGCATCCGACACAATGATCTTCGTGGTATGGAAAGTACCAATCAAAGACATTGGAGCACCAGCGACAATGGGGACGTGGTACTTGTCCATCACCCATTTCATGACAATAGTCCAGAACCGGGCATATGAGATCTCTAAATGCCGGGAAGTGGAAGAGAGACTCTGGATAAGTTGTTGCCATAGGACCGACCCGTAGTCCATGTTGATGCCATTGTAGATTCCGTACATGATGGAGAGAAATAAACGACTTGCCCCATCGGATCCAGCACTTCGTTCAGATAAGCCCTTGAAAAGAACAGTGAACATCCCATTCCACTGAGGGGGCAGGCACGACTTTTTGAATTTCGTGACAGTGTTGAGCACCTCAGTGTACCCCATGTTGTAGAACATGTTGAACAGATGACCCATGGGAATGGTTTCCGGATTAACCCTCGAAGAATCAACATCAAACCCTAACAGCATACAGAACCTTTGCTTAGAAATCGACGCCTTGTGTTCAAAGACATCGAAGAAAATCCTATCGACGCGTGACAGTTGGGGTTGCCGATGATCACACATGAGAGAGAATGTCAGGCCCTAATTACACGCCTTCCCATCAGGCGCCGTTTGGAGATGAAACGGTTCCTATTCGCACGCGTTTCCCTCTTGCGCCGTTTGAAATCAAATCGATTGGACTCCCGCCTGAGTCATCATGTCATCATCTTATCTCTTTAAAGTGTAACGGCATCTTTTAAAATAAAATTTTCACGTGGATCAATATTAACCACAACCTTTAATAACAAACAATCCAATTAAAATTCCTTAGAATTAATGTAACCTGAATTTTGGAAAATCAAAAAGATTTTCGTGCTTAGTGTGTAAAAGAAAAAGAAATAAAGCAACACTTTTTGAGGGATTATGTGATGTCCATAAAGACACGAAACAATGGATCCCGGGCACGAATATCTTCCTTCAAAGTCAAGAGAGACTTTAAAGTGTTTGTGTGGTTTCTCGTTGAATAACGATCAGACACTTATTAAGAAGTGTTGAAAGGCTTCTTTGAATTAGGCTTATGAGGGTGGCTTTCGCTTCGATTTAGAATTCCTAATCTTGATAGATAGAAATCGAACGAAGTACTTGTGAGACCAATGTAGTCTGTTGAACAAGTAGGTTGGAGATAATTTAATTGGCAAGGTAAACTAATATATGTGTGAAATCTCAAAAAAAAAAGGATCCCAAGGGAAGAAATGTTATTGGATTTAACAATTTCATAGGAGTCACTCAAAAGAAAAATAGAGATTTCATGTTGTACCCCCATGGATAAGTCCGTCAATTCATTAGTGAAAGCTAGAGCAAATTAATTGTTCACCGTCAATGCATAATAGGTATTGAATTTTGGGTTTCACCTAGCACGTAGTGACACGAAGCTAAGATCACGAACACAGAAATTGTGCAACCATAAACCTCAGTGGTAATATCTGAGAGTCTCAAGGGTTACGTTTGTGAAGCGAATGTGATGGAGAAAAGTAATGTAGGTGTTATAAAGAAACCAAAGTACCTCTGCTATAAAAATAGGGACCAAGCAGACAACTCTTATCTCATGTGAGAAGAGAGTTAGGTAGCTCATGATTAGAATAATGATGAGAGCCTAATTGGGAAGACAAGGTTTGTTTGTACCAAGTCAGTAAGGCTATTATTCAGAATCAGATGAGGCTTTGGACACATACAGCAGCATGCTTCTAGGGACATTTAGCTAGTGAAATGATTTGCCCTCAAAAAGACATACAAAAAAAAATAAGAGCCAAAAAAAATAAAAATTAAAAAATATTTTTGGAATTTTTGAATTTACGAAAGAAAAAAAATAAAAAAGAAAAGGTTAAAAAAATATTTTGGAGTTTTTGATAAAAAAATAATAAGAAATAAAAAAATGAATAATAAAAAAAAAATGTTGGAACCGAACCCGAGCGTTCGGTCTATTTCGGTTGAGAAAAATATTTTGAACCGAACCCGAGCGTTCGGTCTATTTCGGGTGAGAAAATATTTTGAACCGAACCCGAACGTTCGGTCCATTTCGGTTGACAGAAAAAATAAGTTTGAAAAAAAAAAAAACTTCGACAATAAGATAAATGAATTTGGAAAAATAATACAAAAGATTTACAACCAAGGAAACTACCTTTGAGTGATAAGCGAAGATCAGATGATACAACCGAACCCGAGCGTTCGGTTCATTTCGGTACACCAGATCAAGATCCGAACCCGAGCGTTCGGTCTATTTCGGCATACAAGAGACCCAAACCCGAACGTTCGGTCTATTTCGCTTCTGACTTTTGATCTTGAGAGGTAATTTTTGGTACTGACTCTGATTCCATCATACCAAGCCCTTGTAGAATTTTGTTGAAAGAAACTTCAGGAAGAGCTTTGGTGAAGATGTCGGCCAGTTGATCAATGGTTCGAACAAAATGAATTTCGACGTTCCCATCTTCCACATGATCCTTAATGAAGTGATACCTCAGTGCTATGTGCTTAGTCTTGGAGTGTTGCACTGGGTTATGACAGATCCTAATTGCACTTTCAGAGTCGCAATATAGTGGGATCTTTTTCATATTGAGTCCATAATCCCGAAGTTGGCTTTGGATCCAAATCACTTGAGATGTACAGGAGGCAGCTGCGATGTATTCTGCTTCAGCTGTAGACAGAGATACACAAGTCTGTTTCTTTGATTGCCAGCTAACCAACTTCCCGTCAAGGAATTGGCAGCCTCCAATGGTGCTTTTCCTGTCTAGTCCACAACCTCCAAGGTCTGCATCTGAGTAGGCTTGAACGAAGAAACCTGAGTTTGATGGATACCATAAACCGAGAGAGGTAGTTCGTTTGAGATACCGGAGTATGTTCTTCACTGCAAGCATGTGAGGTTCACGAGGATTCGCCTGAAATCTAGCACAGTAACAAACAGAAAACATTATATCAGGCCTGCTAGCAGTAAGGTACATTAAAGAACCGATCATCTGGCGATATAGCGTAATATCGACTGCTAGCTTATCCAAGGATGGAGTGAGCTTGGTGTCGAACGCCATTGGAACTTTAACCTTTGAGTCTCCCATCATGCCGAATTTGGCAAGGAGAGTTTTGTTGTAAGCTTCCTGGTTAATAAAGATGCCTTCGGGTCTCTGACTGATATTTAAACCAAGGAAAAAGTTAATTGGACCCATTGAGCTCATTTCAAATTTAGTCTCCATCAGCTTTCTGAATTCAGCTGTTAAGCTAGGATTTATTGAGCCAAAGATGATATCATCGACATAGATTTGAACAATCATAAGGTGGTTACCTTCCTTCTTACGAAAGAAGTTTGGGTCAACCGAACCTTGTTTGAATTTGGACATCTTCAAAAAACTTGGTTAGCGTTTCATACCAAGCCCTAGGTGCTTGTTTCAGTCCATAAACCGCTTTGTCCAGAATGATCAAGAGCTTGAACCCAATCAGAGTGATCAAGAGCAGTGTTCACTGTCTTTGGTTCAACTTTTGAGACGAAGGAGTTAAACATACAGAACTCTACTTTTGAAAATAAAGATGTTTGCTTTGCCTTCAGTTGTGATCGAGTCAGGACCTTTTCAGAGACATTACCCACAACCTGTGAAACAGGATGATCTCTAGTCCATTTGACAAGAGGAGGGTAATTTGGATCATAGGATGGATCCAATTCAGCATTTACCATCTCTTCTAATTCAGATTGATTGTCATCGTCATAAAACATATCGGCATTCTCCCCCTCGACTGATGAGCTTTCAGGTATATCTTGAATTTCCGGTGCTACAGGAGTTTCGGGTGGTGTCGAGCTTCCGGGTGTTGCAGTACCTTCGGGTGCAGTAGAGCTTTCGGGAGCTACAGTACCTTCGGGTGCAGTAGAGCTTTCGGGTGCAGCTGGAGAAGAGTTCTCCCCCTCAACTTGTGAACTTGGCTGTTTTGAAGAAGATGGATTCTCCCCCCTCAACTGAAGCACTGTGCTGAGAAGGTTCAGTTGGAACTGATTCTCCTTCACCCAGTCGTTTGGCAGCGTCATCGACGATTTGCTTCAGATTATCAACTTTGTTGTCTGCTGCATTGGCTTCTGAGAGAGTAGCCTTCTCCGGTTCATCGAATAACCCCACAAACTGCTCAAACAAATTTGCAATCGAGGCTGTGACTTGGCCTGTTTGAGAGAAGATTTCTCCAACTGTTTCTTCCGTGGCCTTCAGCTTCTTGACATAGTTGTCATCGAAAGTCACATAATACGTTTCTTCAATCTTCCTCGAACGCTTGTTTAAAACCCTGTATGCTTTCGAAGTGAGAGAATATCCCAGAAAAATCCCTTCATCGGCTTTTACGTCGAACTTGTTACGATGTTCTTTAGAATTGAAGATAAAGCATCGTGAGCTGAATACGTGGAAAAAGTTGATGTTTGGCTCTCTATTGTTGATGATCTTAAAAGGAGTAATAGTGAAATGCTTATTGAGATAGGACCTGTTCTGCGTAAAACATGCTGCAGCAATAGCATCAGCCAAGAAATATAGAGGTAGAGAAGCGAAATTTAGCATGGTTCGGGCCGCCTCACACAAAGATCGGTTTCGTCTTTCGACAATCCCGTTTTTTTGAAGGGTGTATGGAGCTGAGAAGTTGTGACTGGTTCCTTTTTCTGCTAAAAAGTCTTCAAATTCTTTATTTTTGAACTCCAGCCCATTGTCGCTTCTGATGTTGCGAACGACTTTCCTCAGCTGCACTTCAACCTGCTTGATAAACATCTTTAGCTTGAGAGTTGCCTCAGATTTATGCTTCAGAAAGAACACCCATGTAAAACATGAAAAGTCATCAACAATGACAAGAATATACTTGCTACCGCCAATGCTTTCGATAAATGATGGACCACACAAGTCAATGTGAATTAACTCTAGTGGTTCAACAGCTTTAGTGTTTATAATCGACGAGTGACTTTGACGACTCTGCTTCCCCATTTCACACACAACACACAAATGTTCTCTATCAAACTTGAGCAATGGAAGACCCTGAACATGACCTCCGGTGACAAGTTTGTTGATATCCTTGAAGTTGAGATGGGAGAGCCTTCGGTGCCACAACTAGCTTTCGTCAGAATGTGCTTTGGATAACAGACAGATAGCTGGATTTCATTTGATAGGTTTGAGATTAAGAGGAAACATTTCGTCTTTGCGCTCCGATTTGAGAATCACTCTTTTTGTTTTCTTCTCTATTATTTCAGAACCCTCATCATCAAACGAAACTATAAGACTGGTACCTCCAACAAGTTGAGATACACTGATGAGGTTATGTTGTAGTCCTTCAACATATGCAACTTTTCTAATCATGAAGTCTCCATTTGTAATCATCCCATAACCTTTTATTGTGCCGTATGAGTTGTTCCCGAATTTGACATTCCCGCCGTTTGGAAGAGATCGAAATTCCTTCAGCTCTTCCTTCCTCCCTATCATGTGACGTGAGCAGCCACTGTCAATATACCATTCTTCGTCGAACTGCTCGTCACTGATAACCTGCAAAAATCAAGCAGATTTAGGAACCCAAAGTTTCTTGGGTCCACGTGAGCCTTTCACAGGAATAGGAATAGTAAGAGAGATGTCAACAAGATATGTTCTTTTTATTAAATTTGTTTCATCTTTCTTTTTAATGGTGAAAACTTTAATTTTGTTGGGATTTGTTACAGATGGTTTGGATTCAGGTTTTGACGTTTGGGCCTTGGAATGCTTTTGATCATTCTTAACTGAGGAAACCTTCGATTTTCCTTTCAAATATGTTGAAGATTTTGGAATTTGAGTTTGAACAGAATTGGATTTAGAATGAGGTTGAGAAGAATTAGAACGAGAGAAGTTAGACTGAGAAGTTTTCTTGACTTGAGGTTCTAGGTGGCCCTTTTGTTTTTGGTCATTAGTGGGACCGAACCTTGAACCTTGGTAGCTTTTGCTCTCGGAACCGAACCTATGCTTTCGGTAGTCGGTGTTCTCTGAACCGAACCTGTCCTTTCGGTTGTTATTACTTTCTTGCGGCCTAACTGCTCTTTTCTCTGACTTTCTGTCATGATAAGAAAAATGGGCGTTTTGAGATCGCCAGAACTGTTTGCGCTCTGAGAGATTCTTTTTGTATCTCAGATTCCTTTGCTGCTTTTGAACCTTTACTTGCTTCGGCTATCGGTGGATGTTGGCTTTTTGCTTTTGCTTTTTGTCAGCCGGTTCACTTTGAACTGATGATGTTTCGCTTGAAGGAGTGACTTCTTCTACAGGAACTTCTTTTGCACCGCTAGTACTTGGCACATCGAAGTTGTCAGGCTTGTTTAGTGGCTCTGGCACATATCTTCCTTTGGTTTTCCAGGACGTTCGTTCTGACAGACCAACAGTTTCGTCTGCATTATCTATAGGAGCAGACTAGAAAAACTCATCACAACCATCTGCATTATCTTCGTTTACTATGGCGGTGAGTTCGGCTGTCTGATGTTCGGTTACTCCTGTGACCTTATAAACCTGATTTGGTGTAGTTCTCACCTTTTGGTACACCACGACCTTTTCTTCAAGAATCGGGGACTTATTTTGGGATAAACGAGCGAACTCCACAGAATTTTCGGAAGTAATGTGCCCAATCTTAGTAATCCTGGGTGTAAAGAATAGGAATCTTCGTCATTGATCCAATTTTGTTTGAGATGTTGATGGGATTTGATTGTGACTCGTCCATGCTTGATCGTTTAACCTATTTGAAAGATCAGACTTGTAATGAATAATATTAGGGCAAAACAAATAAATGCTGAGTTACGTCAATTATGGAATGACGACTCAATAAATATTAGGTAATGCGGAATAACCCTAATCGCAATCTCTTTCACAGAAAAGATGTGTATGAATTACACAGCCTCCTGCTCTGATACCAATTGATAAGTTATTAATTAACTTGATGATCGATTAGATCTTCGTAACAAGTAAGCGATGAATGTAAAAACAGTAAATAACCCAAGTATGAATCAAGATGGATCGAATGATTAGATTACTCAATCCTCAGCAGAGCTCGACTAAGAACTTCCGCTGTAGAGGATACTAGGGTTACAAAACAAGAACGATAAATTTGCTAAACAAATAAATCTCTAATCGTCCTCACATTCTAAGATGCATGCAAGCACCTATTTATATTAAACCCTACAAAACTCACGGATGGACCAGCCCATACCGGAGATACATACATATTAGACTAGCTAACGAGCCCAATAGACGCAATACAAAATACGACCCAACAGGGAGGCAGTATCCGTGTATGATGTTGTGAGTGCGACATCAATGATTGAGATAAGGCATCGTGGGATGTGGTGATGGTGTCCTGTAGTATCGGAATATGTTGTCATTAAGTTCGGATTATTTTGGAATTGTGAGGCGGAGGCAGATAGTGGGTATCAAGTGAATACAATTCCGGTGAGAACCCTATGGCCAAATGACATCAGGTGAGATTATTCGGGAAGGTGGTTTGCAGTAGGGAAAGGTATGTTCGGATGCTGTCAGAAATAACCGTGCATAGTTTGAGTAGGTGTGTACACCTACGCATGGCCGGTCTGCAGGGCATGAGTTCACGATCACGGTGTGGTGTCTACGTGAAAATGAGATTATGAAGAGGTAAGGGCTGGTGCGGTAAGACTGCGGGGAGCCGCAGTTCAGTGGCTTAGAGCAGAGGTTGTGGTGATGCTACGGGGAGCCGTAGTATTCAGGGATCAGAGAGGGGTTGTGGTGATACTACGGGGAGTCGTAGTAATCACGGATCAGAGAGAGGTTGTGATGATGCTACGGGGAGCCGTAGTACTCACAGATCAGAGAGAGAGGTTGTAGTGATGCTACGGGGAGCCGTAGTACTCACGGATCGGAGATAGGTTGTAGTGATGCTATGGAGAGCCATAGTATTCACAGATCAGAGAGGTTAGGGTGATACTACGGGGAGCTGTAGTACTCACGGATCCGAGAGAGATTGTAGTGATGCCACGGGGAGCCGTAGCAAGCACTAATCAGGGAAGAGATTGTGGTTATCTCAATTGTCTGGGTGGTTATATTGGATGGAATTGTGGTTGTTGTAGATGGGTGAGTTAAGTGTGGGTTGCGAGTCATCAGTCTCAAAATGAGTGGTTCTTGGGGCGAGTGGTCCAACCCGGGGATTTATCAAACTCTTGAGATGAGTTTGATTTTAGTAGTGCGCCGGGAAGGCGATATGAGGTTTCAGATTCAAAGAATGAGTACTCTTCTGAAAAGTTAGATGTCATCTGGAATTGAGACCAAAGGTTTAGTGCTTGGTTGGGATAGTGCATTGAGTTGCACGAAATTCTTGAGCCTTAGATGTCAAGTGTCAGGAGTGAGTCGATCTTCGGTTCGATTGTAGTTTTCGTATGAGGTAAAGAGAATTTTGTGACTTGTGTGTCACTGGGTCGAGATAGTTGACACGAGAAGGAAGTTAGTGAGACATTTTGAATCAGGTCATGGGTAACCATGGAGGTTCAATTATGGGGTTAAGGTTCTATGAGTTTTCCTATAACAACAGCCATCATTCGAGCATCGGTATGCCACCCTTTGAGTTGTTGTATAGGAGGAGGTGTCAGATCCCCATTTGCTGGGAAGAGGTGGTGCATGGACCCGAGAGTCCTTGCGAGCAGATTCAGAGCATGCGCGATACATGGAATAGCGGTTACTCTACTAGGGATAGTGTAGAGTGGGGTGTGAGCACCATGGCACTTGTCTGAAGTGGCAAGGTTGACAAGTAGATTTCCTTGGGTAAGGAAAGAGAAAGGTATGTAACTCCGGGAGGAGTGTTGGTCACGGAAGTCAAAGTAGTAGCGAGAATGGATGATTAAGAGTATGGTGGTTGAACACTGTGTATGTGCTAGTGGTATGGAAGCGCATCTGGGTTGGGTGTCTGTGGAGGTTGCGGAAGAATCTCCGGTGATTTAGAACCAAAGGAGTTCGGAAGAAATGCAAGGATAGAGCCTTGGATTTAAGTATCATTGTGATTAGGAAGTTATGTATATAGTGGTAATTCATCCTGGGGATGTCTGATGGTATCGTTAGTATGTCGGGTCTTTCCAACCCGAGGATGTAGAGCAAGCTCAGCATGTGTATGCGATTGTAGAGGAGAGCTCAGGAGAGTTGTTCAGGAGCTGAAGGATGGGTCATCTCGTCAGCACGGAAAGAAAAGAGTTGGATTTAGATTGAAAGCGGGATGAGTCACAGAAGTGAATTCGATAAAGGTTATGCTAATCAAGGAAAGGGATAGCAGTTTGGTACCGGGTCAGCACCCGGTGGTCTGGGGTGATCTCTAGCTGTGTAAGGGTCGAGCGACCGTTGTGATTTGGAATGAGTGAACTATCATGGAGTGGTACTCGGATGAATGTGGGTATTAGAGGACGAGGCAGTGGTCAGGACACCGCAGGGGAAGAGTTAGGATTTGGGTTTCGGTGGTAGTGTGTTGAGGAACCTGTTTTGGTTAATGCCAGGTGATGCATTGCGAGAGTAGTTTCTGGAGTTGTGTTGTCACAGGCTTCGATGACGAAGCCTAATTTAAGTGGGGGAGAATTGTAACATCCCGAGTTCAGGGGTGCAAAGTTCAGGGTTCAAAGTGAAAATGTGAATGGTCAACTCGGCGAGTCCATAGGTAGACTCGGCGAGTAGGATCGTGATTCTGGTCGCGTGTCTAGTGGTCAACTCGGCGAGTCGGTGGCTGGACTCGGCGAGTTAGTGCTGTGTGGAGAAAACCCTAATCCCAGGGATTAGGCCCTATATAAAGAACATAATACCCTCCCCCAGCCTCTTTGCTCTCCCTTAAAGTCCAGAAACCCTAATATTCGTTGTGAGAGAATTAGAGAACATTTGGATCATGAAGGGGTTTTGTTGAAGAGATCTTTGAAGATTAAGAGGCTTGGAGCAAGGGGCTTTTCAAGGTTTTGACTTATTCTTCTGTTGGATCCTTCTTTTGAGGTAATGATTTGTTTTTCGAGCTGTTATCCATCTAGATCTATCATTAGTGGGATTTTTGGGTGTATATCTAGTGCTATCTTGAGTTTGGAGGTTAGATCTGAGGTTGCTACCTCAGATCTAGAGTAGTGATGATCCAAAAGAGCATAAAGTCCCTGTTCAAGAGCTGTTGATGAAGTCTTTTAGCCCCAAACCTTAGCCCAAGAGTGTATTATGCTTAGATCTCCTTGGATTCACGTAAAGTTTGCCACTTTACGTGATGGATGGCTTGTATAAGAGTAGATCTATGGATTGGAGACCCTGCATGGCTTGGAAAGCGTCTGTATGCGTTAAGAGCTAGTGGTACTCGGCAAGTCACATGGGTGCACTTGGCGAGTTGCATGAAGATAGGCAGAAACTCGGCGAGATGGAAGAACAACTCGGCGAGTTGGTTGAAGATAGCCTTGGACTCGGCGAGTCTGTTCTTGGACTCGGCGAGTTTGGTCTTGAGGTCCTAACCTTTTCTGGTTAAGCTAAGAATCGGTGAGTCAAGGGATGACTCAGTGAGTTGAGTACGGTTTGACTCAGAGTTGTGGGACTCGGTGAGTCTTGGGGCGACTCGGCGAGTTGAGTTGTGTTATGGGAGTTTTAGAGCATGGGGACTAGACGAGTCAGCGAGTTGACTTGGCGAGTAGAGTCAGTCAGGAGGGTTGGCTTTGACTGAGGACTTTGACTTTGACCAAGAGTTGACCAGTTGACTTCCAGGGGTATTTTGGTTGTTATTGGTATTTATTGGTTTCGGTGATTCAGTGGTGGAGTTCGTGATGGTGGTTGGAGCGGTGTGATCTTGTTCTTCAGTTGACAGTAGAAGGTGAGTCTCCTCACTATATGTTACCTTGAGTGGTAGTTATGTGTGACCGGAGGGTCTTATGTGCTTACATTGAGTATTATGTTATATGTGATATGCTATGCATCATGTCTTTGTGATTTATGCTATGCGGAGTTTACAGACCGGACTGGAGGGTCCAACGATACAGACCGTACCGGAGGGTCCAACTATACGGAACTGGAGGGTTCCGCTGAGACACACCGACCGGAGGGTCATATTGTAGCCTTGAGTGGCGTATGTGTTGAATGTGGTATTTTAGGGAACCCACTAAGCTTCGTGCTTGTCGTGTTATGTGTTATGTGTTTCAGGTTCTTCAGAATCGCAGGAAGGCGGCTCGATTGTACACACACAAGAGAAAAGAGTGAAGAATTCAGATCGTGGAATTCCATAATGTTCTGAAAACCTTGTTGATGATTTTTGAATAAAAAAAGTGTTTATATGGAATAGTGTGCATTTTAATGAAATAAAAATGAATAAAATAAATTTAAAATTTTTCGGTGTTACATATGCACTAATTAACAAAACAAACACTACTAGATGTTTACAAATTCAATTGTCCATAGGATTATCGGGGGGAGCACGAGATTGATTTCCAGACATATTTATCATCCTCATAACCATTTCCATTTGTGTTTGCATTTGTTGTGGCTGTTGTTCCATTGTAGAAACTTGTGCGCGCAACCTATCAACCTAAAAAAATGGCAATACAATTCAATAGTAAAACAATATTAGCAATGTACTTTAGTTTATTACTAGTCGTTTACCCGCACTAAGCGACGGGTGCAAATAATTTCTTTTACAAATTAGTTTTTTGAGACGATTAGTTTTTTTAAACAATTATAATGATTTTATAATTTTTGGAAGTTTTTTGCTTTAACAAAAAACTAAATAAGGAAAGGATAGTTGGTTCATATAATAAAAAACAAACAAATAAATAACAAAAGCCATGAGAGTGGGAATATTTATTTAACAATCATTAAATTTGACTATGCCTATTTGTAATGTAAGCAAAATACATTACGCTCATTGAAGATTAAAATTGTAGTAAAGATTTTGGCTTACAAAAGGTAGACAATAGTACTCACATGCTTACAAAGATGGGGCGGTTTGGAATTCAATCCTTTCTTCTTGGTATTATATTCAACCTGGAAAATAATAAAGAACTTTAACAAATGTTTCCATATTATCTAATAAAACCACCAATCACACATAATTTTAAATTGAAATAACAGCTCACTGTCAAAATTTAGGACTTGAAATCATAGGTTGTCTCCTCCATCATGGATTTCAATGGCAAAAATCTTGGATTTATGTTATTTCTTCCTCAAAGTCCAAACTAGAGGCATGCACACTTGGTTTTTCTTCATCACTTATAAAGTTTCCAAATCATATTTACATTCCTCAGATGGATTTCCATAAGCCCTAAGGTTTCCTGCGATGCCCCAAAAATTTAGAAATCATATATAGATATTCCATTATAAGATTTATTGCAACATAAAACGCATCAAAACACAAAGATACGAAAAAAGATTCATCAAAAATAAAAGGAAAATACAACGAAATTATGTATCAGGAAGGGGAAAAATTCGATCAATACTCGTTTTTATCTTCCGTCTCAGGCTAACGGGCTAATGCAAGCTTTATACAACCATGTTTTCATCAAATGCATTCTTAAAAGCTTTTATCATCCCCTCTACCATCATCTATAAGAGAAACCAAGTTCTATCCTAGTTTCAGTAAACAAATAGATGAAAGCACACATAAACTTTAAATAGTTAAATAAGGAATTTTAACAAACACCTGGTGGGAAAACTTTGCAACATTTAATAAAACTTACTATCTAATTTTGAACACCTTAAGCCTATAAATTCAACAAAACATCCATCCGATTTTGAATACCTTAAGCCCAAATATTCAACAAAAAAGTCCAGCTCATAGTCTCTAGTTGATTCTTCACACCCAAATCAAATTAGCAATAAATGATGTGGTTATCCTTGTAAAGCCCCATAAAAGATGAAGAAAAAAAGAAACAGTGGGCAGTGTATGTTTCCTGCATGAAGTAATTTAAAAAAAAAAAAAAAAAAAAAAAAAAAAAAAAAAAAAAAAAACCTACGGTTTTACCTGTGGGGAAGAATGAATCGAGCAAGGAGGCCAAGAGAGAGGAGAGCAATGCGCCGGGGAAGAAAACGAGGGTCGACAGCGGCGACGGGTTGCTAGGAGCAGCGACGGCTCGGACGACGGGAAGCTTCAAGCTTCAGGCCTTCAGCGATATTTTTTTTTTTGTTTTCTGTTCGTGGTTCAGCAACGTCGAAGGGGGGGGGGGGGGGGGGGGGGTTGTTGGGTTTTGTTCGTCCGACATATTACTCTTAGCTAGGGGTAAGCAAAAACCGCACCACAACTAAAATTAACCGCATAAACCGTAACCGAAAGACTGCAACCGCAATAAAAACCGATGGTGAGGTATTCTGTTTTTCAAAAACCGCAAATTTGTGGTGCGGTGCGGTTATTATTTTCCAAAAACCGCAAAAAAACCGCACCGCACCGCATATATTATATACAATTTTTTTTATCAACTATTAGTTTATTAAATATTAAAAATAAAACAAGTTTCATTAATGAAAGACGGATAAAATACTAGAAGATAAAAGTGGTAGTTTTTTCTTATGTTAAACTTTCAAAAACGTTGAAATTAGACAATTTTAAGATATTTATTGTTAATTACTATTGATTTAACGTTTTTAAGATATTAGTTGTTTGTGATTTAAGTTAAATAGTTAATTGTCTTATACCTTGTATTTATTTTTTATTACAAGTAATATGTTTGAACTTTTGATACTATTTGAGCTCTAAAATGTGGTTAAAAACCACACAAAATAACCGCATCAAATCCATGCGGTTAATAACCGCAACACAGAAAAAAACATAACCGCACCGCAAAAATAACCGCCTAACCGCACCGCGCTCACCCCTACTCCCAGCAAATTAAAGATGGGGATTTTAATTTAAAAAAAAAAAAAAAAAAAAAAAAAAAAAAAAAAAAAAAACCCACCGATTTGCTAGGCCAGAAGGAAAAAGAAAAAAAAAAACTTAAGTGAGATTCTAACTCGTATTTCCTGCGTATAGCGACACTATCTTACCAATCGGCTATGCCACATCCATTCATAGTTGGTCGATTATTAATTTTATACACTATGTTATTTTTATTACGGACAGCAAAAAAGAAAAAAAGAAAAATTGGGGTGGGATTTAAACTTGGGTCTCCTATTACACAATACCTGTCTTACCAATCGGCTGAGCATGCGACATCCATTTTTACCTGGTGGATTATTACTTTTAAACACTACATTATTATTATTATTATTATTTCTATTATTATTATTACTATTAATGTTATTATAATTATTTCTATTATTATTATAACTATTATTATTACTATAATTATTTCTATTATTATTATTATTATTATTATTATTATTATTATTATTATTATTAATATTATTAGCAATAAATTGATCGCGAATGTGCGCACGACTTTATTAATGATATTAATAGCTATAAGTTAGTGAAAATATATATGATAATGTATAAAAGAGGTGTAAAAAACGAAGTGAAAAAACGACGTTTGGTGCCCGAAAAATCGTAAATAAAAAAAATTTCATAGCTAATTAGCTACATATATTTCTTATTTTCGATTTTCCGGGCACCAAACGTCATTTTTTCCGCTTAGTTTTTTTCACACCTCTATTATACATTATTATCTATATTTTCACCAACATATAGCTATTAATATCATTCATAAAGTTGTGTGTACCTTCGGTATCAAGTATTCATTTCACAGTTTAACACTATAATGCTTATGACGATGATGATGATGATGATGATGATGATGATGGTGATGATGATGGTGATGGTGATGGTGATGGTGATGGTGATGGTGATGGTGATGGTGATGGTGATGGTGATGCTAATGATGATGATGATGGTGGTGGTGGTGATGATGATGGTGATGATGATGATGATGATGATGGTGATTATGATGGTGGTGGTGATGGTGATGGTGATGGTGATGGTGATGGTGATGGTGATGGTGTTACTAATGATGATGATGATGGTGGTGGTGGTGGTGGTGGTGATGGTGGTGGTGGTGATGATGATGATGGTGATGGTGATGATGATGTTGATGACGATGATGATGGTGATGATGATGATGATGATAATGATGATGATGATGGTGGTGGTGGTGGTGATGGTGATGGTGATGGTGATGGTGATGGTGATGGTGATGGTGACAGTGATGCTAATGATGATAATGATGATGATGGTGGTGGTAATGATGATGATGATGATGATGGTGATGATGATGATGGTGGTGGTAGTGATGGTGATGTTGATGATGATGATGGTGGTGATGGTGATGGTGATGATGATGGTGGTGATGTGATGGTGACGGTGACGGTGGTGATTATGGTAATGATGATGGTGATGGTGGTGATGGTGTTGGTGATGGTGGTGGTGGTGGTGATGGTGATGGTGATGGTGTGACAACCTGAATATTTCATATATATATATATATATATATATATATATATATATATATATATATATATATATATATATATATATATATATATATATATATATATATATATATATATATATATATATATATATAATTTCTACAGTCAAACACTTCATTTGGAAGTCAAATTCATTTCCGCCATCTTTTAGCAAATTTAAAATCCGTTTTAGTATTCCGAGCTTTTCACACTTAACGATCAAGTATTAGAAAGTAACCACTAAAGCCCTAACACCAAAAATCATGTCATAAACCTCATAAGATGGAGTTTTCGGGAGGTAAACTCGGGCGGTAAACTCACCCTATATAAGGGTTGAATGGACCTCATTTACACTCTTTCCACACACTAGATACTCTCTCTCTCTCTCTCTCTACCCTCTCTCTTCAAAACCCGAATTCTTCCAAAAATCTTCAAGTTTTCGTCCCCAAACTGTAAGTACTTCTACTCTAGAGTGTATTAAAGCTTATTACATGTCCATATATCATTGAAATCACCCAAAAATCACAAGAACAAGGTGTTTACGGCCCAAGATCTTCTTAGGCCGTAAACCCTTAATTTGGTGCCAAAATGTCCCCTAACTCCTTCCTTATGCTTAGAACTTAGCTTAGATCATACCCTTGAAGCATTAAGGACCTTAAACATCAAGTTTTGGAGGTTTGAATGAGGGTTTACAGCCCAATATCTTCTTAGGCCGTAAACTCCCTCTAATGGTGCAAAATGTGCCCTAATGACCTCACCTAGCCTTGGACATTAACCTAGAATTATACCTCAATAATTTAGGGACTTGAATCAACGATTTGGCACTTCATGCCATGAGTTTACGACCGTAAACTCATGGGGAAGTGGTCCCCAGGCCGTAAACTCCACACAAGACCATTATTGGACCTTAAACTCACCCAATCTCTTGTTTAGGCCTTGGAACACTTAACCACATAGGTTATAATAGTTTTAAGACCCTTTTGGTGACCCAATTGAGAGTTTACAGCCAGGAGTAAACTCCCCTGGGCCACAAACTCCAACAAATATGGTCATTTGACCATACACTTCCGTATAAAGCCATACACTCCTTTATTGCAACCCAATAGCCTCCTAGCACTTGGCCAAAGTGTTTTTCTGCGCATTAGGATGTTTATACGTGTTTAATTAGTTTTTTAATCACTAATTATATGTAAACATATGTCTTCATATGATACCAGGGTCATTAAGTGTGTACAAGTCTTCACTTGACACCAAGCACTCAATCGACACTTCCATCCGATCCACTCGCTACAGGTGAGTTCATACCCCTAAATCAACCTTTTAAATGATTTTAACTGTTTTTATGGGGGGAATACAAGTTGAACTATACCGTTATTAGATAAATCACATGTGATTAATAACTGTATAGCAAATGGACTTTTACATGTTAAACTACTTCATCTAACAAAAGGTTTTCCAATCTCGTTTTCAAATCTTGTTAAAGTATGAATTTCTCTTTTAGATTATCAAAAGTATTCGAAAGGTTTTTCAAAGGGTTTCCAAAGGTTTTCAAAGCTTGTTTTATAAAATGACATCAAGTCGTAAATTCTTATTTGTAAAGATTTCCCAAAGGTTTTACCAACGTTTTCTTCTTTGCTTTTATTTCGTTAAATGCATGCCTATATTTGTATAGTTATATAAATAATGTTGAAAGGACTTAGAACGGCTAGTTCGCCCTATTTCCTTTTCCTCGTTGGGATGTGGTCTGGTGGGTATCGGTTATCCGTCCGAAGGTCGTTTAAATATTAGTTATATATCATGTATACATGTATAGACATAATGGTTTCCATCAACCAGTACATTTCCCTTAGGTAGCAAGGGCATCCTTCCATTCATCATCCATATACCTAAAACATTAGTAACTATTATAGGAATAGTTAGGAGATTCCATCTCTCTCTCTCTCTCTCTATCTCTCTCTTATCTCTCTCTCTCTCTAGTACGAAGACCTACTCAGGAGTCAGTTCACTTGCGAGTCTATACTATTACTATAATACTTTAGAATGTGACACCCTATTTCCCTCTACGACGCTTCATCGCGCCATCGCCGTGTAACCAGAGTCTCCTGGAGGGAGAGCGAACATCATGTGTATAGATCTATACGGGACTGACACTCCCGCCTCCTGACTGCTAGCTACAGTCCACGCCGGTAAGGCCCATGGGTGACATAATGTCACTAACTCTACGCGTGACCTGGAGGGTCATCGGATACTCTATCGTCGATCATGGTTACATACGAGTTCACATTCACCCCTTGTTTTAAACTTTGCTAGTTGTATCGTTCATTCGATACTGTCTGGAGTTTGTGCTTCCTTGTGTTAGACTGAGCCAGGCGTATCATTCATTCGATACTCTCCTGGAGTCTATGTTTTCATTTGCTTTAGTCAGCAGTATTACTGCTGAGGTATATGTTATTTTCCCTAGTATTTTTACTTGTGATTTTCTCATAATTCCTTTAAAGTCAAAACTGTATTTTGGTAATGATAGTATTTTAGGGAAAATTACTCCTTAAAACATAAATCTGTCGAGTCTTGGTAGAAGATTGCTTTTATTTAGAAAATATAGGATTTTCTGGAAAGAACGCTAATACACCGTAGATTCTAGACTACTATCTTTCATAAAGTTATTTTGAATAAAAATGTGTATTTATACAAATGATACTTAATACTTACGAACTCACCAGCATTATAAAAATGCAGATACTCGCTTTCAAAATAACTTGTATTTCAGGTCATCGATAGACAAGTATATCTCGAGAGCTTTTGCGAAGTCAGCCTAGAACCGAGCTGCATCTATGTTATGTCCTGTATTTACTTTGATGTTGCTATGAAATGTAACCTATGTAAAATTATTACTATTAATGCAATGGTTGTTGCACTTTGATTACTATACTGCATATGTTGTGATACATGACATGACGTCCTCCACCCCAAAACGTATTCCGATGTTCTCGGTTTTGAGGTGTGACAGATGGTGGTGATGATAATGGTGATGGTGATGGTGATGGTGATGGTGGTGATGGTGATGGCGATGGTGATGAAGGTGATGGTGATTGTGATTGTGGTGACGGTGATGGTGATGGTGATGGTGATGTGCTGATGGTGATGGTGATGAAGGTGATGGTGATGGTGGTGATGGTGATGGTGATGGTGATGGTGATGGTGATGGTGATGGTGATGGTGATGATGATGATGATGGTGATGATGATGGTGGTGTGATAGTGGTGGTGGTGATGGTGGTGTTATGGTGACGGTGGTGATTGTGGTAATGATGATGGTGGTGATGGTGATGATGATGGTGATGGTGATGGTGATGGTGATGGTGATGGTGATGGTGGTGGTGGTGGTGGTGATGATGGTGATGGTGATGGTGGTGATGATAATGGTGATGGTGATGGTGATGGTGATGGTGATGGTGGTGGTGGTGATGATGGTGATGGTGATGGTGATGGTGGTGATGATAATGGTGATGGTGATGGTGATGGTGATGGTGGTGATGGTGATGGTGATGAAGGTGATGGTCATGGTGGTGATGATGATGGTGATGGTGATGGTGATGGTGGTGATGGTGATGGTGATGGTGGTGATGGTGATGGTTATGGTTATGGTGATGGTGTTGATGATAATGATGGTGGTCTGAGAATGGTGGTGGTGATGGTGGTGGTAATGGTGGTGATGATGATGGTGATGGTGATGGTGATGGTGATGGTGATGGTGATGGTGATGGTGATGGTGATGGCGATGGTTGTAGTGATGATGATGATGATGATGGTGGTGGTGGTGGTGATGATGATGATGATGGTGATGGTGATGATGACGATGATGGTGGTGATGGTGATGATGGTAATGACGATGATGATGTTGATGATGTTGATGATGGTGATGATGATGATGATGTAGGTATACGTGTTCTGTGAGATGTATGTGAACGTATTCATAAGCATTATAGTGTTAAACTAGTAAACGAGTAATGGATTTCGTATGTGCACACAACTTTATGAATGATATTAATAACTATAAGTTGGCGAAAATATAGATAATTATGTATAATACAGGTGTGAAAAAAACGGAGCGAAAAAAACAATGTTTGGTGCCCGAAAAATCAAAAATAAGAAAATTCCGTAGCTAATTAGCTACAGATTTTTCTTATTTTCGAATTTTCAGGCACCAAACGTCGTTTTTTTCGCTTCATTTTTTTTCACACCTCTATTAGACATGATTATCTATATTTTCACCAATTTATAGCTATTAATATCATTTATAAAGTTGAGTACATGTACATACGGGATCCATTGCTCGCTTAGTAATTTAACACTATAATGCTTATGAATACGTTTACATACATCTCACAAACACGTATACATACACATATGTACGTACACATGTACCATAACTCATTCATGTATATAAATATACATATACAAACAAAATCCATCACAAATTGGTGAAAAGTATAGACATTACAATGCTAAAGTGTGAAACGAGTAATTGATCCCGAAGGGGCACACGACTTTATGAACGATATTAATATTTATAAGTTGGTGAAAATATAGATAATCATTTATAGTAGAGGTGTCAAAAAAACAAAGTGAAAAAAAACGACGTTTGGTGCCCGAAAAATCGAAAATAGGAAAATTTCGTAGCTAATCTATAGCTAATTAACTAATTAGCTACGGAAGTAGCTAATTAGCTATGGATTAGCTACAAATATTTCTTATTTTTTATTTTTCGGGCACCAAACGTCGTTTTTTCCGCTTCGTTTTTTTCACACCTTTATTATACATTATTATCTCTATTTTCACCAACTTATACCAAATAATATCATTTATGAAGTTGTGTGCACATACAGGATCCATTTGTTCGTTTAATGGTTGAACACTATAGTGCTTATGAATATATATATATATATATATATATATATATATATATATATATATATATATATATATATATATACGTACACATGTACCACAACTCATTCATGTATATAAATATACATATACAAACAAAATCCATCACAAATTGGTGAAAAGTATAGACATTACAATGCTAAAGTGTGAAACGAGTACTTGATCCCGAAGGGGCACACGACTTTATGAACGATATTAATATCTATAAGTTGGTGAAAATATAGATAATCATGTATAGTAGAGGTGTCAAAAAAACAAAGTGACAAAAAAAAACGACGTTTGGTGCCCGAAAAATCGAAAATAAGAAAATTTCGTAGCAAATCCGTAGCTAATTAGCTAATTAGCTACGGATTAGCTACGGAATATGATTTCCGTTAGAATTCCGTAGCTATTCCGTAGCTAATTAGCTACAGATATTTCTTATTTTTGATTTTTCGGGCACCAAACGTCGTTTTTTCCGTTTCATTTTTTTCACACCTCTATTATACATAATTATCTCTATTTTCACCAACTTATAGCAATTAATATCATTTATAAAGTTGTATGCACATACGATATCCATTTGCTCGTTTAATGGTTCAACACTATAGTGCTTATGAATACCTACACATATATCTCACAAACACGTATACATACACATAAACACGTACACATATACCACAGCTCATTCATGCATATAAATATACATATACAAACATAATCCATCACAAGTTGGTGAAAGTGTAGGCATTACAATGTTAAACTGTGAAACGAGTACTTGATCCCGAAGGAGCATATGACTTTATGAACGATATTAATAGCTAAAAGTTGGTGAAAATAAAGATAATCATGTGTAGTAGAGGTGTGAAAAAAATGAAGCGAAAAAAACGACGCTTGGTACCCTAAAAATCGAAAATAGAAAACATCCGTAGCTAATCCGTAGCTAATTAGCTACATATTAGCTACAAAATTTTCTTATTTTTGATTTTTCGAGCATCAAACTTCGTTTTTTTTAATTCCTTTTTTTCACACCTCTATTATTCATGATTATCTATATTTTCACCAACTTATAGCTATTAATATCATTCATAAATTTGTGTGCACATACGGGATCCATTACTCGTTTAGTGGTTTAACACTATAATTCTTATCAATACGCTCACATACATCTCACAAACACGTATACATACACATATACACGTACACATATACCACAACTCCTTCATGTGTATAAATATACATATACAAACATAATATATCACAACTTGGTGAAAAGTACAATGTTAAACTGTGAAACGAGTACTTGATCCCGAAGGAGCACACGACCTTATGAACGATATTAATAGCTACAAGTTGGTGAAAATATAGATAATTATATATAGTAGAGGTGTAAAAAAAACGACGTTTGGTGCCTGAAAAATTGAAAATAAGAAAAATCCGTAGCTACTTAGCTACGGATTAGTTACGGAATTCTAACGGAAAACATACTCCGTAGCTAATCCGTAGGTAATTCGTATCCGTAGGTATTCCGTAGCTAATTAGCTACGGATTTTGCATTCGTAGCTATTCCGCAGCTAATTAGCTACGGAATAGCTATAGACTTGCATCCGTAGCTATTCCGTAGCTATTCCGTTACTAAACTAAGGCATCCCATTCTGTAGCTGATCCGTAGCGATTCCGTAGCTAATTAGCTATGGAAATTTTCCGAAGGGATATGCCATGTTTTCTCTAAAGCATATTTCATCGAGTCTCACACTCTACATATGCAAGTTGTATTCGTGTATTTGTGTACAATAATATACTACATGTATTGATGACGTGTAATGCAGTGTAATGTATATCAAGGTATGACATCTTATATATCAAGATCTCAAAATTAAGGGCACACTGTATATAAGTCATTTCCTGACAAGTGGCAATGGATCAACATAGATGGAGACGTATCCAGCTATATCAATATGCCTTATGACTATCTATTTGTCATGACTCCTTTCACAACATGTGATGAAGCTGTATATTTGGAACTTTTTAATAAATCAAAATTTATTTAAAAAGGCTTAGTAGATGAAGTTACGACTTTTTACTTTTTAATAAATCAAATTTTGCAAAGATTATTACAATTTGAGTTTATTTGTTTTTTAATTAACGAAAAAAAATTGGAACGGCATAACTTTTTTGTAAAAGGCTTGGTAGATTCAATATTTGGTACGCCAAGAGGTATATTCAAGTATATTCTATTATTTATGCAATCATCGATACTAGTCTTATATAATATGTTATGTATGCTCGTACTACTTTTTTTACTTATAAAATGAGCTATTGATCGAGAAAATATGCATCCATTGAAACTCTAAGGATTTCAAGTAATATCCTAATTCTAATAAATAAGTACAACTCTGCCACGTATCAATCTATAAAAGCCCCAAAATCGAGTTTTCCCGCTCATTTATTCATCTATATTTACGTAAATGTCATTCAATCCAAATGCAATAATTCCGGAAAAATCTGCAAACAAATCCTTTCAAAATATTCAACCAAAAATTTTAAATGAATAAAAGATATGGAAATACATTGAAAAAATATGTTAATCAATATTCAGATTGAAATACCCGATTATTTTTGAAAGTTTGTTTATTTTGATTGCAAATTAAATCCCTAAAAATCTGCAATATTATTCTTTGCAAACGTAATCTTCTTGATTCTTATTGATTCATAGAAACTTTTCAAACGTAAATACCATTCATACGGTTCTTTTCTTTTTACCATGCTGCTCCATAGAAATCTTTGCAAACGTATTCTTCTTCATTCTTCTTGATTCTGCAACGCTTCAAAAACCAAATACCAGGTTAGTGTATTAAAATATCAGGATTACTAATATTTCTATGCTCTTAATGGTCCGATTTATCAGTTTCTATCATTTTGTCATTATATTAGTGATCTTCTTCTTCTTCTTTTTCCTAATTCTTCTTAATCATCTTCTTCTTCTACCTTTTCAGTTAAAAAGACGTAAATAGTAATGAAAATAAGAACAAAATACGAAATTAGTAATGAAAATGAGAACTTGATTTTCTTTAAAAAAAATACTCTTCTTCAAATCTGAAGCTTTAACTATTACAGTATGTTTTTTTTTGTTTTGCTGTTACATTTACTTTGATTTGCTGTTAATGTAAACCTAATTTATGATGTCAATTATTATTACTTTTTCTATTTACATATGAATGTAGATGATGACGAAAAAACTAATGAACATGAAAACTTCATTTTCTTTAAATAAAATGATTATTCTTCTTCAGATATGAAGTTGTTACTGTAAACCTAATTTATGATTCAATTATTATTACTTTCTCTATTTACGTATGAATTTAGATGAATAAATGACCATTTAGCAGTACAAATTCAAGATATCTACATTACCATTACTAATTGTTATGTTATCTATTATTGAGTTGCAGGGGCATTGTTGGTATAATTTCCCTTTACATGTTAATTTCAAATTTAAATATATCTACATGTTAAATATATTGTTTTGCTGTGATTTTTAATTTAGGAAACTGCCATCTTCTTACAAACTATAAATCCGAAAATGCCATTAGTTAAATTAAGGAAAATAAATTTGGAAAAAATTAACATAAAAAATGCAATCAAATAATTAAAAAGTAAAATAGAAGCGGGACAATTTATATTTGTTTCCCACTTTATTATAAAAAGTTTTATTCAATCTAAAAAATTATTTCATATGAATTATTGGTTTTTGTTTGTATTCCATTTTATTATAAAAAGATTAACTGAATCAAAAAAATTATTTCATATGAATTATTTGTTTTTGTCATGTGCTGATTTATGAATTTTTTGTTTTAGTTGTTAGTTTGGATGTTCTATACATTGTTGAAGGTTGCCAATATTCCTTACAATTCTATATGGTTTAAATTTTCTTTGTAGAAAATGAATATAGGAATAAAGTTTACCTAAATAACATTGACCAGATAGATGAAAAATCACATATCAAGGTTCGGGTGCTTAAAATTTGGAACTTTGTCAGAAATAATAAAGTTTGTTCAATTTAAATGATCCTGATGGACGAGAAGGTTTGTTGTATTTCATATAATTTTTATTCATCATTCAATATTACACATGTTTCAACAAAATAATAATTTTTAATTTTTTTTTAAACAGGGTACACAATACCATGCTCGTGTCTTCAATCAGAATTTCTCCAGATTTCGTCATCTTTTAAAGGAAGATGAAAGTTATATAGTTATAAAAACCAATATGGCTGCTGTTACTAATGGTTTTAGTTATACAGGTCATAAACAGACCTTAACTTTGGATTGGAAAAGCATCCTAAAAAAATGTGATGATTTCTCGGGTCCGGTCAATGGATTTATGTTTGTTGACTTTAATTCTATCATAGAACAAACATGCCCAAGAGACACATTCTTTGGTTAGTTATAAAATTTTAATCAAATCATTTTTTATCAGTTGTGTTCTTGGTTATACATTTTATTATTTAAATATTACGATTTTAATGCAATAGTTTACCTTGTGTTATCTCTTGTGTAGATGTTATTGGACAGATCGTGTCATTTAGGCCTCTTGAAACTTCAAATCCAGTAGCATCCAAGCATTATATAAAACTCACTCTTAGCAACCTAGAGGGAGATTATATTTTATTATTTATTTATTATCTTTAATTAATCACAAATTAATATTAATATATGATTTTTTGGTTTATTTAGTTCTGTACATCTGAAGGCTACTATTTTTGGAAGTCAAACATATCAAATGTCAGAATACCTAAAAAATAACCCGACGGTTAATTGTGTTGTTATCATGATGCAGTTTTTGAAGCTAAACATTTGGAAGGGTTTGTATTCACTCTTTATATATACATGTTTATAATTATTGTTTTTATATAATTTTTATTAATTGGGTATACATTTTTTTCAGGTATTGGTGAAGCTAAAAGTCATTTTGAAGTAACGAAATTGTTCATAAATTCTGACATTTATGAAATAAATGAGTTTAAAAATAAGTTAGTTTCTAATTGTTTTTTATTTTTTTATAATGAATTTTAACTTAAAATAACACAAATCCTAATATTTTTGAATTTAATTTAAACATCACTGGTTGAAATGTCTTGACAATTTCGGTATAACTGAAGAAAGCATAACTACACTTCAAAGCTCCTCTTCTTCATATACAGATGACTTTAAGGGCAATGTTCCATTAAAAACAGTTTGTGAGATCACCGAACCAATTAAGGTATATTGCATTATTTGATATGTTTTACAATTTATTTTTGCATAATTTATTTTAATAACTTTTACATTTAATCTGATACAGGAAATGAAGTTTTTATTAGTTGCTTCCATTGTTAATATAAGGCAGAATCTACCATGGTATTATGAAGCATGCAAAAAATGTGGAAAAAAAATAATCCTTGTTCCCAAAGCCAATCATTCGTATACCGACCCTAAAAAATTTTTAGAAACTATGGTTGTCGGGTGTACAAATGCACAATGCAAAAAATTTGAAATTCAGACAGTTATAAAGTAAACACATATTTATTTCTATTAATTTTATCAATCTGTAAAACAACACTAACAATGACATAATTTTTTTGTTTTAGGTATATAATTCCAATCAACGTACAAGATTGTACTGGAACCATTGGATTGACTCTTTTTAATAGGGAAGCAAAGAGACTGTTAAATATAAGTGCATACGAGTTGAAAAAAATACATGATGCGGTATATTATTCATATCTTAAAATCAGAAAACATTTACTTGTTTTTTAATTTATTAAAGTATATCTTACAGGCCAAAGATAGTGATGGACTATTTCCAATGCAACTTAACGCGTTGAAAAACCCAAGTTTGGTTTTCTTGTAGATATTACAGAATACAATGTCAACAACTATAATAACATCTACATAGTTCTCAGAGTTACAGAAGATATGTCCATTGTTTCTGAATTGGAAAGTAAAATAGAACTTCTGGTATGTAACCTTTTATTGTTGAACATTTATAATTCTTTACTATTAAAATACATAACAATTAACATATTTCCATTTTATTTTTTAAAGTATTCAATCTATCTTAAATCAAGTTGCTTTGGAATCAGATGATGTTGTACAGCCTGTTCAAAAGGTTTTTCAATTCCTTTTATTAGCTTTTATTTATATTAGGGATTTTTGGAATTAAACACTTATTTTTTTTTTTAAACTAGGATGTGATCTCACAAACAGATTAAAGTTTTACACCCTCAACAGTTGATAAGTCAACCGCAACAAGTCCAAGCAAAATATCAAATGATTTGAAGCGCAACCTCTAAGAAATTTATGATGTTGATTCTGGATATGATTTAAGTTGCACTAAGGCTAAAAGAAAGTCAACCGGAGAGGAAACTCCACTCTTAATTCCAAAAATGGAGAAGTGAGTTGGTATTGGTTATAACACATATTTAATATATTTTGATCATTTGTTTTGGTTTTAAAGATATTTTGATTGCTTGGTATGATTTTTATTTTGGGATATTTAGGATGTGAAATATTATTGGTTTTGAATATTTTTGGATATTTTTATTGTTTTAAAGTGGACAAGTTAGTTGATTTTGGTTTAGAATTTTTGGTCCACGTGCTTCTGTTCTTCATTGCTTTGATTTTGGTATAACTATTTGATTTGGTTTAGAATTTTGGTGTTAGATCTTTAACTTTGAATTTGGGTCGGTTTGACTTTGATTTATAGGATTTCGTTGAATTAGGTTATTAGGGTTTCTCAAGGAAAGAGATGGAATGTGTTGGGGTTTAATTATACTCCTTGACCATGAAAAACAGATGCGATAAATTATACAAGGGTAAAACGGTCATTTTCATAAATTTAACAGTTGGGCTGTTATAGTTGATGTTTCAGGGACCAAAAGTGTTGGGAAACCACTAACATAAGGACCAAAATTGTAAACAGATTTATTTTTGGACGTAAACCAGAAAGAAAAAAAACAGTTAAGCACAGGAATCAAATAATCTCTACTTAACCGTTGTTTGAGCAATTCGTGGGTCCACATGTAACAGCCCGGATTCCCAGGTATTATTCATTCTTATATTTTGGTATTTTGTGAGGATACTTGGCGAGTTGGAGCTCAGACTCGCCGAGTAGGATCGTGGTTTTGGACGCGGGTTCGCGCCTGGACTCGGCGAGTCCACGCTGTTTAATGAAACCCTAATTCCCCGGGTTTGGAGCCTATTTAAGGGCACTTATAGCCTACCATTGCGGCTACCAGTCCCTTGAGAGAACCCTAAGAGAGCTAATTCGTTTTGGGAGAGAAGAAGTCAGTTTTGGGCCTTTGTATTCCTTGTTTAGCAAGAAGAAGGTGGCAAGAGCAAGGAGGAGGTGAGATTCTAGCAGATCCAGAATCGAGAGGCTTCATTTTGAGGTAATGGTTCGAATCTCCTTTAGTTTTAGGGTTGATCTTTAGAGTTAGGGTTTTATAACCCCTTTAGAGAGTGATTATGTGAAGCAAATGGTCCCTCTTCGAGTTTGTGCCTTGGATCTGGACTCAAAGAGGTCCAGAGACATTAACCCTTGGGGCTTTTTGGGTTATTATGGAGTTATTAGACCTAGGTGATCATTTTTGGGACCAAATCATCTTTTAATGCCTTGTGGGGGTTATACAAGCATCAAGTTCCAAACTTTACGTGACATACATGCTTGGGGAGGCTAGATCTATGGTTTGGGAAAGCAGATCTGACCTCAGAAGGTCAATAGAGTTTGTGCATGGCATGAACTCGCCGAGTTGTTCTTGAGACTCGGCGAGTAGGGTTGGGGTTTCACGTAAAGTGTTCAGCGAGTGGACTCGCCGGGTTGGGGGTTGACCCAGTGAGTCAGGGAGAGTCATTAGGGGGCTGAGTCAAGCCTGAACTCGCCGAGTTGTTCTTGAGACTCGGCGAGTTGAGTCGTGGTGGCCCCGCGCTTCATGCCAGGTGGAACTCATCGAGTTAGCGAAGTACTCGACGTGTCAAGAGAGGATCCTAGGGAGTCAGTGAACACGTATAGACTCGCCGACTCCGGTCAAAGTTGACCGTTGACCAGAGTTGACTTGATAGGGGTAGTCAACCTTAGTTGTGGAAGTGTTAATTAGAGATATATTGTGTTATAGGAGGATTATAGCTCGGGGGATCGAGCGCGAGTGATTTTCGGGATTTGCGAGTTATCGAGATACGCGAGGTGAGTCTTCTCACTATACTTTACCTTGTGTAGGTAATCAGAGTTATGTGACAGAGTATTTGTATGCTATATGTATGTTACGTGTTGTACTGCATTATTTCTATGTGATTTATGCTGTGCATGTTTATAGAGTTGGAACCGGAAGGTTCCTAGAGTTAGAACCAGAGGGTTCACAGAGTAGGGTCCACGGACCCACAGAGTTATAGCCTCGAGTGGCTAATATGTGTTATGTGTTGTATTTTGGGGAACTCACTAAGCTTTGTGCTTACAATGTTGGTTTTATTTGTTTAAGGTATTAGTGATGACCGTGGGAAGGCGTCAGCTTGATCAGTACACACACACGGGATTTTATGTTATCAGATCTTGGGAATGTTATATAGTATGGATTGAGTTTCAAACATTGATGCTTTTATGAATGTTAAATGAAATGGTGTTTTTATATTATGCGAAAAATTATTTTGAAATTTACGGTGTTACAAGTTAGTATCAGAGCCTTGGTTTGAGGGATTCGAGTACACCTTCGGGCGTATTTGAACTCAAACTGAGGATTTGAGAAGTATTTTCAAAAAAGGGTAAAAGATTTTGGAAGAACATAGAGCAGAGTTGTGTGTACGATCAGTCCGCGCCCGAACGGTGATTACCAGGATGTTCCATGAGAGGGCGATGTTCTACCCTGAGCACGTGTCCACTGAGCAGGCACGTATGAGCCGATATCTGAGTATCTTGAGGCGAGACATTCGGGAGTTCGCGGCGAACTCCTCGTACCGGACATTTGCCGAGCTTCAGGCAAATGCCCGGAAGAGGGAGATTGAGTTAGAGACTGAGGCCAGGGAGGAGGCAAAGTCTCAGGGGAGGGATCGGCGACCGGTGCAGTCTCAGCCGACAGCCAAGCGGGCCAAGCCCGCTGATCCCAAATCAGGGAGCCAGAAGGTCTGCACTTGTGGGAAGTGCGGCAAGGGTCATGATGGAGTCTGTAGAGCGGGATCTTGCTACAAGTGTGGCAAGGAGGGACATATGGCCAAGGACTGCCCCAAGGGGTTTGCGGTGTGTTTCCACTGCAACCAGACCGGACACCGGAAGGCAGAGTGTCCGAAATTGCAAGGATCATCTCAGGGAGCACCTCAGGGATCTGCCCCTGCCGCCATCAGAGCTACCGAGAGTCGGCCAGTGAAGGCCGAGGCGCCGAGGGCACGAGGGAGAGCTTTTCAGTTGACCGCGGAGGAGGTCCGCGCAACGCCCGATGTCGTGGCTGGTATGTATTCTTTCGTGTATTTATTTTGATGTTGAGATACTATGCTTATATTATGTTATGCGTAGGTACTTTTCTTGTAAATTCTGTACCTGCCTTGGTGTTATTTGACTCGGGTGCGAGTCGGTCTTTTGTATCTTTGGATTTTAGTCAGCATATGAGTGTTAGTCGTGAGGCATTGAGTCGGCCTCTGAGAGTTTCCATAGCTGACGAAAGGGTGATATATGCTACGGAGGTTCTCCGAGGGTGCGTAGTCGAGATTTTTGGTGTTGAGTTCCCGATTGATCTGGTTCCTATTGCGATGGGTGATGACTGTGTCATTCTGGGCATGGACTGGTTGAGCAGATTCGGTGCGGTTATTGACTGCGAGCGACAGCTGGTGACCATACGAGACCCTAGTGGGGGAGTTCTTACGGTGTACAGCGAGGGTACACATTCTGGATCAGCGTTTTGTTCGGCCGCTAGGGCGAGGAAGTGTCTACAGCAGGGCTGTAAGGGTTTTGTGGCGTATGTGATGGATACGTGGGTGGATTCCGGGAGACTGAGGTTAGTTGAGGAGGTTCTGGTAGTGCGTGAGTTCCTGGATGTATTTCCTGAGGAGTTGCCGGGTGTGCCTCTTGTGAGGCAAGTGGAGTTCAGTATCGACTTGGTTCCGGGGGCCGTGCCTATCGCTAAGGTGCCTTATCGCCTTTCACCTCCAGAGATGCAAGAGTTATCCTTGCAGCTTCAGGAGCTGCTGGGGAAGGGGTTTATTCGGCCGAGCAACTCGCCGTGGGGAGCGCCTATCCTGTTTGTCAAGAAGAAGGATGGTTCACACCGGATGTGCATTGATTACCGGGAGTTGAACAAGTTGACGGTCAAGAACCGTTACCCGTTGCCGAGGATCGACAATTTGTTCGATTAGTTGCAGGGAGCATCTTGGTTCTCCAAGATCGATTTGAGGTTTGGATATCATCAGGTAAGGGTGCGAGATGAGGACATCCAGAAGACAGCGTTCAGGACGCGTTATGGGTATTACGAGTTTGTGGTGATGCCTTTTGGGCTCACCAATGCCCCAGCAGTGTTCATGGATCTCATGAACCGAGTGTGCAAGCCGATGCTGGATCGTTCGGTGATTGTATTTATCGACGACATTTTGGTATATTCAAGATCTAGAGAGCAACATGAGGAGCATTTGAGAGAGGTTCTCGGAGTTCTGAGATCGGAGAGGCTTTATGCCAAATTCTCCACGTGTGATTTCTGGTTGCGGGAGGTCCAGTTCTTAGGACATTTCGTTAACCAGAAAGGGATATTCGTCGACCCGGCCAAAGTTGAGGTGGTGATGAGTTGGGAGGTGCTGAGGTCACCCTCCGAGATCAGGAGTTTCCTAGGGTTGGCAGGGTATTATCGGAGATTTATCAAGGATTTCTCTAAAATCGTAGTGCCACTCACCAGGTTGACCCGCAAGGGTGTTGCTTTTTCATGGGGCCCCGAACAGTAGGCCTCCTTTGAGGCACTTCGCCAAAGGTTATGCGAAGCCCCGGTGTTAGCCCTCCCGGAAGGGATGGAGGACTTTGTGGTATACTGTGACGCATCGATTTTGGGGTTGGGGGCGGTGCTGATGCAGAGAGGGCATGTGATAGCATATGCATCGAGGTAGCTGAAGCCTCATGAGATGAGATATCCCACCCATGATCTAGAGTTGGGGGGGGGGTAGTGGTATTCGCCCTCAAGATTTGGCGTCACTACCTGTATGGGGTTCGATGTACGATATACACCGACCATAAGAGTTTGAAGTATTTGATGGATCAGCCCAACCTAAATATGCGACAGAGAAGGTGGTTGGATGTGGTCAAGGATTATGATTGTGAGATCCTGTACCACCCAGGCAAGGCTAATGTTGTAGCCGATGCACTGAGCCGCAAGGCGGAGAGCACCCCGCTGCGGGATGTATGTTTGAGATTGACCGTGATAGCTCCAGTGTTGGACACCATTCGTGGGGCACATGCCGAGGCTGTGTAACCTGAGATGCAGAAGAAAGAGCGGGTTATTGGTTTGATTTCAGAGTTCGTTACCGATGGTCGGGGGCTTATGACATTTCAGGGGCGTATCTGGGTGCCGTTTTTGGGGGGAACGCGTACCATTTTGATGGAAGAGGCTCATCAGTCGAAATTTTCGATCCATCCTGGGGCCACTAAGATGTATTTGGACCTGAGGAAGGAGTATTGGTGGCTCTGTATGAAGAGGGATGTTGCGTGGTTTGTTGAGAGGTGCTTGACCTGTCGTAGGGTTAAGGCCGAGCACTAGAGGCCGCATGGTAAGTTGCAGCCGTTGGAGGTTCCCAAATGGAAGTGGGAATAGATCACCATGGATTTTATCACCAAATTGCCAAGAACTTCCAGGGGAGTTGATGCAATTTGGGTGATTGTGGACAGGTTGACGAAGAGCGCTCACTTTCTTGCTATCAACGAGAGTTCTTCAGCAGAGAAATTGGCAGAGGTGTACGTAAGGGAAATGGTATCTCGGCATGGGGTGCCGATCTCGATAGTTTCAGACCGTGATGTGCGTTTCACTTCCAGATTCTGGAAGAAGTTTCATGAGGATTTGGGTACTAGGCTGCATTTTAGTACCGCATATCACCCCCAGACATACGGACAGAGTGAGCGGACGATTCAGACGCTCGAGGACATGCTCCAGGCATGTGTGTTAGATTTCGGGGGAAGTTGGGATACGTACTTGCCCTTGGCGGAGTTTTCCTACAAGAACAACCATCATTCGAGCATTGGTATGCCGCCCTTTGAGCTGTTGTATGGGAGGAGGTGTCGGACCCCCATTTGTTGGGGAGAGGTTGGACAGCATGTGATGGGCAGTACGGAGATCGTGCTTCAGACGACAGAGCAGATCCAGCAGGTCAGACAGAGGTTGTTGACCACTCAGAGTCGTCAGAAGAGCTATGCAGACAGACGCCGGTCCGAGCTTGAGTTTCAGGTCGGCGACCTTGTACTCCTGAAGGTCTCCCCTTGGAAACGAGTGATTCGATTTAGGAAGAGGGGCAAGTTGGGGCCCCGATGTATTGGTCCATTCCGAGTGATCACGAGGGTAGGCCGGGTAGCCTATTGTTTGGATTTGCCAGTAGAATTGGGGCAGATTCACGACACTTTCCATGTGTCGCAATTGCGGAAGTGTATAGCCGATGAGTCGGTAGTTGTTCCATTGGAGGATATTCAGGTGGATGCGAGCCTGAATTATGCAGAGAGACCAGTGGCAATCAGGGATCGGAAAATCAAGGTTCTGAGGAACAAGGAGGTACCCTTAGTTTTGGTTCAGTGGCAGCATCGGAAGGGGTCCGAGATGACTTGGGAGCTGGAGCGTGAGATGCGCGAGCAGCATCCGGAGTTATTTGCAGAGCGAGACTTCGAGGACGAAGTCTAGTTCTAGTGGGGGAGAGTTGTAACAGCCCGAATTCCCAGGTATTATTCATTCTTATATTTTGGTATTTTGTGAGGATACTCGGCGAGTTGGAGCTCAGACTCTCCGAGTAGGATCGCGGTTTTGGACACGGGTTCGCGCCTGGACTCGGCGAGTCCACGCTGTTTAATGAAACCCTAATTCCCCGGGTTTGGAACCTATTTAAGGGCACTTATATCCTCCCATTGCGGCTACCAGTCCCTTGAGAGAACCCTAAGAGAGCTAATTCGTTTTGGGAGAGAAGAAGTCAGTTTTGGGCCTTTGTATTCCTTGTTTAGCAAGAAGAAGGTGGCAAGAGCAAGGAGGAGGTTAGATTCTAGCAGATCCAGAGTCCAGAGGCTTCATTTTGAGGTAATGGTTCGAATCTCCTTCAGTTTTAGGGTTGATCTTTAGAGTTAGGGTTTTAAAACCCCTTTAGAGAGTGATTATGTGAAGCAAATGGTCCCTCTTCGAGTTTGTGCCTTGGATCTGGACTCAAAGAGGTCCAGAGACATTAACCCTTGGGGCTTTTTGGGTTATTATGGAGTTATTAGACCTAGGTGATCATTTTTGGGACCAAATCATCTTTTAATGCCTTGTGGGGGTTATACAAGCATCAAGTTCCAAACTTTACGTGACATACATGCTTGGGGAGGCTAGATCTATGGTTTGGGAAAGCAGATCTGACCTCAGAAGGTCAATAGAGTTTGTGCATGGCATGAACTCGCCGAGTTGTTCTTGAGACTCGGCGAGTAGGGTTGGGGTTTCACGTAAAGTGTTCAGCGAGTGGACTCGCCGGGTTGGGGGTTGACCCAGTGAGTCAGGGAGAGTCATTAGGGGGCTGAGTCAAGCCTGAACTCGCCGAGTTGTTCTTGAGACTCGGCGAGTTGAGTCGTGGTGGCCCCGCGCTTCATGCCAGGTGGAACTCATCGAGTTAGGGAAGTACTCGACGTGTCAAGAGAGGATCCTAGGGAGTCAGTGAACATGTATAAACTCACCGAGTCGCTTTAGTGCACTCGCCGAGTCTGGTCAAAGTTGACCATTGACCAGAGTTGACCAGTGTTGACTTGATAGGGGTAGTCAACCTTAGTTGTGGAAGTGTTAATTAGAGATATATTGTGTTATAGGAGGATTATAGCTCGGGGGATCGAGCGCGAGTGATTTCCGGGATTTGTGAGTTATTGAGATACGCGAGGTGAGTCTTCTCACTATACTTTACGTTGAGTAGGTAATCAGAGTTATGTGACAAAGTATTTGTATGCTATATGTATGTTACGTGTTGTACTGCATTATTTCTATGTGATTTATGCTGTGCATGTTTATAGAGTTGGAACCGGAAGGTTCCCAGAGTTAGAACCAGAGGGTTCACAGAGTAGGGTCCACGGACCCACACAGTTATAGCATCGAGTGGCTAATATGTGTTATGTGTGGTATTTTGGGGAACTCACTAAGCTTTGTGCTTACAGTGGTGGTGTTATTTGTTTCAGGTACTAGTGATGACCGTGGGAAGGCGTCGGCTTGATCAGTACACACACACGGGATTTTATGTTATCAGATCTTGGGAATGTTATATAGTATGGATTGAGTTTCAAACATTGATGTTTTTATGAATGTTAAATGAAATGGTGTTTTTATATTATGCGAAAAATTATTTTAAAATTTACGGTGTTACACCACAGTTTGCATGACAGCGAAAATTGTGTTGAGCATACCAAAAGTCAAATGAGCAGCAGGAGTTGACACAATGGCGCCAGCTGGATTGATTACTTCATCAAACATTACAAAACCAATTATCAAGCAAAGATAAATTCAATTTCCTCAAGAAACCAATTATCAAGTAAAGATAACGTCATTTTCATATTTGTAAGAAATTTTTTGAATCATGATTGAAATGTATGCAAACGTATTATCGGTCTAATGGGGAGGAATTTTGAGTTATGCAACATGGCAGGGCTAAAAGGGGAATTGAAAGTTCCAAATTCCCATTGCCATTTGTCCCACCACCAACTGTAAAAGCTTCACCATTACCATCTTCTACCTTGGTTGTTGTAATTGTGATGTCCTTTGGGTGATGAAATTTGCAGGTTGAACCAAATTTACATTTTCCAGTCTTCATATAGAACTGCTTACAAATAAACATGTTAAAAAAGGAAATAGATGAGTAAAATGGGAAAAGTCAAAGAGTCTTTAGAAGTGAAGAAATTATTATACCACACATGGGGGCTCAGATGGTCTCTCTGGTAATTTACAAGTATCAGTTTTTTCTAAAGCAGCGTGCAAAATTGCATCAATATAAATTAATATGGACATGAATGCAAATTAATATTTCTAGCAATCAGCTCAATATTTAAACAAAAAGTGACATAAAAATAATACATGTTAATTAAGAAAAGGTGCTGATGACCCATTTTTTAAAATTCTCCTTCTGCAGCATGTCTAATGAGTTATGAATAACTATTATTTTTGTCACGATAATTATGTTATTTTTAACAAATAATCAATAACCAATTCTAAACAAAATTTATATCTTTTATTTTCTTCAATTAATTCATACATTTTTGTAATGGTTGCAGCATATTTACTTATCTTCTATAAATTACGTATATTCAATTTATATTTCCTAATATTCTATACTCCCTTTTTAGATGAAAATCGTATATTAAACTAAATTTCAGTTGTACTCTTTTAAATCCCAAAAAATCAGGAACAAAATTTTATCCAATAAAGATCCAACAACAATAAAATCATAAAATCATAATCTTTTTCCAATATATATAACTTTACCTTAGGACGTGAAATCCAAAATTTTGAAACTCCTCATTCGTCTTCTTTATGTTTCAATTGCTTCTGCGATTCTTTTTTCATCAAACTTACATCAAACTGCTTCATTCAAGTTCTAATCCTCATTCCAGTTCACAAATCAACAACTTTTCATTTTAAAGCCGTCTTACTACCTGCAAGATTTCCATATCCATATGTCAGGTTAGTATTATGAGTTTAGATTACATTGGTTTCTCTATGAATTTATGGTTGAAATTTACAACAAACTGTTTCATACAAGTTCTAACAAACTTTTGTGTTCTTGGTTTTTGAAGATCTTCATTTGTTATAATATCTACAAATAATAGAGCAAAATCTTTTAACTCTTGTGAAACAATTGCAATTAACCGATGCTTAATCGAAATATGTAAATACTCAAACAAAAAGTGTTACCGAAATCTAAATAGACTTTCATTTTACTAACTGTAAAAAAGTATGCTAGAATAGATGTTTATGATGAATAATCATTTTTTAATCATCACGATTTTCGTGTATCACACAATTTTACCTTCATTGTTTCCATGGAGATCTAGGGTTTTAACCCTTGATATCATCTGAACCCACGATTGGTTGAAATTGGGGAAAGAGCAGATGTAAATCGAATAAACCCTAGGTTGGAAATGAGGATGATGAGTCATGATGCTCATCAGGGAAATAATTGATTGTGGCACTGGAAGAAGGAGAGTCTACCTTCGGATCGTATTTTTCAATCTTGACGGAGACCAAATCGGACGAGGAGACGACATCGTAGATGAAATATTCTAGGTTCCCTTTCATGCGTTGTTGATTGCGACCGATTGTGGTGGAATCGAGGAGAGTCATTGACGGCTAATCTTCGATGACCGTCTATGGAAGATTGGAGATGTTGTAAACAAACATCCAGATTTTAGATTTTATGTGAAACGAATTGGGTTTTAACCTTACTGATACGAAAACACAAACACAGAGAGAGAAAGATATACAGAGTGGGTGATGAATAATACGATCCGAAGAGAGATAGTTGTTGGTAGAGTATTGAGACTTCTTTTGCTGGAGTTCTTTCTACAACTAAAACACAAGCTTCCGCTTCAAATCTTATTTTATCCGACTCGGACCCATATCTACATTTGTATCTGAATCCGACTCATGTTAACTTTAATATTTTTATTTAAAGTCTCTTTTACACAATATAAACAAATATAAAAATTCTATTTTATATTATTTAATATTTTAAAGATTTCAATTGAGTAATTTGTTTAAAAAATGTTATAAATGAGTAAATTAATATTTGCAAATTTTGTTACACATTTTAATAAACGAATAAATAAAGGTAACTTTTTAAATACATTTACTTTATTATTATTATTTGTTTAATTTTAACTAACTTCAATTGTATTATATAAACATATTATTTACCTAATTTCACATTTCATATCCTATCCTATGTCTTCTTATGCAGAAAACAACAGCAGGCCAGAGAGAAAAGAAGATAAAGAAAAATATATTTGGAAAATAAAAGATCGAAGAAAATAAAAACAACATCAAACGTTCCAAGTACATCATTACAACATCTCTTCAAAAATACCATTAACTGTAACCGTATTAGTATTTTATATTCTATCTTTTACTGTTAGATAGTTGTATACATATATTTACAAGTTTTATAAGTTATTTCTATTTGCAGATCAATCAACCAACATTGTTCGTCAAACTCAAAATGTCAATTCATTTACAACACCTGCAAAGCGTAACAGAACCATACAATACTGTCCTTCGTTTACAGATGTTAGAACTCCATTTTCTAACATTACAAATGTTATAAATCCGTTATCTAACATTAGAAATGGTAATTATTTATGGTTTTTAAAATATACTATTATCCATTATGTATATAATCGGGATATATATACATATATATATATATATATATATATATATATATATATATATATATATTTATTTATTTATTTATTTGACTATTTTATTTTTTTTGGTCAGATAACAGCAGTTTCGATAAATATACCACTTCCAAGTTAGAAAACAAAACACAGTACCATGTACTTTCAAATGAAATGACATCAAAAAATGCATCTACAGTAACAACTTCTTCATCATCAATCAAGTTAAATCCAAGATGTCATAAATTAAAAACGAAGACAAGACATTTATCCCTTATCCCATTGATTGATTTGACAGAAGATGTAGAAAATATACATCAAGTGAACAATGAAAATTTAATAGTTGGTATCTCAAACGGTAATCAAAAAATAATATCCATTTTACATTTCAAATACTATGTTGTATATAATTATAAAATTCATTGATATTTTATTCAACGCTTTTATTTTACAGAATATTTGGATCATGGTGATCAAGATGTTGTATGTCAAACATGTCGTGCAAAGTTATGGAGAAATGAATCCATTAGAGGTAAAGAAAAGGGGAACACGAATTATTCATTATGTTGTGCTTACGGCAAAGTTCAACTTCCAGATTTAAAGAATGCATCCCCGACTTATGAAAGAATGTTCCGAAATATGGATTCAAAAAGCAAACACTTCATGAAAAACATTCGACGTTACAATTCAATGTTTTCTTTCACGTCGATGGGTGGTAAAATTGATTCTTCAATCAATAGAGGAAACGCTCCATACATTTTCAGATTGTGTGGTCAAAATTATCATAGTATTGGAAGTCTTTTGCCAGCAAAAGGATCGGAACCAAAATTCTCTCGGTTATACATTTATGACACTGACAACGAAATTACAAATAGACAAAGATGTTTTCGATATTTTCTCAAACTTCTCATTCATAATTTATTATTATTATTAATATATATATATATATATATATATATATATATATATATATATATATATATATATATATATTAATATTATGTATAAATTTATTTATTTTAGTGGTGAAAAGGATCAATCAATATCAACTGATAGTGATATTGTTGAAGATATTAAGGTGATGTTGGATTCAAATAATGTCTTGGTTAGATCTTATAGGATGGTAAGAGATACTTTTCAGAAAAATCCAGAAGTTGATATGAACTTACGACTTATCGGGAGAAAGGAGCAAGATGGAAGAACATATAACCTACCGATTGTTTCTGAGGTTGCTACTTTAATAATTGGTGACATTTCGGATTCAATCGAAAAGAGGGATATCGTCGTTCAAACAAAAAATGGTTGTCGACAACGTATCAGTGAATTGCATCCTTCGTACCTTCCTCTCCAATATCCATTGCTATTTCCATATGGGGATGATGGTTATAGTGTTGACATTCTTCATAGAGGTGCGTTATTTACGACCAACAGCAAGCGTGTGAAATGTACAATGAGAGAATATTTCGCTTATAGGATTCAAGATAGAGATCATTCGTTCTCTCTCATATTTAATTCAAGAAGGTTGTTTCAACAATTTCTGGTAGATGCCTATACTATGATGGAAACGGAGAGAATGTACTACATACGTAGGCAACAACATGTTCTTAGATGTGATTCTTATGAAAATTTACGTAACCAAAAAGCACAAGGAACGACTGATATCTCGAATGTCGGCCAACGTGTCATATTACCTTCATCCTTTACTGGAGGTGCACGCTATATGCTGCAAAACTATTTGGATGCCATGTCACTATGTAAATGGCTTGGATATCCTGATTTCTGCATAACCTTTACATGTAATCCCAAATGGCCTGAGATTAAAAGGTTTCTTAAGGATACTTCACTTCAACCAGAAGACAGGCCTAATATACTATGTAGGTTGTTCAAGATCAAGCTTGATGCATTCATTAAAGACTTAAGGAAGAATCAAATTTCCGCCAAAGTTCAAGCATGTAACTAAAACTATATTTTTAAATTTTTTATAAAACATTGATCTTATTATTATATTTTAAATATGTTTTAATATCTAATCACATTTTCTTTTTTCTTTTTTGTCAAATTCTTTTACAGATGTTTATACCATTGAATTTAAAAAAAGAGGTTTGCCGCATAGTCATATATGTCTATTCATGCATTCTGACAACAAGCTACCAACTGTTGAACTTATCGATCCGATAATTTCAGCAGAGATACCAGACAGAATTGAAGATCCTAAATTGTATTCACTTGTAAATGAGTTTATGATTCATGGTCCATGTGGAGCTGAAAATATGAATTGTCCATGCATGGTGGATAAAAAGTGCTCTAAAAAGTTTCCAAAACAATTCAGTAATCATTCGTCTGTTGATCAGAATGGTTTTCCGTTATATAGGCGAAGAAACGATGGTCATTTTGTAGAAAAATCAGGTGTAAGGTTGGATAATAGAAATGTTGTTCCATACAACAAATATCTATTGAAAAGATATCAGACACATATTAATATTGAATGGTGCAATCAGAGATCTTCTATAAAGAATTTGTTTAAATACATAAATAAGGGTCTTGATAGAGCTACAGTTGCTGTTGTACCAACCAACAATGAATGTGAAAATAATGATGCGGTCGATGAAATAGCTGAATATTACGATTGTAGATATTTATCAGCATGCGAAGCATCATGGCGAATTTTTAAATATGATGTTCATTGAAGATATCCTTCTGTTGTCAGACTACCTTTTCGTCTTCCTAATCAACAGCAGATTGTATATGGCGAAGACGATGATATTGATGATGTTCTTGACAAACCTTCTGTTGCGGCTTCAAAGTTCACAGCTTGGATGGAGTGTAATGCAATCGACAGTGATGCACGAAAACTCACATATGTTGAATTCCCTACAAAGTTTGTTTGGATATTAAATGGTCGGTTTTGGAAGCGAAGGAAAGTAGGAAAATCCATCGGTAGAATTCATTCTGTTTCACCTAAACTAGGTGAAGCATATTTCTTAAGGATTCTTTTAAATAACGTAAAAGGACCAACATCATTTGATGAAATTTGCACGGTAAATGGTCAAACACATTCTTTTTTTAGAGATGCTTGTTATGAACTCGGGCTATTAGATGATGACAAGGAATACATTGATGCAATTAAAGAAGCAAGTCATTCTCGATCTGGTTTTTATCTACGCTTTTTATTTGCTACATTGTTGATGTGTAATAGTATGTCTAAACCAGAGGTCGTTTGGGAAAATACATGGGAATATTTGGCAGATGGAATTCTATATAGCCAACGACAAAGATTTAAGTCAGCAGGTATTACATTTTTTCTTATTATTTTTAAATTAATTTCTTTTTATTATTCAACACCCATTAAATAATTAGTAATAAAATTATTAAATATCGACGACATATTTTATTAATTATTTAATATTTTCGTGCAGAATTGTCACTTGGAGTAGATGAACTTAAGAACTTAACTTTGTTCGAAATACAACAAATTTTACTTCGAAACAACTCTACTCTCAAAAACTTCAAAAACATGCCATACCCAGATGTTGAATCCGTTTCTTCTTCAAACAATCGACTTATCACCGAGGAGCTAGATTACGACATTCCCGTGATAAAGAATGACTATGATCGTATGTTTCTTGCATTAACAAATGAGCAACGTAACATTTTCCTAAACATCAAGAGTGCTATTCAAGAAAATAAAGGAGGTGTCTTCTTTGTTTACGGTTATGGTGGAAAGGGTAAAACTTTTTTATGGAAAACAATATCTGCAGCAATTAGATCTGAAGGAAATATTGTACTAAATGTTGCTTCAAGCGGTATTGCTTCCTTATTATTGCCCGGTGGTAGAACAACACACTCTCGATTTATAATTCCATTTGAGCTTACAGAGGATTCATTTTGTAACATAAATCTAGATGGTGAATTGGCAAGCTTAATAAGAAAAACCTCTTTAATAATTTGGGATGAAGCACCTATGGTCCATAAGCATGCATTTGAAGCTTTAGATCGAAGTTTGAAGGATTTATTATGGTGCGTAAATTCAACCATCTCAAATATTCCATTTGGAGGGAAAGTTATTGTCTTTGGAGGAGATTTTAGACATATTCTACCTGTTGTTCCGGGTGGCAGTAGACAGAACATTGTAAATGCTTCTTTGAGTTCTTCATATTTATGGGAACATTGCAATGTCTATAGATTAACAAAAAACATGAGGCTAACTGTTGGAAAGGATCAATCAGATATAGGAAAAATAAGAGATTTTTCAAATTGGTTGTTGGATATAGGAGAAGGAAAACTTGGTGTCCAAACGACGGTGAAACGATTATCGATATTCCGGATGATATTCTCATTAATGATTCACATGATCCTACAGGTTCGTTAATTGAGTTTTTATATCCTTCAATTTTAGAGAACTATAACGATATAAATTATTTCCAAGAAAGAGCGATACTTGCTCCAAAAAATGAAGTTGTCTAGGAAATAAACGACCGTTTGCTTAAGAAGTTTCCAGGAGATGAAGTTGAATATTTAAGTTCAGAGAGCATATGTGAATCCGAAAAACGGCTTATGTAATGGCACAAGACTACAGGTGTTATCATTTGGCAAACGTGTTATTGAGGCACATATAATAACTGGAACTAATATTGGAAATCAGACTTTTATTCCAAGAATGTCTTTAACTCCATCAGAAAAAAAGATTCCCTTCAAATTCACAAGAAGACAGTTTCCTTTGGCCGTATGTTTTGGAATGACTATTAATAAAAGTCAAGGACAATCGTTGTCAAAGGTTGGTTTGTTTCTGAAAGATCCAGTTTTTTCACATGGACAATTGTATATTGCCTTATCTAGAGTTCAGAGCAGTGAGGGATTAAAATTATTAATTTTAGATAAAAATGGAAAACTCACAAATAAAACTTCAAATGTTGTTTATAAGGAAGTTTTTCGAAATTTGTAGCCAACTTTTTTGTAGCATATTTTATTCATTTTTAGCAAATCACACTTAATCCATCATATTACTATATTTTTTTTTATAATTACGTATTGTTGTATTTTATGTTAATTTCATTATACACATTGGTAATGCATCATCTGCATATGTACAACAAGAATCATGCATCAAAAATAAGAGTTTTAAAAAATCTTCATTCCTAATTAAATACTTCCCATTTACTTTGTAATTAAATAATTACAAATAAAAAAATTTATTGAAAAATTCAATATTACAATTAATAAGTTATCAGAATTAATGAAATATTATTTTATTAAATAATTAATTTTTAAATTCAACACCCGTGGGTTCCACGAGTTTTAACCTAGTTTTATGAATATAAAGATGAATATCGAAATTATTTGGGAGATTTAGAGAAAAAAAAGATTATGGTTGTTGACATACACAATTATGGTTGCTTTTTAAAATAATTCTAAAATTTGATGTTTAAATCGTAAAAAAAGCTAATCGGTTGGTTAACCTCGGAAAACATCCAAAGTTATAGTGGTTTCAATAGAATTCTAAGTTATATGATTACCTAAAAAAATTTATACCATGTTATTATGTTTTTTATTGAAAAAATAATCAAACTCTAACATCAGGAAAACTAACGAAAACAACGAAACATAGCCACCAAAAGCTCAAACATCAGGAAAACAAAACAAATTAACATCAAATAGCTATCAAAATGATTAGAAGCCACTCTACCCCATAAATCTCCTATCTTTTTAACCGAGAAGAATAAAAAAGGACTACATAAATCTGGTAAGAAGCTTGCATGTGCACACCCCGAAACCAAGATAACCAATCATCAAAGGAAATTAAAACCGGAAAATTTATATCCCACCAAGTCCACATCTTGTGAATCAAGTCAATGGCAGCGCTACAACCAAAAAAAATGTAACGTAGTGAATTTTCAATCATTTTTTTCTATTTAAAATATAATTATGTCAACTCAAATTCATTTTCATAAAAGTTTAGAAAACATCCACATGTCATCTTCACAAAATAAGTTAAAAACATTTATTAGAGTTTGTGGAAATCCAAAAACATAACAAATCCAGATGTGTGTGCACTCAAGCCACATCATCTAGAACAACGTGAAAAACATTTAGCTTTAAAACATAAATATAAAGCTTAGTGAGTTCATCAATATACCATACATCCCATTACACAAACAATGCACACCACCTAATGGATCACGACCTTCGTCGTGTTGTCACATTGGGATCGTTAGGTATGTAGTCCCAATGTTGCTCTTTGGAAGTTTTCTAGCAATTTACTAACTTTTTTAATATATCTCTACTGCTCAAAAAAAAATTATAGTCATTTTATGAAATTTTGCCTTTCTTATTTTGCTAAAGACTAAACTCTCTTAAATGTCTTGTTTCAATGACTTAAATATAATTTTGGTTTCACTATAAGATTTGAATGAGATTTCGCAATATCAATACATCACAATGATAAATTGACAATCATGGCTGAATAGTGTGGTTGGGTTGAGGCAATATTGTTCTGTGCGGGAGCCAACAAACCAGGGAACAATCCAAACATAAGTTAAAGTCCAGGAAGGCAAATCAGACATATGTTGTGGGCTCGGGAGCAATCTAGACATGAGTTGTGGGCGGGGAGGGCAATCCAGACTTATGATGTGGGCTTAGGGGTAATCCGGTTTGATGGATGTGGACTTTGAGGGAACTCACTAAGCTTTGGCTTAGATATTGATTTTATGGTTTCAGGTACATTAGAGGACATGAGAAACATAAAAGCATGATTAAGAACATCATCCTGGATATTTATTTGACTTATGATTTTGGGATACTCTGACTCATACTTATGGTTTTGGAAACTATGTATTGTGTGAATTATGGATTTTGAGATGGTTTTAAAAATAAAAATTTTGTCATGATTTTAGGGATGTTACAAGTTGGTATCATAGCCCTGGTTAGAGAGAATTGGATGAACACTTGTGTGATTCCAAACTCAAACTAAGGATCAGCAAAATGTTTTTCAAAATTTAACCATAAAAGAAACAACAAGAAGGATGCGATGTGTACAATCATCCGAAGCCAAGAAAAGTGATTCACCGTGTTACCCATACTTGTATTGCGTATTGATGATATGATAGAGTTGCATGCTAGTTGTAGGCTAGAATCAACATTTCATCTCCAAAAATCAGGAATAAAGGAGATAGTAACTTCATTCGATAATATGTTGAGAGTAATCAAGGTTGTGGACTTGACATCCCTTCTCTATTGTTGTTTGTACAACTACTCTCCACCATTCCATCATTATAAATTTTGTTTTTAATCAGACAATTCTTTTGAGATTCAATTTTATATAACTCCATGTAAACATCTTTAATAGCCACATTTTAATGCCATTTATCATTCTAGAATAGTGGATTGTCTGATGCACCAACTCTTCTCTCTATGAAGTTACCAATAGAAATGTTCCAATCCATAGGATCACTATTAATTTTTAGAATAGATAACCAAGTCCCCGAGAGACCACATTTAGCTAACAACTTACCATTAATTCCAGAAATGTGATGTAGAGAACCATTTAACTAAAAGAGTTATATTTAAGGATCAGAGACTCCCAATAACCATACATCTTTTATTATTTGGTTTCACCAAAGAATTCCAAGATATCCAATGATTTTTTTTTCTCTTTTTGTAACATTCGGATCCCGAGGTACTTTGCATTTTGAAAATATTGGCATTTTATAGAATCGCCACGACGTGGTGGGGAGGCACCATGACATGGCAAGTCAAGATTTTTCCGCGTGTTTTATTTAAGCCACCACGACATTGGTTGAGAAGCTTTGAACCGATTACTACTATTGGTAGGGCAAGAGCAGTAGTGAACCATCTATCCAGAGTTTGGGTGACGACTTAATTGCATAACTTTTTTCAGATGTTGGTATTGTCGAAAGGATTTAATTGCACTTAGTTAGAGATGTTTTGCGTGCATCGATTTTTTGGTAAGTGCGTAGTTGAATTGGTGATTCGTCCGTTCTGGTCAAGGGTTATAGTTCTTTGTCATGAGCTGAAGTGGCTTAGGGATGCGGAGTTGTATTATGCAAAGTACTTGGGATTATTGAGCTCGTTGAGATTTCAGAATCATTCATATGGTTTTGGAATGTATTTGATAACTAAGATTGATAAGTAATGGAATGTCATTTCTTGTAAGCTCTGGTTGTCAACGGTTTGAATAGTAAGGCTGTGAGATGGATTGGAAATCCATCAAACTTTGTAGATTGGAAGAGCTTAGTCGAATCCAAGTAAAGGAGAAATTTTGGTTTAAGGATTGCACAAGAATGGATATGCATGTCTCATAACGTATCAGTAGTGACACATGGTGGATATCTCATCAAGAACAAGTTAAGGGATTGTGTTAGAGCCTCTCTGCCTGTTCTTGTCTGATAAAGGCTTTGGGGTTCAAAGCATAACCCAAATACCTGATTAGGGTATAGCCGAATGTTGGTTCGAATCATGATGATTATGGTTTTTATGGTAGATAGACGATAAGACCATGGGTTGGGTTCATGGCAGTATGGAAGTGTTGTAAGACTACGGGCAGCCGTAGCATTCACAAGGTTATTAGGTAGTTATGGAAGTGTTGTAAAGCTACGGGGAAGCCGTAGCATTCACAAGGTTGGTAGGTTGATATGGGAGTGTTGTAAGACTATGAGGTAGTTGCAACATACATAAAGATGACAGGTTATCGGGGAAGTGTTGTAAGTCTGCGATGTAGTCATAGCATTCACTAGAATGATGTAGGCCATTGTAGGGGCGATCATTGGCTGAAGAGGGATCAACACATGTCTGGGTTGAGGTGGACAATATTGATGAAATACCACTCCTTGATTAGTGTAAGGATCGTTAGATCTGAGGAAATATGGGGCCTGTAAAACACTCGATTGGGTGAGACCCATGGGCGAGGCCCGTTGGAGTGTATAGATTGGCTGAAACCCGTGGGCGAGGCCTGTTTGGTTATGATAGCATGGATGAGACCCGGTGAAAATTGGATGGAATAAGGTATTGGATTGTGTCTAGAATGGGATGACTCTATGGTTAGTGATTGGCATCCGTGTTGTGGTTAAGCTAAGGTAGCCCTTATTAGTTAGACTCTTAGTCAGAGCCTTGTAGTGGGACCAAGTGTGAGACTGTCAATCTCCTCTGTGGATTGGGGATTTTATATCTCTGTTTAGTGGAAGGTCATCAGGGAATCAGAAGGTTTCGGATAGGATTTAAGTGTGAGTCTTTGGATTTCTGGATGTGAGTTATGTTTCAGGTTGACACAAGGGATTGGGACATGCGTTAGTAGTCGCCTCTGTTTATATGAAAAATCTTTCCAATAGCAACGTATGGTTAGGATTCTGCCTGTCAGGAGTGTCAGCTAGATGATTTAGGATCGAAAGGATGTCTTTAAGATCAAATTGCAGAGAGATGATCTATTGATTGTGTTTTAGAATGGTTCTTACTATGAGGAGGTCAGGTAAAGTTTTGGGGGTTTCAAACTTATAGCAGTGAAGTACTGGTTTTTCCGTATTGAATAAGTTAGTGGATCAATAATTCGTTCTCCATCAGGGCGTATGAGTACTGTTATGATTGGGTTTTGATGGTAGTATTGGAAGGTTGATTTGAGTATGAATTAAGTTTTCGTCGAAGCATGGTTCAAGAGGAATCAGACATATCATCTGAATTCCTGGAAGATAGTAAGGATTGATTTCGAGGACAAAATCTAATCGAAGTGGGGGAGAGTTGTAACACCCTATTTTGAGTCGTTCCATAGTTCGGGGCCGTGAACCAACGATCAATTATCATAAGGCTTCTGGCCTTGGGGTAGGAGAGGTTTAGAACCCTTTGGATGTGGGTAATGTAGATCATGTGATCCAAGAGTTTGGTTTGTGCTTTGGATCCTAAGGGTATAATAGGAAAAATGGTGTTTCAGACTTCTTTTATGAATTAAGGATTTTAGTTCGTTGTGTTTTAAGTTAAAAGTAATTTGACAGGGTTTTAGAGCTCCTCAATACCTTTCTGTGGATATAAAGATCGTTGAAATTGGAGTTGAAATGAAGAATTTATGAGCGCTTGAAGTTAGAATGGTTTTGGGTTAAGCCGCATACGCTGGGCGTACGAGGAAGTACATTGGGTGTACTATGGAAATATTTATTTAAGAATAAAATCTATTAAGTGAGATCTTGAGGTGGAGTGTGGATCTTGCCATAATATTTGACACAAACAACCACCCCATGCCCATTCCTTTGACCAGCTATTGTACTCCCCACCACTCCTAGTCACCTCATGGCACTACCCCACTCATTTCTCAGCAAACCCACATCCAAATAAGCTAGAAAACCCTCTCTCACACTCTTCACTTCACTCATTTTCCTCATTTCCACCAAGTATCAAACACCACTTTTCTCTTAAATCCTCTCACTCAAATTCGAGATTTAAGGGCTGATCATCAAGTTTTCTCTCATTTTTGGTAAGTTTCATCACCCTCCTTATGGTTATTACATTCCCTCTTACTCTAATCATAAATATTTTACACAAACATCATCACATTCATGTTAGATCTTCGAATATTCAAGTGATCCTTCAAGTGTTCTTGAGTTGAACACTTTTCATCTTCAACATTCACCCACTGAAATCATATAAGGTGAGTTCATACCCCTATCTTTTCATGTTTTTCATAAGTTTTAAGGGGGGGGGGGGGGGATACAAGTTAAAACACCAAGAACACAACTAAACTCATTTAACAGCCTTTATTACAAAAGTTCAACTCCATTCACGGACTGTTTTGGGAAACTTAAACATTTTAGTTTTCAAAATTGTTTTTGGTACAAGTAGTTCCAGTTCTTAGGTTTAAAATGACTACTTGCACATCTCCACACGATTTTTATACAATTTATGGTGATTTTACAAAACTACCTATCATTTCAAGAGCAAATCTGGACCAGTTTGTGATTATGGACTTTTTCACACAAGTTGGAGGTCATTAAAATTCATAATAAAAATTATGAACAAACTAGACTCATTTCCAAAACTCTCAGAATTTACGGATTCTGATTTGGAACTTTGATGATTTTTCTATAAATTTTCTAAGAACAGTAAAAGAAAATGTTAACAACAGAAAAATGCTATCAATTTCATTTCACCTTGTAACATGTTGAGCAAGGTGTATATCTTTATGTGAATGTATGTTTTTGCAAATAGATGACATTTTGTCTTAGTATATAGTTATACATCAGAAAACAAATGGTGTTTTACCTACAAAGGTATGGTAATTAATTAGTTGTTATATTGCATGTTGCTTCACTTTAGTAAAAGGTATATATACATATCGGTAAAAAAGGGTTTTTACCTTCACAAATACAGCAGTTAACCATAATAAACAAAGTTATAACTATTATATTTAAACATTTTGATAAACTATAATAGGTATGGTTTATGTTTCCATTAACACAACAAACATATTTCAGAATGTTTTATTCCCACAGAAAAAGGTTTTACACTCACGCATACCACACGTAAACTTATTAACTTAAATTGTGAGACATTCTTCTCAGTACTCCTAGAGTACGGGTTAAAATTCCTGGTAGTTATAACCAAAGTCTCTTGTAGGGATTGTACTCTGATAACTATTTTTACTTTGATATACTTTTGAATGGTTGAAAAGGATAAATGGTCGTTATGGTTGAATTAAAATTGAAATTTTACCTTATGATTTTCGGGTCCTTACACTTTAGGTGTAGATTATGCTACACTAGGTGCAGCTATAGCAGACCAAAACACTAAACCTAAGGTTTTGAGCTGTATTTAAGGCCTCTAACTTCTAGGGATCATTCCCATGACAACCTCGATCACGTCATATCATTCCTTTAAACCCTAGCCTTTATTTGTGAGTCTTGGAGCTTTTAGATAGTTTTGTGTGCTCTTTGAAGGAAGACGATATTTGTAGAACCAAATAGGAATCTTCAAGCTGTGTAGATCTGGGATTTGAAGCAACATCTATCTCTGTAAGGTATAAAGCTTCCATCTTTGTTAGGATTAGATCATCCTTAAAAGATCGATTAGATTCAAGACAATTAAAAGAAGAACACAATAATGATTCAAAGTATGTCAAATGATTAAACGTTATGCCTCAGAAGAACTCTATGAAGAATTGCTACTATAGAGGTGTGATTAGGGTTACAGCGTAATAATCGGAGTTAACAAAAATATGTTGCATGCATGCATCTTAAATACTCTAACCCTAGAAATAAATATGAGTGGAGAGGCCCAACTCGTTAATACAAAAGACTAAACTAAAAGCCCAGTGACGTAGCATCTAATACCCAACAATCTTCCCCTTTGCGTCAATTGAGGCCCGAACTCATTAGCCTTGAATTCGCTTTTTCACTTCGTAACCTTTTGGAATGATGCCATACATCGTCTGTTGGATTTGTATGTACCACAAAATCATATCTTAGAAGCACTTGAGGACTTCTTTACCAGGTCCAATATAAACTAAAGAAAGGATGTAGTTTACAGATGCTTGTCAGAAAGGAAGAAACATTCCTTGCAAAAGTCAACACCAGATCGCTCCCTAGCTTGATACACAACATACCGTTCCTTACGGTAAATCTTCGCAGTCTGCAGCTTTTCAAAATCCTTTGGATATTCCTTACAAACAACACAAGGCTTCTTTCATAACACTACTTCTACCTCAACATCCATTTCCTCATTCTCTTGAATGTAAGACCTTATCATTAACTAGAGGTGAGACATGATAGGTTCGTATTTCAGTTTATCTTTCAACAACATGTTGTAAAGAACGAGCCATTCATTAGGGTTAAGACAAGGTAAGTCTGCGAGTGTGAATTCGTAGCACTGGCTGGCTGATCCGCTTGCCACTTTGAACTTCGCGTTGGGAAATCCATCAGTCTTGATTGGTCCTGTAACCTTGACAACAGTTATTTTTCTTAACGGCCATGTTTCGTATTGTGGCTTCATATGCTTAAGATAAAAAGAGAATAGCATGTGATCAACCCCTCTATCAGTGAGTGGAACATTCACAACCTTCATAAAAGCACGAAACCTGAAAGCCTTTGGATTATTGGTAGATCCAATTGCGAATCTTGTGTATTTTGAAGATCAAACGACACAATTGTCTCTAACTAATATTCGATGGGTAAATCGACAAAATCATTCTGGATTCGCTTCAAGGTCCATTTGGGAAATAAAAGCTTCTTGATTTGAAGAGTGGTCTGAGCCTCTTTCTCAACTCTTTCTTTTTCTTCAGCCTCTGGGATGATTCGCTGGTGCTCATCCATTTTAACTTCACGAGCCTTTCGCCTTTTAAGCTCATTTTCATCCAGCTCTTCTTCGTCTTGACAATTATCGATGATGGGTTCGTTACTGAACAATGTTTCCTTGCCCTTAGGTTCTTGCTTGACAACAGGTTTAACTGGAGCAATAGGTTTAACCGGAGCTTTGGGATCTTCTTTTCCTTTTCCTAACCCACCATACACACCTTCTCCCCCTTGTTCCTGATTAAAGCTTTGATCCGAAACACCTTCTAACCTGTGAAGCATGGCAAAAACGGGCCTCACTTTCTCTTGCAGATGCTTTCAGACTGTGATGGTGAGCATTGGGTCCCTGGTCTCAAGGATATCGGAGAGCATGTCTGTAACATCCGAAATACAGTTTCGCATGACAACTCTCTCAGATAAAAAATCATTGACCTGTTTCTCTGAAGCTTTTAGTTTCACACTTAACACCTTTACTTCTTCTGTCTTGATGGCAAGAGAATCCTTGATGTTACTCTCCTTTGCCAGTTCATCTTGAAGCTTGGAAATTTAAAAGGAGATAGAGGTTTGAAATGCTTCATGGTCAGTTTTCAGACCAGTACGAATCTCTTGCAATTTTGTTTTCTTAGATTTGAAGAGAGAACCCAAACTCTTTATAGCTTCATTGGCTGCAGTGGTTTTGGAGTTGAAGGTTGTCTGGAAATTCTCCATGAAGGTAGTATTGTCAGAAATTAGTTTATCGACTTTTTTCAGTCGTAGTCTTGCAAACTTCAGCAGAATCAGCAACCGCCTTATTCATCTTTATAACATTAGCATAATGCTCCTTCGTGATTATGTGAAAGAGAGACTCAACTGCTGCTTTAGAGTATGCGTCAGAAGACGAATCTTTGGAAGTGAGAAGCTGTTGATCAATATTTTCATGGAGGGACTGAAGTTGCCCTTTCGAAACAGTCACATTATGTAACACCCATAAAAATTCAAGCCAATTTAAACTTTTAAAACATTTCAAATCCATTAAAAAATACAACTTGTTATCAAAATATATCATATCAGAGTATCCCATAAACAAATTCATAAAAAGTGAGGAGCTGTACGATCGTGCCTTTACCTTGCCCTGATCTCCTGAAGTACCTGAAACAATAAACTGAAACTGTAAGCCCGAAAGCTTAGTGAGTTCCCCCAAAATACCGATACACGTACACTCCACATGACCATGTCAGCAACATCATAACATAACAAACTGAACAGAATGCAACGGGTCCACAACTTTACATACTGGATTACCCCCTAGGCCCACAGTGTGAGTCTGGATTGCCTTGCGGGCCCACAGCTCACATCTGGCTTGACATCGAGCCCACAATATGATTCTCCCTTAGCTCGTAACTGGAATGCTCTCGGGTCTGGTGGTTACCGCACGAAGGAGTCCCAAATCAACCCATCCCACATAGCATATCAACATATAGCATAACCACTGAGCATGCAGATAATGATATAACACAGGTAGTCGTACGGATCTACCTAACTGGCATAACCACTGAGCTTGCAGATAATCATATAGCAACACAGGTAGTCCTACAAATCTACCTAACTGGCATAACCACTGAGCATGCAACATTAATTTCATAATCAACATACTAACATTGCTAGGTTAACATATTCAATGGTCCGGCCTTGGTGCCTTAGACCCCTTAGTATATTGAGGACAACTCACCTTCCAAAATGCTGACTCGGTAAATAAACTCCAACTCTCGGATCACTGCCACAAACTCCACCACCTATTATCGTAGTATAACCATACTCATAAGTTCCTAACTCTTCAAGGTTCCCCATAAGTCAACTAGCCAACCCTTGGTCCAAGTCAAAGTCAATATTCAAGGTCAACAGTCCATGTTGACCCTTACTCGTCGAGTACCCTCGGCTACTCGCCGAGTTCCTCGAGATACTCGTTCACTCGCTGAGTCTCCGGAGTGACTCGTTGAGTTCCTGAGGTTCGCGATCTAACCCTAAGGCCACTCATCAAGTTTCGTACTTGCAACTCGACAGGTTCACATGCATTCATCAATTTGGGGAAACAATAACCGACTCGCCAAATTGTACATCCAACTCGTCGGGTCTACGGTAATCTTCATCGGACTCGTCAAGTTGTTCATCCAACTCGACGAGTTCAATGCCTATCTTCATATGAGTCGCCGAGTCCCTTCAGCCCTTTAACCATGCAGAAACGTTTTAAGCCATGCCCAGGCCCCAAATTGCAGATCCAACTTCCTTAGGCATGCTTATCACGTAAAGTTACAAACTTTACGTGCATGCAAGGCTTTAAGACCCTAAAATAGAACAACTAATCTTGCAATGAAGTCACCTCCTTGGGGGAAGGCTCATACTAGACAAAGCTGATGGATTTATGAATCTAGAAGCCAAGGGGAGTCTAGATCTAAAGTTACAACTTCAGATCTTGGCTTAAACACAAGAACCCTTTCCTAAACTCATGCAAAAAAGGGTTTAGGAGAAAATGAGCCAAGGGAAAAACGATCTAATACCTTCAAGAGAGCCCTTTCTGATGCAGAACTTAAAACCCTCAAACTCTTGTTTAAACTAGCTTGCTTCCTAAGTGATTCCTTCAACCAAAACTCCCCTCCAAGCTTAAACCTCCAAAGAATACACACACATACACACACTCGAGTTAGGGCCTTTCTGGACTCTCAATGGACTGTAGAGAGGCTAAATGAGGCTTGTGCTTCTTTAAATAGGGTGCAAAACCCTGAGATTTAGGGTTTCATCTGCCAGCTCCTACTCGTCGAGTCCCTTCTTGGGCTCGGCGAGTAGGTCACTAAAACATGTGGACCAACCCGCTGCTACTTGACGAGCAGGGCAACCAACTTGTCGAGTAGACCCAAAGACTAAAAAGATTCAACATAACTCAATACCTGAGAATCGGGGCGCTACACATTATCGTCACTCTCAGTCCGTATTTGGAAAGGACTGTAAGTGAATCCCCTAAGATCTTTGTCTTCAGCATCATCAAAGATCATATCTAGGTCATCTCGGTTAAGAGGGAAATAGGAGGGGTGACATGGGTTGAGAGACCTGATGTTTTAACCCCGTATCAGATACGTTGACTGAAACAAGTGGTGTTGTAGAGGTGGTAGGGGGAACTGTAGAATCAATGAACATTGGGGTAGAAATAAGAATGCTAGTTTGTGGTTGTGAAGAAACTGGTGGAAGGTATGGTGTAATGGTAATTAGGATAAAGGTAGGTTGAGGTGAAGGAAGAGGAGAAGGAACTGAATCATTAACAGGTTGAGTTACCTCAAGATTTGATGTCTCTTCTTTGTTGTGAATGTGTATATCCTCGTTGCGAACGCTATCATCCTCGTTGCGAGTATTATCATTCTCCTCGACATGAATTTCTGACTGAGTATCAGACTCTGAACCTTCGCTTGCACTTGGAGTGGGGGCCTTTCTCTTGTGAGCTGCCTGCTTTCGCCTTTTGGGATTTGCTATAGAAGGAGCAATTTTCGCCTTTTGCTTTTTTGGAGTGACAACTGGCTTAGAAGGACCCTCTTTCATTTTCTTTTGCTTACCTCCCTTTTTCACCTTGTCAGCTTTGTCAATTGTGGTGCGCATCCTAGGAGTAGTGGTGCGAGCTATTGAAGATGGAAGCTTTTTGTACTCCTCCGGAATTTTACTTGTTGTTGGCACGCATCGAAACATTGTCTCCGGAATAGAGTCGACAAAGGGAATCTTCGAGTTATCATCAATACGATCTTGGTTGTATGAAAAGTGGAAATCGAGGACATGAGGGAATCTCGCGTCATGGGGATTTGGTGTCTTTCAATTGGTCGTTGAACAAGGATAGTCCAAAACCGAGCACAGGAAATCTCACTGTGTTGCGTCATGGAATGAGTACTTTGCACAAGCTAAGCCCATAGAACGGCGCCCTAATCAAGATTGATGCCATGGTAAAGACCATACATAGGGGTCATAAACAGACCATTTCACTGAGGAGGCAAGTTGGGTTTTCTGAATTTTGAGATAGAAGGAATGAGATCTTTATACCCTATCTCATAGAACATCTCCACAATAGTTGCGATGGAGATTGAGTCTTGATTCACCATAGATTCATCGTATGTAAGCCCTAACTGAGAACATAACCTTGACTTGGTGATAGAAGTCTTCTTGTCAGAGTTTTCAAATGTGATGTGTTCTTCTTCCTTGATGTATGATGCTGAGGAATAGGCCTTCGAGAGTAGGAACATTGGGACGCACTCAGCCTTAGTTAAGGTAGTGACCAGTGGGGAGTACTTCAAGCATTCAATTATTGGTAACATGAAAGAATCGTACTTGAAGGGAGAAAAATCAAGAATCAAGTATTGATTCTGTTTGATGGCAAGTAGTGACGAGTTATAAAACCAAAAACCGGACCGAAACCAGAATCAAACCGGAACCGGAACCGGTATAACCGGAAAAATGCTTAAACGGTCTGGGTATTAGGTTCCAAAATTACTCTTATCCGGGTTCTGGGTATTTCGGGTATGGGTCCAACGGGTCCGGGTTATCCGGGTTTTTTGAACCGGATATGTTTAAAAAACCGAAACCGGATTTAGTGGGTCAAGGAACCGGTATAGGGTAAAAGAACTGGAACTAAGGGTTATCTATTGTGATCGACGTTCGACAACTCTCTTCTCTCTTGCTTGACGACTCTCTTTTCTCTGCTCGACATTGAAAGGACCCTCATCTGTTTGTGATAATCATCAAATAAATTCAATCTCGTTTTTTTTGCCATTCTCTATGATCTACGACAACAACTCGTTTTTTGGCCCTTATATGTGATCGATGACAACAACAATTCCTCTCTGTGATCAACAATGGTTGACAATTGGATAATTACCAATGAAGATACACAAGTAAGTGTCAAGAATTTTGATTTCATGTCTTGTGAAGATACACAACTCATTTTTTTTGCCCGACACTGTGATCGTCAATGGTAGACATTCAAATATTATGTTATGTAATGGAATCAACTATTGTGATATTTGTGTTTCAATTGTAGCTCTGGAATCTTAAATGTTAAAAGGGCAAATGGTTATCTCATCCCATTCAAATGAATTAAGTTCCAATCTTGATTTTGTGCACAAAAGTTACAGTTTGACCTTTTTGGTCAAACAGTTTGATTTTGAAAGTCAAAATGCAACTTTTCTTTCTTGAAACTTTAGAATAGAAGAAAAGGTATAAGAAACACGTGACATATGCTTATTAATGGCTTTTTGTTAATGCATAATTCCACATTATACCCCTAACATTTTTCATAAAGACTTGATAATCAAAGGATAGAATTGTCATTTGTCATTTTAAATTCATTAAGAGAGATGAAGAATGAGTCATCACTGTGTAAATAATCATATATTGTTTATGTTTTAGTTAGATGAAGAATCAGCTTATAAGTCAACAGAAAAAGGGCAATTGAAGTTTTTTTTATATATTTGTATATTATAACATATTACAATTTTAAAGTATATTTATTTGGTTCTTGTTATATCAGCTTACTTGAATACAAATTTTCTATTGTAGCAATTGGTGGCTAACTTTAATAGTTTTTTTATATGGATAATGACATGAAATAATAGCTTAAGAAAATTTAAGATTTGTTTAACCTACATGACTGTTTTGAAGTGGTTTTACCATTCAAGCTTCATTTTTGTTATATTTAATTGAAACATGGTAAACTATAACATGTTTTATGTGTTTGACTAATCACATGACAATATATTTGAAACATTTTCTTCAATGCAAATAAGAGTAAGGGTATTTTTGGAAGTTTTCTTATTCCGGTTCCAATGTTCAAATTTCGGTTCCAACCGGTTCCATACCCACTTTACCTAATCCAATAACCGGAACCGAACCGGAACTGGTTCCCGTATATCGGTCCGGTTATCGGGTCTTATAATTCGTCAATTCCGGGTTTCGGGTTTTCCGGGTCCGGGTCCAACGGTCCGGGTTTGGATCCACTTTCATCCCTAGTGACAAGTGAGCGGTCTGATCATGAACTGAGGAAGAAACAACCATTGTTGTAGGTTGATGAAGAAGAAGAACAATAAATAGAAATCGTCATTAGGGTTGTTGATAGAATTGGTAGAGGTAAAAAGTAATCGTTGTAGATGAAAATTCCTTATATACGATTACGCAAGAGAGAGAATTTGAAGCGTTGATTGACCGATTTCCTCTAAAACGATGCTTGGAAAAGCGCGATTTGATAATTGTAGCCCTGATAAAGGTGTCAGGCGGCGTGATAAAAAGAAGTGTTTTAAATTCCACGCGCCTAAATTTCGAAATTTTATCCACCACAAGCTGCATCATCATTATCTTGTTCTCGTCCTTTTGATCTCCAATCTTTTCAGTAAATACTCATACGTCCTTTCGCATTTGAGACACATGGTAACTGGTGTGTATGAAACCGAACATCATTGAATCTGCGAAACTGAAAATGCCATAAGTACCTCAAATAAGACTTTAGGAAAATCAGAGAGATTTTCATGCAAGAGTGTGCCAAAGAAAGAGAAATAAAGCAAGATATATCTGTAGGATTTTAGTGATGTATAAATGAAGACACGAAACTGTGGATCCCAGGCAAAGATCTCTTCCTTCAAAGTCAATAGAGACTAAGAAGTGTCTATATGGTTTCCCATTGAAATATGATCAAATGTTTAATAAGAAACATTAAAAGGCATCTTTTAATTAGGCTTAATGGGCGGTTAAATCTCCAACCAAACAACAAACTTGATATAAGTACGAATGTGGGTTAAAGTACTTGTGTGACCAGTGTAGTCAGTTTAAACGAGTAGGTTTGGAATTATTTTAGTCACTTTGATAAATTTAGAAATATCAAAACATGAAACTGGATCTAATGGGAAGAAATGTCTTAGGATTAGAGCATTTCATTAAGATCTCGCATAAGAGAAAGAGATTCCTTGGTAGAAACCACGAAAGTGGACATTTGTTAATTCCATGGTGAAAATCCTTAACATTTAATTGTTCACCGTCAATTCAGTTAAGTGTGTTGGATTTTGGGTTTCAATCAGTTTGTGGTAGTACGAAACTATGATCATTAATACAGATTTGGTGCAACCATAAACCTCAGTGTTAGTATCTGAGAGTCTCAAGGATTGCAATCATGGATGCGAAAGTGATGGAGAAAAATAGAGATGGTTCAAGAAGAACAAAGGTACCTCTGCTATATGAAAGTGACTAAGCAGATAACTCTTAACTCAAAGTGAGAAGAGTAAGGTAGCTCATGATTGATGTGAATTTAACAGCCTAGTTGGGAAGAAACGAATGGTAGATTCGATTCATTAAGGCTTTACATCGAGTCCATTGAGGCTTTGGACTAGATACAGAAGCATGCTTCTAGGGACACTTAGCTAATTCATAGAGAAAGAAACTTATACCTGCCCCATAACACGAATTGAGAGATGTAATAAACATGATCCTTCGTGATCTTTGTATGTGTCTAAGATATTTTTGGTGTTTTAAGATTTATGAAAATAAGAGACATAAAAGAAACACAAACAAAATAACTTTGTAATCTTGAAATTTTATGAAAGAGAAATAAAAAGAGAGGAAAAATATTTTTGAAATTTATATAGAATAAAATTTGAAGACATAATATATAGAGGAAAACAAAATAATGCCAAACAAAACAATTTTTTTTTATGCGAATTAGGGCGAACGTTCGTGTCAATTCGTGTCCCAGAAAAGTCGGAAACGAATTAGAACGAGCGCTCGTGCCAATTCGCATGACAAAAATAAAAGTGAAAGCGAGCATTTAAATTTTTTTTGATTTGAATTGGAGAGAACGTTCGTTTCAATTCGTGTCCCGAAAAAATAGGAAATGAATTAGAACGAGAGTTCGTGCCAATTCGTGTAACAAAAAAACCAAAGAGTTACCAAATGATTTTTGAATTTTTGAAGTTTTCTTGAAAAACAAACAAAACAAAAGAAAATCATTACACATAAAGAACAAAATGATATTGGTAAAACTAAACAACAAATGAATAGTGGACATGAGTCACTGTGAGCGTACGCATCGATTCACATCGACAACTTTATTAAAACAAAGTTGGTTTTGGTACCGATTTAGCTTCCATCATTCCTAGGCCATAAAGAATTATGTTGAAGGTTGTCTCAGGTAAGGCTTTCATGAATATGTTAGCTAACTGATCAGAGGATCTTACGAAATGAATTTCAACATTGCCATCTTCTATATGATCATTGATGAAATGATACATCAGTTCTATGTGTTTCGTCTTCGAGTGTTACACTGGGTTGTGAAAAATGCGAATGGAAATTTCAGAGTCATGGTATAGTGGGATTCGTTTCATGGTTAAGCCATAGTCACAAAGATGGATTTGAATCCAAATGTCTTGAGATGTACAAGAAGCAGCAACTATATATTCAGCTTCAGCTGTTGACAAGGATACACACATTTGCTTCTTGGACTGTCAACTGACAAGTTTGCCATCGAGAAACTGGCATCCTCCAGTGGTGCTTTTTCTATCTAATCCACATCTCCCAAGGTCAGCATCTGAAAATGCTTGTACAAAGAAGCCATATTTTGTAACGCCCGTAGATCCGTGCTAGTCAAATTAGAGGCGATAAGTGTCGAAAATGACTTTTCGACAGAAGCTTATAAATAATTTGAACCAAGTTGTAGTATATGTCACTAGGTTTCCGTACATATAAAGAACACCGAAATCCGAGTTATAACGAAGAAGTTATGACCCGTCAAAGTTTCGCGACGGAACCGGCTCGATACCGGGAGGCGTAAATAGTGAATTTATGATAGAGCGAAATTGAGACTTGGTGCTCTAAACGAAAGTCGTAGAATATGTTAAACTAAGAACTTCGATAAAAAGAACGCCCAAATCTGACTTCGTATGAAGAAGTTATGATTTTTCGAAGTTTTGGATTAGTAGTGTACAGCCCGAAATTCGAATATTAGATCGAGCGATTTTTAGCCGACACAACCTGAATAAGAATCGAAGATCTCGTTAAGATTAGCATAACGAGAAAAAGATGGGAAAAAACGGACGTCGGATGAAGAAGTTATGAGGATTTAACGGACCAATCCTGTCCCGGCCTGTTAAAAATATAACTTTAAAAATAAAGTCAAAATTAGCCGACAGAGTCTAAACGAAAGTTGTAGAGTACGTCTCCACCTATGCGTGGATATAAAGAACGTAAAAAACGGAGTTTGTATGAACGAGTTACAAATTATAATAGCATATTTACGTATTAAAATAAAGTATAAATCATATATACACACATATATATATACATATGTATATATCATTAGAAAGGTATCGACGATGCGGTCATTATAAGACTAATGTTGAGTTCTTTCGACATTAGTTTAGTGCAAATATCGTTAAATCTATTTAAAATACTATTATAAAGGGGTGTTTAGTTGTTTATATAACTATAAGGTTATTAAGTAATTATGGATGGTAGTTTTTGTAAATTCAATTACTATAAATAAGAGGCTTCGGCTCTCATATTTCTTGCACCATTATCTTGATTCAAGAGTCTTTCTCTCCTTATCCGCCGAGCATTTCGGTCCCTCGTGATTCGAATTCTCTTTTTGTAGTTTTAGTATAGTAAGGTGAGCGCTAAAGCGTTGCACGAATCTTTCTTAGAAAGATTCAGCGACGAAGTTCTGCCCCTACAGAGCCCGACGCCTAGCTAAAATCCCCTTGTAAGTAAGTTATGCTTACCCTATTTTAAATATAGTTTATATTTAAAATTTGTATTGTTATTATAAATTTATAATAAATATTTGAGCTATTATTATGACTTATATAAGTTTCGTTATAATATCTTTTTAACTACTCGCGGTACGGAGAATCTGGTTTAAAGGGCCGCATAGGGTTGTTGGATTTCAGAAGTGCTATATGCCAAAATGGTCCTGCCCTCCGGTGTTTTATGCCTGGCCCCTGTCTGTACATAGTGGTTGGAAAGTATTGTTTAAACGCTTATATAATAATAATAATAAGACTAATAATTAGTCACGGTAAATATTAGACTAAAATCTAGTGGTAATAATACCAGGTTTCGTCGAAGGAAATTATTTTAAAGTAAACGAAGTGCTGTCCGATTACCGAGTCACCACCTTCTCAGGTGAGTGCATAGTCCCTTTCATCTTACACATAGATATGAAGTATTTTAATATAAATTACGTGCTGTGTGTGCATATTGTCTGAATACTTGTTGTCTATGCTGGGTGAAAGATTTTTATACATGTTTTAAATGATTTAAACTGTATATGTATTTTATATCTACAAAATGTGTTGGGTAAAACATGAGTAGATGAAATAGTTGTTTTATTATAACACGATGGGAGACATCAATGCTGTCAGTGATCCAGTCATCTAGTGGAGTATAGATGATGACCATGGCGATACTAGACGGTCCGGTGGAACACTAGTAAGCTCATAACCTGTAGGTGTTTTTGAACTAGGTGCTAATTAGGTATTTTGAACTGAGTGTGTTCACTACGTATCTTTGAACTGAGTCTGTTCACTAGGTATTTTGAACTAAGTGTGTTCACTAGTTACTTTTGAACTAAGTGTTTACCAGATGTTTTGGACAACGTGTTCACCAGTTGTAATCTATAAGCTTTGGTAACGATGGACTTCATGCCGATTCCTTAGGATAATCCTTAGGAATGAATGAACAAGAAATAGCTGATTCTTAGGGTAGATCCTTAAGAGTAAAGAAGATAATGGGGATGGTAATTGGGTTTAATTGCTTGATTGTTTAAACATAATAATTATATTATTGTGGGTTGAAAACCCTATGTAGTCACCAGATTTCCCAACCTGACCCACTCAGTTTATTTATATCACAGGTATTGATATGAAGTCACATTACACTGAGAGATTAAAGAGATGTAGATTACTAGTGTAAATAAATGTAAGTTCTGTTTATGCTTATGTTTATGTATTGACAATGACATCCCAAATGTTTTAAAATGAATAAAATACATTTCTTCAAAAATGTTTTAGTAACGTATTTATCGTGTTTTTCTGGGAACAAATTCCGCAACATTTTTATGAAAAGAAGTACTCTGACTTTTATAAAGCATAAACAAAATCGGTCTTTTCTGGCCGTAAAAATGGGGATGTCACATATTTCGCAGGATACCATATGCCAAGTGATGACGTTCGTTTGAAGTATTTGAAAATGTTCTTGATGGCCACCATGTGAGGTTCGCAAGGATTTGCTTGAAAACTAGCACAATAACAAATGGAAAACATAATATCTGGTCTACTAGCTGTTTGAGACATCAATGATCCTATCATTTGACGATAAAGGGTCATATCAACAACTGTTTTTCAATAGATGGAGTCAGTTTCGTTCCGAATGCCATTGGAACCTTCACTTTAGAGTCTCCTACCATGCCTGTCACACCCCAAAACCAAGAACGGTGGAAATGTTCCGGGGTGGAGGACGTCATGTGAAGTATCATAATAGTGTAAAGTAGTAAACAAGCAACAACATCATCCATTGCATTAAAAGTAAAGTTCTAATACATGTGTGTTCTTTCATAATGTACAACAATAAAATGAATAATCAAAATAAGACGAGTCTTGTCTGTGCTCCCTCTTCTCATAGCCTGGCCATCGTACCTGTCTAACTGATGACCTGAGAATACAAGTTATTTTGAAAGCGAGTATCAGCCTAAAGCTGGTGAATTCATAAGTATTTAAGTGTCATTGTCTTGTTTTGGAAAGCTGTTATGAATGCCTTGTAAATCTTTAAATGAAACAATTGATATAAGTTTGAAAACCCTAGAAAATCCCTTATTTCCTACTAGTATGAAATGCAGTCTTCTACCAAGACTCGAATGTTTTGCTATGATAATGATAGTTTTTCCTTCTTTTTGACTATTACAAACAGTACTTAGTCTAACTCATCGATTACGTGAATGTATCACAAAGTAAAGTAAATAGGAAACGAATATAATAGTCTTCTACCAAGACCCGAATGTTCTATTATAAAAATGATAGTTTTTCCTTTCTATTGACTAGTACTAAAAGTACTTAGTCTAACTCCTCATTTATGTGAATGTATCACAAAATAAAGTAATAGGAAAATGTACTAAAGTAATTGTTATCCTTTGGTACTAGGACTAACACGACATCGCGGAAAGCGAAATGTATAACCTAATGAACATCCGAAGATTGTTCAATTGTCCTCTGTAGCTACAGCAAGGGGAGGAAGGGTTAGTCCCGTAATCGATTCCCTAATATAAGTATTAACTGTAAGCATCGGTAGATGTTCATCAACCTCTGTAGCGAATAGTAGGCTCGAGGAATGGTTAGTCCCGTAACTGTATTCTAATATAAGTAATAACCGTAGGCATCCGTAGATGTTCATCAACCACTGGTGCTAATCAGCTGGGCTTCGGAATGGTTAGTCCCGTCTAGATATCCCGTTGAACTAGGATAGGCAGGATAATTTACACAGAAGGTACTAATAAATCATCCTCGTAACTCTAGGTACAAGCATCCATGTAAGTGTATACAGGAAAATGTATCTATGTAATGGTACTCATGTAAGGCATTCATGTAAGTTTATTCATGTAAGCGTACTCATGTATCATGTAAGCATATGTAAACATACTCATGTATCATGTAAGCATATGTAAATGTACTCGTGTATCATGTAATGTACTGGTATGGACTCATGAATGAACTGACTCTTGTGTGATTCCTTGTAATAGGAATAATGTTGTGTATCTTCTAACTATCCCTATAATAGTAACTGGAAGGTAATTGGTTGTTTAAGTAGGTTTATACACCCTTGCTACACAAGAGTGTGGGAAACTGAATGAAGGATGAAAACTATAACGTCAATACATATATAAGAACATAAGTGTATAGACATAGTTTTGTTCAAGAAGGTAAAAATGGTTTTGTAAGATATCTAAGAGTTTTGGACAATAATTAACAATGACTTGATGTCATTTTAATAAACATTTCAAAACTAATACTTTTGTTACCAAGGTATTTTAAGATAGAAAACCATTTCATGCATCACATTTTGAAGTATGTGAAATCTGCTGGATGAAAACACAGTTATAAAATACATATGAGTGAATTAATAACATACTGTTTTCTACTTGTATTCCCCCCCATTAAAGAATTTAAAATCATTTAAAACATTGATTTAGGGGTATGAACTCACCTGTAACAAGTGGATCGGATGCCTTCGGAAAGGAAAAGAACTATAAGGTATTCCATGCATGAGTACTTCGGTGTTCTGATATGACGGTTTCGCTAAAAGATGATTACTGAGAAAGAGATGTACGTATGAAGCTGGTATTGCGAGGATCGAATTTACTCGAGTCATATGATATAGTCGGAATCATATGGAAACTAAAGACATTAGATTTGAACATAAGGCATTACAGACAAAACACAACAGTGCAACCTTTAACAGAGTTACTGTACTTAAGATTTACTACAAGACTACTGCTGCGAACAAGGTATACCACAAAAGACAAGTATACGCAACATGAGCATCCCTTAACGGACGGGATCTCGCAAAAGATAAGACTCTGGTTGCACTAGTTTTGGGATGGTTCATAAGTCGGTTACAACGAAACGACTAAATTACGTTAACGTGGGTCCGGAGTAGTCTCTCCAGCGGCGGCGGTTGGTAGTAGACTTTCGTCTGTGCCAGCATTTGCTACCTCTGGGCAGTTCCTTTTGTAGTGACCTACCTTGCCACAACCGTAGCAAGCCTGGTTCACACCGGTGCTGGGCACTTGGTTGATTGGCCTTGTTAGGCTCTTGCAGTAACATCTGGTGTGCCCCTTTCTATTGCAGTTTGATCACTGCATCTCCCTACAAGGTCCATGGTGGTGATAACTGCATTTGATGCATTTTGGGAGGTTTCCAGCATATGGTCTGGCTGGGTTAGGTACAATTGGGATGCCCGAAGGGATGGTAGTAGGAGGTACTGATGTCGTGGCTGTGAAGGTTGTTACTGGTGGTTGTTTCTTGTTCGCCTTTCAAAGCGATTTGTCCTTAGGTTTAGTCCAAGACTTCCATTTGTTACTCTTGGTCTTGGGACTCGGGGTATCGTGGTAGTTTGTTGCTCATTGAGGTGTTTGTTTGTTACCAGGATTGGGATTGTTGTTAACAATCCCGTTAAGATTTGCGTTGTCAGCGTTAAGGTGGGTCAAAATAGCTGACACGGCAGCCGAGAATGCAGCTTGAAAGGTAGCTGCATCAATCTGAAGAGTTGGTGTTTGGTTGATGGGTTGATTGTTTTTCTTGGGCGACATGATTCTGTTACACTGAAAGAAAATGAATTTGTGAGCGAGGATGGTTGAACCTAGACGTAGTTCGATCGCTCATGTAAAGAATAGAAGTATGTTCTCTAAGGTTCGACCTACATCCCTATGATGCAGTCCTAGTACGGAATGGAAGTATGTTCACGAAGGTTTGACCTACATCCCTATGATGCAGTCCTAGCAAAGATCGGAAGTAAGTTCGTACAATGGTCTCAAGATGTTAGTCGTTCTAGCTGAGGTATCGTTGGTTGGTGAATAACATGATCCAACCATTAAAAGAGACTTGGAGATATCTCAGGAGTCACAATGCTATAGTCCAATGACTTGACTAGAGCATGTTTCAAATAGACTCTGATGAAAGTATGATAAGAGTATTTGAATAAAGAATGACACAGAAGTTAGCCGACTGTCAATATCTTTGATATTCATGACGTACAAGTTCTGGAAAACGACCTTGTAAAAAGGTCTTACATCATATCCAGAGAAGATAGTTCTTGACAGCATAAAGACCTAACCAAAAGTACTTACAGTACAAGATAGTTTCATAGAAATGCCACATCGGGCATAGACAGAAACACAATTCCTTTCTAACAAGGAATATAAAGTAAAGTATCTACTACTAGCGACGGTCATCCCTCTGGTGAACTCTCAGTTTAGCCAGTTGGCGTTCCACATCAAGTAGGTGTCTTTCCTACACCCTTTGGCGTACTCGGAGCTCTATGACTTCGGCTCATGATTCAGCCAGTGCTTGCAGTAGGGTTTCATAGTTTCTATCAGATCGCTCACGAGCATCTTCTAGACGAATGGTGCGGAGGGTATGCATTCTCGCGTCGGTGACAACTTTAGTGATCTGATGTAGGGTTGTACTGCCTTGAATCTCATTTCGGGCGACTCTGTGGACCATGATTGGTAAGATTTTGTCTGCTGAGCCCCCATTGCTCAGGTCATAGAAGTTTCGGTCGCCATTAAATGGTATGGGCTGGTTTTGTCCTTGGCTCCATGTTTCCAAGCATTCCACCCACTCAGGCTTTCGGCCTTGAAAAGACGGACGAGGGTTAGGAATTGGAAAGGGAGTTGCCTGGGGTAGGTTCTCAACCTCGGGTTTGGAGTTAGCACCGTCCGAAAGGTCTTCGTCATGGTGATCATCCAAAAGGATAGGATGATCATTCTCTGGTTCTTCTTCAAACCATCCAACAATGACCTCATTCGGAAGGTACGGGTTGCCGTGAGGATGGAGTCCAGCCATGTTATCTACGCGAGAATTTGGGCAAGGAAATAATTATTAGACGAACTATCTAGATAATTATTAGAAAATCTTCATTAGTTATACCGCTATTTGTAAAGTGTATACCAGTGATATGTAATCAACACAAGATAGGCCTTCGAATAAGTGACCTCAACTCCAAATTCACAAGGAATAGGGGTAAAGCAAAAATTTCACTGATTCTAAGTCTATAACATCCTAGTTACATATAACTTTAATGTATCCACTTAGCAACTATCAACTTAGTAATGAAGATCCCGTTTTAGTTCTCAAGTATAAAGTACTTATAGTAACACAAAACACCCTTATGGTATTTTAGACTTGGTTCTGTTATAATGTTCTCATTGTGGTAAGTTGGTAAGTTTTTAGACTTGTTGCCATATCACAACTATTCTTGGGCATGTGCTAATCATTCCTTGGAACAACATACTTGATCAGGCTATGCCACTCCCAAGATTGACCATACATCCCCAGGCTTACTTGTGATATTCAACAATCGTAATACTTTTGTTCTTGTCATTATGACACTGATTTTAGTATGAATGCAGGCACGTATACTTACTTAAATATTTTATTATTTAGAAGTATAACTCTTAGACAGAGTGTTTTAATCCCAATGTATTTATAGTTAGTATATCTTTTATGGGTTGATATACTATATTCACTATAAACAATGCTCTGATACCAATCTGTCGCACCCCAAAACCAAGAACGGCGGAAACGTTCTGGAGTGGAGGACGTCATGTGAAGTATCATAACAATGTAAAGTAGTAAACAAGCAACAACATCATCCATTGCATTAAAAGTAATGTTTAATACATGTGTGTTCTTTCATAATGTACAACAATAAAATGAATAATCAAAATAAGACGAGTCTTGTCTATGCTCCGTCTTCTCATAGCTTGGCCATCGTACCTGTCTAACTGATGAACTGAGAATACAAGTTATTTTGAAAGCGAGTATCAGCCTAAAGCTGGTGAATTCATAAGTATTTAAGTGTCATTGTCTTGTTTTGGAAAGCTGTTATGAATGCCTTGTAAATCTTTAAATGAAACAATTGATATAAGTTTGAAAACCCTAGAAAATCCCTTATTTCCTACTAGTATGAAATGTAGTCTTCTACCAAGACTCGAATGTTTTGCTATGATAATGATAGTTTTTCCTTCTTTTTGACTATTACAAACAATACTTAGTCTAACTCTTCGATTATGTGAATGTATCACAAAGTAAAGTACATAGGAAACGAATATAATAGTCTTCTACCAAGACCCGGATGTTCTATTATAAAAATGATAGTTTTTCCTTTCTATTGACTAGTACTAAAAGTACTTAGTCTAACTCCTCGTTTATGTGAATGTATCACAAAATAAAGTAATAGGAAAATGTACTAAAGTAATTGTTATCCTTTGGTACTAGGACTAACACGACATCGCGGAAAGCGAAATGTATAACCTAATGAACATCCGAAGATTGTTCAATTGTCCTCTGTAGCTACAGCAAGGGGAGGAAGGGTTAGTCCCGTAATCGATTCCCTAATATAAGTATTAACCGTAAGCATCCGTAGATGTTCATCAACCTCTGTAGCTAATAGTAGGCTCGAGGAATGGTTAGTCCCATAACTGTATTCTAATATAAGTAATAACCATAGGCATCCATAGATGTTCATCAACCACTGGTGCTAATCAGCTGGGCTTCGGAATGGTTAGTCCCGTCTAGATATCCCGTTGAACTAGGATAGGCAGGATAATTTACATAGAAGGTACTAATAAATCATCCTCATAACTCTAGGTACAAGCATCCATGTAAGTGTATACTGGAAAATGTATCTATGTAATGGTACTCATTTAAGGCATTCATGTAAGTGTATTCATGTAAGCTTACTCATGTATCATGTAAGCATATGTAAACATACTCATGTATCATGTAAGCATATGTAAATGTACTCGTGTATCATGTAATGTACTGGTATGGACTTATGAATGAACTGACTCTTGTGTGATTCCTTGTAATAGGAATAATGTTGTGTATCTTCTAACTATCCCTATAATAGTAATTGGAAGGTAATTGGTTATTCAAGTAGGTTTATACACCCTTGCTACACAAGAGTGTGGGAAACTGAATGAAGGTTGAAAACTATAACGTCAATACATATATAAGAACATAAGTGTATAGACATAGTTTTGTTCAAGTAGGGAAAAATGGTTTTGTAAGATATCTAAGAGTTTTGGACAATAATTAACAATGACGTGATGTCATTTTAATAAACATTTCAAAACTAATACTTTTGTGACCAAGGTATTTTAAGATAGAAAACCATTTCATGCATCACATTTTGAAGTAAGTGAAATCTGCTGGATGAAAACATAGTTATAAAATACATATGAGTGATTTAATAACATACTGTTTTCTACTTGTATTCCCCCTATTAAAGTATTTAAAATCATTTAAAACATTGATTAAGGGGTATGAACTCACCTGTAACAAGTGGATCGGAAGGAAGTGTAGGATAAGTGCTTGGTGTCAAGTGAAGACTTAGACACGCATAAAGATCCTAATTACATACGAGGACATATGTATATAACCAATTAGTCTTTAAACAACTAATAAACAAGGTTAAGACACTCTAGGACATGCCAAACACCTTATACAAGTGTTATAAGTCTCAAGGGTTGCATCTAAGTGTTGTAAGGAAACGCTAATGTGTTTGGGGTTCAAGGGTAAACTCCCTTGGAGTTTACGGTTTTCATGACCATTACCCAAGGAGTTTACGGTAGTAAACTCAAGGGTTTACGGTCGTAAACGCTACATTTTATGACCATTTGTTTTTTTGAAGACTACTAAGCTATTCCAAGCATTCCTACTTCATGATTAAGACTTAGGAAGTGTTGTGTGGCATCAAAACACTCCTAAATGGAGTTTATGGTCTAAGAACCATTTCTCCGTGAGTTTACTACCTTAAACTCATGAGTTTACTACCTTAAACTCATGAGTTTACTACCTTCAACTCATAAGTTTGGTATTTGGTGGTTTTCAAGTCCTTAGCTCAAACATGGCACTAGTCTAGGTTAGATTCTAGGCATAAGGTACAACCATGGGACATTTATGGTACATTTATACAACTTTTAAGGTGTTTACGGTTTTGGGAGATCCCCAAACCGTAAACACATATAAATGTAGGACTTATGTGCTTTTTTTTGTGATACACTCATCAAGGATGGATCTAGATAAGTCCGTAAGGCATTACGAAGCATCTAGACACCCTAAAGCACCCTAAGGCACTATATTTGGTGTTTACGGTTTTGGGAGCCTCCCAAAACCGTGAACACCTTATTCTTGGTGTTGTTGGGACTTTTCTTTGATGTTAATATGTAGTACAAGCTTAATAAGACTCAAGGATGGAAGTACTTACTATAAGGAAGCTTGGATTTAGCTAAAAGTCCAAGAACACTTAGTGTGTGTTCTTGGTGTTTTTGGAAATCTAATCAAAACACAAAAATGAGTGGATGAATAGATGCACAAACACTAGATTAAGTGTTGTATCAACTCGGAATGGCTAGAACACTTACAAGTTTGAAGATCTTGAATTGTTTCTAGTTTGCTACTTGAGAGGTTTTCTTGAGTTTTACTCTTTTGGAGTGTACTCTTTTAGGGTGAAAAGTGAAAAGTGATTAACTAGAGGAGTAAACTCATGCTTATGCATGAGTTCATGATTTTTGGAAGTTTTTCCGACCCAAACTTAAAAGTTTGGCCGTGAACTTCTAAGACACGAGGTGTTTGCGTTTTTTAAAATTCAAAACCCGAGACGACACTTTCTTTCACCCGTTCGTTTAAAAATAATGTTAAAATAATCAAATGAACTTATTTTTCCCCAAAACAAGTAAAGGTGAACGTGACTTATAATATGAAGTGATTGTCTGTTAGGGTTTGACTGAATGAAAATTTCGGGTTGTCACAATGCCAAATTTAGCTAGTAACGTCTTCGTATATGCTTCCTGATTTAGGAATATGCCTTCTGGTCCCTGTCTTATATTCAACCCATGGAAAAAGTTAATTGGACCCATGTAGCTCATCTGAAATTTAGTTTCCATCAACTTTCGGAATTCAGCTGTTATCCTAGGATTCGTAGAGCCAATGATGATGTCATCAACGTAAATTTAGACGATCATCAAGTGGTGACCCTCTTTCTTGTGAAAGAAGGTTGGGTCAACTGAACATTGTTTAAATTTAGACATTTTAAGGAAATGAGTGGGAGTTTCATACCAGGCTCTTGATGCTTGCCTCAGACCATAAACTGCCTTGTCTAAGATGTATCAATGATTGGGATACTTCTCATTTACGAACCCAGGTGGTTGTTCCACGTATACAGTCTTTTCTAATTCTCCGTTCAAGAAAGCACATTTAATATCCATTTGAAATACCTCGAAGTTCTTGTATGCTGCATATGCCAAGAAGATGCGAACATATTCCAACCATGCAATAGGTGTGAAGGTTTCTTCGTAGTTGATGCCTTCTTCCTGACAATATCCATTAACCACGAGTCTCGCCTTGTTCCTTATAATGTTCCCTTCTTTATCCATTTTGTTGCGAAATACCCACTTTAAACCTACTACTCATGCATCTGGTGGAGTTGGAATTAGACTCCAAACTTTTTTTCGTTCAAACTCGTTGAGTTCATCTTGCATCGCTTGAACCCAATCAGAATGATCAAGAGCAACATTAACTGTTTTGGGTTCAACTTTGGAAATGATTGAGTGGAACATACAAAATTCCACTTTAAAGAATAATACAGTTTGTTTCTCTTTTATATGAGATCTCGTAAGAACACCTGCAGAAGATTCACCAATAACTTAGGTTTTAGGGTGATCTCTGGTCCATTTGGTTAGTGGATGATAGTTTGGATCATAAGAGGGATCCAATTCACCATTTACTTCTTCGAATTCTAATTGCACATCTGAATTGTCATTCGCATCATTACTCTCCCCCTCGAATGACAAGTGATCCTCTTCTTCAGGAATTGAAGAATCCCTTGTAAATGGAGGTTTGTGAGTCATTGTGGGAGGCAAATCATTTGTGTTAGGGGATGGGTCATAAGAAGGAGACGAAGTGCAACCCTCCCCCTGAGGACGTGCATTGGAATCATAATTCTCCCCCTGGAATGTGGTGCTCGTGTCTTGAGGTACTTTTTGCAGTTGATGACTGATTGTGCATGTCTTTCGCAGTGTCATCAATTATCTTCTTCAATTCATCTACGTTGTTGTCAGCTGCTTTCACTTTAGATGTGATAGCCTTCTCTGGCTCATCAAAGAGTAGCATAAATTTGTGATACTGATTGGAGATTGGAATATTGACTAGACTTGGCTTAGGAAATATCTCCTCCGATTAACTCTCTTTCGTCTGAATCGTCTTCATGTAGTTGTCATCGAAGGTATCATAATAGGTTTCTTCCATCTTCTTTGAGCGTTGTTGAGAACCCTATATGCTTTAGAGGTCAGCGAATATCCGAAGAATACACCCTCATCAGCTTTCACATTAAATTCGTTTTGTTGTTCCTTGGAATTGAAAATGAAACAGCTGGAACCAAATACATGGAATAACTTAACATTAGGTTTATGATTATTTATGATTTCATAGGGAGTGATAGAGAATCGCTTGTTCATAATGGATCTATTTTGGGTGAAACAAGCAGTCGCAATAGCATCCACCAAAAAATATAGAGGCAAACATGCGAAAGTGAGCATGGTTCATGCAGCTTCGCACAAAGAGCGGTTTCGTCTTTCAACTACATTGTTCTGTTATGGAGTGTAAGGAGCAGAAAAATTGTGTGAGACTCCCTTTATAGCAAGAAATTCTTCAAACTCTTGATTTTTGAATTCTAGTCTATTGTCATTGCGAACATTGTGAACCAACTTTTACAGTTGAAGCTCGATTTGTTTTAAAAAATCCTTGAGTTTAGGAGTAGCTTCAGATTTCTTTTTAAGAAAATACACCCAAGTGAAACGTGAAAAGCATCAACTATTACAAGAATATACTTACTACCACCAACACTTTGAATTGCAAACGGTCCACAATGGTCGATATGTAGAAGTTCCAATGGTTTAATGAATTTCGTGTTTACTATTGTTGGATGACTTTTCCTGTTTGCTATCCTATCTCACAAGCTACACACAAATGATCCTTATCAGACTTCAAGAAAGGAAGCCCTCACACATGATCACCAAGAACAAGCTTGTTGATTTCTTTGAAGTTGAGGTGCGAAAGCCTTCTATGCTATAGCAAGCTATCATCAGAGTGAGATTTCGTAAGCAAACATAAGGTAGGCTTCCCTCGTATCGGGTTTAGATTCAAAGGATACATTTCTCCTTTTCGCTGCGATTTTAAGAGAACTGCTTTCGTTTTCTTTTCTATTATCTCAGATCCTTCATCGTCAAAGGATACTTTCAAACCCGTCCCTACAACCAATTGTGAAACACTAATTAGGTTGTGTTGTCAGCCTTCCACATATGCCACCTTTCGAATCGAAAAATCTCCGTTCGTTATGATCCCATAGCCTTTGATCTTTCCAAACGAGTTGTTTCCGTACTTCACATTTCCACCATCTTTGAGAGCATGAAATTCTCGCAATTCTTACTTCCTTCTAGTCGTGTGACGTGAACAACCACTATCGAGATACCATTCAGAATCGAACTGCTTGTCACGAATTACTTGCAAAAATCAAGCAGATTTAGGAACCCAAAGTTTCTTTGGTCCTTGTGAGCCTTTTACAGAAAATGGAAAAACGATTGCAAGATCAACCATATAAGTTTGTTTAACCAGTGTGGTTTCATATTTCTTATTTATGGTGAAGACTTTTACTTTATTATTTTTCATTTTCGTTTCTTTTGAATCAGACGAATTTTGTTTATTTTTGATTTGATTCTTGACGAAATCTTTTTCAACTTTCTTTGATTTAGTAGTCAACTTCTTGGTTTGAGCTTCAGAATCCGAGACTAACTTTTTCTTTCCTTTGACATCTTTGAACGAAGCCTTCGTAGGTTGAGAATGATGAGATTTTGGTTTCTCAATGGGATTCTTTGAAAGAGAAGGTTTTTGAACAAAGTTTCTTTTTGGTTTCTGTGGATTGTAGAAATGACAGTGCGAACATTGACTAGGATTCGCATGCGAACGAGCTTTCGCATTCTGATTGGAAGATCTTTCTTTGCGAACATAGTTGGAATTTTGGGATCTTTCATTGAGATTTCTCTAATATCTCCTATTTCTTTGACGCTTTTGCTATGCGAGTTGTTCATAGGACTTGTGAATATTCGCCTTGGGTTTCATTTTTCTTGCATGAGATTCATCCTTTTGAGGTTCGCTTGAATCTTTTTCCTTTTGAGGTTCGCTTGAATCTTTTTTTTCCACTTGGACTTCCTTTCTCATAGCTGGAATGACTATTTAGTGGTTCTGCCACATATCTTCCTTTTAGTCTCCACGAGGTTCTTTCTGACAGACCCTTTGTTTCGTCTGCATTGTCTATAGGGGCGGACCAAAAATATTCATCGCAACCATCTTTGTTATCTTCGTTGACGATGGACGTTAATTTGACAGTTTGATTTTTGTCCACTCTGTTAGTTCTAAAGACTTGATTAGATATAGTTTGGACTTTAGGAAAAAAGTTGCTTTCGTTTTTAATTTTTTTGGTTTATTTTGAGAAATACATGCGAATGCAACCAAATTTCCAGAAATCAAATCTTTCATAGGTTGAGGTTCATTTTTAATAAACTTTGAGAAATCAACCTCATCCTCTATAGAAATTTCGCTATCTTATTTTTTGAACTGAATTTGGCACTCAATGAATCGAATTTCTGTATAGTATCAGATATAATTTGCTTCTTATCATTTTCATCCAAAAGCTATTTTAACATGTTTTTGTGGTCTTTGGACTTAATGTATGATTCAATTCGTTCTAGTCCTACCCTGTAAGCATCAGAAGTTTCCTCTGACGAGACGATGGATTCACACTTATAACAGTCGACGTCAATTTCGTCTTCCTTTAATTCGAGAAATGGTAAAATCATCTTGTGAATTTTCTCACCAATCTCACAATCAAGGTGCAACTGATTAATGTTAAAATAAAGCCTTTTAGCAATCAAGAAAAAATGTTACGTTTTTTTAAAAGCATCAAATTGTCTCGTTGCAAGTAAATTAACTGATCCCTATTTAGACAAATCCGACTCGATCTTCTCAATCCATATTCGCCTCTCATCGCTTTTCGACAAAACCCTGCTAATTTGATTAGTTAGGTTAGAGTTTGTTAAACTGGTTCTTTTTAAACTATCAGTAATGTTTGAAAAAGTAATTTTCAAGTCCTTTAATTCAGTTTCGTATCTAGACACATGTATATTGAGAGATTCAAGAATTAGATTTACCTTGTTGATTAGCTATTCACATTTGTTGATTTGTTCAGGCACTAGTCTTGTAATGAAACAACCATCATCTCTTATTTCACTCCCAATAGCATTCTCCTACGTATGTGACCCATTACCAGTTACCATTAAACACCTTCCCGCAAACCGCAAACTCTCATCTTTCGCAACGAACGGCCTGCCATGTGTTGGACTGCGAACCTCGTCATATTACAAGTCAGTTGACCAGATTTCAACTCCTCCAAACTCATTTTCTGCGACATTTTCCTGCACAATCAAAGCAGGCATAGAGTTATTAGTAGATTTCTTCTTCTTGATTTCCTCTAACTTTCGCATGTGGTAAGCCTCATCATCTTCTCCTTCTTTCTTCTCATTCAACCTTCTCAGCATGCACTCCTTTGCCAAATGATATTTTCCATGATAATAGTTGCAGTCATAGCTAGAGTCACCCACAAGCTTCTTTTCTATCTTATCTTCCTCATTTTGAGGAGCATTTTTATTCTCATCTTTCACCTTTTGTGAGCTGTAGCTACCCTGCCAGTTTTGGTTCTTGTTTGATGGAAATTTCTTCCTTGCGAACCGCCTGGGATTTGAAACAATTAAAGCATACTCCTCGTTTTTAAGATCACATTAAAAATGATCAGACTCAGACTCATCTTCTTCAACTATCTTGCCCTTCGCAACAAGAGCTAAAGAGCCCATACTAGAAACAACTTTCGCTTATTTCGACGCCTCACTTTCATGTGCCTTAAGAATCCCAACCAGCTTGGCTAAAGAGTAACTTTTGAACTGCTCATGCGCTTTGACTGTAGAAACCACTACCATCCACTCAGATCTAAGCCTATTCATGAAAGTTAAAGGGTTTTACTATACTACAACATCCTATGGTGCACATACAACCCTAAATGCTTTGGATCTATGTTTTCTCTAATTATACATGCAAAAGTGTTTCTAAAGCATTAAACCTACAACTAGCATGGAAATGACATAATCAACATAACATTGAGTTATGGAGTTACCTCTTTGTTGTAGCTTGTAGAACTTCTTGAGTTTGGCCTTTAAGAACATAGTGACCCAAGTGTTGCACCTCAATTGGAATCACAACACACCTAGAACAAATGAGACTTTTGAGAGAGTATTTCTTGCACCAAAATCGACTCAATGAACTCCTAGAACACTAGTGTGTCTAGTAGCCAATTTTGGATGCTAAGGGGCTTCATAGTGTGGCAAGATTAGGGTGACACCATGTAAAATCTAATGTGCTTGACCTTCCATATTGTTTAGGCTCCATGAGTTTAAACCTCCATGGATTTAAACCTCCATGGGTTGTCACATGGGTTTAGCCCAACCTAAGGAATCATGGATCATTGGCCCATACAATAAGAATGAATGATTTTACCAAATCAACCCCTCATATTTAATTAGTCTTATTTGATCACAAAATTAATTCCAAATTAATTCTTGATCAATACTAATCAAATAATATGATTTCATATTAATATATTAGAACTTATAATATATTAACAAATCGTAAATAACCTCTTCTCAAAAGTCCATCCTATCAAACTGTCCTAGTGATATGCAACCTAAATGGACCATGCTTCTCTCACGTCACGTACATACCAATTATAGTTATGGGCTTAGACACCTAATCCAAAATTTTCCCACATGGATAAGTCTAATAACTATTATTTCAAGTACGATTCCACAACCCGACTAGCAATCATAGCTCTTAAAAGCCGTTGTCGAACTCTGACCTAGACAATGACGTGTCTATTAGATAAGGGATCATATATTCCTCCATTCCAGATATCATATCGACTGAGACATGGATTATAATCATTCTATCAATCCATCTATTGTTTCCAAATTTCCGATTATGACGACCGACTAACTGAACAAACCAAATCAGTCCCGACTTGGCCAAGCACTTAGGGGTGTCATCACTAAATCATCGAGGGGCCCACATATATCGCTTTTATCCACACGTGTTAAAAGGAACGAATAAACTTCGACCCAAATGCTTTCTTGTACTTACTCATAAAATTACACACAACAATATTTTTATAACATCCAAGTTACTGGTGCGTTTACATATGTCAATGTGCAACTGAATTGCAACTACAACTCACATGTCTCTGTTTCAAGAATATAAGATATTATCATCTCAAGATCACTCATGATAATATTCATGAAGTGATTCAAATGAGTGTGAGTTGAATCCAATACTCGAATCTTATTCTAGGAGTACTCATGAACACTGTAGCAAACTTGTGCTATGACTAAAACACCTCTACATACCCATTCATGACAGTCTTGCCTCAATATCTACTTCTAAAGTATGATCGACTGTGGATGGTTTGAATAACCTAGTTATTTAGGAAGTCAAAACAAGCAAAATGAAACACAAGAATAATAATAATCCTATATGCCCCTAAAACTTTTGAGTGCCATATTGATTACTCATTATACATTGTATAATGTTTTGATTTACCAACTTAATACTTGAATTAAAACAATAGCTATGCTATGCTCCAAGCATGCACACTATGTTTGTCTATGGTCCTGATTTTGTGAAATAGATCAATTGAAAAACATTTCAATGATGCTCATCTCACAGTTCCAAATCTTTATTACAAGTGTAAGAATTCCAAATTCTTGTCACTGCTAAACTATCATGTAATACAACCTTTGTAATGTCATGGTACCAAAAGTCACGGAGACTTGACCAACGAGAATACAAACACTTTCCACTGGAAATTGATAACAAAACAATTCCAAGGAAGCAAAGTCTCAAATTCAAAGTACATTCCTTTGAACATCCTTCTTGCATAAAAGTTTCTAACTTTTTCATATATTCTTAATCTCTAACTCCCAATATGGAAACATTCCATATCTTGCCATACGTATGGCAATAGTCAATTTCGGGTCAACTCAAAGTTAAACAAAGTAAACGAGACGAACCGGTCAAGGCAATTAAACCTTGTATATTAGGGTTTACGTATTGTAATTACTGTATAACTCACTGTTTTAATGAGAAAACATCACTTGGAAAATTCGTGTATTTAATTTTCCTTAGCTGTAGTGCTAAACAATGAGCTAAACCGATAAACAAACTTCCATACTCATCGGGAGTGTGAAAGATCCTTACACACAACTTAACGGGACTTGCGGACCTTGTGTTGCGAAGCCAAACACTCACAAATGTCACACACAAAACCTCTCTCAATCGTTTTCACTCTATCTCTCTTTATCGAGAATCTCTCCCAAATCTCTCCATGTATGTGAAATCTCTCCCAAATCTCTCTCCGTATGAGGAATCTCTCCATGTATGTGAAATCTCTCCCAAATCCCACTTCGTATGAGAAATCTCTCCAAGTATGTGAAATGTCTCCCAAATATCTCTCTATATGAGAAATCTCTCCAAGAATGAGAAATCTCTCCCAAATCTCTCTTCGTATGAGAAATCTCTCCAAATATGTGAAATCTCTCCCAAATCTCTCTCCGTATGAGGAATCTCTCCAAGTATGTGAAATCTCTCCCAAATCTCTCCTGAAAACCTCTCTTGAAACTTTTATAATCAATTGGGGCATCCCGATACTAGGCTTGACGAGGAACCACTCAAAGAAGGGAAAAATCTTGGAAAATTACCCTTAGGACCGAAGCCTCTCTTTGAGGGTCAAGTTCTCTTGGATCTGAGGCCCCTTGAGCAGCCGCACTCTTCGGACCGCAATGGGGTGCAGCCGCAGCAGCGAGCCTCAGCTGACCGCAGCCAAGCGAGCCACAGCCAAGCCCGGGTCAAGATCCCGACCGCAGAGCCTTCCTACTTCGACCTCCGCATCTGCACCTCCTTCTCCTCGGATCGCACCCAGGCGATGTAAAGCACGCAGGTCTTGGCTGCTGATGATCGAGACTCCGGTCCTGGACTCCGGATTTCACCCTTTTTCACCCGGTTTTTGACTAATTCTCCGTTTTAAGTCCGTTTTTAATTATTTTAATGCGGGATTTTCTCCAGAAATCATATTTTAACATTTAAGACCCTAAATAATCATAATTTGGGCATATTTTCATGAAAATATTTATTTGAGAATACAATCTTTTAAGTGAGATCTTGAGGTGGAGTGTGTATCTTGCCATAATATTTAACACAAACCACCACCCCATGCCCATTCCTTTGACCAATCTTTGCACTCCTCTCTACTCCTAATCACCACAAGGCCTTACTCCACTCATTTTCCCAGCAAAACTCACGTCCAAAAAGAGCTGGAGAACCCTCTTTCACTCTTCACTTCACACATTTTTTTCTCATTCTCTCCAAGTATCAAACGTCACTTTTCTCTCAAAGTCCCCCACTCCAATTTCGAGATTTAAGGGTTGATCTTCACACTTTCTCTCATTTTTGGTAAGTTCATCATTCTCCTTATGGTTATTACATTCCCTTTTACTCAAATTTATAGATTACTTACACCAACATCATCACATTCATGTTAGATCTTTTAATCTTCAAGTGATCTTTCAAGTGTTCATGAGTTGAACACTTCTCATCTTCAACATTCACCTACTGAAATCACTCAAGGTGAGTTCATACCCCTACATTTTCATGTTTTCTTAAGTTTTTAGGGGGGGGGGGGGGGAATACAAGTTAAAACACCAAGAATATAACTAAACTTTTCTAACAGCTTTCATCAGAAAAGTTGGGCTCCATTCACGGTCTGTTTTGGACAACTTAAACAATATAGTTTTCATAGCTGTTTTAGGTGTAAGTAGTTCCAGTTGTTAGCTTTAAAATGACTACTTGCACATCTCCATACGATTTTTCTACAATTTATGGTGATTTTTACAAAACTGCCTATGATCTCAAACATCAATCCGGACCAGTCTGTGATTATGGACTTATTCACACAAGTTAGAGGTCATAAAAAATCATGAGAAAAATTATGGAGAAACTAGACTCATTTTCCAAACTCTCATAAATTTTGGATTCTGATTTGGACCTTTGATGATTTTTCTAAAAATTTTCTAAGAACAGCAAATCAAAATGTTAATAACAGAAAAACGCTATCAATTTCATTCCATCTTGTAACATGTTGAGCAAGGTGTATATCTTTATGTGATTATATGTTATTGCAGTATATGGCAATATTGTCTTATTACATAGACATACATCAATTAACAAATGGACTTTTTCTAGACAAAGTATAGAAATAACAATTCGTTATAATCAAAGTACATCTAATACATACAAACAGTTGAATAACCTATGTTAAGTATAGTCTATGTACATTACCACTTTTACCCTTGTTTTGATAAACTATAATAGGTATAGTTTATGATACATCACATAACCTACTCATACAAAAAGGGTATATTTATAAAAAAAAGGTTCAACACTCACGCACACTACACGTAAACTTGTTAACTCAGGTTGTGAGACTTTCTCTCCCCGTACGTCCGAGTACCGGATCCAAATTCCTGTAAGTTATAACAAAAATCTCTTGTAGGGAGAGCGTATTAATTGTGTATAGATCTATATTAGGGTTGACATCCTACACCTCTCTGCTAGCTACAGCCGGACCGGCAGGTCTGTGGGTGACAAGAGTCATAGGATCAGGGCGTCTAAAAGACCTTATGCAGGTTACCTGTAGTCATAGTATGGTTATAGCGACTCACATAGGGAGCTAACAATACATAAAGTTTACAGGATTTTTATAAAACAAAAGGGGTTTTATGTCGATTTAAAATCACTTTTATTTATATCAATAAGTATAGATATCACTATACACTTTTGGTTTTGTTATTGATGACTACACATCATTTGAAACCACATTTATATCTTTAAGTATGGCCAATACTTGTTATTTCTCGGTCCTAGGATTTAGGACTAAATATACATAATAAAGAAAATATTGGATTTTCTGGATACATATTCTAACGCTTTTACAAGGAAAATGGTTTACTTCTCTAACGAAATCTTTTATGAACTCACCAACCTTTGTGTTGACACTTTTCAAACAACTTGTATTCTCAGGAAATCACTAAATAAGAAATCAAGTGCATTTTGAGGATGGGACGTTAAGGCGTCAAACATTTCATATTTTGTCAACATATTGTAATTCATTTTGAAACATTTAATTCATACAATGATGTAACCTTTTCAATTATATATATGCTGGTTGCATTTACTTTCATCATTATTGCCATTGTTGTTATGATACTATGCATGAAGTCCTCCACCCCCGAACATTTCTGCCATCCATGGTTTGGGGGTGTGACAATACGACAACTCATTATTAATAGAATCCTGTCTATTCATAATAATGTCAATATGGTCCATCCATTGCTATACTTCCAACTATCCTTAAGTGACCACTCTAGTCATATTCGGTTCTAGTGCTTTTTCCCTTTTAATGCCCTAGGCATTTGGAAAATTTAGAACACGAGAATATTATTGCATATGCAATCGATCCTATACACGAAGCATATGGGACATGATTCATAACATAAAGACATGATACTTGATCAATCTTTTGCTATAATATTTCTATTTGCCATGTTCTCATAATTCGAATTATGAAGAGGGATGTTGTAATCATAATCAAATTTTAAGAACGCAATTAACATTTCCATATGTAGAATTTCCTTATGTTGAACCATTCCAACATAACATTCATATATATATTTGACTAAATTTGATTAAAAACTCAATCTAAGCTTTTATATTTGAAATGAGGTATGAATTCCTCTCCCTTAATTATAGGAAGACATCTTTTTAAACCCTGCATCTTTGCAAATTGAAACTTTTGTTTTCTATAATTAACATTGATAACTTGCAACACTTTCCATAATAATTATGCTCCCAGTAGCATAATAATTATTATCTCACTAGCATATCTCTTATGCTCCCACTAGCTTTGACATGTATTCAGAAATTAGTTGGACTTCTAGAAATCAATACTTGTTGACTTTCTTACCAAAGTTCAGATTTCAGATACGAGATGCTTCGATAAGACTTTATCTAGGTTTCTCAAAATCATACAGCTTTCCTTAGATAGCTTCCATGTGTCTTAACTATTCAGAACATACGACAATAAGCTCCAAATGGTTAGACCCTTTTGCCATTTCTCACAATTCGAACTATGAAGAGGGATGCCGTAATCATAATAAAATTTGAGAATGAAAATATCACAATTTCTAACTATTAAAATCTACTTAATGAAAGTGTTTCCTTACAATCATTTTCAGGAATTGGAGAGAAACCTTATGACACTTAGATTTTCTGGTGTATGTGTTCCTATCCATGTGAATTTGTCAAACCATAATCATAGGACAAGGTTAGTGACAAATCCAAACTCAAATGTACTAAACTTGTTCAATCTTAATTTTTTGCCACCTGGCAGCACAAGGGCCTACCCTTGCTTCCAAGTTGGTATGCATACAACTGAGAACTCATAGAAATCATATGCATAGTCGACTTAACTGGAATGGGCACCAGAACAAGAATATGTCAACATGATAGCTTACAAACATCAAGTCGTGTGCTAGTGTTTAACCATATGTTTACTCTTGATTGGTTCTTGACACTTTCAATATCTTTAAGACTCCCACTAACCTCTTGACATATAAGATTCACTATGTCAAGGAACATCACTTGACAAACAAACGTTCAAGAGTTTGTGCGGATTCTAATCAAGACCAACACTTCACACAATTGGTCTTAGTTGGTGTTTGTTTTATCCAAAACATCACAACCTATCAATTTCAAATGTACAAGAGTAGAAAACATTTTACTCTACATTTGATAAGTGTTATAAACCTTCCTTAATTTAGTGTCACTCCAGGCACAGGCTTGGAGTATAACTCTAAGACTTGTTTTTGGAATGAAGCATGAATCATCTTCTAGATTTAACCATCTCAACAAGTCATGATTCCCCTTCTTAGCCATATAAATGCACTAAAATGTCCTTAGAGGATCAATTGTGATACAGTTTTTCGTAATTATTAAGATGATCATAAAACAGGATACTAAAGTACTCTCCCATCTTTTCAGATTGGAGAAACTTTTATATTTCTGCCGAATTTGATTCTTCTCATTCGTTCTGCCATACATTGAAACTTTTCCAATGTTTTACAATTATACTTAAACTTGTAAGCATAACCATATTTACTAAAATTTAGTAAATCATGATGAATAGTCTTATCGTTCTTTGTGGTGGACCTGACCAATGCACATCCAGTGTACCCGATCCCCTAGTCCTTCACTTGACTCTCATATTCATGTGAATAAGGAATTAATCTTAATTTCCCAAAGATGAAGTTCTCATTCATCACACAATACAAGTTGCATGATTCCATATTTCTATCCAACTGAAACTTGGGTGATGATAGTCTTTCCTTATTTGGTAAAATTTGACACTACCACAAACGAAAGAATCAAATTCATATTTCTAACATAGTAACACACAAACATCAATTTTCATAAATGCCATTGCATGGAGATATAAAAAAATAAAACAAAATTTTATTTATTTATAAAATACGAAAAAACTTTTCCTAACAATGCAATTTCAAATGAAAACTATGTTATTACAAATTTCTAAGCAATCTATCATAACTCTTAAGCAGCAACTCAAAAATCTGATCATCGAACCATGCGATTGAAATCCATGTTCGCGACTAGATTCAACATACTCTTCCTTTAAGCTTCTTTCATTTTCCATGATCCTACAAAACATCAAAAGGCAACCTTGTCACATCATCTATTAAGAATCTACAATTTGGAACTCAATAGAGTTAGATAGTAGATTTACCTGAAGCAGAGTCGTATGGGGGCAACAAATCTAATAACCTAACTTCACCCTACAAAGAATGCTCTAAGAACCAAATATAAATATTTAAAATACTATAGGAGTATGTGTATGTTGCTATATCGCAATGTTATTTTTATTAAGCGCTATCTGCTTCTTACACCCCTATTCTTGCACAGACGACATGGCAGGATTCCACTTACCAGGAGACTCATACTTTCCCAATCAGGGAAAAGTCGGTTGGATTGAAGAAGAGCCCAAAGAGTTGATTGAAGAGGACCTCGAAGAGGATCCCGAAGAAGAGCCCGAAGAAAAAGAAGAAGAGGAGGTAGACGAAGAAGAAAAAGAAGAGGAAGACGACGAGGTAGACATGGATGAGGATGAGAGTGAAGAAGAACCAGAGGAGGAAATATTCAACCCTCCTTACATCGCCAGGGTGCCTGCGAACCGCTTTGGCGACAACGGCCCTGAGCCCCGTTGGGCAACCATGATCGAGAGGTGGAGCCGGCAACAACGCTAGCGGTCACCATATGGCGACCAATGAGGTTACTATGACCTTAGTCACGGGGGACCGGCTGACAGAGCCCTCCCCGTTATGGTCCAACACATCACGAACTTGGGGAACCAGAGTAGGGAAATGGCAGACCAGGTTCGAAATCTCAGCGCTATTACGGCAACCACCGATGCACGCACCCGGGATTTGGAGAGGGACTTCTATCCAATGGAACAACTCATCGAAGACCTTACCACTGCTCGAGCGGAGGTAAGGGAGTACCAGGAGAGGCACACAACTCTCGGGGAGAGAGTGATCGCGGCCGAACACCGGATTGCGGAGCGTTAGGGAGCCTCGACCTCATCTCAGAGCCACCATGGATCAGATGCCACCCGTCGCGAGTAGTGTTTGCACTGCTTATGTTTTGTTATAAATCTAGGATTTCGAGTATGCGTTGGTGCTACTCTTTATTGCGAATAGGTTGACCCCGCGACTAAGTGATCACACTAGTCAAAAGGGGCTTTTGTATTGTCAAAACTTTATCTTTAGTATGATGTAATGTAGACCCTTGTGAGGTCAAATTTCTCAAAACAATATGTACTAACTAGTTATCAATGAATTTGGCATGTATTTTACTTCCTTGGATGCTGATATGAACCAAACACATGACTCTGATTGGGTCAACACTACTTAATTCATAAGTTTAATTGCATAAACTTTTCGATGAATTACCTACTAAAGTAATAAACTCGGTATAAAATACAATTGAGAGGAAACTAGTAACACTCTACTCATTATTACTATTGAAGCCTTACCGACTTCTCATTTTAAAATTATGACAGAACTATGCCACTAAGGAAAAGACCAAGACCTTCCGGTAGCACAACACTACCTCCTCCGCCGCCGCCACCACGATTCGACCCAACAATGTTCCAGGCTGCAGTAACAGTAGCTGTGGCGGCAGCTATGTCACAAATCAGCCCTAACGGTAATGGTGGATCCGGATCCGGTGCTACGCCCTCTAATCAGGGTAACAGTTCGGGGCGCACAAAGGAATGCATTTACAAGGACTTCACAAATGGCAAACCCGATTCTTTCAATGGAAGCGGGGGCGTCATCGCACTGATGCAATGGTTCGAGAGAACCAAAGCAGTCTTCGAAATTTGTGCTTGCCCTGAATCAAACAAAGTCAAATACGTGGCATTCACATTCCTCGGAAGAGCTCTCACTTGGTGGAACGGCAGAGTTAAGTCGCTTACTCCTGCAGTGGCAAACTCTATAAGCTGGGAGGATTTAAAAGATTTGATGCTGAAGGAATATTGCCCAAGAGGCGAAGTGCAGAAATTGGAAGAGGAACTCTGGAACCTCAAGATGTCGGGGACGGATCTCGAAGCTTATACCGCCCGATTAAATGACTTAGCACTCCTCTGTCCCGCAATGGTCACTCCAGAGGAGAAAAAGGTAGAACGATACCTTTGGGGGCTATCATCCTAGATTCATGATAGTGTATTGGCCTTGAAACCTACTACCTTTGAGAGTGCTAAGGAATTGGCACAACAACTTATCGATCATAGGACTAGCCATGGTACCGTGATCACCACCCTCGGTCAAACAAAAGGAGGTAACAATAAAAGGAAGTTCTGGAGTAACAAAAAGAAACAGTCGGCACCAGAATCTGCCAAGAAACAACAAACTGTCACCATTCATGTTGCCACTACTCCACCCACTCCGGCCCCATGGAAGCAATATGCTGGGACACTCCCTAAGTGCAGCAAATGTGGTTTCCACTACTACGGTGCTTGTCGGGAATTACACTGCAATAACTGCAACAAGAAGGGGCACACTGCACGATTCTATAAAACGTCGGCCCAAAACGTCACTTGAGTTGCCCCGGCCAGCAACACCGGAGCAAGTCAAACCTGTTATGTCTGTGGAGAGGCAGGGCACTTCAAAAGAAACTGTCCAAAAGCATGAAACACTAATGCTGGGGGTACAGGAAGAGTCCTAACTTTAGGGCATGGAGAAGCAGTCAAGGACCCGTCGGTGGTTAATGGTACATGCTCCTCGATAACTCTTATGCATGCGTACTTTTCGATTGTGGGGCAGAAAGGAGTTTTGTGAGCCACCAATTCAAACATTTACTTAAGCAAAATTCCCAGTCAATAAAAGATTCATACGTCGTAGAAATGGCAAACGGAAAGGGTGAGCGCGCTAATGATATTTACATAGGGTGTACTCTCACTCTAGACAACCATTCGTTCAAAATCGATCTAATGCCAGTCAAAATAAAAAGTTTCGACGTCATCATTGGTATGGATTAGTTGGGTCCTAAAATTGCCAACATTTTGTGTTACGAAAGGGTCATTCGTCTCAATCTGCCGAATGGCAACACCCTCATCGTTTATGGAGACAAACCTGGTGCGAACCTACAAATCATCTCTTGTGTCAAAGCCCGATAGTATCTCCGAAAGGAATACCATGCCTTCTTATCTCACGTTGTAAATGAGAATCAAAAGGTAAAGGACATCAAAGATATTCTGGAAGTGTGCAACTTCCCCGACGTGTTCCCAAAAGATCTGCCAGGTGTACCGCTCGCACGACAAGTCGAATTCTGAATCGACTTGGTTCCTGGTGCTACCCCCATAAGCAAGCTTTTAAGCAAGGGATTCATCAGATCGAGCTTTTCTCCCTCGGGAGCACCAGTTCTATTTGTGAAAAAGAAGTATGGATCCTTTCGCATGTGCATCGATTACAGAGAGTTGAACAAACTTACCATCAAGAATCGATATCCCCTTCCCCGAATCGACGACCTTTTCGACCAACTTCAGGGAGACAGCTACTTCTCAAAAATCGACTTGTGGTCAGGTTACCATCAATTGCGAGTTTAAGAAGAGGATATCCCCAAGACGGCATTCAGAAATCGCTATGGACACTTTGAATTTGTAGTAATGCCATTCGGGTTAACAAATGCGCCTGCGGTGTTCAAGGATCTGATGAACCGAGTGTGCTGACCCTTCTTAGATAAACTCAAGATCATGTTCATCGATGACATCTTGGTCTATTCAAGGAGCGAAGAAGATCATAGGCAGCACCTACGACTAATACTAGAGACGCTATGATCTGAGAAGCTTTATGCCAAGTTTTCAAAGTGCGAATTTTGGCTCCGAGAAGTGGGATTCCTTGGCCACATGGTAAGCAAGAAAGGAATACACGTGGATCCTTCAAAGATAAAGGCGATTGAAAATTGGTCAGCACCTACAACGCCAACGGAAATCCGACAATTTTTGGGACTCACGGGCTACTACCAAAGATTTATACGAAACTTCTCCAAGATTGCTAAGCCCCTCACCACCCTGACTCAGAAAGGCGTGATGTTCAAATGGGAAGATAAGCAAGAAGCCACCTTCTAGACACTAAAGCAAACTCTATGCAACGCACCAATCTTGTCTCTCTCGGAAGGAACTGACGACTTCGTGGTATATTGTGATGCTTCAAATCATGCAGAGAGGGAAAGTCATCGCCTACACATGAAGACAACTTAAGACACACGAAGTTAATTACACCACCCATGACCTTGAACTGGGAGCGGTAGTGTTCGCCTTAAAGATCTGGAGGCACTACCTCTATGACACAAAATGCACTATCTTCAACGATCACAAAAGTCTTCAGCATATTTTCAATCAAAAAGAGCTCAATATGCGACAAAGAAGATGGGTAGAGCTGCTGAACGACTACGAGTGCAAAATTCGCTATCATTCGGGCAAGGCCAATGTAGTGGCCGATGCTCTGAGCAGAAAGGAATATTCAGGCCGCTGAGTAAAATCCTTAACCATGACCATCCATTCCCACCTGACCACACAAATCAAGGAAGCTCAACTAGAAGCCTTGAAACCAGAGAGTGTGGTATGTGAAACATTAAGGGGAATGGATAAGAACTTAGAAGTCAAGGATGATGGAACTCGTTATCTCATGAACTGAATCCGGACACCGAAGTTCGGTGGGTTCCGAGACGTGGTCATGAACGGAGCACACAAGACTCGATACTCCATGCATCTAGGTTCAGATAAGATGTATCTAGACCTCAAAAAGTGATACTGGTGGCCGAACATGAAATCCGAGATTGCTACTTATGTGGGCAAGTGTCTGACTTACGCCAAGGTCAAGGTAGAATACCAGAAACCCTCAGGACTTCTACAACAGCCTGATATACCTCAGTGGAAGTGGGAACGGATAACCATGGAATTCATAACCAAGCTGCCTAAGACATCGGGCGGGCTTGATACCATATGGGTAATCGTAGACAGATTGACCAAGTCTGCGCACTTTCTGCCAATAAAGGAAACCGACAAGATGGAGAGGTTAACCAGGACGTACATCAAGGAGATTGTGCGACTACATGGTGTACCAATATCCATTATCTCCGACCGAGATAGTAGATTGACTTCACGATTTTGGCAGTCCCTACAGAAATCCTTGGGAACTAGGCTAGACATGAGTACGGCCTACCATCCACAAACCGACGGGCAAAGCGAGCGCACCATACAAACATTAGGAGACATGTTGAGAGCCTGTGTGATAGATTGTGGTAAGGCATGGGATACTCATTTGCCGCTGATTGAATTCTCCTACAACAACAGCTATCACGCTAGCATTAATGTCGCTCCATTCGAAGCTCTCTACGGTCGCAAGTGCAGATCACCCCTGTGTTTGGCTGAAGTGGGGGATACCCAGCTAGCTAGAGGGAAAGTCCTTAATAGCACCCTTACTGGTCCTAAAATCATAAGGGAGACAACATAAAAGATTGTTCAAATTCGGGAAAGACTGAAGGCGTCTCGTGATCGACAAAAGAGTTACGCAGACAAGTGACGCAAACCCTTAGAATTCCAGGTCGAAGATCGGGTACTACTGAAAGTTTCCCCTTGGAAAGGAATGATATGTTTTGGTAAACGTGGGAAACTAAACCCAAGGTACATCGGACCATTTGATCTCCTTGCCAGGATTTGTCTCGTAGCGTACAAACTCCGGTTACCACAAGAACTTAATAACGTACACCCTACCATCCACGTATCCAACTTGAAAAAGTGCCTGTTCGACGAAACTCTCATGATACCTCTCGACGGAATTTAAATTAATGAGAGTCTCCATTTCGTGGAAGAACCAGTTGAGATTATGGATCGGGAGGTCAAAAGAACGAAACAAAGTCGTATTCCCATAGGGAAGGTTCATTGGAACGCAAAACGAGGACCTGAGTTCACCTGGAAACGCGAAGATCAAATGAAACAAAAATACCCGCAGCTCTTCCCAAACCCTTGAAGTCCTTATCAGAATGTGTAAGTCCCTAATCTGTCCGTGTATCAATTAGATCCATTTGATGGTGTGGAATCCTAATCAAACGGATGATGTCAAATCAAATAGAAGAGAAGGAGAAGAAGAATAATATGAATCTTGAATGTATTGATAATATGAATTAAATTCCTTACACAAGATTCACACACACAAACACTCCTTTCTCTCTAGACTGGAAAGTCTCTTCGTGTTCATTAATCTCTACTCCTCACCCTAACACCTATATTTATACTTGGAGAACATGGGCTGGATAACACGGGCCGTAAATGGGTTTACGGCCGTAAGGTGTTTACGGTCGTAAACTCTATCGTAAACATGACCTGACCGTAAACTAGACTGTAAGCTCAAAAAATATTACACAAAAATATAATTGCCCAGAAAAGCAAAGTATAAACCATATTTTGACCCAACAATCTCCCCTTTGGTTTATAGCTTTCTTTTCTTAATGACCCAACAAGCTCCCCCTAAAAAGTAGCTGGCTCTTCTTGTCATTCTTCAATGGGAACTTAGCTTCAACATTAATCTTCAAATTCTTCACGACTTCAAGATGAACTTGATGAATCTTCAATGAATGACTTTATCTTGAGCAGTTGCGCTTTTCTTCAGAATTTGGCATTGAACGTACGTTGGGTGAGGAGGCTTGACGTACTAATTCTTGAAAGATAGTGCTTTCAGATTGAGAATCTTCAGAGAGAACACCAGAGAGAACAAATCTTCTGGATCACTTCAGCAGGTTCAAAGATAGCAACAGACTGATTGAGGAGGCTTTAGTGCAATCCGTGACATAATCTTCAATTGCAGCTTCACCTTGTTTATGGGGTTGAAGGATTGAATGTTGAAAGAATAATCTTCATTTCTTGCTCTTTCGAATGCGAATTCTTCGATGCTCACGGACGATACTTTGGCTCAGAAATCTTCAACACAAACTCCATGAGTCTTATCTATATCTGAAATCACTTTTCAAGACAAAACCAAACTTAAAGAAAACTTAGCACACAAATTAAAACAGAAACAAAAATATTTTTGGATTTTTGATTTTTCTGAACAAGAAATAAAACTGAAATAACACTATTTTTGGATTTTTTTAATTTTTTGATTTTTCTTTAATTTTTGAATTTTTCTGATTTTTTTTAAAAATTTTTAATTCTCCCCTAATATTTAAATTAGAAGAAACTATGACAAATTTAACAAAATTAAAAATGATATCTAACTTTAAGAGTGATTTGGGATCAAAGTTTTTAAATATTATATCTGATCCTAATTCCTTAAATACTATGTCTTAAATACTATTTGTCTGGTCGATCGTCGGTATTGTTGTCCACTTAAACACGAAAAATTGTGACAAATTTAGGACATACTATTTGTTACAAGACAAGGTGAACTTAAGTTCCTAGATATTATATCTGATCCTAATTCCTTAAATACTATGTATTAAGGACCATTCTTCTGACGACGACCAGGGATATTGTTGTCCACCTAAATTGAGCAGCGAGATCTACAGACAATTTGTATGTGTTCAATTTTAAGTGTACTAGAACGTGTTTCCTGCTTCCTGATATGCCCCAGCCATCAAGAACTTCCAGAGTACTCCTTACACCGGGTGAGCAGACAACCATTCAGAGAGAGGATAGATTCAGAATTCTATTACTTATTACTTCAGAGGGGTTGAGAAGAAGAAGGTTGCATATGCTGTGTACCAGGTCGGATTAGAAGTCACGCAAAAGAGACATCATATGGCTAACAGATAAGAAGTATTTCACATATATAACATGCAGAGAAATAGAGTTGCATATGTTGTGTACCAGGTCAGATTGGAAGTCACGCAAAGGAGACAACATATGACTAACAGACAAAAAGAAAGAAAATGGTATTCTACAGACCTAATTTATCGGAATTTACCAGTCGCCCCATCCAACCGGAATTAAGGGCAGAATCCGCACATCGAGGAAAAGTTAAACCACAGTTCCAAGTACGGGTTCATTTAATGTGACGAGTAGATTCCCATATATGTCTCCCTAGTCAACCTATCCGAGCGTCGTATTGTCAGGCTGAATGGATCTAAGTAGGTCAAAATTTGTCAAGTCTATAAATTTCCTAAGTTCAACTCTCCCTAGTCAAGTCCATTTGAAATCTTTCGTGCCTACCAGCGCATCGAACATAAAGCGTAGACGATTCAACTTAGGTACGTTACGCCGATTCAGATTGCCCATTATCACTTGCCAATTTCATTTCCCAAAACATCTCCTGCAAGCACATTCCATTAACACCATATTTTTTATTTTCTGATTTTCTAATGTTTTGGATTTTTTTTAAATTAAAATTTTCTAATTTTTGTTTTGTTTTTATTTCTCCCCCTATATTTGTGCATAGGAGAGAAACAAAAGTAAATGCGCAAATTTAAACTATCCTAAAACAAAAATTAGTCTTTAAAGCGAATCAGCATAAGAAAAACTCAGGAGTATAGAGAAGAAAACGCAAACCGTAATTCACCGATTGAATCTTCATTCAGAAGGTCTGAGAACAGCAAGCATAATCTCAGAATAGATCCGCAAATTCTTCATATCATTAAGCACTAACCCCATTTGTGATCTCTTCTTTTCTTCCTTTCACGCAAAAGGACACATACTCTCAAACAAAATTCTGAGTCTTGTATAGTTGAGAGATGCCTCCTATCATGTGCTTGGAACAGCCACTACCAACAAACCGAAGTATGATGATATGCCTCCATAGCTGCTCCGACACAGGGCGGGATTAATTGGTCTTTGGAACCCAGTCCATTTTGAAACTGGGTCGACCTTTGTCATCAACGCACGATACTCTCTCCCATGACATATCCTGCTTATCACAAACAGAAGATGTAGAAACGTTAGAAGCATTAGGAGATTTTAGAGTTTTCACCTTTGGTACCCATCTATATTCGGGTTTAACCCATCTCTTGTTTGATCCGATGGGTGCCTCGGCACTTGCTTTGGAACTTGAAGCCGGCTGCCGGGATGACTTTGACCTAACCGGTCTTGGCTTCACTGGAGCATCTCTTGAACTAGACTTCTGGGTCGGCATTCCCTTCCTGTTCTTGGGATTTGGATGCTTGGCCTTGGGAGTTGGATGCTTGGCCTTGTGGGTTTGATTCTTGGCCTTCTGCGCGTTCCAGTCACTATTGTCTGAACGTGACCTGGAAGGGTTTCTTTTGAAGTATCTCCCACTTGGCGCGTTTTTCCATCCTTGTGCATAGTAGGGAACATATGCACGATTAGGACAATTTCTAGCAATGTGCCTAGGTGTTCCATAGTGAAAACAAGTCTTTTTCTTCACTGTGAAGTTATTTATTCCTGCCCCTGATGGCGTATCCTTGCCTTGTCTCTTATTTTTCTCACACAGTTGCAACAGGCACTTTGTTTAGCTTGAAATGGTGGCCTGTATTTACCAACGACAGGTTGATTAAAAGCAACAAATTTAGAGTTCAAGGGGCCGTTTTTTTGTTCAGAAGAACTCTCCTTGTTCTCATCCTCTGCTACTTTACCTGCACATGTAACATAAATATCAGTATTTTCAACATTAATAACTCCTCCTGACACAAATCCAGCTCGTTCGCCATATCGAAGATGAGGCTCCCTGTCAGTTTCGTCATGTGTCATAGGGATGGATGTGTAGTTATGATTATAAGGAGGAGGTACACTATCATACCCTAGACCCTTGTTTTGATTTTCTTTGAAACTGACTTGACGCAGTATAATTTTTGAAACTGACATTAGTTTTTCCACACTTAATTTTTAAAGCGTCAAGTTCTTCAGTTACAGCAGCAAGTTATCTCTTAACATAATCATAATTTTCACACTTGTTGCTATACTCTTCCTGAAGTTTCCTAAAGTCCTTGGTTTTTGCTTCTAATTCAGCCTTCAAGGGTTTCTATCGTTTCCTAAGTTGATATCCTTCATATCTCAGGTCCTCAACTTCTCTTTTAAATAAATCAATTTGTTCCCGAAGAAATTTAATCGTGGCTTCACAAGCTGGAGTACATGTAACTTCAGTGACCAGAGTGTATTCAGAACTCATTGTTTCTCTACACTTCAAAGCATCAAGTTCTTGAATTACATCAGCAAGACTAATATGATTGAGATCTTTTGTCTTCTTGATGATAGCCACGTTCATATCCCACGATTTCGGAAGTGAATTTAGCAACTTTTTGTTTATCTAGGACTTAGTCAAGAAGATCCCGGCTATATTCATCTCAGTAGTAAGTGTAGTAAATCGCTGCAACTGAGTTTCAAGGGTTTCTCTAGGGATATAATCAAAAATGTTGAAATTTTGTCTTAACATATCCTGACGACTCTTTTTCATGTTTCAACTCCCTTGTAGACCTTAAAATCAATTAAAAAACACAATTAGAAACCAAAATCAAACTTAAAAGTCAAACCCTTTGATTATAAACCTTAAAAGTCAACCTTAAAAGTCAAATTTAAAAAGTCAAACTTGAAAAGTCAAACCGAAAAACTAAATTTGAAAATTTAAAAGTTAAACGAAAAAGTTAAAGTTTAAAGTCAAAGGTCAAACTAGGAAGTCAAAGTCAAAATTTTATTGTCAAAAGTTAAAAAATAAAAGTAAAAAATTAAAATATAATTTTAATTATTAATTTTAACTATTGATTTTAATTATTAATTTTATTTATTTTTTATTTTTATTTATTTATTTATTTATTTATTTGTTATTATTATTATTATTATTATTATTATTATTATTATTATTACTATTATTATTATTTTAATTGAAAGAGAGGTTTTAAAAATAAAAGTAATTGAATTTTGGCTGAAAAGTGTCAAATTTTGAAAGTTGAAACCGAGAATAACATGTTATGTTTTAAGTTTCGAACAGATGAAACAAAAGGCTAGCTAGCCGAGTTGGTAAGGCGCGTCGTAGACTAAAGAGGAGGCGCGGGTTCGATCCTTGGCAGCTGTAAAGTTGCTTCCCTTTTTTTTTCTAATTAAACGGTGTGCGGCTTGCTACTGCTTAGACGGCTTCCCTAGCCGCGATCTGAGCCTAGCCGAAATCCGAGCCGTATACTCCCAAACGAGCCGCAAACTCCAGCCGCAAACCTCCGGCGACCGTGAACAATTTCTGGCCGCAAACTCCGGTCGTGAACTGTTTCCGGCACTAAGCTCCGGCCGTGAACTCCGAAACCCTAGCCGCCGGCCGCAAACTCCGACCAAAAACACCGATTTTTTCGACTCTAAAGCTCCAAAGCTCGATTAAAAACCATTTTTTATGAAAAACACGAAGAACAAACCCCCCTTAATTTTCAGAGATCTATCCAAAAACGGAAAAATATTTTGAAAATAAGATCAAATTATGCCCCAAATCTGACAAAATTGACTTATACAACTTGACTCTGATACCAATTGTAAGTCCCTAATCTGTCCGTGTATCAATCAGATCCGTTTGATGGTGTGGAATCCCAATCAAACGGATGATGTCAGATCAAATAGAAGAGAAGGAGAAGAAGAATAATATGAATCTTGAATGTATTTATAATATGAATTAAATTCCTTACACAAGATTCACACACACAAACACTCCTTTCTCTCTAGACCGGAAACTCTCTTTGTGTTCATCAATATCTACTCCTCACCCTTAACACCTATATTTATACTTGGAGAACATGGGCCGTAAATGGGTTTACGGCCGTAAGGTGTTTACGGCCGTAAACTCAACCGTAAACATGACCTGACCGTAAACTAGACTATAAGCTCATAAAATATTACACAAAAATATAATTGCCCAGAAAAGCATAGTATAAACCATATTTTGACCCAACATAATGTAAATTTCGGGACGAAATTCCCTCTAACGGGGGGATGATGTGACAATAGTCAATTTCGGGTCAAGTCAAAGTCAAACAAAGTCAATGAGACGAACCGGTCAAGTCAATTAAACCTTGTATATTAGGAATTACGTATTGTAATTACTGTATAACTCACTGTTTTAATGAGAAAACATCACTTGGAAAATTCGTGTGTTTAATTTTCCTTAGCCGTAGTGCTAAACAATGAGCTAAACCGATAAACAAAGTTACATACTCATCGGGAGTGTGAAAGATCCTTAAACACAGCTTAATGGGACTTGCGGACCTTGTTTTGCGAAGCCAAACACTCACAAATGGCACACACGAAACCTCTCTCAATCGTTTTCACTATATCTCTCTTTATCGAGAATCTCTCCCAAATCTCTCCAAGTATGTGAAATCTCTCCCAAATCTCTCTCCGTATGAGGAATCTTTCCAAGTATATGAAATCTCTCCCAAATCTCTCTTCGTATGAGAAATCTCTCCAAGTACGTGAAATCGCTCCCAAATCTCTCTCTGTATGAGAAATCTCTCCAAGAATGTGAAATCTCTACCAAATCTCTCTTCGTATGAGAAATCTCTCCAAGTATGTGAAATCTCTCCCAAATCTCTTTTCGTATGAGAAATCTCTCCAAGTATGTGAAATCTCTCCGAAATCTCTCTCCGTATGAGGAATCTCTCCAAGTATGTGAAATCTCTCCCAAAACTCTCCCGAAAACCTCTCTTGAAACTTTTATAATCAATTGGGGCATCCCGATACTAGGCTTGACGAGGAACCACTCAAAGAAGGGTCAAGTTCTCTTGCATCTGAGGCCCCTTTAGCAGCCGTAGTCTTTGGACCGTAATGGGGTGCAGCCGCAGCAACAAGCCTCAGCCGACCGTAGCCAAGCGAGCCGCAGCCAAGCCCGCGTCAAGATCCTGACCGCAACGCCTTCCTACTTCGACCTCCGCATCCGCACCTCCTTCTCCTCGGACCGCACCCAGGCGATGTAAAGCACTCCGGTCATGGCTGCTGATGATCGAGACACCGGTCCTGGACTACGAATTTCACCCTTTTTCACCCGGTTTTTGACTAATTCTCCGTTTTAAGTCCGTTTTTAATTATTTTAACGCGGGATTTTCTCCAGAAGTCATATTTTAACATTTAAGACCCTAAATAATCATAATTTGGGCATATTTTCATGAAAATACTTATTTGAGAATAAAATCTTTTAAGTGAGATCTTGAGGTGGAGTTTGTATCTTGCCATAATATTTGACACAAACCACCACCCCATGCCCATTCCTTTGACCAATCTTTGTACTCCTCTCTACTCCTAATCACCACAAGGCCTTACCCCACTCATTTTCCCAGCAAAACTCACGTCCAAAAAGAGCTGGAAAACCCTCTTTCACTCTTCACTTCACACATTTTTTCCTCATTCTCTCCAAGTATCAAACGTCACTTTTCTCTCAAAGTCCCCCACTCCAATTTTGAGATTTAAGGGTTGATCTTCACACTTTCTCTCATTTTTGGTAAGTTCATCATTCTCCTTATGGTTATTACATTCCCTTTTACTCAAATTCATAGATTACTTACACCAACATCATCACATACATGTTAGATCTTTTAATCTTCAAGTGATCTTTCAAGTGTTCATGAGTTGAACACTTCTCATCTTCAACATTCACCTACAGAAATCACTCAAGGTGAGTTCATACCCCTACATTTTCATGTTTTCTTAAGTTTTTAGGGGGGGGGGGGGGAATACAAGTTAAAACACCAAGAATATAACTAAACTTTTCTAACAGCTTTCATCAGAAAAGTTGGGGTCCATTCACGGACTGTTTTAGACAACTTAAACATTTTAGTTTTCAAAGTTGTTTTAGGTGTAAGTAGTTCCAATTCTTAGCCTTAAAATGACTACTTGCACATCTCGATAAGATGTTTCTAAAATTTATGGTGATTTTTACAAAACTGCCTATGATCTCAAACATCAATCCGGACCAGTCTATGATTATGGACTTATTCACACAAGTTAGAGGTCATTAAAAATCATGAGAAAAATTATGGAGAAACTAGACTCATTTTCCAAACTCTCATAATTTTTGGATTCTGATTTGGAGAAACTACTCATACAAAAAGGGTACATTTATACAAAAAGGTTCGACACTCACGCACACTACACGTAAACTTGGTAACTCACGTTGTGAGACTTTCTCTCCCCGTACGTCCGAGTATGGGATCCCATTTCCTGTAAGTTATAACCAAAATATCTTGTAGGGAGAGCGTGATAATTGTGTATAGATATATATTGGGGTTGACATCCCACACCTCGCTGCTAGCTACAGCTGGACCGGCAGGTCTGCGGGTGACAAGAGTCATAGGATCAGGGCGTCTAAAAGACCTTGTGCAGGTTACCTCTAGTCATAGTATGGTTATAGGGACTCACATAGGGAGCTAACAATACATAAAGTTTACGGGATTTTTATAAAACCAAAGGGGTTTTATGTCAATTTAAAATCATTTTTTTATATCAATAAGTACAGATATCACTGTACACTTTCGGTTTTGTTATTTATGACTACACATCTTTTGAAACCACATTTATATCTTTAAGTATGGCCAATACTTGTTATTTCTCGGTCCTGGGATTTAGGACTACATATACATAATAAAGAAAATATTGGATTTTCTGCATGCATATTCTAACGCTTTTACAAGGAAAACGGTTTACTTCTCTAACGAAATCTCTTATGAACTCACCAACCTTTGTGTTGACACTTTTCAAACAACTTGTATTCTCAGGAAATCACTAAACAAGAAATCAAGTGCATTTTGAGGATGGGACGTTAAGGCGTCAAACATTTCATATATTGTCAACATATTGTAATTGATTTTGAAACATGTAATTCATACAATGATCTAACTTTTTCAATTATATATATGTTGGTTGCATTTACTTTCATCACTATTGCCATTGTTGTTATGATACTATCCATGAAGTCCTCCACCCCCGGACGTTTCCGCCATCCTTGGTTTGGGGGTGTGACAATACGACAACTCATTATTAATAGAATCCTATCTATTCATAATAATGTCAATATGGTCCATCCATTGCTATACTTCCAACTGTCCTTAAGTGACCACTCTAGTAATATTCGGTTCTAGTGATTTTTCCCTTTTAATGCCTTAGGCATTTGGAAAATTTAGAACACGGGAATATTATAGCATATGCAATCGATCCTATACACGAAGCATATGGGACATGATTCATAACATAAAGACATGATACTTGATCAGTCTTTTGCTATAATATTTCTATTTGCCATGTTCTCATAATTCGAATTATGAAGAGGGATGCCGTAATCATAATCAAATTTTAAGAACGCAATTAACATTTCCATATGTAGAATTTCCTTATGTTGAACCATTCCAACATAACATTCATATGTATTTGACTAAATTTGATTAAAAACTCAATCTAAGCTTTTAGATTTGAAATGAGGTATGAATTCCTCTCCCTTAATTATCACAAAACAACTTTTCAAACCCTGCATCTTTGCAAATTGAAACGTTTGTTTTCTATAATTAACATTGATATCTAGCAACACTTTCCATAATAATTATGCTCACACTAGCATAATAATTATTATCTCACTAGCATAACACTTATGCTCCCACTAGCTTTGACATGTATTAAAAAATTAGTTGGACTTCTAGAAATCAATACTTGTTGACTTTCTTATCAAAGTTCAGATTTCAGATACGAGATGCTTCGATAAGACTTTATCTAGGTTTCTCAAAATCATACAGCTTTCCTTAGATAGTTTCCATGTGTCTTAACTATTCAGAACATACGACAATAAGCTCCAAATGGTTAGACCCTTTTGCCATTTCTCACAATTTGAACTATGAAGAGGGATGCCGTAATCATAATCATATTTGAGAATGCAAATATCATAATTTGTAACTATTAAAATGTACGTAGTGAAAGTGTTTCCTTACAATCATTTTCATGAATTGGAGAGAAACCTTATGACACTTAGATTTTCTGGTGTATGTGTTCCTATCCATGTGAATTTGTCAAACCATAACCATAGGACAAGGTTAGTGACAAATCCAAACTCATATGTACTGAACTTGTTCAATCTTAATTTTTTGCCACCTGGCAGCACAAGGTCCTACCGTTGCTTCCAAGTTGGTATGCATACAACTGAGAACTCATAGAAATCATATGCATAGTCGACTTAACTGGAATGGGCACCAGAACAAGAATATGTCAACATGATAGCTTACAAACATCAAGTCGTGTGCTAGTGTTTAACCATATGTTTACTCTTGATTGGTTCTTGACACTTTCAATATCTTTAAGACTCCCGCTAACCTCTTGACATATAAGATTCACTTTGTCAAGGAACATCACTTGACAAACAAACGTTCAAGAGTTTGTGCGGATTCTAATCAAGACCAACACTTCACACAATTGGTCTTAGTTGGTGTTTGTTTTATCCAAACATCACAACCTATCAATTTCAAATGTACAAGAGTAGAAAACATTTTACTCTACATTTGATAAGTGTTATAAACCTTCCTTAATTTAGTGTCACTCAAGGCACAAGATTGGAGTATAACTCTAAGACTTGTTTTTGGAATGAAGCATGAATCATCTTCTAGATTTAACCATTTCAACAATTCATGATTCCCCTTCTTAGCCATACAAATGCACTAAAATGTCCTTAGAGGATCAATTGTGATACAGTTTTCCGTAATTATTAAGATGATCATAAAACACGATACTAAAGTAGTCTCCCATCTTTTTAAGATTGGAGAAACTTTTATATTTCTGCCTAATTTGATTTTTCTCATTCGTTCTGCCATAGTTTGAAACTTTTCCATTGTTTTAGAATTATACTTAAACTTGTAAGCATAACCATATTTACTAAAATTTAGTAAATCATGACGAATAGTCTTATCGTTCTTTGTGGTGGACCTGACCAATGCACATCCAATGTACCCGATCCCCTAGTCCTTCACTTGACTCTCATATTCATGTGAATAAGGAATTAGTCTTAATTTCCCAAAGATGAAGTTCTCATTTATCACACAATACAAGTTGCATGATTCCATATTTCTATCCAACTGAAACTTGGGTGATGATAGTCTTTCCTTATTTGGTAAATTTTGACACTACAACAAACGAAAGAATCAAATTCATATTGCTAACATAGTAACATACAAACATCAATTTTCATAAATTCCATTGCATGGAGATATAACAAAATAAAACAAAATTTTGTTTATTTATAAAATACGGAAAAACTATTCCTAACAATGCAATTTCAAATGAAAACTATGTTATTACAAATTTCTAAGCAATCTATCATAACTCTTAAGTAGCAACTCAAAAAATCTGATCATCGAACCATGCGATTGAAATCCATGTTCGCGACCAGATTCAACATACTCTTCCTTTATGCTTCTTTCATTTTGCATAATCCTACAAAACATCAAAAGGCAATCTTGTCACTTCATGTATTAAGAATCTACAATTAGGAACTTAATAGAGTTAGATAGTAGATTTACTTGAAGCAGAGTTAAACTTTTAGATTCTACCTTCTTTCAGATATTTTAGGTAGTCAAGGCAGCTTCGCTTCCAGTGACCCTTCAAATGGTAGTAGAAACAAATGGCTTCTTTTGCATTGGCACATGAGACAATCACAAACTTAGACTTTCTCTTTACCATTTGGTCAACCAGGTTGACTATGGTCGATCCCTTTCCATTTGGAAGAGAAATCTTTTCTGGACTTCCAATGTTACCATGGTCAATGTCCATGGAAGTTTGAGAAGTAGATATTTCAATCAAATTTGCTTTTCCAGTGCGCTAAATGATTGCTGATTCAACAGCAACAAGCAAATAGGTAAGATCAACAAGGGTCATGTCGGGGTCTGTCACATAGTAGTCCTTAACGAACTCACAATATGACTCAAGAAGTGACTAAAGAACCCAATCAATAGCTAACTTCCTTGGGAACACGACACCCAACATTCTCAGCCTGTCAATGTGTGACTTCATATCCAAGACATGTGCACACACAAACTTTACATCCTTGTGTTTGCTATCCAATAGGGCTTGAGTGATCTTAAAATTTTCAAGTCTTTGAACTTGTGGGTTAGGTAGAATAATTAGAGGAGGCGGAGGAAGTGAAGTATGATTTCCATTTCCCCTAATGCACAACAAAGGGATTAATCTTTCACCTTTATCGTCATGTGGGATATCATCTTCAAGAGGAAAGCTTGTTCCATAGGATTTGGGAAGACCATAGTTGTCTGAACTAGACATCTACAATGGTAGAAATTCAAGTTAGTTGATTTGAGTCCTTAATATAACACCCAAATGAAATATTAAGCCTAGGACCCAGCACAACATTTTTCAATTCGGAAGAGGGATGTCGTAATCCTATCGCAAATATATTTGAAGGTAGGTAAATGACGATTTACCAATTTCCACCATTAAAAACGAAATTGATAATTAAATTTTAAATGGATTGAAAATACTAGATCTTTTGAGATTCATTGAACTTTTAAATGGCATGTTGAAATCTCGAATGTGCCCTTCAATTTTGTGACTGGGATGCCGAGGATCACAAACAAGGTGTGAATAACCATGAAAATTAGCTTGGTACACTTAATGTTACAACCACCTAATCAATGTGCCGGTTAACCACACACACTCCATTGATCTATGATTAATATCAAGCTACCCTTTGCCACGCACTGTCAGTCCGAGATTAGTGTGTTGGTTAACTACACATGCTCGACTAACGAATTAACAAGGTGCAAAGTGAAATTTCATGGGTTAGAACCAAATTCACATTTTCCTAAGTAACTAAGATTGAGAATTTATAAGTGTTTAGTTACTTAGTGTTTCATTATACTTTTAATGAGAATTTAAATTTCCTGTTAAACCCGTTCGGCTAACGACCCTCCACCAGTCAAGGAAGCGGTGGGTGTCAGTGGACACCCATTAAACTTCCATTTTATAGGCAGTAACCTTATACCCTCTTATGGATCGGCTTCGTGAATGAGACCTACTAACGGTAAGACTGACTTATTCTTATATATATATATATATATATATATATATATATATATATATATATATATATATATATATATATATATATATATATATATATAAGGGTTTAATTTTAAACTTTTAAAACTCTAGGGTTTGGAACTAAAGTATTTAAAAGTGAAACTTTGCAAATTCCAAAACTTGAGGGAAAGTCTTGAAACTTGTCAAAACTTTTCAAATCCATAACTTATGAGTTTAATATAGGTTTTAAGAAAAGACTCTTGACATTCCATAAATTGAGGACAAGTTATGGAGTTTATAAAACATTTATGTAAAAGACTCTTCAAGCTCCATAACTTGAGGACAAGTTATGGAAGACTTAAAACCATTTTATGATGAGATTTAAAAAAGACACTTTTCACTTTCCATAACTTGAGGACAAGTTACGGATTTCATCAAAAACAATTAGATCAAAAATTCCAACTAACAAAATCAAACAATTATTCTATGATCTAGACTAAACTCATAAGCGAAGATAATTCACATCAACTGTTTACAAGAAATTAGTCTATCATATAAACTAATACAAATCTTGAAACTATGACAATTATCTTGTAACTGGACAAGCATGATCATTACTATATGAAAAAAAATAGATTTCATGGTTCAAAAACAGTTTAGGGTAATGATCCTAATTTAATTTGGCCCAAAAAACATGAAATTCTACACATAGATGCATCAGTACGTCGTGGTAAATATTGCCACGTCATGGTGGACATCCAGAAACAAAAAATGTAGATTTTCCAACATTAAAAAACAATTAGCATCAAGTATAATGGAAAACAATCCTAGGCTCTGATACCATTGAAGGGTTTTAGTATACTACAACATCCTATGATGCACATACAACCCTAAATGCTTTGGATCTATGTTTTCTCTAATTATACATGTAAAATTATTTCCAAAGCATTAAGCCTACAACTAGCATGAAAATGACATAATCAACATAAGATTGAGTTATGGAGTTACCTCTTTGTTGTAGCTTGTAGAACTTCTTGAGTTTGGCCTTTAAGAACTTAGTGCCCCAAGTGTTGCACCTCAAATGGAATCACAACACACCTAGAACAAAGGAGACTTTTGAGAGAGTATTTCTTGCACTAAAATCGACCCAATGAACTCCTAGAACATTAGTGTGTCTAGTAGCTAAGTTTGGATGATAAGGGGCTTCTTATATAGTGTGGCAAGATTAGGGTTACACCATGTAAACCCTAATGTGCATGACCTTCCATATTCCTTAGGCACCATGGGTTTAAACCTTCGTGGGTTGTCACATGGGTTTAGCCTAACCTAAGGAATCATGGATCATTGGCCCACACCATAAGAATGAATGATTTTACCAAATCAACCCCTCATATTTAATTAGTCTCTTTTGATCACAAAATTAATTCCAAATTAATTCTTGATCAATACTAATTAAATAATATGATTTAAGATCAATATATTAGAACTTATAATATATTAACAAATCATAAATAACCTATTTTCAATAGGTCCATCCTATCAAACTGTCATGGTGATATGCAACCCAAATGGACCATGCTACTCTCACGGCAAGTACATACCAATTATAGTTATGAGATTAGACATCTAATCCAAAAAGTAACCTTTTGCTCGATCACCTCACGTCTAATACCATGTTTCGTCATCCTGCTGAGAAGATGATTGTAGCGATTAAATGCCTGGCTTAGATTTTCTTTTGGATTTTGTGTGAAAGCACCAAACTCTGAAAGCAGGAGTGTTTGTGTAGAATGCTCAAGATTTGCTTCAGTGGAGTAAAGTTCCTTGAGCGTATCCCAGATGGCTTTTGCAGTTTCACAGGAATTGACCAGACAAAAAGTATCGACATGCAAAGCGAATCTAATGATCATCATTGCTTTGATGTTGCTGATTAGTTTCTCTTTCTCATCCTGAGGAACATCCTTCACATCAAGGAGCAGCTGGTTGTATTCCTTCTTAGTTTTGATAGTTCTTTTGGTCTCTGTATGAACAAATGGACCTATAGTAATGGCTTCTTATATTAAGTAACCATTATCATATGAACCAAGAATGTAATCTTCAAAATATAGCGCCCAAACTTCATATTCATGAGGGAAGAGAATTGGGATCCTTGTTGTTGATCCAATACTGCTTGAAGTATTTAAGGAGTTGATGTAAGAATCATTGTGCTGCATTATGATATTTTCTTTGATACCTGTTATGAATAAGATGTGTAAACTAAGACAGATTATAGGGTAATATTAAGATCATTGTATGCTGTCAAAAAAACAGTAACAACGACTAAACAAGATCATATATTAACGGAAACCCTAATAACTCAATAAATAGAAGAGATGCGTACAGATTACACAGTCTCCTGCTCTGATACCAATTGTTTGGATTAAATAATCCTTAAAAGATCGATTAGATTCAAGACAATTAAAATAAGAACACAACAATGATTCAAAGTATGTCAAATGATTAAACGTCACGCCTCAGAAGAACTCTGTGAAGAATTGCTACTATAAAGGCGTGATTAGGGTTACAGTGTAACAATTAGAGTTAACAAAAATATGATGCATGCATGCGTCTTAAACACTCTAACCCTAGAAATAAATACGAGTGGACAGGCCCAACTCGTTAATACAAAAGACTAAACTAAAACCCAACGACGCAACATTTAATACCCAACAATCTTAATGCTTGTGCATGTTAGTATAGTTGTGAGTTTTATGCTTTTATCCCTATAATTTTGGTTCTTATGAGTATGGTTTACTTCAGACCATTAGAATTCCCCCTTCTCATGTTTCTAAGGTTATAGAGTCATAAAAATGAGAGTTTGGGTACTTGTGACATCCCCAATTTCACGGCCACAAAAGACCGGTTTAATTTATGCTTTTAAAATGATTTCAGAGTAATCCTTTGATTTAAAGAGTTGCGGAATTTGTTCCCAAACAAAATACGATAATATTTATCAAAACCTTTCTCAAAGAGAACATATTTTCATTAAATAATAAAACCTCAGGATGTCATGTTCCGATACAGACCAAAAGCATAAACAGTATAAAATAGACCTTACAACAGTTATTTATAACTACTGATCTATATTCCAAAATCTCTCGTCAAGTCCACCAACTTGTACTTTTGTGTCATTACCTGTAATGCAAAGAAAACTGAGTGGGTCAGGCTTGGGAGCCTGGTGAGCATATAGGGTTTTAAACCCACAATAAATAATTAATTTAATTTCATCAACCAATAATAACCCAATTACCCATTCCCGTTATTCTCACCTTACGTCCCTAAGACAACTAACACAAGGGACCTAGTCTAAGAATATTTTATCGGGGTGATAACACATGCTTCGGGGGTTCCTCACCAATATAAGTCAAATAAGGCAACCATGAGGGGGATGGAATACAGCGAATGAACACCCAAGTTCATTAACACCTACAGGTTATGAGACTGCTAGCGTTCCACTGGACTGTCTAGAAAAGTCCGTGGTCGTCATCTAAATTTCGCTAGATGACTGGATTACAATGACATCGATGCTTCTCATCATTTTATCACAAGACAACTATCTACCCATGTTCTACCCAACATTTTATTAGATAAAATATACATTTTTAGACATAGTTTAAAACTTGTATAGTATGTTCATTCAAAACACATTCCAGATAAAAGATGAGGCACATAAACATAACACATATTTCATAGAGAATAAATCAAATACATGAGATTAGAAGATAACATCAATACACTCACATAACACATGTACTTAGTACGTTAAATCGATACTTGTATAAAATCGTCCATTTGAAAGAGATTAGGTACCCCCTTCAAATGAACACCATTATATATATAAACACATAACACGTATTTCATAGTAAATACTTCGTATTTGTATATTAGAAGAAAGTGACTACACACTCACACCAAAAATATACTTAGTACATTCAAAAAATACTTGTATTAAAATCGTGTTTATGAAAGGGACTATACACTCACCTGATCAGAAGATGATCGGACATCACTACGGTTTGTAAAAGTAGTATTCTTCGGTAGATGTAGAAGATATTCACAAAAACCGGGCTCCTCGCGGGCAGAGCTTCGACTCTGGAATTTCACTTCTCGGGATCTTCGGGGCCTCGGGACTTGCTTCGGGACTCGGGAATGATACCGGGGCTTCGGGATAATTCTTGCACGAAAAACGATGTAAAAACGCGAGAGAAAGAAGAGAAATGAGCAAATGAATCGGCTGCACTCGACTCCCTTTTATAGGGTCTGGAACTTCGAATTACGCTGTGCGTAATCTTAGGTTACGCTGGGCGTAACCTGAATAAGCCCGGTGACTACCCCCCCTTGGATAATATCGAAAATTTATAATTAAATTTAATATCGAAAATATTTAATAAACTTCAAAAATTCATATCTTCCTTATACGAACTCCGTTTTCGACGTTCTTTATATCCACGCGTAGGTGAGACTACGCTCTACAACTTTCGTTTAGACTCCATCGGCTAATTTTGAATTTATTTTTATTATATTATTTTAGTAGGTCGGAACAAGAAAACTCCGTTATAAATTCATAACTTCTTCATCCGATGTCCGTTTTTGCCTATCTTTTTGTCGTTTCGCTACAATTAACAAGAACTTCGACTCTCGTTTAGATTGTTTTGGCTAAAAACCGCTCGATTTCAAATCGTGTATTCGGGCTGCATACCGCTAAGTCGAAACTTAGAAAAATCATAACTTCCTCATACGAAGTAAGATTTGGACGTTCTTTTTATGCACGCTCACGGTTTAACATATTCTATGACTTTCATTTAGATTTCTAAGGCTAAATATCACTCTAACATAAATTCACTTTTTACGTCGCGCTGTGTCGTGTCGGTTCTGTCGCGAAACTTTGACAGGTCATAACTTCTTCATTATAACTCGGATTTCGGCGTTCTTTAAATGTACGGAATCCTTGTAACATATACTATAACTTAGTTAAGATTATTCATTCTAAATAATCTTCTATCAAAAATTCAATTTTGATGCTTATCGTCTCTAAATTGACTAGCCCTGATCCACGGGTGTTACAATTATCTCCCCCTTAGGATGATTACGTCCCAGAACCATCAATGAAATAGGGCTTACATAATGATTCCACACGTTATTTCTTCATCCTATGTAATAACCTTAAGTTCTATATTTCCTCGAAAGAGTATCTAACTCTTCGACTTCTCGATAGCAGGTAGTGCTCAATCCTGCATCTACTCTTCGTACTATGTTGTACTTTCAATTGTAACCTTCGAGTTTACTAAATAAATCCTTATTGTTACTCCTTCTTCTTCTTAGGATACGTACTTTCCTTTATCTATTGCAACAGACCGATGGGTCATGTTCTAATGACCTCTCATCGTATGATGCAATGCTTAGACTTAAGTCTCTTAGAGTCAAATTCCAGAATGGATTATACCTTCCTTCATATTCTAATGTGATATAATTAATCACATTTTAGCATGTAGCATTTCTACCTACTAACTTCTTTAACAACGAGCACGATGCTATCGATCGCATTTATTTCAATCTTCTAACTTAAGTCAGATGCTACATCAAACTCGGTTCTCGGAACCACGTAACAAACTCATTGCAGTCGGACTCAATTTGTCATGACCGCTAGGGTCAGAATAACAACCGTCTTACTAGTCATTACCGAAACAATGGTAATTACATACATGAATAAAACATAATCAATTACTAGTTTCTTGGTAACCTTGCGACTTCCCTTATTCATGTGTGAGTCCTGTGCTTCCAGTAGTATAGATCTCTACTACTATTTACACCTACTCATACTCGTCCCAAGTATTGTCTCACATTCCCCATGTCCTAAAATCACAAAAAAAATAAATTTAACACATACTAATGTGTCCAATTAGTCATAAAATTTCTCCTAGACTCTACTGGGACTTCTTCCATGCGTATTTTCAATTATTAATTCTACTTCAACTCGGTTGGTGATGGAAATTCCAGACGATGTGACAACTTCAAGAATTACACCAACCGTTTCATCATCCTGCCAATCGCAGGTGTACTTCAAACATATCGTACTCCTCTTAACGTTCCGTTATTTTATCAGACATATTCTAAAGGCAGGATACCACTCTTACGATATCCTTCGATAGGTGTCATCCAACACATCAGATAACAAAACCAGGGTTTATATTAATTCTTGAAACTATTACACAAAAGCTCAAGTTCACCCTATACTATGCCCCTAATAGGCTACACTTCCTGATACTAGCTATACCTTGATACGAAGTCTTCATCCTTGATTCCTCGCTTTATCATCTACTTCGTCAAGGATCGTTTAAAATGCTTATGCCTTTAGCTGTGGTAGTGCATTTGGTTTTGCTCCCTCATTCTTCTTCGGGCAGTCCCTAGATAAATGCCCTTCTCCTCGACATTCATAACACACCCTCTTTTTGGATACACACTTGTTGGCATAATGCCTTGTCTTTCCACACTTGTAGCAAGTCACCTCTTCGTCGCATCTCTCAAAATGTTTCAGTGGAATATTTGGCTTTGTAGCTTCTTCCCTCTTTGGGTAGTCCTATTTGACCCGACTCGGCATGGTCCATTTGAGTTGCATGGCATCAGAACATTTGGATAGACCGTCTGTGAGAAGAGGACATTTGTGACATATTCATATATTATAAGTTCTAATATATTAATATGAAATCATGTTATTTAATTAGTATTGATCAAGAGTTAATTTGGACTTAATTTAGTGATCAAAAGAGACTAATTAAATATATGGGGATTGATTGTGAAAATCGTTAATTCTTATATATGTGGGCTTATGATCCAAGATTCCTTATGTTGGGTTTAACCCATGTGGTGACCCATGGATACTCCATGGAGGTTAAAACACATGGAGCCTACGGAATGGGTAATGTCATGAGTTACATGGTGTAACCCTAATAGCCACACTATATAAAGACCGCTTCAGCTCAAGAAATTGGCACTAGTGATACTTATATGAGGGCTAGCCAATTTGAGCATAAGTGTCTTCATTTCATGGTTATTCCAAGTGTTGATGATGTTGTGTGAACCATTTGAGGTGTCACACTTGGGGCACTAGGCTCTCGAGCTTCATGGAGTTAAGCTACATTAACAAGGTATGCATTTATATCTAGTTTATTATTCAAGTATCAAAAGATTGTATGCTAGTTAGGGTAATACCTTGGAATATTCATATTTGCATGTATAATAGAGAAACCATAGATCCAAGGTATTTTGGGTTGCATGTACACTTAGGAGTGTTAGAATGCTCAAAACCCAACAATGGTATCAGAGCCATGCGTTGTTTTCTGGTATATTGATGCAAATGTTTTCTCTTCAAAGTTGGAAAAAAAAGGAAAAAAAACAGGACGTTTGTCAAATTTTAAGATAATCACTTGTTTTTGTGAAAAACTAATTATTTGAAAATTTTGAATCATTTGCTATATGATTTGAATTAGGTCAAATTTAGTAAAAGATAAAATGATATGATTATTTTATTAGTTTTAAAAATTTGATCTAAAGAGTTTTTTTGAAGCCTCCATAAGTTATGGATATGAAAAGGTTTTTAAAAAAAAAATGATTCAAAGTTTTTATGGAGTTACAAAATTTGGTGTTAATGTTTTAAAAGAATTCCATAACTTATTCTTAAGTTATGGAACATGAAAAGTTTCATCATAAAACAAGCATTTAACTCCATAAGTTATGGATTACCAAAAGTTTTATGTTTCCTTGATTTATGAGTTACTTTAGATTAATGGAAAAAAAATTTGTGTTTTGGTTGTTTTCAATACTAGTTAATCTAGAGGAAGTTCATAAAATGTGTTTTTGTAACTTGTTCTCAAGTTACATAAAAGGTCACATTTATGAATCTTAAAACTCATAAAAGTGTCATAGGTTACATAAAAAATGAAGAGTCTTTTTCATTAAATAGTATTATGACTCCATAACTTGTCCTCAAGTTATGGATGTTCAAGAGTCTCTTCTTTAAAAGTGTTATTAAAAAATAAGAGGTTACATCAAAAAAAAAATGAAGAGTCTTCATTTTAATGAACCATTAAACTCTTAAGTTATGAAATGAAAAGTTTTGAATAGTTTCAAAAACTTGCCCTCAAGTTTTTGAATTTGTAAAGTTTTTCCATGAATAATTTAATTCCAAGTTAAGCCCTTAGAATTTTAAAAGTTAAAATTAAACCCTTATACTTTATAATATTATAAGTTAATAATATTTATATATATGTATAAGAGCAAGTCATCTTACCATTAGTAGGCCTCATTCACGAAGCTGGTCTATAAGGGGGTATAAGGTTACTACCTATAAAATGGCAGTTTAATGGGTGTCAACTCTCACCCACCGCTTCCGTGACTGGTAGAGGGTCGTGAGCTGAACAGGTAGGACAAGGACTATAATTTTCCCTTCATTAAAAGTATTAATGATAAATATAAAGTAACTAAATGTTTTTTTATAATTCCCAACCTTAGTTTCTTTAGGAAAATTTGAATAAGGTGCTAATCTATGAAATTACACTTTACACTTTGTTTAAGTCGGTTAATGGAGCGTGTGTGGTTAACCGGCACACTAACTCGTATTTAACAAGGTAGGAAAAGGGTAACTTAATGTTTATCATAGTGTCAATGGAGCGGGTGTTGTTAACCGACACATCGATTGAGGGGTAAACACTTAAGAGTACCAAGTAATTTGCATGGTTACTTTACACCTTGTTTTCTGATCCTCGGCATCCCAGTCACAAAACCTGAAGGGCACACTCGAGATTGAAACATGCCATTGAACAATTCAGTGAATCTCAAAAGATCTAGGAGTTTCAAATAAAAGCCTAATAAATTATTTCGTTTTTCATGGTGGAAATTGGTGAATCGTCATTCACCTACCTTCAAATATTCTATAGCTCGGATTACGACATCCCTCTTCCAAGTTATAAAATATTGTGTTGGGTCCTAGCCTTAATATTTCATATTGGGTGTTATATTAAGGCTTTTATATTAACTATCTTCAATATCTCCCAAAAGATGTCTAGTTCAGACATCTATGATCTTCCCGAATCTCTTGGAACTTCACTTCCTCCACCTCCCAAATTAATTCTCCCTAACCCATAAGTTCAAGGTCACTCAAGCCCTATTTGAAAGACAAGGTCTAGGTGTGATCACATCTTGGAGATGAAGTCACATATTGACAAGTCGGGAGAGTTGGGTGTCAAAGTCTTGAGAAAGTTGGCGATTCAATCACTTTTTAAGTCACATAGTGATTTCCTTTGGGACTCCTATGAAACAAACCATGATAATACCCTTAATGATCTTATCTATTTGCTTGGTACTGCTGAATTAGCAATGATTTGTAAGGCTAGTAAAGCAAATTTGATTAGAATATCGACTTCCCAAAACTTTATGGACATTGACAATGATGACACTGGAAATCCAGAAAAAGCATTCTCTTCCCAATGGGAAGGGATCGGCCATAGTCAACTCGGTTGACCAAATGGTAAAGAGAAAAGCTAAGTCTGTGATAGTCCCATGTACCATTACTAAAGGGTCCATTTTTTAAAATTGCCAAAGGAAGGGGCACTGGCTGCGAAGTTGCCAAATTTACCTAAGAATGTTAAAGTCAATAAGTTTGACTCTACTTCAGGTAGAGTCCATTGTCTAACTCTGTTAAGCTCCTATTTGGAGATTCTTATTACATAATGTGACTGACTCACATGGTGATGTTATAACAATCAAAGAAAATAGAGAAAGCTTAATGGAAGTATATGTTGCTTCTGATCGCGAAGAGGGACTTCGATCGCATCAGAATTTTGAAGCTGTTACTTAGGAGTTATGACACATTGCTTAGGAATATATAACAACAAAGTTTTCATATGGATTGTAAGGATAAGGTTTTCCGCAAAGTTTTTAAAATAAAAGGAAATTTTTGATTTTATTTATTTTAAGTATCCTTACAATGGCATTTGTGAAAGAAATTGTTGTTTATATGATTCCATTGCTAGTAATATAGGAAAATGGTTTTGATGCTTTCATTTGTGGTAGTGTCTAAATTTACCAAATAAGGAAAGTTTCTCATCACCCAAGTTTCAATCGAAGCGAAACTTGGAATCATGCAAGTTGTATAGTTTGATGAATGAGAACTTTCAAGCATTGGGAAATTAAGACTGATTACTTGTTCACATTGATGTGTGAGTCAATAGAAGGGCTAAAGGATCGAGTAAACATTCATGTGCACTGATGAAGCCCACCACAAATAGTCGTTAAGAATATTCGTCATGATCTACTAAAGTTTAGTAAATAGGGTTATACTAACAGGCTTAAGTGTAATTCTGATACATTGGAAAAATTTTGATGTATGGCAGAACGAATGAGAAGAAGCAAATTAGGTAGAAGGATAAAAGTTTCTTAAATCTGAGAAGATGGGAGAGTACTTTAGTATCATGTTATATGATCATCTTGATGATTAAGAGACCTTATCACAATTCATTCTCTAAGTGCATTCTGATAGCTAAGAAGAGGAGCTATGAATTGTTGGAGTGGTCAAATCAAGAAGATGAGTTATACTTCGTTCCAAAAGAAGTCTTAGAGTCATACTCCAAGACTGTAAGTTGAGTGACATATCCTAAAGAAAGGTTTAAAACATTTGTCAAATGTAAGTGTAAAAGTGTCCTACTCTTGTACATTTGAAATTGGCAAGTTGTGATGTTTTGGTTAAAACAAAGAATAACTTAGGCCAATTGTGTAAAGTGTTTGTCTTGATAAAGAGTCTGCACTATCTCTTGAATATTTGGCAAGATAGCCTTGTATGTCAAGAGGACAGTGGGAGTCTTAGAGATCCTAAAAAGAGTTTCAAGATCTAATCAAGAATAAAAAACTTGTAGTTGACATATTTCTATTTCTGTGCTCATTCCAATTAAAGCTGGCTTTGCATATGAGTTCTTAGAGTTCTCAATTAGTTGCATATCAACTTGGAAACAATGGCAGGCCCTTGAGCTGCCAGGTGGCAAGAATTTAAGATTTCACAAGTTCAGTCCATATGAATTTGGAATTGTCACTAATCTTGTCTTGTGATTATGGTTTTGACAAAAAAAATCACATGGAAAGGAACACAAATACCATAAAATCTAAGGGTCATAATGTTTCTCTCCGATTCATGAAAATGATGGTGAGGAAACACTTCCACCAAGTAGATTTGAGGCAGATAGCAAAGGTCTAAACAATTGAGACTATGATTACGACATCCCTTTTCATAGTTCTGAAATTGTTTAGACACACACTTATGAGTTATCTAAGATAAGGTGTATGATATTGATAAAGTCTTATCAAAGCAATCTAGTATTAGAAATCTCAACTTTGGTAAGAATGTCAATAAAGTATTGACTTCTAGAGGTACAACTGTTTTTTGGATACATGTCAAAGCTAGTGGGAGCATAAGTGTTATGCTAATAATCATCATGTTAGTGGGAGAATGGTAATTATGATAAGTATGGCAAGTTAGCAATGTTAATTATAGAAAACAAAAGTGTCAATTCGTGAGATTGCAGGGGTTGAAAAAGTTGCTTTGCTATAATTAAGGGAGAGGAAATTATACTTCATTTTAATTCTAAAAAGCTTAGATTATTCTAAAGAGCTTATATTGAGATTTTAATCATCTTTAGTCAAGAATATATATATATATATATATATATATATATATATATATATATATATATATATATATATATGAATTTCATGTTGGATTGGTTCAACTTAAGAAAATTCTATATATTGCGTTCTCAAAATTCGATTATGATCATGACATACCTTTTCATAGTCAAAATTTGATAATATGGCAAACAAAAATTATTATGGCAAAAGACTGGTCTAGAACCATGTCTTTACGTCAAACATCATGAATCGTGTCCCATTTACTTTGGGTACAAGATCGATTACATGTGCTATAATATTTATTGTTTCTAAATTTTTCCAAATGCCTTGGGGCATTAAGGGGAAAAATGTCTAGAATTGGATATGACTAAAGTGATTTAGCAATTTTCGAGGACAATCTAAGGCGTACCAAAGATTGCTTGCTCAAGGATAGTTGGAAGTATAGTGTAAATTTTGGGAAGGGCCATATTGACATAGTCTGAAAAGAGGCAACTCTTGTTCAGAAGTGGTATTCAAAATGGGTATATAAAGTTGTCTCCACAGATAGAAGCAATATGTGTAAGATTAGAAAAAAACTTCATGCAAGAAGCATGTTTAAAGCAATGCATACTTTGAACATAAGGCTTTGTGTCCATGGAGTAGGTCTTCACTGGAATACCCTGTAATGGTTGTTGACAAGTCTTTGTGACTTTGTACACATTCATAGCAAGAGGGTCGTGAATTTAAGTTTAAAGTCTAACAAGGTTCGATTTGGGAGTTTGAAATTAGAATCATTGAAAGTTTGGTCAATTGGTTTATTTCACAAAGTAAGGCATAGAAAAACATAAAGTGCATACTTGGTGTATGGCAAAGCTATTGTTTAGAAAAACATAGTGAACATGCTTGGAGCATGGGACAACTAGTGTTTTTAATTCAAGTATAAAGTTGATAAGACCGAAACAATGAATATTGAGCAATCAGTATGGTGATAAATAAAAGTGGTCTATTTATATTCATAGGGTTTGATATCATATTTGATTCATTTATTCTTGTGTTTCACTTTGCATGTTATGACTTCCATAATAACTAGGTTATTCTTCCGAATGACTAAGTTATTCAAAGCATCCACAGGCGGTCATATGTTGGAAGCAGATATGAATCAAGACTGTCATGGGTTGGCTTGTAGAGGTCCAAGTTGGTAGACAAAGTTGTGCTACAACACTCATGAGTGCTCATAAGTTCTGAGTATTGGATTCAACTCCCACTCATTTGAATCACTTCATGGATTTTATCATGAGTGATCATGAGACGAGAATATCTTAAATTCTTCAAACCTAGAGATATGAGTTGTTACTATGAGTTGGTTGTACATTGATTGCACGAAATCGCATTGGTAACTCGATGTTATAAAATGTGCCTTTGTGTATGATTCAACAGGTAGTAGAACAAGCCATATGAGTTGAAGTTTATCCATTCCTTTTTCTTTCGAGATAAAAGAGATATCTGTGGGCCCCTCGATGATTTAATGATGATACATGTGAGTGCTTAGCCAAGCCAGGACTAATTTGATTTGTTCAATCGGTTAATCGTCATAAATCAGAAATCGGGAAACAACAAATGGACAGAGAGAATGATTTTAATCCATGTCTCAGTCCATATGTTATCTAGAATGGAGGAATATATGATCCCTTATCTAATGGACAAGTCATTGACAAAGTCCAGAGTTCATCGACAAGGTTAGAGTTCGACAACAACTTTTGAGAGCTACGATTTCTAGTTAGGTTTTGAAGTCATACTCAATAATAGTTTTAGACTTATCCAAGTGGGAGACTGTTGAATTAGTGTCTAAGTTCATAACTATAATTGGTATGTACTTGACCCGACTCGACATGGTCCATTTGGGTTGCATGGCATGGAAACATTTGGATAGACCGTTTGTGAGAAGAGGACATTTGTGACATATTAATATATTATAAGTTCTAATATATTAATATGAAATCATGTTATTTAATTAGTATTGATCAAGAGTTAATTTGGACATAATTTAGTGATCAAAAGAGACTAATTAAATATATTGGGATTGATTGTGAAAATCGTTAATTCTTATATATGTGGGCTTATGATCCAAGATTCCTTATGTTGGGTTTAACCCATGTGGTGACCCATGGATACTCCATGGAGGTTAAAACACATGGAGCCTAAGGAATGGGTAAAGTCATGAGTTACATGGTGTAACCCTAATAGCCACACTATATAAAGACCTCTTTAGCTCAAGAAATTGGCACTAGTGATACTTATATGAGGGCTAGCCAGTTTGAGCATAAGTGTCTTCTTTTCATGGTTATTCCAAGTGTTGATGATGTTGTGTGAACCATTTGAGGTGTCACACTTGGGGCACTAGGCTCTCGAGCTTCATGGACTTAAGCTACATTAACAAGGTATGCATTTCTATCTAGTTTATTATTCAAGTATCAAAAGATTGTATGGTAGTTAGGGTAATACCTTGGAATATTCATATTTGCATGTATAATAGAGAAAACATAGATCCAAGGTATTTACGGTTGCATGTACACTTAGGAGTGTTAGAATGCTCAAAACCCAACAAGCTCAAGACAAGAAGCTTACAACTGCACTCAATAAGTTCAACCACTTCATAGCTCACACCGGTGAAAGTTTGGAAGACTCCTTTAAAAGATTCAACTTGATTGTCACAAAACTGTCCAATGTTGGCACTGTCCGCAGCAATCATGAAACAAATCTAAAGTTCCTTAAAGGATTAGGAAGACATTGGACGACAACCAAAATGATTGTTCAGGGAGATAGGAAGATTCACTCGCTGTCTCTCTATAAGCTCTATGGAGAATTGCAAGCTCAAGAGTCCACTGTTCTCAAGGACTGTTCAGACTCTGGAGGTCCACTTGCTCTTGTAGCACAATCACCTCACACTCAAACATATCCCACCTCGTATGACTCACCACCACAGTCATATGAAGCAGACTCAGAATATGACCATGAAGAAGAGATTCAAAATGCCATTGCCCTTGTCAGTCAAAAATTCAATCGCTTACCACCTTCATTTCGTAAAAATCAAAATTACAACCGACCACCTTTCAACCGCAACTTTCAAAACAATCACTTTTGTTCCAACAAGAATCCACTATCTCCGCAGCCTCAGCAAACACAGTCTAAAGACGTACCATCGCAGTCTCAATCAACTGACTCCGATACTTCTTTAGAAGACAAAACTGATATTGTTATATGTCACAAGTGTAACAAGGAAAACCATTTTGCTAAGGACTGCAAGGCAAACATAGTGAAAGACAGAGCGTTTTATCTTAGAATGGCTCAAGAACTTGAAGACAAAGAAAAGGGAAAAGCTTATGTTGCTCAATTGAAAAGGAATCATCAAGTGTGGTCATCCGGAGACGAAGATGAAGACGACCACAGTAAAGGAGAAGGCAAGATCTGTATGATTGCAACTGCTAATGAAGACGGCTCAACCAAGCTAAAGAAGAACCATTTCTATATGGCGAAAGATGGAACTCTCAGCATTGTGGAACAGGTAAAACTCATGATTCAAACTTGAAATTATAGAATGCATGATTGTCAACCTTACTTGGACACATGCAATGACACATGTGCTGTCGTCCTTACAGACTACAATAAAGCCTTAGATGAGAAGAACATCGCTTCGCAGGAGATGTTCCATGTTATAGGACGTTTGGATAATAAAAGACTCAAAATGGAAATGATAGAGAAGGACTTGATGCTATAAAAGGATGCTAGAATGTTAAGTGAAACACAACAAGAGATAGTTTTAAATCAGAGAGATTTAGCACAGAGAAAAATTGTACGGTTAAATATTTTAATTGAAAAGCTTTTTAATGAAACTGAGGCCATTGAGAATCTAGCTAATAGTGGGAATGTTGATAACACTTTCAATTGGGGTTGGTCCAATAGGTATCCAAAGGTAACGGACTCCTCACCCCGGTTCACCCCGGAACGTCCCTACGTCCCTCCAGACCGCAACTTTTTGTTTCCTGTCAATGAAAAAACATTTCCTGAAGATATCCAAGCTCATTTTGGTAAACTTCATGATCTGAGTAATAACTGTGTTATCGAGCAAATTCTCCCTGAATTTTCTAATGATGATGATAACATAATTCACTCAAATTCTCAAACATCATCCGTAGTTGATGAGGATATTGTTGTAGAAAGTCCTGAAGTCACATTGGAATTTCCATCCCTTTAGTTTGACCGGAGTACTCCTAACCGCAGTCATGAACCTCAATCTGTCCCACTACCTAGTATCAAATGTCCCACAAATGTGTCCACCAAGACTAACTCTGCGGTTGTCCAAAGCAATACACCGCAGACCATAGTCAAAATTTCTATGACTATTGAATCAATTGATCAAGAATTATCAAACGAAAATTTTGAAGTTGGTCAATGTTCTCAAAATCCTGACTTCTCCAGTTCGGATGAATCTAGTCCCTGCTTTTCGAAATTACCAAAGGATTTAATGAAACCGCAACTAAATGTCACTGACTGCGGTTCTCCTAAAACCGAAGCAAAAAGAGTTTTAAAAGAAGAATTTCGTTCCTGTGGCAAGCAAAGAGAAATTTATTCAAAACAAAAGAAAATTTTTAAATGTCCCAAGTCAAAGAGTCAAAAAAAACTTGTTTTCTCAAATTATCACTTCAAATTAACTGTTTCCAACAAAACAAAAAGGAAGGAGTTCACTGTTACGAACACTGCTCAGAAATCATCTGACACAAAGTATAAGTCTTTTCGATCAAATGGTTTTCAGGTCTATTCATTATATAATCCAAAATGGAAAGGTATTCTACCTACTCCAATCCTTCCAAAGTCATTTTCAAAAACTAAAAAATGGAAAGGAACTTTGTCAACTTCGGCACTCAAAAGGTCACTTCAAGAGCCTAAGAAATCACTTCACAAAAGGCCTGCACATGTCTACACACCTGCAAGACCTGCAAAAAACACCTTTTCAAAACACACAAATGAAAACGTCAAATCTTACAATCCTTGGACTGGACAAAAGCATATTTCTTCCTCAAAACCACAGACCAAGCCAAATGTCAGGGTAGATGATAAAAAGTTCACGTGTGAATGTCAGTGTCAAAAGATCTTCTGTCATGACAATCTAATCATTTTCGAAAGACTTGTAACTGTCCTCAATCTAAAAACTCCAAAAAATCTCAAACACCCAGGACTAGGCTTGAAAGTTGACTTGAAAACTGTCCCTACAACCTCACATCATGCATCGTTTGAAACATCACATATTACTCCGGGCTCCAAAGTTTCTTGGATGCCCAAATTAACCACTTAAGTTCTGTAGGCTTTGTGCAAGGAGGATCAAGAAGAAGAATGGTTGATCGACAGTGCCTGCTCCTTGCACATGACTGGAAGGTTAGAATACCTTCGGGATTTCAGGCCTATCTGCAATGGTGGAAACGTTACATTCGGCAACAATGCGAATGGAATCATTCGAGGTTACGGTGTACTCACTACGAGGAACTTTTCAATTCAGAAGGTTGCTTAGGTAGAAAGCCTTAAACATAATCTTATCAGTGTTGGCCAACTATGTAAGGAAGGCCATCGAGTTGAGTTTGATGATCAAGTCTGTTACGTTATGACGAGTGATGGAAGTACCTGCTTGATCAAGTCACGATCAGAGGGTACCATGTATCCTCTGGATGTCTCTCTCATCATCAGAAAACCGCAACTGTGTTTTCTCTCCAAAGCTATATCCGAAGTTAGCTGGTTATGGCACCGCAAGTTCTCTCATCTCAACTTCAAGTATATCAACACCTTGGTTACTGGAGAGAGCTGGTAAAAGGATTACCCATTCTCAAGTTCAGCAATGACACTCTATGTCCTGCTTGTGAGTGTGGTAAGCAGTCCAAAGCAAGTTACCCCATGGTGATTGACTCTTCAATATCTGAACCAGTTGAACATCTACACATTGATCTTTCCGGTGCATCAACCGTAGCCAGTCTTCATCATAAAAAGTATATACTGGTTATAGTTGATGACTTCACTCACTTCACTTGGGTATTCTTCCTCAGACTCAAATCAGAAACACCACAGATTCTAATTAACTTCATCAAATAGATAGAACTCCAGATTAAACTGCCTGTAAGACGCATTCGCAATGATAATGGAACTGAATTCACTAATCATCCTCTCAACAACTTCTTGGTGTCAAAAGGTATCTCTCATAACTTTTCAACTCCTTATACACCTCAACAAAATGGTGTAGTATAAAGAAGGAACCTTACTCTAGTTGAAGCAGCCAGATCCATGCTCAACTTCGCACATCTACCTCTTTACTTCTGGGCTGAAGCTGTAGCAACTGCATGCTTTGTTCAAAACCTAAGCATCGTGTGTAAACGCCTCAATAAAACACCATATGAGGGTCTTAACAACCGGAAACCAAATGTTCGTTTCTTTGACATCTTTGGGTGTAGATGTTTTGTGATCAATAACAAAGATTAGCTTAACAAATTTGCACCGAAGTTTGACGAAGGCATTTTTCTTGGCTACTCTACGGACAAGGTTGGTTATCGGGTTCTTATCATACGTATGAGGCTTATCATTGAGAGTTTTGATGTGAAGTTCGATGAAGCTTACATCCGCAACACCCCTCCATCTATTGAAACCACTGCCATCATGGAAAGTGATATTCCTGCTTCTTCAGGACCTCTAAGCCTGTTTGAAGTAAATTATGATGATCTTTTCAACCCTATTGAAACTGCAAAAGTATCTAAAGTTCTTTTGTCGCCAACTGCTCAACAACAACATGCTGATGTTTCTGGTCCATCTCTATCTGAAGTAGGATCTCTCAATACTTTCACCTCTCTGGTTGAGGGGGAAAGCTCTACTCCGGATCAAGCAACAACCATCGAGGTTCTAGTATTTGATGATGCTTAAGATCCTCTTTCTAAAAGATCATTACCATTAAACAAATCTTCGGATTCAGATGCTGAAATCATAGACGCCATTGACACTCGAACCGATTCAAGAATCATTTCTCTCCCATCAGCAGTTTAGGGGAAACCTTCACAGGTTCTAGAGGAACTCCCGTCAGCAATCTAGGGGGAACCGCTCCAAGCTGCTCAAGAAAATTTCATTCTCGCTCCAACAAGCCAAGATAACTCTGCAGGATGTTCTCAAATCTAGGGGGAACTGCCCTCCCCATATGAAGAAACCTCTGGTATTGAAAACATTCCTTCTACTGCAGCCGCTGACCATCTGATGCCTCGTCTACACGTATGGACGAAGGACCACCCACTAGGTCAAATAATTGGCAATCCATTCGAAGGTATCCAGACTAGATTGGCCAAAGACTTATCTGACCGTTTTCACTACGCAGCATTAAGGTCCGCAGTCGAACCCCGATTGATCAAAGAAGCATTATTCGAACCTGATTGGATTTCTGCAATGCAAGAAGAACTGGAAGAATTCGAAAGAAACAAAGTGTGGCAACTTGTTCCCATACTGCAAGACCATACTATTGTTGGATCAAGATGGGTGTTCAATAACAAGCTAGATGAATCTGGTGCGGTTATCAGAAATAAGGCAAGACTAGTTGCAAAAGGCTATAGTCAACTGGAAGGTGTTGACTACGATGAAACATATGCTCTGGTGGCTAGAATGGAAGCAATTCGAATCTTTTTAGCATATGATGCCCACAAAAAACATCAAGGTACACCAAATGGATGTTAAAAGTGCCTTTCTCAATGGGGAATTGAAAGAAGAGGTTTATTTGCAACAACCTCCCGGTTTTGAAAATATTGAATTCCCTGACCAATGCTACAAGTTTCAAAAGGTAGTCTACGGTCTGAAGCAAGCTCCAAGAGCTTGGTACGTATCTCTTTCTGAATTTCTAGTCTCTTCAGGCTACAAAAGAGGAGTGGTTGATCCCACGTTGTTTAGAAAAGCAAACGGTGACCACCTTATGCTTGTACAAATATACGTGGATGATATCATCTTTGGATCGACTGATCAAGGAATGGTGACTGATTTTGCTAAGCTCATGACGAATAAATTTCAAATGAGCATGAATAGAGAGATTAGTTTCTTTCTAGGTCTTCAAGTCAAGCACATTCAGCAAGGGATATTCATACATCAAGAGAAGTACACCACTGAACTTTTGAAGACATACTCTATGGACAACTGGTCCTCGGCTAAGGTCCCTATGGTCTTTGGATATATGATCTCTGCTGATCCCTCTGGCAAATATGTGGATCACAAGAATTATAGAGGTATCATTGGCTCTCTTATGTACCTCACCGCAAGCTGACCAGAGATTGTCTTTGCTACTAGTGTATGTGCAAGGTATCAAGCTGACCTAAAAGTGTCACACATGACCGCAGCCAAAAAAATTCTCCGGTACCTGAAAGGAAGCAAATCTCTTGGTTTCTGGTACCTCGCAGGCAATGATTTCAGTATGCAAGCGTTTAACGAAGTGGATAATGCTGGATGCGAAACTGATCGAAAATGTACATCTGGTGGATGTCAATTTTTGGGAGTTAGAATTGTCAGCTGGTCCTCAAGAAAATAAAGTTGTGTTTCTTTGTCTACCGTAGAAGCATAATATGTGGCCTGAGCCAGTTGTTGTTCTCAAGTTCTATGGATGAAGACACAATTGTTAGACTACCGTTACAGAATGTTACGGATACCAATCTACTGTGATTTTGAAAGTTCCATAACAATTTCTCAAAATCCTATTCAGCACTCCAAGACAAAACATATTGAACTACGGTATCATTTCATCAAAGACCATATTCCGAAAGGTAACATTGAACTCATCTTTGTCCCTACTCTTGAAGAGATTGCTGATGTATTTATAAAAGCACTTGACTCTACCAAACTCAATGCGTTCTTACAAATGTTAGGGATGATGAATCCGGATCCCCAGTTCTTCTTGAGTTAATAGGTACCACAGACCCTTTTGGTATCCATTGCGGTTCTAGATGAAAGACACTTATAACAGATGGTTTTGGTACATCTTGTGTACCGCAGTTAATATACCACAACCATATGTTATATATATCTTTCATGGGTCTTTATTGCTTAATGTTACTAACTTTTGTACAAGTGCTCTTCTCAGTTTCTCCCACTGCAGTCATCCATAATGACAAAGAAGCTATCCACCCGCAGTCACATTAATTACAGACGGTTCATTTAAAAAAAACGAAAAATAGTGTGCTATTTAATGATCCTTCATTAAATAAAACATTAAATAAAAACATTCCTTTGAGAAACTGTCACATTCTTTTCTTCCAAAAACCTCGTGTCAGACCTATTTTAGGTATGATGACAAAATAAAAGATTTTCCAAATCAAATCCTCTAAAATGTCTTTTCTTCTTACCCCAAACCATCACATCCGTTACAACTTCTACTTTATCCAACGGATTTTTCTCACCCCCTCCTCACGTTCTCAAGACGTGATTCAACATCTGACATTTCATTAAATGCAGAGTCATTTTTCTATTTAATCCCCATTTTCAATCTTAATCCCTCTTTTGTCAATCTGTGGTTAAGATTAAAGATGCTCATCCAAATTTAAACCCAAACGTTATTACCCAATTTCACTTAGGTCAAAAACATAAATGTTTCCTGCTCCAATAAACCACTATAAAACCCTTTTCTTCTCCACAAAGAACCTTTTACGCTCTCAAAACCCTTAATCCTTCTCTGCATTCTTCAAGCTCTTATCAACTTAACAATGGTGAAATCTGGCACTTCCAAGAAACAAACAAAAGCCTCTGGATCAGTGAACCCAACTGGTTCAGATTCTCCCACAATTGCCTCAAGCAATTTGAGAGCTGTTTTCGACGATCAACCCACATACAATGCTCTAACAAAACTGATGAACAAGTTCCTGAAGAATCATCCTCTATTTGGACCATTCGATGCATTCACAGACATTGTTCCACTCTCCACTCTTTACAAATGTGCTTTCTCTACCTACCGCCTAATTGATAACCCTCAAGAAGTTCACCTAAACCTCATTAACGATTCTTTGGTCATTCTATCCAAAGAAAAGTTTCTTTCAGCCATTAACCTTCTATTTCATCCTTCCTTCAAGTTTTTCACACCATCAATGGCGGACATCTCCTCCGCACTGTATCAGATGGGCTATCAGAAGCCGATCAAAGGAATTGGTGAGTTCAAGAAGAATCAACTGCCTACGGTCTGGCAGTTTGTCTGTCATTTTATCATCTGCAGTCTGTCCGACAGAAACGGAGGCACGTATAGCATGGGCCTAAAGCTTTTGGAACTAGTTTAGAGCATCTACACAGGCCACGATGTGAACTACGGTCAGATTCTTTGGGATGAATTTCTGTAATACATTCCTAAAGAGAGCCCAAGGCAAAATCCATCCGAGCTTACTTTGTCCAGATTTTGGTCTCTCTGCATATATGATTTGCATGCGGATGGAAAGATCGACATGGGTGATGACATTAACTTCTTCATCACCAAAGATCTAAAAAGGTACAACCCTTCCTCTGATCAAACTATTTTTGGTCCAATCCGCAGACTCCCTACACACATTCTTTCTACCCTTGGTATCGAGACTGCTAATGTCTCAGATCACATAGAGGCTATGAAAGGTGTTGAACCATACCTTCCTACCCTGCCTCTTCCATCCACAACCTTAAACCCTGAAGGTACCACAGTCCCTTCTTCTACAACTCTCTCAAATGTCTCTCACTCTTAAATACGAAAAACCAAGGTTTCTACCCTTCATGGCCCCCGCCATTCAAAGAAATCTGTAACTCCTAAAAAGGATGCTCCCAAAACCTCCAAACCCTCAAAGAAAAGAAAAACTCCACCCGCAGCCAACATTGTTGAACCAAGTCACCATGACTCTAGCAGTGACTCTGAAGAGGATAACCAACCTATCTCTGTCCTCCAGAAATGAAAACATGATTCCACTAGCCAAATGCATGACCGGACTGATACCTCAGCCTCTCCACAGGCTCCAATAGTCCTTGGGATGCCTGCACATCCATTCAACACCACTATCTTTTTCGTTTCTGTCACACCCCAAAACCAAGAACGGTGGAAATGTTCTAGGGCGGAGGACGTCATGTACAGTATCACAACAATGAAAAGTAGTAAACAAGCAACAACATCATCCATTGCATTAATAATATAATTTTAGTACAAGTGTGTTCTGTCAATATATAATGGACACTAAAGAATAAAGCAAAATGAAAGATGCGTCTTGAACGAGCACCATCTTCCCTGAACCTTGCATCGGTACCTATCTATGGTTGACCTAAGGATACAAGTTATCTTGAAAGAGAGTATCAGCTTTAAAGCTGGTGAGATCATAAGTATTTTAGTGTCTTAATTTGTATGTATGTATTGGTATGTATATGAATTGTAAGTATAAAAATATATATGAACTATAAGTATAAAAATGTTTGTATGATCCTAGGAAGCCCTATGTTTCCTACTAATCGTATCTTTCTACCAAGGCATCTAGTATCTGTGTGTGTGGCTCTTGTAAGAGTGTGTATTTTCCCAAATATGACTATCATTAACCAAAAATATAGTTTCTACATTACCGTGCGTCGTGTGGATGTCCACGAAGTGAATGCAATGGGAAAATGAAATAGTACTATGGTGTAGTGTCGAACTACAACCGTACCTATTACCTTAAGTCTAGGGTAATACTTCTAAGTACTGTAGCATTTGATATAAATGACTACATCGGTACTCAATTGCCTTATTTGAGGGATAAGGTATAATGTGATGTCTAGATCGCAGGCTAAACGCTCCCCTGTCAAAGGGATTTTGGGACCTACCCACGACGCCTGCATGTGTGAAAGTCGTGAGCATCCACATTACTCTGATCATGTATACCTGATATAACTATCACAATTGCGTTGTGATTCATCGGTATAGTTAGATCCTGAACTTGTTCCATGCTATAGCACCTAGTGACATCTGTCCTATGTATATGTAAGCATACCCATGCAAGTGTGATCATGTAATTGTACTCATGTAAGTGTGATCATGTAATAGTATAGTAATGTATTGTAATGTTCTACGTGTGCTAGCTGTAATATGTGTTCTCTCTCTATCTAGCATGTATAGTAATGTACTGTAATGCTCTAGCTGTAATGTATGCTCTCTCTATCTAGCAAGTATAATAATGTACTGTAATGTTCTAGAAAGTATTGACTCATGGATGAGCTGACTCATTGTATGATATCGCGTTCTAGTAATAGTTCTAGTATCTTCCTAAACTACCCATATGGTAGTTTACTAGTAATCTAATTGGTACGTACTCCACTTCCAGTAATTCTACTTGTATCCCCCCCATAAAACATTTAAAAACAGTTAAAACATTGATTAAGGGGTATAAACTCACCTGTTGTGGGTGATACGTATGAACTGAAGAGGTAGGACGGCTAGGTGTCAAGTGAAGACTTTAGACACACACAATGGTCCTAATTACATATGAAGACATATGTATATAAACAATTAGTGATTGTAACAGTAATCAAACATGTATAAACATGCTAATGCGAGGAAAACACTTTGGTCAAGTGCTAGGAGGCTAATGGGTTGCAACAAAGGAGTGCAAGACCTCATATGGCAGTTTATGGTCTAAAGACCATGTGTGTTGGAGTTTATGGCCCAGGGGAGTAAACTCCTAGCCGTAAACTCTATATTGGGTCACTAAATGATGCTTAAGCTATTACGACTTAAGTGGTGAAGCGCTTCTAGGCTTAAACAAGTGTTTGGGTGGGTTTAAGGCCTTAAAATGGCCTTGTTTAATGTTCATGGCCCTGGGACCACTCCCCCAAGAGTTTACGTCTGTAAACTCATGGTAAGGAGTACCATTTGATGTTTTTGAGGTTACTAGCTCATTGGTGATTTATTCTATGATAAGTTCTAGCCATGTGGAAGCAGTAGGGGCACAATATCACCCCTTTATAGAGTTTACGGCCTAAGGACAAATCCTTATGAGCTTACGGCTATAAACTCTATGCGAACATGGTTTCTTGGGTGCTTAAGGTCCTTAACTTTTCAAGGATATGATCTAAGCTGGGTTCTAGGCACAAGGAAGGAGTTAGGGTGTCATTTGTCCCATTTATAGGGGTTTACGGCCCAAGAACTTGTCTTGGCCGTAAACTCCTTTGTCCTTGTGTTTCCTTATGATTTCTAGGCTATAAACACATTAGGGTACATGTCTAAATTAGTCTCTTGGCTTAAGGAAGGCTTTTAGGGAATTTTGGCACATAAAATGGAGTTCACGGCCGAAGAACTTCCTTGGTTGTGAACTCACTTCTAGCCTTGATTCTTAATTGTTTTGTGGTCTAAACATGTAATGGTAGCTTCTAGTTTCATTTCTAAGGCTTTGAGGGACATTGGGCACACTTTGGCCCTTAAAAAGGAGTTTACTCTCCAAGTGTTCTTGGGCGGTAAACTCCCAAATCTTGGAGTTTTGATCCGATTTTGATGTTATAAAGGACAGTCTAAGCTATATAATACAACTAGATAGAAGTACTCATGATTTAGGGTAAAAACCCGAAGATCCGTGAGAGAGAATTCGACTTTTCTCTAGTTGGAAATGTAACTAATGAATGAATATTGTTCAACTTTCTATATATAGTCCGGCGATTTTTGGCAGAAAATATTTTATTCCTGGAATGAACTCTAATATCATAGAGTATTGGAATAACAGTGTTGCACAAAACCCTAGTGCATCCACTCTCCTGATATCTCCTTAAGTGTAAATCCTGAAATACTCAAACTTATACCTAAAAGTCTGAAAATTCTTTGTAATTGTTCTAAATTCTATTGGCTTGATATGTTTTGTTTAGAATTGATATTTTGGGTTGTCACAGTTTCAGACTCAGAAAGTGAGTCTGAATCATAGCAAAGAGGAGAGTCCCCCCTAGTAGATTCCCAAAGGGATGATACTAGTACTCGCCCTAAAGTCTCCAGGGCTTCCCGACTGCATACTTTTTCACCCGAGGAGTTGAACTCCATCCTATTGAACGTTACCCAAACACTACAAACACATTCCCATCCGCAGGGCACTTCTTCCGCCTATGCCAGAACTGAGCCGAGACCAAACTTGACTACGAGTCAAGGAGACCGAGGAAGCTCAGGAAATCCTACTCTGCTTTCATTACAAATAGGTGGTTTAGGCACGGTGAGCACAAATGTGCAAGGATCCGTGAACCCAAGGGACACCTTGGTGCGATTTACAGGAATTTATGGTGAAGACTCTAGTGATTCTTGGAGCAAGTGTCAACCCTCTAACGAGGATGAAGCCAAGAAATATGTCGCTTTTCATAGTGCATTCCAAGCTCGAAAGGATTAGCAAATCCAACAACAGCAGCTCAAGGAACAAGAGATACAAGTTGTGGCCAAGTATTGGGCAAATGCCATAAACAATGCCAATACCGTAGCCACCATCCTCAAGGTTCAAGACTGGATGTCCGCAATGGTAGAAACAGTTCAGAAAGCCAATGAAGTTGTTGTTGCTCAAAATGTCTCTAAAGCTCCCCCTCTCCTACTACTGCAAGTTCACAAGATGACGAACCTGAAATCGAAGTGAGCTCTGCTCCCCTTTTTGGCTTCGATGATGATGAACCACAAGAGGTAAACAAACCCTCTCTTTCTGATGACGATCTGATGATGTTTGATGATGATGAAGAGTCCAGTGGTTCTCATAACTCCAATTCTAAGCCAAAGGAAAAGAAGAAAAAGAAACAAGCAGTGACAAGGAAGGAATTTCTTAGTGTTCAGGCTAAGGTTGATCAAATCTTAGCTGCGGTCAAGCCAAATCAACCGCAACCATAAGACCTTCCTGGACCGCACTCCTTGATGGAAAGAATAGAAAGACTAGAAACCAGAGAGAGAATGGCTGCTGAGCGTATCTCTCTGAAATTCGAAATGGGGATCAGATCACTAGACAATAATCGTCAAGCAAATCATAAGGAATTTATGGCTGCTGCGGAACGCCTCATCGCTGAGGTTACTGCAATCAAAACCGTTCTTCAAGCAGCCATTGCGGATCAAGCATCACACTCTGAGAAGTTGATTGCTGAGACTCATACTGCTTATGAGTCCGTAATGTCCATTTTCCAAACAACAATCAACAGAATGTAATGATCACTTTCTACCAATTTCCATGGTCCGGAGATTCTCCAACTCACCAAGGAGATCCATAAAATACTCTTCAATCCCTCCATTCCCAACAATCAACATTTGGCAGAAGCCCTCAAAGCACAATTTCAAATGATGTTTGACAAGGTAGATGGCCTTCATCAATGGCTTGAGGAGGCTCCGGGTCTGAAATCCTCAAGAGGGGGAAGTGAAGAAGTCCATCATTCCAACCAATCCCTCTCACACCATCAAACTCCACTAGTCTCTACTGAAAAAATTCCCACACCTCAACCCTCAACACAACCAGAAAAACCACCCTCACCACAACCATCTCATCACACTCCACCTCACAACTCCCCTCTTCATGTTGAAAATACCCCTGAAAAACTAGAGACTCCCCCGCACTTCAAGAATCTGGAGGAGTATATGTCTTTGATGTGTACGGAAGTACCCATTAATTTGAATATTTATAACCTAACAAACTTAGACTAACTATCCACTTATAGGAAGTGTACCTAGTCAGATTACAGTATAGCTTAGGTAAGTCGGGTGTCGATCACAGGGAACATTGGTGAATTAATTAAGAATATTTGATTATAGGTTACATGACACACGGAAGAAATAAAGAAATGGTTATTGAATCTCAAACGAACAATTAATTAACAAATCTCGATAAACTAACTGGAAAGCAAATCTCTTCAGGTACTTTGGTTTAGATAAATTACACCTTAAAAAGCATAGACAATTGCATACAAAAATTCATTTATTCATGTTCACGGATTCCTAAAATGATTAGATTCGCGTTCACTATAACTAATCCTTTAGCAAACAAGCCAATTCAAACAGTGATCGGTTGATTAAACTAACATATTTCCTAGTGTTCAGTTCGTATCAAGCATGAGTTGTAATAGTAGTTAATCAAATTGGTCGTTCAATTAACCTCTTGTTGATGATCATCAAACAAGGCTCACACATTAACTTATTTATTCCTAAGTTAATCCTAGTTTCGCATTTGCTATTTCTAAACTTATAATCTTCATGGTCATCAAAGTCATAAGACACAAGTAATCAAGCAGATGTTCATACAACTTAATTTACTTGACAATTAACAGCAAATAATTATCAATAACACATAAGGATCTTTTAACAAGCTTGGCAAGATAAATTAGACATAAACAAACAATTCAATATAGCAATTAGTCCAATAATCAAGGTTTCATTCAATCATAAACAAAAAGTAAAAGGTTTTTACATCTAAATCAGAAGCTAAACACATAATAGTATCACAATGGAATGCTAAACATGGTCACGTTAACAACCCATATGATTACCGACATGTATCCGCTCTCCAGTCCTTCCAATCTCCGCTTCCATTTGCTTAACGGCCTTCCGGCCACCTTCTAGACCCTCAAAACGGCTTAACAGAAGTTAATTATCAACTAAATTAGGTTACAAGTCGAATCCCCCCTCTGGTTAGCTGATAATCGCTTTTTATAACCCTTGGAACTGACATACGTACGCTGGGCATAAGTCGGATTACGTTGGGCGTACTTAGAATTTTGTCGCAAAGAGGTTATCCAGATGCAAGCCGTTACGCTGGGTGTAACCATATACTACGCTGGGCGTAAGTCGTCTTTGGCCATTACGCTAAGCGTACTTAGCAATTACGCTGGGCGTAATTACGTCTTCCAGCATTTTTCTTTCTTTTAGCTTCTAAGCCCTAATTCCGCTCCAGTCTTTTCTTTTGCGCTCTATTGACAACTAATACCTGCAAATCATAATTCAAAGCATTGTAAGTACTTTTTAGTTCTAAAATAGAATAATAAAGGCTAAAATATTAAGATATAATGTATAAAAATATACATAAAAATACACATATCAGTCTTCTCCCAACTCAAACGACTCTCCTACCACTGCTCAAAGAAAAAGTGATTGGAGAGCAGCCAAGCTTGCTGAAGAAGTATGGAGACTTTGCAGATTCGACACTGTCATGGATGAGTCTCTAATAAACTCTTGGGTCAATCCCCATAGAATACTATTTGATGATGACTACGTCCCTCATCTTACCTAAGCGGAACCCCCCTTCTGACGGTTACTAGGATGTCCTAATCTCACCAAATGCCAGATATTTCACTGTATTTGAGCAGTTCGACCGCAGCCTTCCTAACGAGAAAAGACTTCCGATGGAATTTGAGAGACTTAGCCAATTTGAGGCTAAGAATTCCTCTCCCGTCGAACATATATGGTCTAACGATAGACCACCCACAGTTAAAAATTAGAAGATCCGGAAGTTCATGAAGGCTGAGTTCATCTGGTACACCTTAACCATGAGGGAACATGACTACATCCGCACCCAGGCTGTTTTTCCATGCATGAACCCTGAAAAAGTCTTTCTCATCGCCAAGGTTTTTCAGCACAAGTCTGAGATGCATCCGAAGATGAAGATTGCACTTGAAAGGGCTAGTACCTTTCTTAAGGAAACGGTTTGTGACTTCGCCAAGATAGATGCATACATTCACCCCACCATCTCCAAGATTGTCGATCTGCCACCGCTTGACCCCGCACTGAAGCCTACCGAAGGCTTTGAAGAAGGATCTCTGGGTGCAACCAACTATCCTGAGCTAGGTGTCATTTTCAAGAGAAAGACAGACAATGTCAAATATTTCATCTCTATGACTGCCATGCATCCTCTCACCAGAAAACAACTTGACATCTACCAAAATGCAGTTGGAAAATCCAAGCATACCACCACAGAGGTCAAGTTTAAAATACGTAGAAGAATTAACTGGTTGGAAAACATCAGGAAGTTTTGGTGGATCTTGATCAAGTTCCTTAAACTTGATAGCTGATCAAAGTTAAAGAGGTCACTTAGGGGGAAATTGTTGAAGCAAAATAAGTAACCCTCTTGAACTTCAGCTACCGCAGCCTCCATGCCACCGCAATCAAGCAGTCTCTTCGTCAATCATCATCCGATGTCTTCAAGCACCGTAGTCTCTATCTTTACTTAGATTATTTTGTCTTTTTTGTAAAACACTTTATTCTCCAGTATGCCTTGCATGGCTACTCTTATAGTTGTAAATCTATTATCTTTTGAGTCTCTATAAATAGAGCTCATTCTCATGTATTACGAACATCAGTGAACATCTCATCTACTTTTAATACACATCTCCAAGTTCTCTTTCTATCTTACTTATTAAAGCTTCTTACTCACATAATCAATCATCATATCTCTTCGGAGCAAGTCTCTTGTGACTTAATCACTAAGTTTGATCTCACTTATTAACTTGGTTTGATTACATTCCTTGTTATGAATCTGCTTATGTGTATACTTGATATAACAATTGTTGTTATTTACATTTCTTTACTTTTCTGCAACTAACTCTCTAACTTCTAACTCTTAGTACTATTGTTGAGCTTTTGATCCTTTGAGATTAACTATTCCGCTATATACTTGTTCTAACGTTTGTTCAAGTGTGTCTCAAAGTTTTTCTCTCAACAGAATAATTTATACAAATTAAATTTAACCATGCCCATTAATAAAGTCCTTACTTTAAATTTATCCATGTTGGACCAAGTTTATGTATTGATACATAAAGAGTTGGGCCACATGAACCATGGATCATAAAACCCATGGGTACGGGTTTGAGTTTTACCCATGACTCTTCGAATTCAACACATATAAATACATATATCATGACCTAAAAACCGCCAACCCTAGTGTGTGTGGGTGCATGTTCTTGGAGTTCATGAAGGTTTTAGAGTGGATGGAGATTCTCTCTCAAGTCCTACCTTTGTCCTTGATGTGTGGTGATTCCACTTGAGGCTTCCACACAATTAGGGCTAAGCTCTTAAGGCCAAATGCATCAAGACTTCCAGCCATATGAAAAGGTTTGTTACACTAACTAGTATCTTGTGTAGTTTACACCTTTGTATGCTAGTTATAGGCTTAATACCTTGGAAACACCTTTACATGTATAATTAGTGAAAACGTAGATCCAAGCTATTTAGGGTTGCATGAACACCTTAGGCGTGTTAGAATTCTCAAAATCCAATAATGGTATTAGAGACTAGTCATGTTTTCAATTATACTTGATGCAAAGTGCTGAAAAAATCGATTTTCTGCTGTTCTGGATAGTGGACTCGCTGAGCCCACTGATGGAATTGCCGACTGCATGCACAAATTCATCCAACTCATTGATTTGGTTCATGCATTCGACGAGTTGGACCCCCAGACAACATACCTTCGAGTTTTAAGGCTGGAATTGATCTAGAATCATTACCTTAAACTACTTTGGACTTATAAAACCTGTTTTGATGTGGTAATGATCATTCTAATCCAATTCAAAAGATAATTATCAAAAGTTTCATGTTTTGTATTAGTTTAATGATTAGGCTAATTACATGAAAATTGTTTGGTTTGAATTGTCTTGTTCATATGAATTTAATCAAGATTATGAATCTTGCTAAACATGTTTGTGATAGTTGTTTTCAATCCAAATTATTCTAAAAGTTATTCATAATATGTGTTTTTGTAACTTGTCTCCAAGTTATATGAAAAGTCTCATTAAAAAAAAGGTTATTAAAACCATAGGTAACAAAATGAAGAAACTTTTTGTCATAAATAGTTTTATGAACTCCAGAACTTGTCCTCAAGTTATGGATGTTCAAGAGTCTCTTCATTAAAGTTTTTTAAAACCTTAATTAAACTCATAAGTTATGAAAATCTAAGAGTTTTGAAAAGTTTCAAAAATTGCCCTCAAGTTTTGGAATTTGCAAAGTTACCTCCCCATGTATACTTTAATTCCAAATCAAACCCAAGAATTTTAATAGTTTAAAATTCAACCCTTATACTATTATAATATTAAAAGTTGATGATTATATATATATATATATATATATATATATATATATATATATATATATGTGTGTGTATAATACTAAAGTCAATCTTACCGTTAGTAGGCCTCATTCACGAAGCCAGTCTCTAAGGGGGTATAAGGTTACTGCTTATCCAATGGCAGTTTAGTGGGTGTCCACTCTCACCCACCGCTTCCTTGACTGGTGGACGGTCGTCAGCCGAACGAGTAGGAAAGGACTACAACTCTCCCTTCATTAAAAGTATAATGATAAATACTAAGTAACTGAACACTTATAAATTCCCAATCTTAGTTACATAGGATGATGTGAAATTTGGTGCTAACCCATGAAATTACACTTTGTAACCTTGTTAAGTCGTTAGTGTAGCGTGTGTGGTTAACTGACACACTAACATGGGACTGACAATATGAGGCAAAGGGTGACTTAAATTTTATCATTGATCGGTGGAGCACGTGTGGTTAACCGTCACATCAATTGGGTGATATAATTAAGGGTACCAAGTCAATTTGCATGGTTATTCACACCTTGTTTGTGATCCTCGGTATCCCAGTCACAAACTTTAGAGGGCACAATCGAGATTTAAACATGACATTGAAAGTTCAATGAATCTCAAAAGATCTAGGAGTTTCGAATCCAATTAAAAATTAAAAATTTATTTTGTTTTTCATGGTGGAAATTGGTAAATCTTCATTTACCTACATTCAAATGTTTTGTAGCTTGGATTACGACATCCCTCTTCCAAGTTATAAAATAGTTTGTTGGGACCTAGCCTTAATATTTCATATTGGGTGTTACGTTAAGGACTTAAATCAACTGAAACTTGAATTTCTCCCTCATAGATGTCAAAGTTCAGAGAACTATGGTCTTCCTCATCCTTTTGGATAGAGCTTTCCTAAAGAAGATGATATCCCAAATGGCAATCAAGGTCAAAGATCAATCCCTTTGTTGTGCATTAATGGGACTAGACATCACACTTCTCTTCCTCCACATCCTCCAATAATTCTCCCTGAACCACAAGTTCAAGGTCATTCAATCCCTATTTGGCAAGCAAAGTCTATATGTGCTCACACCTTGGAGATTAAAACACATATTGACAAGCTGGGAGAGTTGGGTGTCAAAGTCTTGAGAAAGTTGGTTGTTTAATCACTTTCTAAGTCACATTGTGAGTTTCCTTTGGGACTACTATGAAACAGACTATGACATGACCCTTAATGATCTTACCTATTTGCTTGTTGCTGCTAAATCAGCAATGATTTGGAGCACCTGTAAAGCAAATTTGATTGGACGATCTACTTACCAAACCGATTTGGACATTGAAAATGGTGACATTGGAAATCCAAAAAAACATTCTTTTCCCAATGGAAAGGGATCGGCCATGGTCAAGTTGTTTGACCCAAATGGTAAAGAGAAAGGCTAAGTCTGAGATAATCCCATTACCAAAGAGTTTATATGTTTCTATTGACAAGAGAAAGGAGATTGGTTGCGAAGCTGCCCATTTCACCTAATAGATCATAAGGATGGTAAAGTCAAAAAGGTTTTGAATCTACTTCATGTAAAGTCCACTATGTAACTCTATTAAGTTCCTATTTGTTGATTCTTAATACATGATGTAATGTAACTACATTTTGATGTTTTGTAGAATCAAAGAAAAGTAAGGAAGCTTAAAGAAAGAGTAAGTTGATTCTGTCGCAATAGATGGATTTCGATCGCATGGTTCGATGATCAGAATTTTGAGTTGCTTCTTAAAGAGTTATGATAGATTGCTTAGGATAGATAACAACATGTTTTTCATATGTATTTGCATTGTAAGGATAAGTATTTCCGCAAGTTTTAAAATAAAAGAAAAATTTTGATTTTATTTATTTTAAGTTTCCTTACAATGAAATTTGTGAAAAAGTTGTCGTTTATACGATTCCATTTGATAGCAATATTGGAAAATGGATTTGATTTTTTTGTTTGTGGTAGTGTCATAATTTACCAAATAAGGAAAGATTCTCATCACCCAAGTTTGAATTGGATAGAAACTTGGGATCATGCAACTTGTATTGTATGAGGAATGAGAATTTTCATCTTTGGTAAATTAAGACTAATTCCTTGTTCACATGAACATGTGAGTCAAGTGAAGGACTAAAGGATCAGGTACATTAGGTTGTGCGCTGGTCAGGTCCAATACAAAGTCTAATAAAGTTATTCATTATGATTTACTAAAATTTAGTAAATATGGTTATGCTTACAAGTTTAAGTGTAATTCGAAAACATTGGAAAGGTTTCAATGATTGGTAGAATGAATAAGAAGAATCAAATTAGGCAGAAAGATAAAAGTTTCTCCGATCTGAAGAGATGGGAGAGTACATGAGTATCTTGTTTTATGATTATCTTAGTGATTATAAAACCATATCACAATTGATCCTCTAAATACACCTTAGTGCATTTGTTTGGCTAAGGAGAGGAATCATGAATTGATTGAAATGGTTAAATAAAAAGATAAATCATACTTCGCTAAAAAACAAGTCTTAGAGTCATACTCTAAGATTGTAACTTGAGTGACATAATTTTAAGAAAGGTTTATAACACTTATCAAATGTACAGTAACATGTTTCTTACTCTTGTACATTTGAAATTGGTAACTTGTGACGTTTTCGATAAGACAAAAACCAACTAAGACCAATTGGAAGAAGTGTCTATCTTGATAAGAATCCGCACTAACTCTTGAATAATTTGTTTTGTAAAGTAATGGTTCTTGAAAAGAGAATCTTAGATGTCAAAAGGTCAGTGGGAGTCTTAAAAGATCTTGAGATAGTTTCAAGAACTAATCAAGATTATTGTTAATCACTAGCCCACGACTTGAGGTTTGTAACCTACCGTGTTGACATATTCTTATTTCTATGTCTATTCAAGTTAAAACTTTACTATGCTTGTGAGTTCTATGAGTTCTTGTTGGGTCAAAAATATGGTTTATACTTTACTTTTCTTGGCATTAACAGTTTTTGGTCGTGTAATATATTTTTGAAGTTGTATTTACGGCCCAATGGGTGTTTACGACCCTAAACCCATTTATGGACCATATTCCCCAAGTATATATATAGGTGTTAGGTGGTTGTGGAGGGATTAATGAACAGAAAAGGAGTGTACGGCCAAAAGAGAGAGAAAGTGAATCTTGTGTAAGGAACTTCATTCTAATCAATTCAAACAAGATTCATATTATTCTTCTTCTCCTTCTCTTCTATTTTGATCTGGCATCATCCGTTTGAATGGGATTCTGCACTATCAAACGGATCTGATTGATACACAAGCAGATTAAGGACTTACAATTGGTCTGATTCGGCAACTGAGGGGTTCAGATAAAGTAGGTCTGTAAGAAATTATTTTATTGCTTTCTATCTGTCAGTCATATGTTGCTTCCTCTGCGTGATTGGAAGAGATCCGACCTGGATTGCAACATATGCAACTCTATTTCTACGCACCTCTTTATCTATGAAATTCTTTCTATCTGTTAGTCATATGTTGTCCCCTCTGCATGATCGGAAGATCTGACCTGGCACACAGCGTATGCAATATTCTACCTCTCAATCCCTCTATCCTAGTTAGCCATATGTTGTCCCCTCTACGTGATTTAAAGAGATCCGACCTGGGACACAACATATGCATCTATCTCTAAATCTGACTTCCTCCTTAATAATTGTTAACTCACCTAAAGTAAGGAGTCCTTAGGACGTTCTTGATAACCAGGGTATATCAGGAAGTGAGGAACATGTTCTAGTGCAAATAAAATTGAACAATTTAAGAGGTTGCATGTAGATCTTGTTGCTTAATTTAAGTGGACAACAATACCCGTGGTCGTCGTCAGCTAAATGGTATATTCAGAAAATTTTGTCGATATCTTTCGTGTTTAAGTGGACCATAATACAGACAATTGACTAGATCTATTCATGAAAGTGAAAGTACAAATAAACAAGTTCAGGCTGTCTCACAACTTTGATCCCAAATATTTTTCTTTTTGTAAAATTTGTTCATAGTTTTCCTCTATGCACAAATTTCGGGGGAGAATTAAAAAAAATCAAAAATCAAACAAAAATCAGAAAATTCAGAAAACAAACAAAAATCCAAAAATTCAAAATCCAAAAATAGTATTATATTCTGTTTTATTTCCTGTTCAAGAAAATTAAAAATCCAAAAATATTGTTGTTTCTCTTTTATTTTTTTTATAGAAAATATGAAAAACCCAAAAATATTGTGTGCTAAATTTTCTTTTAGTTTTGTTTTGTCTTGAAAAGTGAATTCAAGTGAAGATGAAACTCATGGAATTTGTGTCGAAGATTTTTTAGTCAAGGATTCATCCGTGATCATCGAATAATTGTCATTCGAAGGAGCAAGAAATGAAGATTATTCTTTCAACATTGAATCCTTCAACCCTAGAAGCAAGGTGAAGTTGTTCTTGAATATTATGTGACGGATTGCATTGTAGTCTCCTCAATCAGTCTGCTGCTATCTTGAACCTGCTGAACTGATCCAGAAGATTTGTTCTCTCTAATGTTCTCTCTAAAGATTCTTAAGTTGAAAGCGCGATTTTTCAAGAATCAGTACATCAAGCCTCCTCACCCAATGTGCGTTCAATGCTAAATTCTGAAGAAAAGCTCAAGTGTTCAAGATGAAGTCATTCATTGAAGATTTATCAAGTTCATCTTGAAGTTTTGAAAAATTTGAAGATAAATGCTGAAGCCAAGCTTACAATGAAGATGAAAAAGAAATTCGGCTACTTTTTAGGGGGGAACTTGTTGGGTCATTTAAGAAAAGAAAGCTATAAACCAACGGGGAGATTGTTAGGTCAAAAATAAGGTTTATACTTTACTTTTCTAGGCATTTATAGTTTTTGGTCATGTAATATATTATTGCAGTTGTATTTATGGCCAAATGGGTGTTTACAGCCGTAAACCGATTTATGTCCCATATTCCCCAAGTATATATATAGGTGTTAGGTGGTTGAGGAGGGACTCATGAACAGAAAAGGAGTGTACGGCCAAAAGAGAGAGAAAGTGAATCTTGTGTAAGGAACTTCATTCTAATCAATTCAAACAAAATTCATATTATTCTTTTTCTCCTTCTCTTCTACTTTGATTTCACATCATCCGTTTAATTGGGATTCCGCACCATTAAACGGATCTGATTGATACACAAGCAGATTAGGGACTTACAATTGGTATCAGAGCTTGGACTATATCAGTCAATTTTGTCAGATCTGGACCATATTTGATCTTATTTTTGAAAGATTTTTGCGTTTTTGATTAGATCTCTGAAAATTAGGGGGGGTTTGTTCTTCGCGTTTTTGATAAAAATGAGTTTTTGATCGGGTTTTGGAGCAAAAAGAGGTGAAAAACGATGTTTTTCACGTAATCTGCGGTGGCGGCGGCGTTTACGGCTAGGATTTCTTGGAGTTTATGGCCAGAGTTTGCGGTCCTCGGTTTGCAGCCAGCACATCGCACCTCACACACCTTCTCGTTCAGCAGCCTCGGTCTCGCGCGTCCCACCTTGCCCTCGCACGTTCATCAAGCGTCACAGCAGGCATCCTCACACATCAAAAATAAGAAACGAATTGGTGGTGCCGGGGATCGAGCCAGGTCTCCTCCCAAACCAACCAATGTGCCTTACCAACTCAGCTAGGCTACTTGTTGTTTCAAGCCTTTCGATTTTAATTCAAAAGCTCTCACTGTCGCACCTTATTTCGCATTTTTTACACTTTTAACCCCAAAATTCAATTTCTTTCATTTTTAAATTACGTTTTCAACCAAAAATTTTAGTTTTTAATTTTTGACTTTTAATTTTGACTTCTGACCAAAAGTTTTGACTTTGACTTTTAAAGTTAGACATTTGACTTTAAACTTTGACTTTCGGTTTGACTTTTAAGTTTGACTTATCAAGTTTGACTTTTGAGTTTGACTTTTTAAATTTGACTTTTAAGCTTAACTTTTGAGGTTTATAGTCAAAGGACATTTTTAAATTTAAGTTTGACTTTTAAGTTTGATTTTGGCTTCTAGTTGTGCTTTTAATGGTTTTTGAGGTCTACGAGGGAATTGAAGACATGAAAGAGAGTCATCAGGATATGTTAATACAAAAGTTCAACATGTTCAATTATATCCCTGGAGAAACCATGGAAGCTCAGTTGCAGTGATTTACTATACTTAGTACTGAGATGAATATAGTTGGGATCTTCTTGACTAAATCTAAGATAAAGAAAAAGCTGCTAAATTCACTTCCGAAATCGTGGGATATGAACGTGGCTGTCATCAATAAGACAAAAGATCTCAATCGTCTTAGTTGTGCTAATGTAACTGAAGAACTTGATGCTTTGAAGTGTGGAAAAACAACGAGTTCTGGAAACATCCCAGTCAATGAAGTTTCATGCTCTTAATCATGTGAAGCTACAATTAAACTTCTTCGTGAACACAATGATTTGCTAAAAAGGGAAGTCGAGGACCTAAAATATGAAGGATATCAACTTAGGAAAGGACAGAAACCCCTAAAGGCTGAATTAGAAGCAAAAACCGAAGACTTTAGGAAGCTTAAGGAAGATTATAGCAATAAATGTGAAAATTATGACTATGTTAAGAAACAACTTGTTGAGTTAACTGATGAGATTGACACATTAAAAAGCAAATTTGAAACTGCAGATTTTGATTTTAAAAAATTTGATGTGTTAAGAGAAGTAGTTGTGAACATGATAGATCATTGCTTGCAATTTAAAAATAACTAGCAAAAAGGTCTACAGTATGATAGTGTTCCTCCACCTGTCAATCATAACTACACATCCATCCCTGTGACACAGGAAGAAATTGACAGGGAGGCACATCTTCAATATGGCAAACCAGTTGGTTTTATGTCAGGAGGTATTCAGGTTGAAAATACTAATGTTTTTACTTCATGTGCAGGTAAAGTAGCAGAAGATGAGAACATGGAGAACACCATTAAACAAACTAACATCTTCTTGAACTCTGATTCTGTTGCTTCAAATTCAACTGCATCTTATCAACCTGTTGTTGAGAAATACATGCCACCAATTCCAGTGAAACAGAGTGCCTGTTGTATTTGTGCTTATGGGAACAATAAGAGACAAGGCAAGGACACGCCACCAGGGGCAGGAAGAAACAATTTCATAGTGAAGAAAAAGACATGGTTTCACTGTGGAACACCTGGACACATTGCCAGAAATTGCCCTAATCACTCATACATTCCCTACTATGCACAAGGGTGGCAGAATGTGCCAAGAGAGAGATACTCCAAAAGAAACCCCTCAAGGTCACATTCAGATAATGGTGACTGGAATGCGCAGAAGGCCAAGAATAAAAACCACAAGGCCAAGAATCCGAATCCCAAGGGCAATAAGGGAATGTCGGCCAAGAAACCCAATCCAAGAGATGCTCCAGTGAAACAAAGACCGATTAGGTCAAAGTCATCTCAACGGCCAAAATCAAGATCAAAAGCAAGTACTGAGCCACCCATCAGATTGAAAAATAAATGGGTTAAACCCAACTACAAATGGGTTCCAAAGGCTCACTCTCCCAAATCTTCTAAGGATTCTAATATTTCTTCATCTTCTGTTTGTGATAAACAGGATATGTCATGGGAGAGAGTACTATGCAAGGATGAAAAAGGTCAACTCAGTTTCAAAATGGACTGGGTTCCAAAGACCAACTAATCCCGCTCTATGCTGCAGCAGCTATGGAGGCGTATCATCGTACTTCGGTTTGTTGGTAGTAGCTGTTCCTAGCACATGATAGGGGACATCTCTCAACTGTGTAACACTCAGAACATTAAGTGAGAGTATGTGTCCTTTGCGGGAAAAGAAGAAAGGAAAGGATCAGATGGGGTTTGTGCTTAGTGACATGAAGAATTTTCGGATCTGTTGTGAGATTATGCGTGATGTTCTCAGACCTTCTTGATGCAAATTCAGTCGGTGAATTACGGTTTGTGTTTTCTTCTCTATACTCCCGAGTTTATCTTATACTGATTCATTTTGAAGACAATATTTATTCTCTTCTAATTTTTCGTTAGTAAATATTGTTTGGGAAGTGATATATAAAAAGTGATAACGGGCAGTCCAAAACAAGTGTAAGGGACTGAATCTGAATTGTCTAGACTCTGTGTTTAACGTGCTGATAGGCACGAACGGTTTTGACAGTGTGGATTCAGATAGGATTGTTTGGACTGACCATACGACACTCGGTTAGATTGAGCAGTGAGATAAACATGAGAACCTACAGGATACACTAAATTAATACGCATCTAGAACAGTGGTTCAAATTTTCCTTGATGTATGGACTTATGTCCTTAATTCTAGTTCTGATAGGATCACTGAGGGGTTCTGATAAAGTAGGTCTGTAGGAAATTATTTTCTAACTTTCTACCTGTCAGTCATATGTTGCTTCCTCTACATGATTGGAAGAGATCCGTACTGGATTGCAACATATGCAACTCTATTTCTATGCACCTCTTTATCTATGAAATTCTTTCTATCTGGTAGCCATATGTTGTCCCCTTTGCGTGATCGGAAGATCCGAACTGGGACACAGCATATGCAATATTCTACCTGTCAATCCCTCTATCCTAGCTAGCCATATGTTGTCCCCTCTGCGTGATTGAAAGAGATCCGACCTGGGACACAACATATGCATATATCTTTAAATCTGACTTCCTCCTTAATAATTGTTTACTCACCTAAAGTAAGGAGTCCTTAGAAAGTTCATGATAACCAGGGTATCTCGGGAAGTGGGGAACACGTTCTAGTGTAAATAAAATTGAACCATTTAAGAGTTTGCTGTAGATCTCGTTGCTTAATTTAAGTGGACAACAATACCCGTGGTCATCATCAGCTAAATGGTATATTTAGAAAAAATTGTCGATATCCTTCATGTTTAAGTGGACCACAATACCAGCAGTTGACCAGATCTATTCATGAAAGTGAAGGTACTGATAAACAAGTTCAGGCTATCTCACAACTTTGATCCCAAATATTTTTCTTTTTGTTAAATTTGTTCATAGTTTTGCTCTATGCACAAATTTTGGGGGAGAATTAAAAAAATTCAAAAATCAATCAAAAATCAGAAAAATTCAAAAAACAAACAAAATTCAAAAAATTCAAAATCAAAAAATACTGTTACATTCTGTTGTTTTTTCCTGTTCAAGAAAATGAAAACCCCAAAAATATTTTTGTTTATGTTTTATTTTTTTTTCAAAAAATATGAAAAACCCAAAAATATTGTGTGCTAAATTTTCTTTTAGTTTTGTTTTGTCTTGAAAAGTGAATTGAAGTGAAGATGAAACTCATGGAGTTTGTGTCGAATATTTCTGAGCCAAGGTTTCATATGTGATCATCGAATAATTCTCATTCGAAGGAGCAAGAAATGAAGATTATTCTTTCAACATTGAATCCTTCAACCATAGAAGCAAGGTGAAGTTGTTCTTGAAGATTATGTGACAGATTGCATTGAAGTCTCCTCAATCATTCTGCTGCTATCTTGAACTTGCTGATGTGATGCAGAAGATTTGTTCTCTATGATGTTCTCTCTGAAGATTCTCAAGCTGTAAGCGCTATCTTTCAACAATCAGTACATCAAGCCTCCTCACCCAATGTGCGCTCAATGCCAAATTCTGAAGAAAAGCTCAAGTGCTCAAGATGAAGTCATTCATTGAATATTCATCAAGTTCATCTTGAAGTTGTGAAGAATTTGAAGATAAATGCTGAAGCCAAGCTTACAATGAAGATGAACAAGAAAGCCGGCTACTTTTTAGGGGGAGCTTGTTGGGTATAAACCAAGGGGGGAGATTGTTGGGTCAAAAATATGGTTTATACTTTACTTTTCTAGGCATTTATAGTTTTTGGTCACGTAATAATTTTGTAGTTGTGTTTATGGTCAAAAGGGTGTTTACGGCCGTAAACCCGTTTATGGACCATGTTCCCCAAATATATATATATATATATATATATATATATATATATATATATATATATATATATATATAGGTGTTAGGTGGTTGAGGAGGGATTGATGAACAGAAAAGGGGTGTACGGCCAAAAGAGTGAGAAAGTGAATCTTGTGTAAGGAACTTCATTCAAATCAATTCAAACAAGATTCATATTGTTCTTCTTCTCCTTCTCTTCTATTTTGATCTGGCATCATCCATTTGATTGGGATTCCGCACCATCAAACGGATCTGATTGATACACAACCAGATTAGGGACTTACATTTCTCAATTATTTGCATAACAACCTGGAAGCAATGGTAGGCCATGTGCTACCAAGTGGCAAGAAATTAAGATTAAAATAATTTTAGTCCATATGAGTTTGGTTTTGTCACTAACCATGTCTTATGATTATGGTTATGACAAATTCACAAGGAGAGGAACACTTACGCCATAGAAAATCTAAGTGTTATAAGGTTTCTCTCCGATTCATGAAAATGATGGTGAGGAAACTCTTTCACTAAGTAGATATTCAGTAGATAGCAATTATGTTATTTGCATTCTCAAAGTCATTAGTGAAGTGCGTGTGGTTAACTGACACACTAAAATAGACTTGGGAGAAATCACAAAGGTCTAAACAATTGAGACTATGATTATAGCATCCCTTTTCATAGTTCTAAAATTTTTTAGACATACATGTCAGCTATCTAAGGAAAGGTGTATGATTTTGATAAAGTCTTATCAAAGCATCTCGTATCTAGAAAACTAAACTTCGGTAAGAAAGTCAATAAAGTATTGATTTCTAGAAGTCCAGCTGATTTCTGGGTACATGTCAAAGCTAGTGGGAGAATAAAGTGTTATGCTAGTTAAATTATAATTATCATGTTAGTGGGAGCACGATTATTATGTTTAGTGTTGCTAGTTAGCAATGTTAATTATATAAAACAAAAGTTTCAATTCGCTTTGAAAAGTTGTTTTGCTATAATTAAGGGAGAGGATTTTATACTTCATTCCAATTCTACAAGCTTAGATTGAGATTTTAATCAACTTTTGTCAAAAATATATATGAATGTTATGTTGGAATGGTTCGATTATGATTACGACATCCCTCTTCATAGTTCGAATTGTGAGAACATGGCAAATAAAATTATATAACATGAATCGTGTCCCATATGCTTCGGGTATAGGATCGATTACATCCATTCTAAATTTTCCAATTTCTTAGGTTATTAAGAGGGAAAAAGGAATAGAAGTGATAGTCAAAATGGTAATATGGAAGTATAAGGTAAACTTTAGAAAGGACCATATTGACATATTTTGAAAAGAGGTAACTCTTGTTCAGAAGTGATAGTCAAAATGGTAATATGGAATTGTTTTCATAGGTGGAAGTTATTCTCTGAATATGTGTAAGATTAGAATGCAAAGAAGGATGTTCAAAGGAATGTACTTTTAATATGAGACTTCATTTCCATGAAATTGATCTCCATTGGAACACTTTGTAATTTATGTTGCCAAGTCTTTGTGACTTTTGTGCATAGCCATTACAAAAGAATCATTGCATATAAGTTTAGAATCTAACATATTACAGTAAATGGCAAGTGTTTGGTATTCTTACATTTACAAAAGGGATTAGGATTGTGAAATAAGCACCATTGGAGTCGTGTTCAGTTGATCTATTTCACAAAATAAAAGACCATAGGTAAACATAGTGTGCATGCTTGGAGCATGGCATGACTATTGTTTTAATTCAAGTATTAAGTTGATAATTCGAAACATTACATGAATAATGAGTAATCAACATGGTGCTTTGATATAAGGTGTTTTTTTATTTACTTTCAAAGTGTTGGGGCCCTATAGGTTGTAAGATTTATCTAAGGTGCATTAGAGATAACAATGGACCTAGAGAATGATTATTTTACTTTGCATGTTTTGACATATTAGTATGATTCTTGTGTTTTACTTTGCATGTTTTGACTTCCAGAATAATTATTTTATTCAAACTCTCCATAGTTGGTCATACGTTGGAAGTAGGTATTGAATTAAGACTGTCATGAATCTGACTTGTAAGATTTATCTAAGGTGCATTAGACATAACAATGGTTGCTGCAACATTCATGAGTGCTCATAAGTTATGAGTATTGGATTAAACCCATGCTCATTTGAACCAGTTCATGGATTTTATCACGAGTGAATCATGAGACATTAATAACTTATATTCTTCAAACCTAGAGATATGCGTTGTTGACTATGAGTTGGTTATACATTGATTGTACGAAAACACATCAGTAACTTGATGTTATAAAACGTGCCTTTGTGTATGATTTAAAAAGTAGTTAGTACAAGCATATGAGTCAAAGTTTATCCATTCCTTTTACCTTATAAGGATAAAAGCGATATCTGTGGGCCCCTCGATGATTTAGTGATGACACCCCTAGGTGCTTGGCCAAGCCTGGTCTGATTTGATTTGTTCAATTAGTCAGTTGTCATAAATAGAAAATCCGGAAACAACAAATGGACCTAGAGAATGATTATAATCCATGTCTCAGTCCATATGATATCTAGAATGGAGGAATATATGATCACTTATCTAATGGACGTGTCATTTGATTTGTTCAGAGTTCGACAACGGTTTTAAGAGCTACGATTACTAGACGGGTTATGAAGTCGTACTTGAAATAATACTTTTAGACTTATCCAAGTGGGAGACAGTTGGATTAGATGCCTAAGCCCATAACTTTTATTGGTATATACTTGACCCGAGAGTAGCATGGTCCATTTGGGTTACATATCATCAGCACAATTTGTTAGGATGGACTCTTGAGAGAAGGTTATATATGATTTATTAATATATTATAAGCACTAATATTTTAATATGAAATCATATGGTTTTAATTAGTATTCATCAACAATTAATTTGGAATTGATTTAGTGATCAAAAAGAGACTAATTAAATATATGGGGACTAATTATGTTAATTAGTTATATTTATATGTGTTGGGCTTATGATCCATGTTGGACCAAGTTTATGTATTGATACATAAAGATTTGGGCCACATGAACCATGGATCATAAAAGCCATGGGTATGGGTTTGGGTTTTACCCATGACTCTTCGAATTCAACACATATAAATACATATATGATGACCTAAAAACCGCCAACCCTAGTGTGTGTGGGTGCATGTTCTTGGAGTTCATGAAGGTTTTAGAGTGCATGGAGATTCTCTCTCAAGTCCTACCTTTGTCCTTGATGTGTTGTGATTCCACTTGAGGCTTCCACATTATTGGGGCAAAGCTCTTAAGGCAAAATGCATCAAGACTTCCATCCATATGAAAAGGTATGTTACAATAACTAGTATCTTGTGTAGTTTACATCTTTGTATGCTAGTTATAGGCTTAATACCTTGGAAACACCCTTGCATGTATAATTAGTGAAAACATAGATCCAAGCTATTTAGGGTTGCATGAACACTTTAGGCATGTTAGAATGCTTAAAATCCAACAATAAAGACCATTGTTAGGTGCGGTATAAACTATACAAGGGGGGTATGTAGTTGAGATGGGATTTGTTCCCCTTATATGTTGAGAGTTAGACATGAAATGCGCATTACCCAATATTGAACACCAAATGAGACTGATTACGATCCAAGTCCCATTTTTAACATGATGTATATTACAAAGGGCTAATGATAAAAACTTAGCTTATAAATCAATTGCAGCTTTGAGCTTCTGGGAATTAGATGTTAATAGAATGGAAAAAAGTCATATATTAATAGGGATAGTGAAATGTTGCTAGAAGTTCACCCTATCTATATCAATCTATAATGAGTATTGTGCAAGTGAGGGATTGAAAGATCTTTATGCTCATTAATATTATATGATCCTATAGCATGATAATATATGGTCCTAAAGGAGCACACTAACAACAAATTGATGTTAATATATTTTTATAAGAATTTGATCCTTAATAAATATTTATATTTCTTGAAATTAATTGTAAAATAATTATTTTATGAAAATAATAATATTTATAGTAAGTATAATATAAATCATATGGAATGATTTATAAAAATTTTATGTATTATATAAATTAAAAGGTGATTTAATTTTTGTAAAAGTTTAACAAGTTTTATAAAAGAACGAAAGAGTGTTGCATACTCTTTTCTCTTTTTGTTTTCGTCCAAATGCCAAGGACACACTTCAAATTATATAGGTTGTTGTTGATTTCCTAGCTTGTCTTGCTAGTTAATGTCATACCATGCCTCCTTACTTGTGTTGGATTGAGAGTATGGGTGTAAAAGTAGTTAAAGACTTTTTCCAAGTATATAAGCGATGAGATGGGGCTTTTTTTAGTTGCTTCTTCCTCTTATAAAATCGCCCATGCTCTCTCCTCTCTCTCTCTCTCTCTCTATATATATATATATATATATATATATATATATATATATATATATATATATATATATATATATATATATATCTTAAACTGTTAAGAAACTAGAAGACAATTTGATACTTGCAAACTCTCTTTTAAGTCATTACATAGGTTTTGAGATAAATCTTAATAGTGTTCTTATTGTTACGAGAATCGAAGACTAGCATCCATGTCATGTTGAAGTAGTGTTGGTGTTTCTACTTTGGTGGAGTTCTACATCTACATTCTTCAATAACTTCCAACCTCCCAAGAGGATCAAACTCTTCAAAGGTTGTATTATTTTTATTCCTATGGTTATAATAGTCTTTCCATGATTTGGAAAATGATCCCTGGTGGGTTAAAATAGTTTTAAGTTTATTCACAATTTTAAAGCTTGCATTATCATTCTAGTGTTTTTTTCGAGATCACCGTTATGTATGATAGGGGATACTATTGGATCTAACTGATTAGTAAGAAGTAGAGATTTAAAAGCAGTAGGTGTTGTGGTAGCAACATTGGTGGCAACCGGTTCCTCAATTGCCTGATTATTGGCAGCTGGTGCCTATCGTCTTATAAATATTGAAAAATACAATGCAAGGGGATGTTGATTCCTTTCATTGTTAGATACATGATTAGTAGAAGAAATATGATTTAAGTTTTAATTACGAGACTCGACTATGTGTGATACCTTTTACAACAACAAATACTAGTGTTACACCCCCAGCCGAGGCGGTGGAACATGCCGGGCAGTGCGACTAAGATCATGGATCACAGATAAACTGAATATATAGCACAAGTACAACAATAAAATAAAATAACATTCATATTCCATCTTAAAGTTTGAATACATGGTTCGTACATATAATAGTATAATATATAAATTGCCTTAAACAGGTAGGCTAACATAATAAAAGTAGTAAACTAAATTTCCTAAGATCCCTGATTATCCGTCGTCTGAATATGCTTGATTACTGATTTCTTGAGAATACATGTAGTTCTGAGGGTTAACACTAGGTTGATGAGAGTCACAGGTAATCTGCTATCATCAGTAATAATACTCTTAAAAGCATTTCAAAATGTATTTTCTTTATAAGTAAACAATATTTAAATAAGTTCTGAAAAATGCAAACAATGTATTAACATAAGTAATTTCATGCTTAAAACGGTTTTTAAATGACCGAACTTTAAAACTTGTAGTAAGACAGAGAGATAGAGATATTCAAGTTAATGTTTATAGTGAGTCCTATAACCGAGCTATGCGACTTGAGCTTACCCGACTACAACGCTTCATTTGACGTTGCAGTAACAATTGTAGACACTTATCACCCGCTTTGATAAATCACTAACAGTTATAGTTTGTGCTAATGATCCATGTTGATTAGGGATGGGCTAAACCTATATGATAGTCCACGAAGGTTTAACCAAAAGGGCCTAAGAAATATGAAGGGTCATGGTGAATGCTTTGGAAAAATGAAATTGCATGTATAATTAGAGAAAACCTAGTCCAAAGCATCTAGGGTTGTATGTGCACCATAGGAGTGATATAGTACTTAAAACCCAAGAATGGTATCAGAGCATAGGGTGTTTTCTATTATATTGATGCAATTATGTTATTTTCAAAGCTGAAAAATTGCAATTCTAGACTCTGACTGCTAGACTCGACGAGTCCTATGAATGGACTTGACGAGTTGGATGATTTGATTATGAATTCGACGAGTCCATAGCCAGACTTGACGAGTTGGATCGTCAGATGGTAATTTTTTTATGTTTTTTGCCAGAATTGGATTAGGATCATTACCACAAACTGTTTTATATCATAAAATCGTTTTTTTCCTGATATGGTAGTGATTATCCTTATCCAATTAAAAGACAATTATCAAATTTTAAGATAATGATTTGATTATATGATAATTTGATTATTGTATTGTTTGATATGAATTGTCTTACTATATAAGTTAAATTAGGTCAAATTGGTATATGATAAATTATATGATAATTGTATTAGTTATATTCGATATAAATGGTTGTTGAAGAGTTTCATAACTTTCCCTCAAGTTATGAAATATGAAAAGTCTCATTCATGTACATTAACTCCATAAGTTATGGATCTCAATAGGTTTTGAAGAGTTACAAAACTTGCCCTCAAGTTTTGGAACTTGAAAAGTCTCATTCATGAAACTTTAATTCTAAACCCTGGATTTTAAAAAGTTTAAAATTCAACCCTTATACTATTATAATATTAAAAGATTAATACGTATATATATAAGACAAGTCAGTCTTACCGTTAGTAGGCCTCATTCACGAAGCCAATCTATAAGGGGGTATAAGGAAACTGCATATAAAATGGTGGTTGAATGGGTGTCCACTCTCACCCACCGCTTCCTTGATTGGTGGAGGGTCGTTAGCTGAATGGGTAGGATAGGCCATTAATTCTCATTAAAAAGTGTAATGATAATTATAAAGCAACTGAATGTTTTATAGATTCCCAATCTTAGTTACTTCAGGAAAAATGTGAAAATGGTGCTATTCCATGAAATTTCACTTTATACCTTACCAAGTCTTAGTGGAGCGTGTGTGGTTAACCTACACACTAACTTTGGACTAGCAAGGGTGGCAAAGGGTAGCTTGATGTTTTTCATAGATCAATGGAGTATGTGTGGTTAACCGACACATTGATTAGGTGATAAAAGACATCACGAGTACCAAGCACATTTGCATGGTTATTCACACCTTGTTTGTAATCCTCGGTATCCCAGTCACAAACTTGAAGAGCACAATCGAGATTTAAACATTCCATAGAAAAGTTCATCGAATCTTAAAAGAATCTAGGAATTTCAATTCATTTAAAACTTAATACTGTTTTTCGTTTTTCATGGTGGAAATTGGTAAATCGTCAGTTAACTACCTTCAAATATTCTGCAATTGGATTACGACATCCCTCTTCTAAATTGTGAGATATTGTGTTCGGTCCTAGCCTCAATATTTTATTTGGGTGCTATATTAAGGATTCTTATCTAATCTAAACTTTGTCCTTTTTCCCTTTCAGATGTCTACCCCAAAAAATGCTTCAGGCTCCAACCCTTGTGGCTTGTTCTCCCTCATGAACTTGGTTGGGAGAATAATCTTTGATGGGTCAAACATCAACGATTGGTGAACAAACTACTACTCCCGAGCAAATAGAGGAATATAGGGGGCGCGACAAAGGTGTCGTGCATCATGATTAGTACCATGACTACTGAGCTTCAAAATTCCTATGTGGACTTTTGGTCCTACGAGATGCACCAAGAGTAGATTCAAAGGTACCATCAAAGTCCTCGACAAGAAAGGTATTAAATCATTGCCTCCATGATTACAACTAAAATGAAAGATGGAGAGTCCATCACGGCCCGCTTGCAAAAAATATAAACGTTTGTGGACCACTTGCTGAAGTTGAATGTCAACTTCGATGAAGAGTGGGCTATTGACATTATCCTATACTCTTTGCCTCCTTGTTATGATCAGTTTAGACTGAATTATCATATGAACAAAGAAGAAGTCACTATAAGTATTCTTTAAGGCCTACTAAGAACTGTTGAAAGTAATTTGAAAGGTAAGTCTGTTGTACTCTTTCCTACTGCTGTTGCCCCTATTCTGGCAATTGGACTTGGGAAAGGAAAGAAGGGGAAGGCTTCTTCTAAGTGCCACAAGGGAAAGACCCATGATAGATCCTCTTCAAGTGGGACCAAAAGTGGTTCTGCTAAACCCTCGTCCAATCCACAGGAAGTAGAGTGCTTCCATTGTCATGAAAAGGGCACTAGAAACGAAGCGGCCCCAATTATTTGTAGGCAAGGTTGTAAAAATCGCTTGGCGGTCGACTGGGGTCAAGCGGTTAATCGGTTTGGCAGGGATTAATCGGAGGATTAATCGGGGACCATAAATTACTAATAAAACTATTTTAAAACTGAATATATCCTAAGAAAAAAATAGTATTTGAAAATTTCAAATTTTGACAATTTGAAAATTTCAAATTTTGATTTGGTATACTATTTGAAAATTTGAATATTTAAAAGTTTAAAATTTTGAAGTTTTGTAAATTTTGGTGTAATATTTGAAATTTTGAATTTTTGAATTTTTTAAAATCTTCCCGCCAAGGACCGTCGAGGACTGCCAAGGACCGTCGAGCCTGAGTTTCACCGATATTTACCAATTTATGCCAAGCACCCCTAATCGTTATCAGTTGCAGGCCGCCTAGCACCTAGGCGGCCGCCTAGGCCGATATTTACAACACTGCTTTTGGACATTAAGGATGGGAAGATAAATCCCAACTTCACAAGTATTTACACTATTCTATCTAATAACTCACCACTTGCCAATTCTTGGAACCTTGATACAGGATGTGATTTTGACATTTGTTTTGATTTGCAGGGTCTAAAAAGAAGTAGGGATGTGGAGCACAGGAAGATGAACTTGATCATGCGGAATAGGAAAGCGTCGCCTGTCACCAAGATTGGAGTTTATTCTTTATTGCTTAGTAGTGGGTTAAATTTAGAGTTGAATAATTATTGCGACTCGTCGGATATAGCGAGAAACATTATTTCTTTTCATGGTTTGTATAAGCAAGGTTTTAGATTTTCATTTAACAATGAAATTGGTTCTATTAAAGCTTTTTATAATGGTATCTTTTATTTTGAAGCGTTGCCTTGTAATGGTGTATATGAAAATATGATGATTGTAGATAACTTAAGAAATAATGTGTTTCATATCGATTCGTCTAATGGTTTGGACATGTCAACAAGAAGCGCATAGTCTAACTCCAAAAGGATGGAGTGTTGGAGTCATTTTACCTAAAGTCAGATGACACATGTGAATCTTGTTTTCTTGGAAAGGTGACGAAGTCACCCTTCACTGGTTCATGTGAAAGGGGTGAGGGTTTGTTGGATCTCCTAAACACCGATATGTGTGGACCCTTTTGACCCACCATAAGGGATGCTAACCGCTTCTATGTGACTTTTACTGATGATTATAGTAGATATGAGTATATCTACTTAATCAACCATATGTCAGAAACCTTTGAAAAGTTCAAAGAGCTTAAGCAAGACGTGGAGAATTAATTGGGCAGGAAAATAAAGATGCTCCGATCCGATTGAGGCGGTGAGTATCTTAGTATCGAGTTCCATGACTATCTTAAGGAATGCTGAATTTTTTCCTAATTGATGCCACCTAGGACAACGCAGTTGAATGGTGTTGCTGACAGGCAGAATCGAACCTTGTTAGATATGGTTCTTTCCATGACGAGTCAAGCTTCGTTACCTATCTCATTCTGGGGGTATGCCTTAGAGACTGTCACCCATATCCTTAATCTAGTTCCAACTTAGAAGGTTGCCAAAACACCTCATGAGATGTGGACATGGAAGGTTCCCTCGTTAGTACACATCAAGCTTTGGGGTTGCGAGGCTTTCATCAGATGAGAGACTCATGACAACCTCGAACCTCGTAGTGAGAGATGTATTTTCATCGTCTACCTGCAAAAGTGATTTGGGTATCTCTTCAATAGACCGAGTGACAAAGTTGTCTTCGTTGCGAGGAGAGGAGTTTTTCAAGAGAGATAACTCATATTCCAAGAGGAAAATAGGAGGAAAATTAACCTTGGAGAGCTTCAAGAGTTAAGTGATGAAGGAACCTCAAACACTAGCGCTCAACCCGATGAGGAAACTCCTGTTAAACTAGTTGACGAGTTCGTACCTCTGAGACGTTCCACTAGAGTTAGTGTTCCACCTGTGATATATGGTTTTCATACAACAACTGAAGGTGATACGTTTATTAGTGATAGTACATTGATAACTTTTGATGAGCCTGACAACTACAAGGAAGCCATGGCAGGCCCCAAGTCTGCAAAATGGAAAGAGGCGATGGACAGCGAGATTCAGTCCATGTATGACAATCAAGTTTGGAACTTTGATTGGCAATGTACCAGGTCATAAGACAATCAGGTGCAAATGGATCTTCAAGAAAAAGACTGACATGGATGGGAAAGTACAAACGTATAAGGCGCGATTGGTTGCGAAGGCTATACTCAAACTCGTGGAGTTGACTATGATGAGACCTTCTCACCAGTAGCGAAGATTAAATCTATAAGGGTTATCTGGCCATAGCTGCATTTCATGATTATGAAATATTGAAAATAGATGCCAAAACCGCTTTCCTTAATGGGAAGTTGGCTGAAGATGTTTACCTGAGTCATCTAGAGGGTTTTGTCAATGCAAAGTACCCTAATAAAGTGTGTAAGCTTGAGAAATCCATTTATGGATTGAAACAAGCATCTCGCAGATGGAATCTTCGTTTCAATGAGAAAGTAAAAGAGTTTGGTTTTTCGAGAATAGAGGATGAGCCCTGCGTATATGTCAAATCTAGTGGGAGTATAGTTAGCTTGTTGGTACTGTATGTGTATAACATACTACTCATAGGAAACAACGTCCCAACCTTGCAGGAGGTTAAGCCCTGGCTTGGGAAGTGTTTCGATATGAAAGATCTTGGGGAGGCTGCTTGCATTCTAGGGATAATGATATTGAGAAATAGGAGTAAAATGATAATAAGACTTAGTCAAATTACCTATTTCGATAAGGTGTTGAAACGTATCAACATGGAGATTTCCAAGAAAGGTGAATTGCCCATCCAGAGCAATACCAAACTGAGCAAGGCTCAGAGTTCGAGACCTGATGAAAAGATAGCGGATATGAGTCAAGTGCCATATTTCTCCGCTGTCGGCTCAATCATGTACGATATGACGTGTACTCGCCCTGATGTTCCTTTTGCTTTGAGCATGGTTAGTCGATATCAAGGAAATTCTAGTAGAGTTCAATGTGACTGCAGTAAAGAACATTCTTAAGTACTTACGGAGGAGTAAGGACTGGGTCCTTACCCTTGGTGGTAGTGATGACTTGAGAATAACAGGGTATAGTGACACCAGTTTTCAGACCGACAAAGATAATTTCCACTCTCATTCGAGCTGGGTATTTACCCTAAATTGTAACAACCCGGAATTTTGTTCCCTTACAGTAACCATTTCGTTAATAAAACTCGTCTTAAGCGGGTTGTTTCGATTTCGTCTTTGAACTAGGTAAATTAAGTTAAAACATTTATTTTGACCTTTTAAGTATCCAAACATGTTGGAAACATGTCAAAACGTCCCCAACTAGTAATTAGAAAAATTTTATTTTTGACCATATCGGGTAACGACAACTTAATCGGGTGCGACCCAAAGCCTCGATTAACGTCGGTATCGGGTACAATTCCACCGTGTATCAAATTCTAACCATATTTAAAGTGATTTAAGACTCATTTGGAGCCTTTTCACTCTCTCTTTAACCGCTCTCCTCAATCACAGATTTAGGTCCAAAAATCATCCATTTCAAGCTTTAAAACACCAAGGTAATCATCTTAGCTCCTACTATAACATCTTTAGCCTTCATTTTCGTGTTCAAATCTTGAGATAGGACCATACACATGTGTTTACGGCCCTGGAACAGCCTTAGGCCATGAACACATGTAAATGGGGTTTTTGAGCCTTAAAACCCTTCCAAATCACAATTGGAGCTTAGATATGGCTTAAGGACTTATTGGATTGCACTTAGGACACCTTAAACTCATCATTTGAGGAGTAAACATGAGTTTACTGCCCAAGAACAAGCTTGGGCCATAAACACCATTTCATGGGGAGTAAACGCCTTTTTGGGTGTTAAAATGCAACTTACACACCTCATAAGCCTTGGAATAAATCCTAGAACCAACCAAAAATTATTTGAGGACTTTAAACATAACAAAAACCCTCCATTTGAGACTTTACGGCCATAACATATGCTCCAGGGACGTAAACTCCTAAATATGGGTCATTTGATGCCCTAAACTCACCCCTTGGCTTGTAAAATTTAGTAGAATCAATTGTGATAAATCATTGGCCTTCAAAACACTTTAGAATGAGGTGGGTGAGAGTTTACGGCCGTAAACACTTAGTTTACTGCCATAAACTCATCAATTGGTCCATATCGTTAAATTCATTCCTTGATAATGCCCTAGAACCAAACCTAGCAACACCTCTCATTTGATTTAAGGCCATTTAGTACAAAAGAACACCCACCATGAGTTTAAGGCTGTAAACTCATGGGGATGGGTGTATAGGGGCGTGAACATTCCTTAGAGTTTACTCTTGAAGATTAAACTCCATATCCTAGTCATTCATGTCCAGAAAAGTCACTCGGGTCACTCCAAACGCCTATTTTGATGTGTTTTCACGTCTTGGAATGTTTAGGTGTATCTAATTAGTAATTTAAATCTAATTATATATATTTTTGTATTATTTAATATTACTTAGGAACCTCACTCGTATTCAAGCCTTGATTCGATGTTTAGCATCCTAGTCGTCACATTCCGCGTCCGGTGAGTTCATACCCCTACCCTTTTTCAATGGTTTTTCAGTGTTTTCAGGGGGGAATACAAGCAAAAGTACAAGAATATCTTGTACTTAAACATTTTTATATCATTAGAAATGTTTCATATTTCACTTGCTTTTAACAATTGAAACTGTATTAATCAACTGTTTAACATGCAGAACCTGTTACAAACCGATTTCATATCTAATTATATAATGTTATATTATATATTTCACAAGTGATTTGTACCATAATATTTTTGTTAAAAGCATTAGCTTAGTTAATATGTTTTGTCCTCGTTAACACTCCACAGAGATATGCGAGTGGAGGATCGTCTTTATAAAGGAACATAGAATAAGACTTTTAGCATTATTACTTGTAAATTGTTAATCCTATATAAATGGCGACACGTCCTCGGTGAACACTCCACAGAGATACGCAAGTGGAGGACCGCCCCCGTAACTAGAATCTCTTAGATAAGGAGCGTGACTTGAGTGTATAGATCTATACGGGGCTGACTACCCCACACTTGGCTGCTAGCTGCAGCCGAACCAAAATGGTTCAAGGGTGACGAAAGTCATAAGGTGATGTGGACTACTTATTGCCATATCTAGTCTATTGTATGGTTATGGAACTCGCAGTTAGGATAACAATGATTTATTTAATAGTAATAATGGATAAAGTAGTTAATTTACTTCGTAAATATTAGTGTTATATATGTGTTAAAACTAATACATCTTTCACAATTGATAACCAACATTTAGGAAAATATGGAATTTTCCTGGGAAAGACACTCGTACATCTTTTACACTACATTTTTTGGGTTGGTAAACAAACACACACTTCACCAGGTTAATCAGGTTTTCAGTACACATCTTTCACATTAGGAAAATATAGGATTTTCCTGGGGTAATCACAATTCATAACCAGAACCGTGTAACATAACAGAACAACTAAACTTTACTTTTAAGAAAATATGGGATTTTTCTTGGCTCGTAACTTTTTCAAAAAACACAAAAGGAATCTCGTACATTTTCATAAAAACAAACCGCTTATGAACTCACCAGCTTTATGCTGATTTTTAAAATGATTGTATTCTCAGGTTCTCCTTAGACAGGTTCCCCGCGGCCTTTTGCAGAAGACGAAGCGTATGAAGTCACGTCTTTCTTTTGTTTATCTTATGTATCTATGAAACTTGTATCACTTTACCTTTGAACAAATGTAATGAAAACTATGTAATGTAATGTTTTGTGTTTTACTTCGCTTACTATGTACATTGGTTATGATATTCAACATGATATCACCTCCGCCCCGGAACGTTTCCACCCTGGGTTTCGGGGTGTGACAGATTGGTATCAGAGCCCTTGTTTATAGTGACCTAAGTATACAAAACTTTACATGGTATAAGACTATAAACAATAAGGGGCCGAAGTAGAACATAACATAAGTAAATGGGTGTTGTATGCTGCAGTTAAACCTGGGCAGTTATGTAGTCGTGTCTAGGATCAATATAGCCTGATCAACTATATTCATTCGAGACACGAGCAACATGTGCGTGGGAGTGACTGTGAAATGCGGCATACCTAAAACTTACCCAAATACCAGGAACAATGAGTCGTCGTCGCGGTGAATCTTGAAATACTATGGGAGTATTTCTAGATCCAACTTTATTTTAGAAAATTCTCATTCAAGCGTTGTGACAACCCTATATTTTCCAAAAATAGTGTAACGCTCAAATGTCAAATACAACGAAAACTATTTTGAATTAACCTCACAAATAAAGTGTTCAGATATCTAAGTTGGGATGCATCAAATATTAGATAACGTGCCAAGGTTTCCAAAAACATAAAGAACGTTCAAAACTGGGTTATATTGAGGAAATTATAACCGCTCGTATAATTACGACATACCGTTAAAACGCTATTTAACGTAAAAAGTGAAATTTCAATAAAATGCATTATAGCCTTAAGTATCTAAACAAAAGTCGTAGATTTCGTTAAATGGTAAGCGTGCATAAAAAGATTGCCCAAATTGGACTTCGTATGAAGAAGTTACGAATTTCCTAAGTTTCGTAACAGTAGTAGAGGGCTAAAAACTCAAATTGAAGATTGAGTGTTATTTAGCTATCGCCACCTAAACGGAAGTTGAAGATCTCCACAATAGTAATAAAACGATAAAAAGACAAACGAAAACCGACGTCGAATAAAGAAACTATGAATTTTTAACGGACTTTAGGAGTCCCGGCCTATTAAAATTATATCATTAAAAATAAAGTCAAAACTAGCCGACGGAGTCTAAATGAAAGTTGTAGAACATAATCTCACCTACGCGTGGATATAAAGAACACGAAAATCGGAGCCCGTACGCGAAAGTTAAGGAATTTAGAAGACGGGAGCCGGGATTACGCCCCGCGTAATATTGGAGTACGCCCCGCGTACTAGACCCAGAGTCGAGTCCCATCGGCTGCACCTCTACGCTTAGCTAGACCGGAGTCGTAAGCCGTGACGCATTTCTACACCCTGCGTAACCGAAGTACGCCCCGCGTACTGCGTACGCCCAGCGTACTCCGGAGGTACGCCCCGCGTACGCCATCCTCCAGTACTATAAGTAGAATGTTTGAGCCTCGGGTTTTTGCACACCTTCTCAAACTCTCAGTCACTCTCCCATACTTCTAAGCTCCAGAGATCATCCTGACGCCCTCGGTTTCTGCACTCGAGCCCCGACAAAAGATCTATGCTGTAGAGATCCCCGAAGACGCAACTTTCCGCTGTCGAAATTCTGCTCAACTCTAGCCTCTCTCTTCAAACCAAACGAGTGAGTCCATACCCCTACTTTTCAATTCTTTTCATGTTTTAGGGGGGGAATACAAGTACACTACAAGTCAAAGTATCATTTTATAAACATAATTATAATATCTATTTTATAGGATATTGATACAAACATCTTTATGTTTAAAGGGCTATTATATCAACTAGTTATTCTTACTAAATGGAAACATACTTTTTGAGGAACTATAACGAGTAAAATTAACAAGTTATTCCTACATTTTACATATACATTTTGACAAATGAAATACTTTCAAACGAAGTAAAGTCTTTCTTATCGTAAATCTGTTTATACCAAGTAATGTGAGATATTCAAACTTCAACGTACTCTTATGTATGCATTTCAAGTCCTGTATTATATACCATAATCTCTTGGAGAGAGAGAGCGTGATACTTGTGTATAGATCTATACGGGATTGACAACCCCGCACCTAAACTATTAGCTATAGTTAGACGGGCAGGTCTGGGGTGACAAATGTCATAACACTACCACACCTGAAGAATGTTGTTACAGGCCGTCAGTGTCAATAGTATGGTTATAAAACTCACATAAAAGTATAAAAATAAGTTTGATTTACGAGATTCATATATGCATTCAGTTTTCCACAACATTTTTAGCACAAAGTTTATCATTATTATTCAAGTATGGAACATACTAACGCACACCAACTCTGGAAACTTTTCAAACCATTTATAGAAAATATTGGATTTTCTGAAAACCTCGTTCATCAATTTACTACAAAAAGGACATAATTTTCAATGCAAAACACTTATGAACTCACCAACTTAATTGTTGACACTTTTTCAAAACCACTTGTATTTCTCAGGGAATCAGTAATACAGGTAACGTACCAACCTTTGAAGAAGGAACGCTAAGGATGTTTTATTATTAAACATTTATCATCATATTGTAATACTCTTTTGCTAATATGTATAATGCAACAATATACGTTTTCATTATATATATGATGGTTGTGTTACTTTCTTTACAATATTCAATTGTTGTGACACTACGTGAAGGCATTCACCCCCGAATGTTTCCGCCATTCTGGTTTGGGGGTGTGACAGATTGGTATCAGAGCATTGTTTATAGTGAACTAAGTATATCGAACCACATAAGATATACAAACTATAAATGCAAAAGGGACCAAAAACCCTATGACAAAACGTTTTCATGAACAATATATTTTCTTTTAAAAATATACATCTTTACTCGCATGTATTAGTCTCGTATCATGACAAGTTTTCTAAAAAGTATTATGGCAAGTTACGACACTACGATTGGGCCTCAGGGTATGTAATCAGGCCGAGAATAAATATAGCCTGATCAACTATATTTATCCTAGATTTGACCAACGTACGACGAGGAATGGTCATAGTGGACAATAAGCCAAAACTTACCAAATACAAATTATTTTAGATTGCGCCAAATTGAAATACTATAGGAGTATTGTTAAAAGTAATTGTACAGTAAAATATTTGCGCTCCATAAAAATATAGTTAAACATAGGAAGTTGTTAAATAGAAATTTCTTTTCTTATAAAATTCTCATAACTCTATTCTAGTACAGACAAATGGCCGGATTCCATTTACCCGGAGATCCCTACTACCCAAACCAAGGCAACGGCGGGTGGATAGAAGAACACCCGGAGGAAGACCCAGAGGAAATTGAAGAAGAGGTCGAAGAAGAGTTCGAGGAGGGAGTCGAAGAAGAATTCGAAATCGAAGTCGGAGAAGAATTCGAAGTCGACGAGGAGATTGTGGAAGTTTCTAGCGGAACAGACTCCGAACCAGAAGTAATTGACCCTCCCATCCCTCATCCTCCCGAAATCAGACCATATCAACCGGGACCCATTCCCATGTGGGGAAGCCACCTCTACTACTGGAGCCACCAGCAAGGTGTTCGTCCTCCATTCGGCATGTGCCGAGATTTTTACAATGTTAGTGGGGGAGGCTCAGCTGATCAAGCACTTCCTATTATCGTGAACGCTATAGCTACCCAGAACTACCAGGCGGACCAACAAGCAGCTAGAGTTCGCGAGGTCAATGCTGCTACTCAAGGTAACGCCGTAGACCTCCGCCGTTTGGAAGGACTACATGAGAATACCCAAATCTACACGGGGACGCTTCAGAACCAAATGATAACGGCTCTAGCAGAAATAAGAGAGATGAAGGAACAACAAGCAGATGTCGAGAGGCGCCTGATGGGAGTCAAACGGTCGGATGCCGAATCTAGCTCCAAACGCCGCAAATAGAGCTTGTTCAAACCCCAACAATTTTGTTATAAAACAGGATTTCCGATAAAAGTTTTTCCCTTATTTCCTTTTGTATCTGTAATCGGAGACCTCTAGGTAGGTAAAAATTTTCCAAACAAGAAGTGTAATGTAACACACCTCAGGTGTGACCTATATATAAATATGAAGTACTTCTTTATATACCTCTCAGAACTTATGGGTTTTAACCAAAAAAAAAATTATGCCTACCTTGAAACCATAAACTAAACTCAAAACAAATTACAAGATACAACTAACACACGTTTGTCCAAACATTAGAAACTTATAGTATTCATTCTTATTTTTCTCTACCAGAACATGCCTCCTCGTAGATCAACACGCAGAAACTCAACTTCAACACCACCTCCACGACCTCCTCCAATTATGGATGCCGTTATGTTCCAGACTGCTGTAACCGTTGCTGTAACCGCAGCGATGGCTCAAATGAGCAACAATGGATCGGGAGGAGGAACAAACAGCTTTACAAATGGCCAAGGTCAAGGCTGTTCAGGGGTATGCACTTACAAAGACTTCACCAACGGGAAACCTATTTCCTTTTATGGAACTGGGGGGAGTATTGGCTCTATCTCAATGGATAGAGAAAACGAAAGTTGTATTCGAAATTTGCGAGTGCCTGAAGAGAACAAAGTAATGTGTGCTGCTTGTACTTTCTCTGAACGCGCCCTGACATGGTGGAACGGCCACGTCAAGACACTAACCCTAGTGTTGGCGAACTCCATGGGTTGGGAAAACTTAAAAAGAACGCTCCTTCGAGAGTACTGCCCAAGAGACGAGATTCAGAAGCTTGAACAGGAACTGTGGAGCCTTTCGATGGTAGGCTCGGACATAGCAGGTTACACCAACAGGTTCAGTGATTTGATAACACTTTGCCTAGGAATACTAACCCTGGAAAGCCAAAAGGTCAAGAGATACATCTGGGGACTATCACCCCAACTTCGAGGAAGTGTGCTAGCTTCCAAACCCATGACCTTCGACAGCGCCAAGGAACTGGCGCAATCTCTCGTTGATCATGGTGTCTGTCAAGGAGTCACGGCTCTCATGGCTGAACCAACAAAAGGGAATAGCAACAACGAGATCAATTCCAACAACAACAACAAGAAGAAATTCTGGAACAAGAGAAAGGGGCAAACTTCGCAAGAGCCTTCAAAGAAACAAATAGTTGCGGTTCATGCTGCTACTGCTCCCACCACAACTCCTGCCACCCCTGCGCCAACAAACCCATATGATGGGAACCTGCCCAAGTGTAGCAAATGCAACTACCATCACCACGTTAATTGCCGCGAAATGTACTGCAAGAACTGCGAAAAGAAAGGGCACACAGCCCGTTTCTATAAGGCACCAGCACGACCAGTCACTTAACTTCCTGGTACTAGGATAAGCCAGGCATGTTATCGGTGTGGAGAAACTGGGCACTTCAAAAGGGACTGCCCCAAGACAAGGAACGTTGGCGGTGTTGGGAGAGTGCTGGCAATAGGCCAAAATGAAGCAATAGCCGACCCAACGGTTGTTACGGGTACGTTTCTCCTCAACAACATTTATGCACGCATACTCTTTGACAGTGATGCGGAGAGAAGTTTTGTGAGTCACAAATTCAAACACTTACTTAATCAAATACCCCAACCACTCAATAAAATATTCACTGTAGAAATGGCTAACGGTAAAACGAAAAGCACAAGCGATATGTACGTAGGGTGCACACTAAATTTAAACGAACACTTATTTCAAATCGATCTAATGCCCATCTCAATAAGAAGTTTCGATGTCATCATCGGTATGGACTGGTTGAGCCTTCACCATACCGATATACTTTGTCACGAAAGGGTCGTTCGCCTAAATCTGCCAAACGGCGAAACCCTTGTCATTTATGGTGACAAACCTAGTTCAAGTTTACAAATCATCTCCTGTGTTAAGGCACAAAAATATCTTCGTAAGGAATACCACGCCTTTCTATCCCACGTAGTAGACCATAAACAAGAACCAAAGAAGATTAAAGACATTCCGGAAGTCTGCAACTTCCCAGATATTTTCCTAGAAGATCTTCCAGGAATTCCACCAGAGCGCCAAGTTGAATTCAGAATCGACTTAATCCCCGGAGCTACCCCTGTAGCAAAGTCGCCTTACCGTTTAGCCCCAGCTGAGATGCAGGAACTGTCCAGTCAATTAAACGAGCTGCTAAGCAAGGGATTCATCAGACCGAGCTTCTCACCATGGGGAGCACCAGTCCTTTTCGTGAAAAAGAAGGATGGATCCTTTCGCATGTGCATCGATTATCGGGAGCTGAACAAACTCACGATCAAGAACGGATATCCCCTACCGCGCATAGACGATCTGTTCGACCAACTGCAGGGAGCAAGCTACTTCTCAAAGATCGATCTAAGATCTGGTTATCACCAACTGCGAGTGCTGGAAGGAGACATCCCCAAAACAACTTTCCGAACATGTTATGGTCACTACGAGTTTGTAGTAATGCCCTTCGGATTGACAAATGCTCCAGCGGTGTTCATGGACTTGATGAACCGAGTATGTCGTCCCTTCCTGGATAAATTCGTGATCGTGTTCATAGATGATATACTCATCTATTCTAGAAGCCAGGAAGAACACAGCCAACACCTCCGCCAAGTTTTGGAAACGTTGAGGGCACAAAAGCTTTACGCAAAATTTTCCAAGTGTGAATTTTGGATTCGGAAAGTGGATTTCCTAGGACATGTAGTAAGCAAGGAGGGGATACACGTGGATCCTTCTATGATCGAGGCAATAGAAAGTTGGACGACACCAAGGACCCCTACAGAAATTCGACAATTTTTGAGACTTGCCGGGTATTACCGAAGGTTCATATAGAACTTTTCGAAGATTGCCAAACCACTTACCACCCTAACTCAGAAGAATGTGACCTTCGACTAGGGAGAAAAACAAGACGCCTCGTTTCAAACGCTAAAGCGAGCCTTATGTAGTGCGCCCATCCTAACCTTGCCCGAAGGAACGGAGGACTACGTGGTCTATTGCCATGCATCAAACCAAGGACTTGGGTGTGTCCTGATGCAAAGAGGGAAGGTCATCGCCAACGCCTCAAGACAACTAAAGACGCACGAAGTGAACTACACAACGCACGATCTTTAGCTAGGAGCAGTCATCTTCGCTCTAAAGATATGGAGACACTATCTCTACGGCACGAAATGTACGATCTTCACCGACCATAAAAGCCTCCAACACATCCTGAACCAGAAAGAACTCAACATGAGACAAAGACGGTGGGTAGAACTGCTAAATGATTATGAATGCGAGATTCGATATCATCCGGGAAAGGCTAACGTGGTGGCCGATGCACTCAGCCGGAAGGAATACTCGGGTCGCAGAGTGAAGTCTTTAACCATGACAATCCATTCACACCTGTCCACACAAATCAAGGAAGCCCAAATAGAAGCCTTAACATCTATAAATGTGACAGGGGAAGCCTTAAGGGGAATGGATAAGAAGTTTGAGGTCAAGAATGATGGAGTTCATTACTTTATGAATCGGATCTGGACGCCGAAGTTTGGCGGATTCAGAGAAGTCGTCATGAACGAAGCCCATAAAAAACGATACTCCATACACCCCGGCTCCGATAAAATGTATTTCGACCTCAAGAAATTGTACTGGTGGCCGAACATGAAGGCCGAAATTGCTACCTACGTGAGTAAGTGTCTGACGTGCGCCAAGGTCAAGGTAGAATACCAAAAGCCCTCAGGATTGTTGCAACAACCAGAAATACCAAAATGGAAGTGGGAACGTCTAACCATGGATTTCATAACCAAACTACCCAGAACAGCAAGCGGACTCGACACTATCTGGGTGATTGTCAACAGGTTAACTAAATCAGCACACTTCCTACCGATCAAAGAGACGGATAAATTAGAAAAGCTAACTAGGACATACCTTAGAGAAATTGTACGACTACATGGTGTGCCCATATCCATTATCTCGGACCGAGATAGTAGGTTCACCTCAAGGTTCTGGCAGTCACTACAAAAAGCTTTGGGGACAAGGATAGACATGAGTATCGCTTATCACCCACAAACCGACGGCCAGAGCGAGAGAACCATACAAACCCTAGAAGATATGCTGAGGTCCTGCGTAATCGATTTTGGTAAGGCATGGGACACACATCTACCCTTGGTCAAATTCTCGTACAACAATAGCTACCAAACTAGTATCAAGCCTTCCCCGTTCGAAGCCATCTATGGCCGCAAATGCAGGTCACCTTTATGCTAGGCCGAAGTGGGGGACACGAAGCTAGCAAAAGGACAAGCAACAGACAATACGCTCACTGGACCAGAAATCATAAGGGAAACTACGGAGAAGATTGTTCAGATTCGGGAACGTCTAAAAGCATCAAGGGACAGACAAAAGAGTTACGCAGATAAAAGACGAAAACCTTTGGAATTCCAGGTCAGAGATCGAGTCCGACTAAAGGTCTCACCCTGGAAGGGATTAATACGCTTCGGATAGCGTGGGAAACTGAACCCTAGATACATCGGACCATTCGAGATCCTTGCCAGGATCGGGCCAGTGGCTTACAAACTTAGATTACCTCAGGAGCTCCACAACATACACCCTACCTTTCACGTATCAAACCTAAAGAAGTGCTTATCCGATGAGACCCTTGTCATCCCTCTAGACGAAATTGCAATAAATAAAAATCTCCAATTTGGAGAGGAACTAGTAGAGATCGTGGATCGGGAAATAAAAAGGACTAAACAAAGCCGCATACCTATTGTAAAGGTCTACTGGAACGCCAAGCGAGGACTTGATTACACCTGGGAACGCGAGGATCAGATAAAACAAAAGTACCCGCATCTTTTTCCCAGCCTGTAAACTCTACCTTAGATTAAATTTCGGGACAAAATTCCCTTAATGGGGGGATGATGTGACAACCCTATATTTTCCAAAAACAGTGTAACGCTCAAATGTCAAATACAACGAAAACTATTTTGAATTAACCTCACAAATAAAGTGTTCAGATATCTAAGTTGGGATGCATCAAATATTAGATATCGTGCCAAAGTTTCCAAAAACATAAAGAACGTTCAAAACCAGCTTATATTGAGGAAATTATAACCGCTCGTATAATTACGACATACCGTTAAATCGCTATTTAACGTAAAAAGTGAAATTTCAATAAAATGCATTTTAGCCTTAAGTATCTAAACAAAAGTCATAGATTTCGTTAAATGGTAAGCGTGCATAAAAGGATCGCCCAAATTGGACTTCGTATGAAGAAGTTACGAATTTCCAAAGTTTCGTAACAGTAGTAGAGGGCTAAAAACTTAAATTGAAGATAGAGTGTTATTTAGCTATCGCCACCTAAACGGGAGTTGAAGATCTCCACAATAGTAATAAAACGATAAAAAGACAAACGAAAACCGACGTCGAATAAAGAAACTGTGAATTTTTAACGGACTTTAGGAGTCCCGGCCTATTAAAATTATATCATTAAAAATAAAGTCAAAACTAGCCGACGGAGTCTAAATGAAAGTTGTAGAACATAATCTCACCTTCGCGTTGATATAAAGAACACGAAAATTAGAGCCCGTACGCGAAAGTTACGGAATTTAGAAGATGGGAGCTGGGATTACGCTCCGCGTAATATTGGAGTACGCCCCGTGTACTAGACCCAGAGTCGAGTCCCATCGGCTGCACCTCTATGCTTAGCTAGACCGGAGTCGTAAGCCATGACGCATTTCTACGCCCCGCGTAACCGAAGTACGCCCCGCGTACGCCATCCTCCAGTACTATAAATAGAAGGTTTGAGCCGCGGGTTTTTTGGTCACTTTCTCAAACTCTCAGTCACTCTCCCATACTTCTAAGCTCCAGAGATCATCCCGACGCCCTCGATTTCCGCACTCGAGCCCCGATGAAAGATCTACGCTGCAGAGATCCCCGATGAGCCCGAAGACGCAACTTTCCGTGGTCGAAATTCTGCTCAACTCTAGCCTCTCTCTTCAAACCAAACGAGTGAGTCCATACCCCTACTTTTCAATTCTTTTCATGTTTAGGGGGGAATACAAGTACATTACAAGTCAAAGTATCATTTTATAAACATAATTATAATATCTATTTTATAGGATATTGATACAAACATCTTTATGTTTAAAGGGCTATTATATCAACTAGTTATTCTTACTAAATGGAAACATACTTTTTGAGGAACTATAACGAGTAAAATTAACAAGTTATTCCTACATTTTACATATACATTTTGACAAATGAAATACTTTCAAATGAAGTAAAGTCTTTCTTATCGTAAATTTGTTTATACCAAGTAATGTGAGATATTCAAACTTCAACGTACTTTTATGTATGTATTTCAAGTCTTGTATTATACACCATAATCTCTTGGAGAGAGAGCGTGATACTTGTGTATAGATCTATACGGGATTGACAACCCCGCACCTAAACTATTAGCTATAGTTAGACCGGCAAGTCTGGGGTGACAAATGTCATAACACTACTACACCTGAAGAATGTTGTTACAGGCCGTCAGTGTCAATAGTATGGTTATAAAACTCACATAAAAGTATAAAAATAAGTTTGATTTACTAGATTCATATATGCATTCAGTTTTCCACAACATTTTTAGCACAAAGTTTATCATTATTATTCAAGTATGGAACATACTAACACACACCAACTCTGGAAACTTTTCAAACCATTTATAGAAAATATTGGATTTTCTGAAAACCTCGTTCATCAATTTACTACAAAAAAGACATACTTTTCAATGCAAAACACTTATGATCTCACCAACTTAATTGTTGACACTTTTTCAAAACCACTTGTATTTCTCAGGGAATCAGTAATACAGGTAACCTACCAGCTTTTGAAGAAAGAACGCTAAGGACGTTTTATTATTGAACATTTATCATCATATTGTAATATTCTTTTGCTAATATGTATAACGCAACAATATACGTTTTCATTATATATATGATGGTTGTGTTACTTTCTTTACAATATTCAATTGTTGTGATACTACGTGAAGTCATCCACCCCCGAATGTTTCCGCCATTCTGGTTTGGGGGTGTGACAAGCGTTGCCCTTTGATCAGTCCTTAGAGATAGTTGTCTGCTTTGATAATTCATTCCTGCTTTATCGCTTCATAGAATTATATGTTTGTCATATAGAGATATTCCTTGTTTCGTATCTTTTGATTTAATTTAGAGGACTTACCATCCTCTTTTTCCTAATCTTTTTAAGATGAAAATGTCTTCAAAGAAAGAACCCAACCCAAGGAACAACAACTCTCCGCCGTCATACTCTCATTCGCTCGACTTCGTCCTGATTCAAACAGTTGTTTCCGTTGCAGTGACGGCTGCAATCACGATTTTGAACCCTGGCAAGTCCAGTGGTCCAGGAAGTGTCATGTACCCTCAAAACCATGAAGATAATCAAGGACACCAAAATGAGAGTAATCAGAGAAAGAAGAAAGTTTTCTGGAAAAAGCGAAAGATTCAGAACTCCCAAGGACCCTCCAAGAGGCGTGAAACTATGGTAGTCCAAGTTGCCACTAATTCTGCCGTTGTTCCTATAGTTCAAACTACCACTGTTCCTATTGCTACGCCTACAGCTCTAGCGCCTACCACTCTGTATGCTGGTAATCTCCCTTGGTGCGACAAGTGCAAATATCACCATTATACCCCCGGTCCGTGTTTTGAAAAGATTTGCAACAAATGTGGCATGAAGGGTCACTTCGCTCGAAACAGCAAAACGCCAATTCAAATAATTGGTCAAGCTTCCGGATCAAGTACTGTACGTGCTTGTTATAGTTGTGGAGAGATCGGGCATTTCAAGCGGAATTGCCCAAAAGCCGTAACCGCCAACAACGTCAACATCGCCGAGATGATTTTAGCTATGAAGCAAGAAGAGGCATCCGTTGATTCCACCAACGTCGCTGGTACATTTCTTTTCAACAATCCTTATACTCGCATCCTTTTCGAATTTGGTGTCAAGAAAGTTCTATTAGTCATTCATTCAATTATCTTGTTAAACATAGTCGTCGTCTAATAACCGAACCATTAATCATCAAGATAGTTACCGTTGAGAATGAGTGCACTAACGACTTATCCCTAAGTTGTATCCTTACCTTAAGTAATCATTCTTTCCTCATCGACCTGATGTCTGTTTCAGTAAAGAGCTTTGATGATATCTTTAGTATGTATCGATTGAGCCAAGATTGTATTGATATACCTCGTTATGGAAAGCTATTCGTCTCAATCTCCCCTCTGACCAGACCCTCATGACATATGGTGTCAAACTTAGCCCAAATCTTCGCATCATTCCCTACATTAAAGCTCGAAAGTTTCTGCGAAAGAAGTGTCAGGTCTTCCTAGTCCATGTAATCAGCGAGAAACAACAATTTAAAGACTCCGAGAGCGTCTCCGAAGACTGTAATATTCCTGATATTTTTCCGAAGAGATCCCGAGAATTCCTCCCGAACGCCAAGTTGAGTCTCGTATCAACTTAATCCCTGGAACTACCCTCGTAGCCAATCCTCCGTATCGTTTTGCTCTAGCAATGGTGCAGGAGTTATCCAGTCGGCTTAATGAATTGATCGTCAAAACCGATATCCTCTTTCCAGAATAGACGACTTCTTCGATAATTTCAGGGAGCTAGCTACTTCTAGAAGATATACCTTAGGTCAAGACACCATCAGCTACGAGTTCATGGGAGTGATGTTTCAAAGACAGCATTCAGGACTCGATATGATCATTAAGAGTTTGTATTAATACCCTTCGGTCAAACCATTTTCCTCCAGGTCATGTAGTAGGTAATGAAGACACACGCGTGGATCCTCCTAAGATCGAAACAATAGGAAATTGGTCGGCACCGAAGGCACCCATAGAAGACCTGTCAATTCTTGGGTTTCGCTGACTATTGTTGCAAGCCCATCCAGAAAATTTTTCCAAAATCATTAAACCCTTAATCATTCCGACACAGAAAGGTGTACCCTTTTCATTGGAGTGAACAGCGAGATACATCATTCCAAGCATTGAAGTAAGACTTATGCATCACACCCATCTTGTCCCTGCCAGAAGAGACAGATGACTTTGTTTTTCCTTTGCAGTACACCCAATCCGAGTTTAGACTATGTATTTAGACAGCAAGACTAAGACATTGACAATGATCACCTGCCCCCATTTAATTGTTCAAACGTGAAAAGCTTAGCCAGAAACCCTTGGGACTATTCTAGCAGCCTAGATACCCGAAATGAATTAGTAAATAACCAACATGGATTTCACCATCACGATACCCAGTTTTCCCGAGTGAGTACGATGCCATTCGGGAAAAATGTCGATTCTTAGATAAAAATCCACTCACTTGCCTCCGATCTGAGAATCATTCATGATAAAATACTCACTCGAACTCACCTCCATGAAGTAGCCCGACTGCATAATATACCTACATCCCTTATCTTTGGTTGAGATAACAGGATTACCTCAAGGTTTTGGCATGTTCCTCCAGAAAAGTCACGAAACTAAGCAGGACATGAGTACAACTTATTATCCTCAGATATTTGGGCAGAATGAGATAGTTAACCAAATCATGGAAAACATACCGGGAGTATGTGTCATAAACTGTTGAGCAACTTAAGATACCCCTTTACCTTCGATCAAACCCTTGTATAACAACAGTTATCGTACCAATATCTAGACTGTGCCAACTGGAACCCTCTACAGTCAAAAGTATAGATTCCTTTGTACTAGTTCGAGATAGGAGTCACACATTTAACCAAGAGTCGATCCCCTGGTAGTGCCCTCACTGATCCTGAAATCATCCGCGAGACCATCGAGAAGATCATCCGGACTCGAGAACGATTGAAAAACTTCACTAGATCAACAGAAGAGTTACGCGGATATACAACATAAACCTTGGGAATTCCAGGCTGGAGATCGTGTCCTATTAATGGTCTCATCCTGGAAAGACATGATATACTTTGGAAAGCACGGAGATCATAGCTCGTGGTAAAATAGACCCTTCGAGATTCCCGTTAGGATTGATTCCATAGCTTTCAAACTCTGAGCACCTTCAGTGCTTAGCAGCGTTCATCCTATACCTTGCGCCTCTATTCTTAATGAATACCTCCTTGATAAAACCATAGAAATCCATTCTAATGTGACCGAGAACCATGATATACCCAAACTTCTCTGACGAACAAACCAAGATCTTAGACCAAGTAACCAAACGTTTGAAATCAAGATGTATCCCGATAACGAAGGTTCGCTGGAATGGCATGCGGAGACCTGAAATCACTTGGGATCGTGGAAGATTCGATGTAGTAGATATATCCACACCTTTATCCATAATCTTGTATCTTAATTCTTGAATTTTGGGACGAAATTCCCTCTAACGGGGGGATAATGTAACAACCCGAAATTTTGTTCCGTCGCCGTAACGGTTTCGTTAATAAAACTCATCTTAAGCGGGTTGTTTCGATTTCGTCTTTGAACTAGGTCAATTAAGTTAAAACTTTTATTTTGACCTTGTAAGTATCCAAACATGTTGGAAACATGTGAAAACGTCCCAAACTAGTAATTAGAAAAATTTTAGTTTTGACCATATCGGGTAACGACAACTTAATCGGGTGCGACCCAAAGCATCGATTAACGTCGGTATCGGGTACAATTCCACCGTGTATCAAATTCAAACCATATTTAAAGTGATTTAAGACTCATTTGGAGCCTTTTCACTCTCTCTTTAACCGCTCTCCTCAATCACAGATTTAGGTCCAAAAATCATCCATTTCAAGCTTTAAAACACCAAGGTAATCATCTTAGCTCCTACTATAACATCTTTAGCCTTCATTTTCGTGTTCAAATCTTGAGATAGGACCATACACATGTGTTTACGGCCCTGGAACAGCCTTAGGCCATGAACACATGTAAATGGGGTTTTTGAGCCTTAAAACCCTTCCAAATCACAATTGGAGCTTAGATATGGCTTAAGGACTTATTTGATTGGACTTAGGACACCTTAAACTCATCATTTGAGGAGTAAACATGAGTTTACTTCCCAAGAACAAGCTTGGGCCATAAACACCATTTCATGGGGAGTAAACTCCTTTTTGGGTGTTAAAATGCAACTTACACACCTCATAAGCCTTGGAATAAATCCTAGAACCAACCAAAAATTATTTGAGGACTTTAAACATAACAAAAACCCTCCATTTGAGAGTTTACAGCCATAACATATGCTCCAGGGCCGTAAACTCCTAAATATGGGTCATTTGATGCCCTAAACTCACCCCTTGGCTTGTAAAATTTAGTAGAATCAATTGTGATAAATCATTGGCCTTCAAAACACTTGAGAATGAGGTGGGTGAGATTTTACGGCCGTAAACACTTAGTTTACTGCCATAAACTCATCAATTGGTCCATATGGTTAAATTCATTCCTTGATAATGCCCTAGAACCAAATCTAACAACACCTCTCATTTGATTTAAGGCCATTTAGTACAAAAGAACACCCACCATGAGTTTAAGGTTGTAAACTCATGGGGATGGGTGTATAGGGCCGTGGACACTCCTTAGAGTTTACTCTTGGAGAGTAAACTCCATATCCTAGTCATTCATGTCCAGAAAAGTCACACAGGTCACTCCAAATGCCTATTTTGATGTGTTTTCACGTCTTGGAATGTTTAAGTGTATCTAATTAGTAATTTAAATCTAATTATATATTTTTGTATTATTTAGTATTACATAGGAACCTCACTCGTATTCAAGCCTCGATTCAATGTTTAGCATCTTAGTCGTCACATTCCACGTCCGGTGAGTTCATACTCTTACCCTTTTTCAATGGTTTTTCAGTGTTTTCAGGGGGGAAGAGAAGCAAAAGTACAAGAATATCTTCTACTTAAACATTTTTATATCATTAGAAATGTTTCATATTTCACTTGCTTTTAACAATTGAAACTGTATTAATCAACTGTTTAACTTGCAGAACCTGTTACAAACCGATTTCATATCTAATTATATAATGTTATATTATATATTTCACAAGTGATTTGTACCATAATATTTTTGTTAAAAGCATTAGCTTAGTTAATATGTTTTGTCCTCGTTAACACTCCACAGAGATATGCGAGTGGAGGATCGTCTTTATAAAGGAACATAGAATAAGACTTTTAGCATTATTACTTGTAAATTGTTAATCCTATATAATTGGAGACACGTCCTCGGTGAACACTCCACAGAGATACGTAAGTGGAGGATCGCCCCCGTAACTAGAATCTCTTAGATAGGGAGCGTGACTTGAATGTATAGATCGATATGGGGCTGACTACCCCACACTTGGCTGCTAGCTGCAGCCGAACCAAAATGGTTCAAGGGTGACGAAAGTCATAAGGTGATGTGGACTACTTATTGCCATATCTAGTCTATTGTATGGTTATGGAACTCGCAGTTAGGATAACAGTGATTTATTTAATAGTAATAATGGATAAAGTAGTTAATTTACTTTGTAAATATTAGTGTTATATGTGTGTTAAAACTAATACATCTTTCACACTTGATAACCAACATTTAGGAAAATATGGGATTTTCCTGGGAAAGACACTCGTACATCTTTTACATTACATTTTTTAGGTTGGTAAACAAACACACACTTCACAAGGTTAATCAGGTTTTCAGTACACATCTTTCACATTAGGAAAATATAGGATTTTCCTGGGGTAATCACAATTCATAACCAGAACCGTGTAACATAACCGAACAACTAAACTTTACTTTTAAGAAAATATGGGATTTTTCTTGGCTCGTAACTTTTTCAGAAAACACAAAAGGAATCTCGTACATTTTCATAAAAACAAACCGCTTATGAACTCACCAGCTTTATGCTGATTTTTAAAATGCTTGTATTCTCAGGTTCTCCTTAGACAGGTACCCCGCGGCCTTTTGCAGAAGACGGAGCGTATGAAGTCACGTCTTTCTTTTGTTTATCTTATGTATCTATTAAAGTTGTATCACTTTACTTTTGAACAAATGTAATGAAAACTATGTAATGTAATTTTTTGTGTTTTACTTCGCTTACTATGTACATTGGTTATGATATTCAACATGAAGTCACCTCCACCCCGGAACGTTTCTGCCCTGGGTTTCGGGGTGTGACATAAATGGAGGAGCAGTAAATTAGAAAAGTTCCAAGCAAGAGACTGTAGCTGATTGAACGTGTGAATCAGAGTACATAGTAGCAAGTGAAGCGTCGAAGGAGGCAATATGGCTAAACAAAACTTCATCGGAGACCTTGGAGTTGTACCATCCATAAAGGATCCTATGGATATTTTCTGCGTTAACGAGGGTGTGGTCGCCTTAATCAAGCAACCGAGCGATCATGGCAGATCTAGGCACATCTACAGAAAATACCACTTCATAAGACATCGAGTAGAAGGACTCCTCATAGTAAAGAGGGTATCGTCAGAGGATAACCCAACAAATCCCCTTACGAAGGGACTAAGTATGGTTAAGCACTTGTAGCCTGCTAGGAGCATCGAGCTGAAGGACAATATTAGTTTTAGTGATTAGATAGTTGTTTAGAAACTTGTAATAGATAAAAATGTAATTGACATTTGATGATTGAATATAAGGAGTTTTATTTATAAGTAAAGTTACTATCTTGTGTCAATTGTTTACCATTGTTTCACTTTTGCATGTTTTGACTTCCAGAATTATAAGATTATTCAAACCATCCATTGTCGATCAAACTTTGGAAGTAGGTATTGAGACAAGATTGTCATGAATTGGCTTGTAGATTGTCTAAAGTGTTTAGGCATACAAAAAGTTTGCTACAACATTCATGAGTGCCCCTGAAATAAGATTTGAGTATTAGATTAAACCCACACTCACATGAATCACTTCATGGAATTTATCACGAGTGATTGTGAGACGATAATATCATATGGTCTTCAAACCAATATATATGAGTTGTTGACTACAAGTTGGTTGTGCATTGGTAATATGAAACCACATCAGTAACTTGATGTTATAAAACGTATTGTTGTGTATGATTTAATGGGTAGTTAGTACAAGCATATAAGTCGATGTTTATCTGCTCCTTTTTTCCTAAGAGGATCAAAAGTGATATCTTGGGCCCCTCGATGATTTTGTATTGACTTATGTGTCGAGACCGGTCAGGACTCAATTGATGTGTTCAATTAAGTTCTATGTCAAACAAATCAGAAATCGGGAAACAAATTGCTCGACAATAAGTATGACTATGTTCCATGTATTTCTCCACATGATATCTTAAAGAACAAAGTATTATATGATCCCTTTTCTAAAGAACACGTCACTGACTAGGTCAGAGTTTGATAACGGCTTTTGGGAGCTACAATTGCTAGTCGGTTTTAAAGTTACATTGGCAGTTATAGTTATTAGACTTATCCAAGTGGGAGACTTTTTTATTAGGTGTCTAAGCCCATAACTATAATTGGTATGTACTTGATCCAATAGTAGCATGGTCCTTTTAGGTTGCCTTCATCGGAGCAATTTGATAAGATGGACTTTTGAGAAAGATGTTGTTTGTGATTTATTAATAAACTATTCAAATAATATATTAATTAATAAATCATATTATTTAATTAGTATTGATCAAGAATTAATTTGGAATTAATTTAGTCATAAAAAGAGACTGATTAAATTTACAGGGACTGATTAAGTAAATCAGTAATACTTGTAGTTTGGGCTAATGATGATTAGGGATGGGCTAAACCTATATGATAGTGCATGAAGGTTTAACCCAAAGGGCCTAAGAAATGTGAATGGTCATGGTGAGTTAGGGTTTGCATGGAAGAAACCCTAGGATTTCCACACTATATGAATAACCCCTTAACCCCCCAAAATTCGCTAGTGCATTCTAAAGGTTTACCATAACCGATTTGGCGCTCTCTTGCCTCTCTCACATAAGCCTCCTTTTGCATTTGGTGTTTGTAACACATTAGAGGCATCACATTTGAGGTGCTAAAGTTTTTAAAGGCCAAGAACTACAAGCTACACTAAGAGGTATTCATCTATCCTTGTTTTATGTTGTGTATCTCCAACTGCATACTAGCTAGGGTGTATGCTTTGGAAAAATGAAATTGCATGTATAAATAGACAAAACTTAGATCCAAAGCATCTAGGGTTGTATGTGCACCATATAATCGTTATAGTACTTAAAACCTAACAACTTGTGGGTAAGTTCTAGGAATAATGAATTTCATGACATCAAGTTTATAAAAGCCGAGTATGTTTGACATGTGTGTAAATTATTAGGCACTAACTTTTATAACGAATTATATTTCTTTTATAAACACTATAGTAAAAGAGGCTTATGTTATTGCATGACATGAAGTTTATAAAAGACGAGTATGTTTGACATGTGTGTAAAGTATAAGGCACTAACTGTTATAATGAAGTATGTTTCATTTATAAACTCTATAGTAAAAGGCATATGTTATTTCATGACGTCAAGTTTATAAAAGTCGAGTATGTTTGACATGTGTGTAAAGTATAAGGGACTAACATTTATAACGAAGCATGTTTCTTTTATAAACTCTATAGTAAAAGGCATATGTTATTTCAATAGTTGTATAATTCTAACAACATAACATCCTAGGATATCGAAGTTTAAAACGATATTATTTACTTTAAACAAGGTTTTGTAACTACTATGTACAGACGAGGGCCACACATGAAACACCAGAAGGCAGGATCATTTTAGCAATTAAGTCGTTTTAGAATCCAACAACCCAAGCGGCCCTTCAAACTAGATTCCATGTATCGTAAGCAGTTAAAAGGTAGTGTAATAATATGTTTGTATCATTTATAATACTTACTACATGTATTCTCCCCCAAAATTAGTAAATACAAAAAAGGGGCCGTAACACTCACCTTAATGTACGGTTACCAAGTTGGTTTTGAGTATTGGATGCGAGAACCGGGATGTGTTGTTGTGAATTTGAACCTCCAGGATTAGCTAAATTTTGATGAAACGAAAGACATTAGAAACCTTCGGTGATGATGGGAGACACCTAAAGTAGCATAAATTCCGAGGTGTAGAAGTTTTGAGGTGCAAAAGAGCTTAGGCTTGATAAAATTCTGAAGCTGTATAAATCCAAAGTGAAGAAGGATCCAAAGTTGGTTGAGATCCGAAGTGGTCAGGGTCCAAAGTTGGTAGATCTGATATAGGTAGAAGTTCTGAAGGTGAAAGGTGTTCCGAAGGTGACAGGAGTTACAAAGGTATTGAAGATCGAGAGCTGCAGGTTTTGAAGTAGAAGGGGTTTCAAAGTGGGTAGGAGCCAAAATGGGCAAAATTCAAAGGTTTGCATAATCCAAAGTTGGCTTCTAGTTTTTGGTTCTTTTCTCCTATTTCAAGTTGATTTCAACAAAAGGAAGGGACGGAATGATGTTGGTGTTTAAGGGAGAGGTTAGAAGGGTGGTTTAAGGTGGTTTAGAGTGGTGAAATTAGTAGTATATGTTGGTGTGTGTGTGTTCAAAGGGACAGATAGAGAGAGTACAGAGAGTATATATATATATATATATATATATATATATATGTGTGTGTGTGTGTATGTGTGTGTGTATATATATATATATATATATATATATATATATATATATATATATATATATAGAGAGAGAGAGAGAGAGAGAGAGAGAGAGAGAAATTTGAGTAAAGGATTTGGGAGAGATATTTGAGAGAGCTGAGATTGTGAGGACTGAAGGAAAATAAGAGCTTCTATTTATAGTTTGATGAAGCCCTCACATGCCCAAGGAAGGCCATACCTTCATGTTACATCAAGAACCATGCCTTGTACTTTGTGAGATAGAGTGTAAGTAAGAAAAAGGTGGGAATGGGAATGAGAGCACGTGGGGATTCATAAGGGGAAGAAAAAAAATTTGATTTCTAGTCTTGTGGGTCCCGTATTTGGATCATACTCTCATTAAATGCTCAAAAGCACACATAATCGGGTGCATCGGGAGCCGGATGTCAAGAATATTTTTCGAACATGTAGATAGATGGAGTTTACTCAAGGATTTCAAAATCTCAAACGGACTAATTTTTTGAGTTATGGAACTTTGGGAAATAGCGTTTAAAATTCCGCGTCTAAATAGCCCGTAACGCTTGATTTTTTATTTTCGTGAATACTTTTGCTAAAAATATTTTGGGTATGAAATTAAATATTTCGCTACAACTTAATTTCAAAAACGCTCTTAGGATTTCCATCGGAGGTGTGTATGTGCTTCAACGGATCGATTTGATTTTTCGCGATTAAACAAAACTAGTGTTTTACTGTCTGTTTTCTTAAAACGGTCGTATCTTTTGCATACAAACTATGTTTTAGACGTTCTTTATATTTTTGGAAACAGGGAAACATGTACAATAATATTTGAATGTTTACTTTTGCTCAAAACTGCTTAATACGGAATTTTTGTTTTTCAGACACGGCACTCAACGTTGCAGTTTGAGCGGTTTGATTTGGTTGATAGGTTACACATTTGGAAGTAAGATCTCGTTTGACATCTTATAATATTTGATATGAACCCAATTTATTTTACTTTCGATGTGCTAAAACTGAATGATTTGAATTACAAAAAGATTTGTTGTAATTTAATCACTCGTGGTCTATGCCCTAAATTCCAGGATGTTACATTACCTCCCCGTTAAGGGAATTTCGTCCCAAAATTATTAAGTTCTAGGCTAATTTGTGCTATTTATTAAGTCGTTTCAATAATGGGGGAAATCATCGTTGAACAAGTGTGGATGCTATTGTTTCATTTGATCATCATGTTCCCAAGTAAACTCTGACCCTCTACAAGAGTTCCATCATACTTTTACTATAGGTATGCGTCTTTGTTTGAGTCACTGGATCTCCACTGGATCTTCCACAAAGTGAAGCTTAGTTTTGATCTAGATCTTTTCGAGTGGAATGACGAGGTACTCATCGGCTAGGCACTTTTTGAAATTACACACGTGGAAGGTATCGTGAACCTTGTTGAGTTCTTGATGTAGTTTGACCTTGTAAGCTACCAGACGAAACCTTGACAGGATTTCGAAAGGTTTGATGTAACGAGGGTTTAGCTTTCCTTGTTTTCCAATTATGATGACACCTTTTCATGGAGCAACCTTTAGCATGACACAATCTCCTACTTTGAATTCTAATGGTTTGCGTTTGTTGTCAACATAGGTCTTCTGTCAACTACGTGCGACTTTTAATTGTTGCTTTATCTGAACAATTTTCTCTGTTGTTTCTTGAATGATTTATGGACTAGTAATTAGTGTCTCCCCAATATGTTTTCTAGCTAGTTGGTTATCCCCAACATAGCGGTGAATGACATTTATGCCCGCACAACGCCTCGAATGGAGCGTCCTTGATGGTAGTGTGATAGTTATTGTTGTATGAGAATTCAACCAATGGTAATTAAGTATCCAATGTATTACCGAAGTCTATCACCTAAGCACGAAGCATATTTTCTAGCATTTGTATCATCATTTTACTTTGTTCATGTGTTTGAGGGTGACATGAAGCACTCATGTCTAGTTCGTTTCCTGGGGTGGTATAATTTGCCCTAATTGGCTTTGGTTTTCTGGATGCGTATGCAATGAATTTATTTTTCTGCATTAGTATGCATCCTAAACCTTAGTGCGAGGAATCACAATATACTACAAAGTCTTATGTTTCCTCAGGAAGAGAGAAAATTGATGCACTGCACAACAATTGCTTCAATTTCTGGAAGGCAGACTCTTGACTATCTCCCTAATCAAACTTTTTTGTATTTTTGGGTTAGTGCGGTGAGAGGATTGGCTATTATGGAAAATTTCTTGATGAATCTTAATAGTAGCATGCAAGTCTTAAGAATTGGCGTACTTCGGTTGGCATTGATGGTGCTTTCCAATTCTTAACCACTTCAATCTTTTCAGGATCGGCATGAATCCCTTTGCTGTTGACCACATGGCCGAGGAAATGTATTTCATTAATCCATAAATCACATTTTGAAAACTTTGCATGAAGTTTCTGTTTTCTTGATAGGTCCAGAATTAAACGCAAGTGTTAGCCATGTTCTTCCTTGGTTCATGAATATATTAATATGTCTTTGATGAAGACGATCACAAACTTATCCAAGTAGGATTTACATACCCGATTCATAAGGTTCAACAATACAAATGGTGCATTCTTCAGTCTAAATGGCATAACAAGAAGCTCGTAGTGACCATATCTTGTTCAAAATGTTTTCTTTGGAATATCTGCTTCTTGAATTCTAAGTTGATGGTAGTTGGATTTTAGTTAGATCTTCGAGTCGTATCAGGATCCTTGCAATTGGTTGAACAGGTCATCGATCCTCGAGAGTGGATACTGGTTCTTGATGGTGAGCTTGTTCAACTCTCGATAGTCGATGCATATCCTGAACGATCCATCCTTCTTTTTGACAAGTAATACAGGAGCTCCACATGGAGAGATGTTTGGCCGGATGAAGCCTTTGTCGAGAAGTTCTTAAATTTTACTGGATAGTTCTTGCATTTTTTATGGATCCGGACGATAAGGAGTTTGTGATACGGGTTCTGTAACTGAGATTAGGTCGATTCATAATTCAGCCTGTCTAACTGGAGGTACTCCAGGTAGAGCTTCTAGAAATACGTCTGGGTAGTCTCACACTTGCGGCATGTCTTTGATTTCCTTAGCTTTATCTTGCATATACACCATGTGGGCAAAGAAAGCGAAACATCTTTTCTGCATATACTTTCTTGCCTTCATGCAAGTGATGACTCTTGGCTTCATCGTTCGGTACGGGTAGTCGAACGACTTTTTCATATCATTAAACCCCCATTTGATGTAGTGATGACTAATCCATTTTGATAATCACATTGAACTTCCAATGGTCATAGGAATTATATATTACTAAAAGACGTGGTTATTTAGGGTGAGAAGGCAATTGGTGAGTATTCCTAAAGTGTTTTTTGATTTGGCTGATTGTGATTTCTATTCTGTAAGTTTTATTAAGTTTTCAGGATTTCGGTTTTATCATGTTACTAAACCTATGGACAATAAAGCTTGTATCATTATCAATATCAAATCATAAGGAAGCATAAATATTGTTGATGTGAAACGTACCAATAACCACGACTGGGTCTTGGTGAACATCTCTTGCATCGATCACTATGTTGTTCTTATGCCACCTTGATTCTTCAGTCTTGGGTAGTCCTTCCTAAAATGCCCTGGTTGGTTGCATTCGAAGCAGTTATAGCTTCTCCCTTTCGTAGTACTTGATGTTGTAACGGTTGGGGTCTTTCTGTAGTACCTCGAGATATGACCTCTCAGGTTGTAGTTGTTGCAAATTATCTTCCTATAATTTCGGACATCATGGAAATTGTATTCGGTACAATGGGGTAAAGTCCTAGAGTAGGACTTGGACGGAATAGGAGTGTTTGAGTCACATATAGACATATGTTCTGATTTGGGCTTGAGGAGTTTGAAGTTCCCTTTAGACTCCTTGTGGTACTTCCATTTTGTACCCTTCGCACGGTTTTGCTCCGTCTGTTGGGTTGTGGTACTCGGACGGAGATATTGTTCAGTAAAACGATAGGCCAATTTTTTTAGCACTATCAAAGGTAGTGGGTCCGAATGTAACAACCAGACCTTGAACCGGGGGACTTAGCCTCAAAATGTACCTTTCAATATTTTTTTATTCCGAGTTTACAATACCTGGGTAAAGGTTAGTGAGGTAGTTAAATTGGGAGGTGTAAACAGTCACCTCTGAATCTTTCATAGTAAGGTTCAACAATTCTTGTTATAGGGCCTAGATTTCTTGTCTAGGACAATACTCGTCTATCAACATCTGTTTCAGTGCTTCCCAAGAAATGGCACAGACTGCATCAATTCATGCGGACTTAGTATGGTTATTCTAGCAAGTCAGGGCAGAATCCATTAGCGTACAAGTGGGAAACTTAACATGACAGTCATTAGCACAAGAGCTGATACAAAACATTGCCTCCATCAAATCTATCAAACGAGATAGACCAATGACTCCTTTCGTTGAGAAGAACGGTTGGGGTTGGTAGGCTAAGAAATCCTTGTATGAAGAAGAGAGGGGATGTTTTGGTTAGTTATTAAAGCACTGCTTCCACTATTCCCAATGTTTATGTTATGGGCAGGTTCGTATGCTGCCAAGGCTGTAACACTTCCTTATGCAAGCAGGGTTTGCATTAGTGTTGAGTCCATTCGAGATGTTGGTGGTGGGTGAGCTCGCGGATTCCTTCAAAGGCCTTTATCCTAAACGTTTTACAAAAAGACAGACTTACATTGTTTATACTACTTAATCATAAATAAGCATGTAGGAATTATATTGCATGATAGTTTATTAGTATAATTCGATCCTATAATCCCGTAGGCTTCCTAATCGTAGAGTGAGATTGATTCCTAAAATCCTACCGATTTACAAATGATAAGTGAAAGGTAATTGATTCGGAAATCCTCCAGATTTCTAAATGATAAGAAGGGAATTGAAATCCTTATGATTTCAAATCATAGAGAGAATTGAAATCTTTGTCATGTTTGGAAGAGAGAAGTTTGGAGACTATTGAATGATTGATTGAGAACTTATAGGTTTCTCTGCTACGATGGCAGTAGAGTTATCGGTACTTTGGATTTGGTGAATTAGAAAAATCTAAATGTTATCCAAAAATTTTAAGTATTTTAATGATTGAAATTGTATATGTTGTTTTGGGGGAAGAAATAAGGTTTCTAAGGTACTAGGTATCTGCATCGAATCATGAGAACATTCTTCAATCTCTAAATTTTTTAACCGTTGTAGTGTGACAAACTCCTTACTCAAGGTGTGTTATATACCGTCCCGGTCATAAATAACACATTCACGCATTCCAGGTTTATCTGTTGTATGGCTTATGTAAGCTACTAACCTTAAGTGAGGCATCTGACCTAAAGGGTTGAGATGGTAGTTTTAGTTGAAGGGATGTTTGGATTTTTAGTAAGTGTTCTCATCGCGAGTCAGAGTATATATCAACTCATATATATTATGGTTGGTGGAGTTTGTAGCATTATTAATTTGCGTTTTTTATTTCCCAACTACCAAGAACAGACGAGGGCCAGACATGAAGCATCGAAGGGCATGACCATTTTAGCAATTAAGCTGTTCTGAATCCAGTAACCCAATTGGCGCTCCAAACTAGATTCATCATACCGTAAGTAGTTGAGATGTAGAGTTATTATTAATAATACTTTTATTAGAAGCTAGTTGCTATAGTTGTATTCCTCTTTCAAGGATACGAGTTCTCTATAGCCAATTTGGCTCGGATACTAATCTGTCCTAAAGGGTTGAGATGGTAGTTTTAGTTGAAGGGATGTTTGGATTTTTAGTAAGTGTTCTCATTGCGAGTCAGAGTATATATCAACTCATATATATTATGGTTGGTGGAGTTTGTAGTATTATTAATTTGCATTTTTTATTTCCCGACTACCAAGAACAGACGAGGGCCAGACATGAAGCATCAAAGGGCATGACCATTTTAGCAATTAAGCTGTTTTGAATCCAGTAACCCAATTGGCGCTCCAAACTAGATTCCTCATACCGTAAGTAGTTGAGATGTAGTGTTATTATTAATAATACTTTTATTAGAATCTAGTTGCTATAGTTGTATTCCTCTTTAAAGGATACGAGTTCTCTATAGCCAATTTGGCTCGGATACCAATCTAGCACACCCCGGCCGAGGTGGCAGAACATGTCGAACTGTGCAACTAAGTTCATGGATCACAGATAAACTGAATATTTAGCACAAGTACAACAATAATAAAAACAACATTCATATTCCATCTTGATGTGTAAATACATGGTTTTGATAATAATATAATATATTAATTGCCTTAAACAGGTAGGTGGACATAATAAAAGTAGTAAACTAAATTGCCTGACATCCCTGATTATCCTTCGTTTGAATTTGCTTGATTACTGAATTCCTGAGAATAAATGTATCTTTGAGGGTCAACACAAGGTTGGTGAGAGTCACAAGGAATTTGCTAGCAGCAGTAATAATACTCTTAAAAGCATTTCAAAAAGTATTTTTCTTTATAAGTAAACAATATTTAATTAAGCTTTGAAAAATTAAAATAATTTTTTGACATAAGTAATTTCATGCTTAAAACAGATTTTAATTGAACCAAGTTAAAAAATTGTAATAAGATAGAGAGATAGAGATATTCGAGTTAATGTTTATAGTGAGTCCTATAACCGAGCTTTTCGACTTGAGTCTACCCGACTGCAACACATCATTTAACGTTGTAGTAACAATTTTAGACACTTATCACCCGCTTCGATTGATCAGTCGAGGTTGTAGCTAGCAACCACAGGTGGGGATGTCAACCCCGTATAGATCTATACATATGTATCTCACTCCAAAGATTAACGGTTATAGTAGTGTGGGTATGCTAAGTGGTTAGACTCATGTAATGAATAACATCTAACCAAAAATTACTTCACTAAAAAGTTAGTGAATAAGTCTCAGCCCTAACCTACTTGTGGGTAAGTTCTAGGCATAAGGAATTTCATGACATCATGTTTATAAAAGCCGAGTAAGTTTGACATGTGTGTAAAGTATAAGGCACTAACTTTTATAATGATGTAAGTTTCTGTTATAAACTCTATGGTAAGAGGCATACGTTATTTCATGACATCAAGTTTATAAAAGCCGAGTATATTTCACATGTGTGTAACGTATAAGGCACTAACTTTTATAATGAAGTATTTTTCTGTTATAAACTCTATAGTAGAAGGCATATGTTATTTCACGACATCAAGTATATAAAAGCTGAGTATGTTTGACATGTGTTTAAAGTATTAGGCACTAACTTTTATAATGAAGTATGTTTCTTTTATAAACTCTATAGTAACAGGCATATGGTATTTCAATAGTTGTATAATTCTAACAACATAAGATACTAGGATATCGAATTTTAAAAAGATATTGTTTAATTTAAACAAGGTTTTGTAACTACTATATACAGATGAGGGCCAGACATGAAACACCGGAAGGCGGGATCATTTTAGAAATTATGCCATTCTAGAATCCAAGAACCCAATAGGCCCTTCAAACCAGATTCCCCGTACGGTAAGAAGTTAAAAGGTAGTGTAATAATATTTTTGTATAATTTATAATACTTAGCACATGTATTCTCCCCCAAAATAAGTAAATACAAAAGAACGGCTGTAGCACTCACCTTAATGTGCGGTTACCGAGTTGTTTTTGAGTATTGGTACCGAGAACCGAGACGTGTTGTTGTGAATTTGAACCTCCGGGATTAGCTTAATTTTGATGAAAGGAAAGACAATAAAACCCTTCATTGATGATGGGAGACACCCAAAGTGGCAGAAATTCTGAGGGGAAAAATATCTGAGGCTTGTTGAAATTCCGAAGCTATATAAATCCAAATTGAAGAAGGATCCGGAGTTGGTTGAGGTCCGAAGTGGTCAGGGTCCGAAGTTGGTAGAAGATCCGAAATAGGTAGAAGTTACAAAGGTGACAGGAATTTCGAAGGTATTGAAGATCTGATGAAGTAGAAGGGGATCCGAAGTAGGCAGGATCCGAAATGGGCAGAATTTCGAAGTTTGCAAAATCCGAAGTTGGCTTAATGTTTTCGATTCTTTTTTATTGTTTTGATTTGATTTAAATTAAAGGAAGGGGTTGGAATGATTTTGGTGTTTAATGGAGAGGTTATAAGGGTGGTATTGGGTGGTTTAGAGTGGTAAACTCAGTAGTATATGGTGATGTGTGTTTGTTCTAAGAGAGCGATAGAAAGAGAGAAAGAGAGAGAAAGAGAGAGAGAGAGAGAGGTTTGAGAGAAGGGTTTGGGAGAGAGCTTTGAGACGCGGTTAAACAAAACTAGTGTTTTACTGTCTATTTTCTTAAAACATTCGTATCTTTTGCATACAAACTACATTTTAGATGTTCTTTATATTTTCGGAAATAAGGAAACATGTACTATAATATTTTAATGTTTACTTTGCTCAAAACTGCTTAATATGAAATTTTAGTTGTTCAGACGCGACACTCAGCATTGAAGTTTGAGCGGTTTGATTTGGTTGATAGTTTTCACATTTGGAAGTAAGATCTTGTTTGACATCTTACAATATTTGATATGAACCCATTTATTTTACTTTCGATGTGCTAAAACTGGATGATTAAAATTACAAAAGGATTAGTTGTAATTTAGTCGCTTGTAGTCTATGCCCTAAATTCCAGGATGTCAAATTATCTCCTCGTGAAGGGAATTTCATCCCAAAATTTTAAGTTCTAGGCTAATTTGTGCTATTTACTAAGTCGTTTCCCTAGTGACGGAAATCATCGTTGAACAAGTGTGGATGTTGTTGTTTCATTTGATTATCGCGTTCCCATGTAAACTCCGGCTCTCTATGAGAGTTTTATCGGACTTTTACTATAGCTATGCAACTTTGTTTGAGTCACTTGATCTCCAGATCCATGATCTCTGCTCGATCTTCCATGAAGTGAAGCTTGGTGTCAATCTTTGGGACCCTAGATTTGGATCATACTTTCATTTAATGCTCATGTAATGCATGGTTCTTATTATGTATTTACTTATAATTATTCACTTCTTTCTAGAAACTCGATGAGCTGGAGGCCCCAAACTCATCGAGTAGAGATGAATTGGACCGCGGGTTTTGGAAAACTACTCCATGAGTTAGGAGGCCTTCACTCGACGAGTAGGCTGGCAGAAAAGAAACCCTAATTATGGGGTTTTGCACCCTATTTAAACACCTTAACACCAAGGTGTAGGCCTTATCTCCAGCCTCCACTGTCCAAAACCATAATCTCGAAACACTAAGCCATTTTTGGTGATTGTAAGCTAATCTTGTGCATTCTTGGAGAGTTTGAAGAAGAAGAAGCTTGAAGGAGGAGCAAGAATGTATGGGAGGAGTGTAGATCCAGAAGTTAGGTTTCATTTTTGAATCATCTGAGGTATAAAGCTTCAACTTTGTCCATGGCATACTTAAATCTAGTTTTATGATGCTTTCGTTCATGTTTTGTTCCAAGTATATTGGTTGTTGTAATTTGGACATCCCTTTTGGGAAAACCCTTTAGATCTAGGGTCATGAGGGGACTTAATGGCATAAAGGTGCCAACTTTATGGCCATCGAAGTCCCATGCAACCTTTGGACCATCATTTCAGCTTTCTAAGCCCCATTAGGTCATGCATGCGAGTAAGATGGGAACTTTACGTGACTAATTTGTCCCTTGAGTCCAGATCTATGACCTAAATGTCTATTTTGAAGTTTTGATGGCTTTTGGAATTGGATCTAAGCCCTTTTGGGTTAGGGTTTGAGTTTTATGTGTTGGAGAGAGGTCCTTAATGGGTAAAGTTGGAAACTTTACCCTTCTAGAAGTATTTCCAGCTTAGATCCAGAAGATAGGGTCTTGGTTTGAAGAATAGGAACTTAATGCATTAAGAAGGTTGACAGACTAAAGAACTCAATGAGTTCATAAGAGAACTTGACGAGTTGTTTTCGAAGTGTCCCGACTCTACTGGAAAAAGAGGGACTCGACGAGTTGTAGGAGAAACTCGAAGAGTTGGATTGTGATATCATGATTATGTGATTTATGGAAACTCGACAAGTTGAAGAGTAACCCGACGAGTTGAGTCAACTCAGAACGTTGACTTTGACCTTGACCTGGGTGTTGACTTTGACTTTGACTTTGACCAAAGTTGACCCTTAAGGGGTTATGAGTATGAAAGGATACTTAAAGGAAATCTTTTATGTTTAGGAGTCTGAGTTGGGTTGATATTTAGAGCCAGGGACTGTTCAGCTACTTTCCAGTATTCGAGGTGAGTTACATTCCCTGTATGTGTGGCTCGAATGGCCCAATATCGGCCCATTAGTAGTTGTTTATATTAGACATGATTGTCTTTGTGATAGGTGTGAAAAAGACCCTATAACCGGTCCAAGAGATCGAAGGGGTAGGCCAGCACCCAGATATGCTAGGAAGTATACGATTTATGTGCTTATATGCTTTTTTTATTTTGTGGTAGTGTTAAGGGTGAAATAGACCTCGTAACTAGTTGAAAGAGACCAAACGGGTAGGCCAACGTCCATATATGCTAGGCAGTTAACGGTTGAAAGAGACTGAAGGGTGTTGAGAGAAAAACTTTGAGACACACTTGAACAAAATGGTTAGAACAAGTATATAGCAAAATAGTTAATCTCAAGGATCTATTAGCTCAACAATAATATTAATACTTAGAAGTTATTGAGTTAGATGTGGAATGTAAAGTAATGTAAATGACGGCAATTGTTATATCAAGAATACACTTAAGTTGATTCATAACTTGGAATGCATTCAAACTTAGTGAATAAGTCACAAGGAATTGCTCCGAAGAGAGATTATGATCATATATGATAGTAAGAAGTGAGAGAGGAGAGAATTTCTGAGATAAGTAGTAAAGATACTTGAAGATGCGTATTTGATTCAGAACAAGTGAGCTTTATTTATAGAGACTAAACCATTACAAAATATAACTTCTAGAAGTAGCCATGCAAGGCATACTGGAAAATAGAAAGCGTAAAGAAAAGACAAAATAGACTAAGTACAAAAGACTTGTTGTCTTCAGACTTCAGATGACTGCGGTAGACGCTTTCATTGCGGTAACAAGTTGGATGCGGTTCCAGTAAAGTTCAAGAGGGTCACTTTCAGTGTTCTAACAATTTCCCCCTAAGTGACCTATTTAACTTTTATCACTTATCAAGACGAAGATGCTTGATTAGGATCCACCAAAACTTCCTGACACTTTCTAACCAAGTGATCCTCCTTAGAATTTCAAACTTTACTTCCGGAGTGGTATACTTTGACTTTTCAACTGCGGTCTGATAGATGTCAAGCCGCTTCTTTGTTAGACGATGTATAGCAGAGGTAGGGATAAAGTATTTGAGATTATCAGTTTTTCTTTTGAAGATGACACCGAGTTCATGGAAGTTGGATGCACCTAAGGATCATTCTTCGAAGCCTTCGGAGGGAATCGGTGTTGGATCAAGTGGAGGTAACTCATGCTTCTTCGCAATGTTAGGATAGATATCTGCATCGATTTTAGCAAAATTGCATACAGTATCCATTAGAAAGATGTTGACTCTATCAAGTGAAATTTGCATCTTCGGATACTTCTGAGCCTTGCCCTGGAACACTCTTGCAATGAGGAAAACCTCTTCCACATTCATGCAAGGAAAATCAGCTTGGTTCTGGACATAATCTTGTTCCCTTTGGGTCAAAGTGTACTGGAAAAATTATGCCTTCATAAATTTTCTGACTCTGTAGTTCACGACTGCGGATGGTCGATCATTTGACCATATGTGCTCAAAAGAAGAGGCATGCTTTGCATAGAATTGAGAAAGTCTCTCAAATTCCATAGGCAGTCGTTTGGCATCTGGAAGGCTTTGATCAAATGGCTCAAATACACTGAAGTATTTGGCATTGGGTGAGATGGGGATATCCCAGTAACCGTCAGTGGGAGGCTCAGCATATGTAAGATGAGGAACGTAGTCTTCATCTAGCAGTCTTCGGTGGGGATTAACCCAAGAATTGACAAGAGTTTCATCCATGACTGTGTCAAATCCGCAAGTCCTCCAAATCTCTTCACCAAGTTTGGCTGCCCTCCAGTCTTTCTTCCTTTGGACTGTGGTGGAGAATCTGTTGAGCTTGGAGATGACATATGTTCCTCCAAACGTTTGAAAAGTGGGGGACTTTCAAGTTTCTCCGGAATGTGAGGCGCAGTGTGAGATGATGGTTGCGGTGAGGGGACTTTGCCAGTGATGATGAGAGAGGTTTGATCTGGTGAAATTGATTGCTGAGTTTAATTATCATGATCTGATTGATGAGATTGATGGGCTTGATCTTTTTCACTTCCCCCTCTTGAGGAAGTCCAAACCGGAGCTTCCTCAAGCCATGTCCGAAGGCCATCAATTTTGGAGAAGGCCTCCTGAAATTGAGCCTTGATAGCGTCTGAGAGTTATTGATTGGTTGGAGAGGAGGATTTGAACAGCAGGCGATGAATCTCCTTAGTAAGTTGAAGGATTTCAGGGCCATGGAAGTTGGTTGTTAAGGATCGTTGAAGGCGGTTGATGGTGGAGTGAAGAACCAAGACGGTAGACTCATAAGTGGTATGAGTTTCATATATTATCTTTTGAGACTAAGAGGCTTGATCTTTGATAGCGGTTTGAAGATCATTTTTTATTGCAGTGACTTAGGAGATAAGGCGTTCAGTGGCGTCCATGAAGTGTTTGTGGTCTACTTTGCGATTGTTGTCGAGGGATCGGATTCCCATTTCGACTTTTAAAGATATGCGCTCCGCAGCCAGTCGTTCTCTTGCTTCTAGTCTTTCTATCCTTTCAATCAGCGATTGAGGTCCAGGAACATCCTCTGGTTGCGGTTGAGTTGGCTTGACCGCAGCCAGGATTTGATCGACTTTTGCCTAGAGAGATAGAAACTCTTTTCTGGTGACTGCGTTCTTCTTCTTCTTCTTGGGCTTTGAGGTGGAGTGGTGAGAACCACTTGATTCTTCACCTTCATCGAACATCATTAGATCATCGTCAGAGGGAGAGGGTTTGTTTACCTCTTGTACCTCGTCATCATCAAGACTGAAGGTAGGAGCTGAGCTGATTGCGACCTCAGTACCTTCGTCTTGTGATGTTTCAAGAAACGTAGTGGGAGGAACTTGGGAGGTATGTTGGACTACGGATGTCTCTTGAACTCTTAGGAGTGAATCGGCCATCTGAGACATCTAGTCTTGAACATGAAGAATTTCTGCTACAGTATAGGCATTGTTGATTGCATCAGCCCAATACTTAGCAACCATCAGAAGTTCTCGTTCCATTTGTTGTTGCTGTTTGATTTGTTGATCCTTTCGGGCTTGGAATGCCCTACGAAAGGCAACACATTTCTTGATTTCAGCATCAGTAGTTGGTTGATACCGACTCCAAGAATCACTTGAATCAACTACGTCAATTCGTTGAGTGTGCACCAAGGTGTCCCTTGGGTTCACGGCTCCTTGCACATGTGTGCTCACCGTGCCTAAACCACCTGTAAATGATGGAAGTAGAGTAGGATATCCGGAGCTTCCTTGGTCTCCATGACCCGTGGTCATGTTTGGCCTCGGCTCCGTTCTAGCATGAGCAAAAGAAGTGCCCTACAGATGGTCAGGTGTTTGAAGAGTTTGGGATATGTTCAAGAGGATGGAGTCTAACTCCTTGGGAGAAAAGAAATGCAGTCGGGAAGCCCTGGATACCTTAGGGCGATGTCTAGATTTATCTGCTTGAGATAGAACTGGGGGGGCTTTCTCCACGTTCAGATGATGATGATGATGATGAAGCAAGCTCACATGATGAGTTTGAGTGGTATTCGATGGTGGTATTGAATGGAGTTGCGGCAATCCCAAGGACTACCTAAACCTGTAGAGAGGCTGAGGTATCAGTCCGGTCACACATTTGGCTAGAGGTATTGGTGGTTTTTCTTTTCTTGAGTATCAAAATTGGTTGCCTATCCTCTTCAAAATCACTGATTGATACAGTGGTTGGTTTGGTTTTGCATTTCTTGGTGGGTGCGGTTGGTTTGGAAGCATCCTTCTATGGTGTTCTTTGTTTCTTTTTGGATGCCAACGTCTTTCTTCTTTGAGAAAGATTGGATAGAGTAGTGGCAGAGGGGACTGCGGTACCCTCAATAATAATGGCTGCGGATGGAAGAGGCGGCGTAAAAGGGTATGGGGCAATACCCTCCGTAGCCTCAATATTGTCTGAGACATCAGCAGTGTTAGGACCAAGAGTAGAGAGAATATGGGTGGGAAGCCTGCGGATTGGTCCTAAAAGAGTTTGAGCAGATGAAGGATTGTACCTTTTGAGATCTTTTGTAGCGAAAAGATTGGTGTCGTTGCCCATGGGGATGGCTGCATCCGCATGAAGATCCAGGATGCACAATGACCAGAACCTAGCAAAGGTGAGTTTTGTTGGGTTTTCCTTGCGGTGTTCCTTAGGAATGTATTGGAGGAAGTCATCCCATAGGATTTGCCCGTAATTCACATCATGTCCTGTGAATATGCTCCAAACCAACTCAAGGAGCTTAAGCCCCATATTGTCCGTTCCTCCGGTTCTGCCGGATAGGCTTCGGATGATGAAGTGGCACACATATTGCCACACTACGGGCAGTTGATTTTTCTTGAATTCGTCGATACCCTTGATTCTTTTCTGGTATCCCATTTGGTATAGTGAAGCAGTAATATCTGCCATTGATGGAGAGAAGAACTTGATCGACGAATGAACCAGTAGGTTGATGGACCTTAGAAACTTCTCCTTGGTCAGAATGACCAATGCGTCATTCACAAGATGGAGATGCACTTCTTGAGGGTTTTGGAGTGGTCGATATGCCGAGAATGCACACTTAAACAAGGTGGAAATTGGTATGATTTCCGTAAATGCATCAAAGGTCGAAACAGAGGGTGATTCTTGAGGAACTTGATCATGAGCTTTATGGGAGCATTGTATGAAGGATGATCTTCAAATACAGCTCGGAAATTGCTTGAGGCGATTGATGAAGAGTCTAAACCGGTTAGATTTGCACAACCTGAAGCCTTGGATTGCTTCTTGGATGCACCAGATTTCACCATTGTGAGAAACAAAGTTCTTGAGAGTTATGCAGGTTTTTAGAAGGTTGAGAGAGACAATCGATATTCAGAAAGCGTAAAGGATTGATAGGGAAGAAAATGGGTTTATAAAGAGGGGGCGAAAAAGGTTTTACCCTAGGTAAAAGGTGATGAGAGGATAAAACGTCGATTGGGGTTTTTTTGGGGGGACTCAATGAAATATGGATTGAATCTCAGCCATAGATATTAAAAGGGTCTAAAAAGATTTTGGGAGATTTCCAAAAAGGCTTTGCATTTAATGTAAAGACGGACGCATGTTTTATTCGTCAGTTAATCGTGGGGGTGATGGGAGAGGAAATGGTAATGGATCGGACGTGTTTGGGAGATGGGACGTGTTTGGGAGAGGAAAGGACAAATTAAGGATGAATTGGATGGAAATACATTCTTTTTGTCATCATCCCTAAAATAGGTCTGATAAAGGTTTTTTTTTTTTTTAAGAGAGGATGACAGTTTTAATGAGAATGTTTTATTTTATTTAATGAATAATCATTAAATAGCGCACAAAGTTTTTTTTTAAGTTGAAAATAGCAGTTGAGAAATTATCACAAAGATCATGGATGAAAAAAAAACTTCATTGCGGTTGGAGATGTCTTTGCGGATGAACAAAGGAAAGACTGCAGTGAGGAACTGAGAGGAAAACACTTTGAGCAAAAATTAGTAACAACAGACCATTAGGATCCCTAAGCGATACGTATGACATATGGTTGCGGTACCTAGACTGCGGTACCAAGACCATCTATCATATGTAATTCTCAGTTAGAACCGCAACGGAGACCAAGGATGGTCTGCGGTAGCTAACAATTCAAAAAGAATTGTGGGACTGGATTCATCATTCCCAACATTTATAGGAATATATTGAGTTTTGTAGAGTCAAGTGCTTTTGTAAAAACATCAGCAATCTCTTCATGAGTAGGAACAAAGATGAGTTCAATATTACCTTTCAGAATATGATCTTTGATGAAATGATACCATAACTCAATATGTTTTGTGTTGGAGTGTTGAATAGGATTATGAGAGATTGCTATGGCACTTTCAAAGTCACAGTAAATTGGTATCCGTAACATTCTGTACCCGTAGTCTAGTAATTGTGTCTTCATCCAAAGGACTTGGGAACAGCAGTTGGCTGCGGCCACATATTCTGCTTCTGCAGTAGATAAAGATACACAACTTTGTTTTCTCGAGGACTAGCTGACAAGTCTTCCTCCTAAAAACTGGCATCCACCAGATGTACTTTTTCGATCAAGTTTACATCCGGCACGATCTGCATCAGTAAACACTTGAAGACTGAAGTCATTGCCTGCGGGGTACCATAGACCTAGAGATTTGCTTCCTTTTAGGTACCGAAGAATTTTTTTGGCTACTGTCATGTGTGACACTTTTGGATCAGCCTGGTACCTTGCACACACACCAGTTGCAAAGGCAATGTCAGGTCTACTTGCGGTGAGGTACATTAGCGAACCAATGATACCTCTATAAGTCTTGTGATCCACAGATTCACTAGAGGGATCAGCAAAGATCTTATATCTGAAGGCCATAGAGACCTTAGCAGAAGAACAGTTGTCCATAGCGTATTTCTTTAGAAGTTTAGTGGTGTATTTCTCTTGATGAATGAATATTCCTTGTTGAATTTCTTTGACTTTGAGACCTAGAAAGAAGTTAATCTCTCTATTCATGCTCATTTGAAATTTGTTTGTCACGAGCTTAGCAAATTCATCCACCATTCCTTGATCAGATGATCCGAAGATGATATCATCCACATATATTTGTACAAGCATAAGGGGAGTCCCGTTTGCTTTTCTAAATAATGTGGGATCAATCACTCCTCTTTTGTATCCTGAAGAGACTAAGAATTCAGAGAGAGTTTCATACCAAGCTCTAGGGGCTTGTTTCAGACTGTAGACAACTTTCTGAAGCTTGTAACAATGATCAGGGAACTCGATACTTTCAAATCCGGGAGGTTGTTGAAGATAAACCTCTTCTTTTAATTCCCCATTGAGAAAAGCACTCTTAACATCCATTTGGTGCACTTTGATGTTTTTATGAGAGGCATATGCGAAGAATATTCTGATTGCTTCCTTTCTAGCTACCGGAGCATATATCTTATCGTAGTCAACACCTTCCAGTTGGCTATAACCTTTAGCAACTAGCCTAGCCTTATTCTTGATGACTGCACCAGATTCATCTAGCTTGTTCTTGAAAACCCATCTTGTACCAACAATAGTATGACCTTGTGGGATGGGAACAAGTTGTCATACTTTGTTTCTTTCAAATTCTTCCAGTTCTTCTTGCATTGCAGAAATCCAATTTGGTTCTAATAAGGCTTCTTTGATAGATCGAGGCTCGATTGTGGACATAAATGCTGCATAGTGGCAATGATCAGATAAATCTTTGGCAGATTGAGTTTGTATACTTGCGGATGGATTCCCAATAATTTGACCTAGTGGATGATCCTTCGTCTATACATGTAGGTGAGGCATCAAATGATCAGCAGATGTGGTAGAAGGAATGTTTTCAATATCAGAGGTTGCTTCGGATGTGGAAGGAAGTTCCCTCTAGATTTGACAACAGCCTGCTGAGTCATCTTGAATTGTTGGAGTGAGAGAGACATTTTCTTTGATAGGTTCCCCCTAGATTGTTGAAGGCAGTCTATCTGGAACCTGATAGGGTCTTCATGGACTGTGGATGGGAGAGTGACAATTCTTGGATCGGTTCTAGTATCAATATTCTCTATGAGTTCATCATCTGAATCCGAAGATACGTTTGATGATAATGTTTCTCTGCGGGCAGGAACTCGATCAACATCAAGTACTGGAACCTCGATGGTTGCAGCTAGATCTGGAGTAGAGCTTTCCCCCTCAACCGAAGAGGTGGAAGTATTGAGAGATATTGGTTCGGATGGAGATGGTCCAGAAATGTTAGCATGTTGTTGTTGAGCTGCAGGAGACACAAGGACATCTGATAGCTTTGCCGTTTCAACAGTGTGACATCCCCATATTTCTCGGCCAGAAAAGACCGATTTAATTTATGCTTTTTAAAATAAAATCAGAGAAATCTTTTTATAAGATATTGCGGAATTGGTCCCCAAACAATATATGATAAAAGTTTATCAAAATCCTTCATTAAGAAGGTATATATTTTCCATATATATATCAAAACCTCGGGATGTCATGTTCCGATACAGATCAAAAGCATAAACAAGACATTATAAGACTTTCAACAGTTATTTACAATTACTGGCCTATAATCCAAAAATCTCTCGTAATCCTCCGACTATGCTCGGGGTCCACTACCTGTAATCATAAAACTGAGTGGGTCATGCTTGGGAGCCTGGTGAGCATATAGGGTTTTCAACCCACAATAATAATATACTTATTAAGTTCCCCAATCAACAATAACCCTGATTACCCATTCCCGTTGTCCTCACTTTACGTCCCTAAACACCTATCACAAGGGACCTAGCCTAAGGATTATCATCGGGATGGACACTACTGCTAAGGGGTTTCCTCAGCGATACATGTCCTTAAGGCAACCATGAGGGGGATGAAGTATGCCAATGAACATATAATTCATCAACATTTACAAGTTGCGAACCTGCTAGTGTTCCACTCGACTATCTAGAAAGTCTGTGGTCGTCATCTATACTTCGCTAGATGACTACAACAACAACACAACATCGACATCGAGGCCTCTCACCATTTTAACAAACATCAACTATTTCATCTACCCGTGTTCTACCCAACATATTTTGTAGATAAAAAGCATATACAGTTTAAAACTTGTATAAAACATCAATTCAACAGTCACCTCGAATAAACAATTAGCATATTTACACATAACACGTATTTCAAGGTAAATACTTCATATCTATGTGTAAATTGAAAGTAACTACACACATCTTTTGGTGAAAATCGGGCAGCAATTCGTTTCCTAAAACGATCGTTTCTAATAAAACCAGGAGTTTTATTGAGAGACCGGGCTCTGCAAAAGTCGGGCTTCGAAACCGAAAAGATAAATTTTGCGGGCTTCTCGGGCACTTCGTGGGGTATTCCGGGCTTTACAATTGATACGGGGGCTTTGCGGGATATTAAGATGAAGAAAATATGGAGAAAGGGGGTGAAAATGGTAAAATTCCAAAAGTAACCGGAAACCCTCGCAGGTACCCTTCTATTTATAGGGTCCGAAGTTTGATCCAACGGCTGAGAAAATGGCACGCTTCGGAGATCCGACGGCTCGCAGGGGGTGGCTTCGCACATGCCTCGCATGGCTCGCACCTGGATCGCACATGCGAGGGCTCGCTGGCGGCTTCTAAGTGGACCGCGGCTTGCTGGCACACCTGCGAGGCTCGGACACAGGCGGCAGCTGGGCGAAGCTTCGACTGGGGAGCTGGCTGCTTCGGATTGGGCCTCCTCCTCGGTCGAATCAGAAGAGGACACGTGGCTCGCATGACTCAGCAGCCTCGGTGACTCAGCAGCCTAATGACTCAGCAGCCAGGTGACTCAGCAGGAAATGTGTCACTTTCTAAGCGAGGGTGACGTGGCAATTGTGACTATGCGAAATTTCTCGGTTTTCACGCCAAAACTTCTAAAATCCATAACTTTCGCATACGAGCTCCGTTTTTTACGTTCTTTATATGCACGCGTAGGTAAAATTACGATCTACAACTTCCGTTTAGACTTCGTCAGCTAATTTTGAATTCAAATTTTATATTATTATTTTTAACAGACCGGGATAGGAAATCCGTTAAAAATTCATAACTTCTTCATCCGACGTTCGTTTTCGTCAGACTTTTTACCGTTTTTCTCCTAATGACGAGACCTTCAATTCTCGTTTAGGTTGTGTCAGCTAAAAATCCCTCGATCTAAAATTCGAGTTTGTAGCTGTCTACTACTACGTTTAAACTTCGAAAAATCATAACTTCCTCATACAAAGTCAGATTTGGGCGTTCTTTTTATCGAACTTCTCAGTTTAACAAATACTACGACTTTCGTTTAGATTACTAAGGCTAAAAAGTAGTTTATCAAAAACTCACTTTTTACGACATTCAGCACCGTGCCGGTTTTGTCGCGAAACTTCGACAGGTCATAACTTCTTCGTTATAACTCGGATTTTGGTATTCTTTATATCCCCGAAATCCTTGTTTCGACGACTACAACTTTATGTAAAGATATCGGGCTTATCTCATACTTTAATTTTGACGCTTATTTTTAATCTTAATTAATTAAGCCCTAATAAATAAGCCTAAAACACATAATTCACATAATATTCACATAATTCATTTTCATTTCTTAAAAATGAGTTACAAAGGTTAACCTAGACAATCAACTCAATATAAATGCCTAGGCTAGAAACACGAGTGTTACAATTCTCTCCCCCTTAGGATGATTCCGTCCGCAGAATCACATAACACCAAACAACTGCGGGTAGCGACTCATCATGTCACTATCCGTTTCCCAAGTGAGATTTGGTCCATTCGTATGTTTCCAGCGCATAAGCACTAAATCGACCATCTTGCGTCGTAACTTCATAGTCTTACGGTCAACGATTGCCTCAGGTTCTACGATCAACCTCTTGTTTTCATCCAACCTTAACTCAGAAATCGGAATTATGTCGGGCACATCTCCTGTGAACTTTCTCAAATAACACACCTGAAAGGTGTTATGAATACCCTCTAGTTCTTCCGGTAACTCTAGCTTGTAAGCTTGATTCCCGATCCTCTGAAGAACTTTAAATGGTCCAATAAACCTTGGACTTAACTTCCCTCGTTTCCCAAATCTTATAAGTCTCTTCCACGGCGAGACTTTAAGTAAAACTGAATCTCCAACATCGAAGGATATCGGTTGTCTTTTCTTGTCAGCATAACTCTTTTTTCGATCTTGAGCAGCTAACATCCTTTCCCTTATCACTTTCAACTTTTCAGCAGTCTCATGGACTATTTCAGGTCCCATAAACTGCTTTTCCCCAGCTTCCAGCCAACATGATGGCGTTCGACACTTCTCCCTATACAAAGCGTGAAAAGGTGCCATCTTAATGCTTGAGTGGAAACTATTATTATAGGAGAATTCTACGAAAGGTAAGTGTTCATCCCAGTTACCTTGGAATTCTAGGGTACATGCTCTCAACATATCCTCCAATGTTTGAATCGTTCTCTCGCTCTGACCATCGTTTTGTGGATGGTAAGCTGTGCTCAAACACAACTTGGTACCCAATTCCTCTTGTAGACTCCTCCAAAACCTTGAGGTAAAACGGCTGTCACGATCGGACACAATCGTTAATGGAACACCGTGAAGCCTCACAATTTCCTTCATGTAAGAATTCGCAAGTTTATCCATAGACCATTTCTCTTTGGCCGCTATGAAATGCGCACTCTTAGTGAAGCGATCAACGACCACCCAAATCATGTCATGACCGTTCCTTGTTCTGGGTAGTTTAGTCACAAAATCCATGGTGACGTCTTCCCATTTACCCATGGGTACGGGTAAAGGTTCTAAACTCCCATACGGTTTCTGATGTTGTGCCTTAACCCTAGTACAAGTTACACACTCGGCCACATACTTAGCAACATCGAGCTTCATCGTCGGCCACCAATAATAGGGTTTTAGATCCCTATACATTTTCGTACTACCGGGATGTATTGAGTACATGGTCTTGTGAGCTTCTTCCATCAGAAGATCTCTTATTCCACCCGTCTTAGGTACCCAAATTCTATCTTGAAATACCTTCAACCCTTGGTTGTTTGTACCGAACACTAACGTTTTGCCCAAGCGTTCTTCCTTTCGGTCATTTTTCTCTAAAGCTTCCTCTTGAGCTTTCTTTATACTTTCCACAATTGTCGAGACAACTTCAATTCTCAACGCTCTTGGCCTTTTCTTTTCAAGGTTTACCTTCCGACTGAGAGCATCGGCAACAACATTTGCTTTACCAGGGTGGTAAAGTATCTCGCAGTCGTAGTCCTTGAGTAACTCTAGCCAGCGTCGTTGCCTCATGTTCAATTCCTTCTGATTAAAGAGATATTGGAGACTCTTATGATCAGTGAAAAGTTTACACTTGGTGTCATAAAGATAATGCCTCCATATCTTCAAGGCAAATACTACCGCTGCCAACTCCAAATCATGAGTGGGGTAGTTCTTTTCATGCTCCTTCAATTGCCTCGATGCATACGCGATCACTTTATCCCTTTGGGTCAGAAAACAACCTAACCCAACTCCAGATGCATCGCTATAAACTGCAAAGTCATCAACTCCTTCACGCAATGAAAGAATCGGTGCTTCACACAATCTCTTCTTCAACTTCTCAAAGGCTTCCTTATGCTTCTCATTCCAAGAATAAGTGGCTCCTTTGTGGGTCAAAGCTGTTAAGGGAGTAGCAATCGAAGAAAAGCCTTGGATAAACCTTTGGTAATATCCAGCTAATCCTAAAAAGCTTCGAATCTCCGTAGGACTTTTTGGTTGTTCCCACTTCATTACAGCTTCAATCTTTGCCGGGTCAACCATTATTCCTTTCTGGTTAACCACATGACCTAAAAATTGGACTTCTTGAATCCAAAATTCACACTTGGAGAACTTTGCATACAACTTCTCCTTTTTCAGGACTTCTAGCACTTCACGTAGATGCTTTTCATGCTCCTGCTTGCTTTTCGAATAAATCAAGATATCGTCTATGAATACTATCACAGATTTATCTAAGAATGGTTTACAAACCCTATTCATCAAATCCATGAAAGCTGCTGGGGCATTGGTTAGTCCGAACGACATAACCAAAAATTCATAGTGTCCATATCTCGTTCTAAAAGCAGTCTTTTCGATATCCTGCTCTCTCACCTTTAGTTGATGGTATCCCGACCTAAGATCGATCTTCGAGAAATAGCTTGAACCCTGTAACTGGTCGAACAAGTCATCGATCCTTGGCAACGGGTACTTGTTCTTTATCGTCACTTTGTTCAGCTCTCTGTAATCGATGCACATTCTCATGCTTCCGTCTTTCTTCTTTACAAACAACACAGGGGCTCCCCAGGGTGATGAACTAGGTCGAATGAAACCTTTGTCCAATAACTCCTGAAGTTGTGTCATAAGTTCTTTCATTTCGGTTGGCGCTAATCGATAAGGTGCTTTCGCTATCGGCGTCGTTCCTGGTAACAAGTCGATATGAAATTCTACTTGTCGATCAGGGGGCAATCCGGGAAGATCTTCGGGAAAGACTTCCGGATAATCACACACCACCGGGATATTCTGCACCTCCTTCTTTTCCATCTTGGCATCGATCACGAACGCTAGATATGATGTACATCCCTTGGCCAAACACTTTCTGGCTTTCATTAGGGAAATGATTCCAGAGTTTACTCTACGTTTGTCTCTGTACACCATAAACGACTCTTTCCCTGGCAGGTTTACTTTTACTATCTTCTTTCTACATAGTATTTCTGCGGCGTTGGCGCTAAGCCAATCCATTCCTAAAACTATGTCGAATCCATTTAACTCGATAGGCAATAATTCCTCTAGGAACTTATTCCCATCCAAGTCAATGAGGATGTTTTTCATACGATGGCTAACAGGTACAAACTTTCCACTAGCAATCTCGACTATTATACCATTAACTAGCATATCTACAGGCAAAGCTAGCTTTCTACCAAATTCATGCGATATAAAGGACTAATTGGCTCCAGAATCAAACAAAATTTGGGCAGGAAATTCGTTTACGAGAAAGGTACCTGAAGCAACATCAGCTTCTTCTTTCGCAGCTTCGAGGGTCATCTGAAAGGCTCTCGCCTTCGACTTTGGTGGTAGATTGGGTTTTGTTGCGTCCTTCTTCTTCGGGCAGTCCCTCAAAATATGCCCTTCTTCATTGCACCCAAAACATACGTTCTTATTGAAGGTGCATTCATTGGCATAATGCCCTGGCTTTCCACATTTGTAACAAGTGACTTTCACGCTGCACTTCCAAGCATGTTTCTTCCTACACTTGTCACACCAATTGGCTTCGCTTCCTCCTCCAAACTTTCTCGAACCAGTCTTCGAGAATTCGTTCTTTTTATTGGAACCTGAAGTTCCTTCAAACTTTCTATTTTCGTCAACTTCAACCTTGCTGGCGGCTCTCCCTTTTATCATATCTTCAACAGACTTGGCAGCCCAGACAGCTGCCTCCAAAGTAAGTGCCTGACGTACTGGCACCGCGTACTCCCATGGAAGTCCCTTTGCGTACCTGTCTATTTTTGCCAACTCATCTGGGACAATACGCAAAGAAAACTCCATTTTGTCTGTGAAGTTATTTGTATATTCGTCAACGGTCATACTCCCCTTCTGTAACGTTAGAAATTGGTTTTCTAACTCAAGTACGTTTTGGGCCGAGCAGTACTTGCGCTTGAAGTGCACCAAGAACTCTTCCCAAGTTAACTGTAATGGCTCATTAGGGCTTAGGGTTTTCCCCAAAGTGTTCCACCAACGAGCAGCACTACCCTTGAATTGACGTACTGCAAACGTACTTTGTAACTTGCCTTGGCAATCACAAGTCATGAAAGCCAATTCCATTTCCGAGATCCAGTCCATTACTCCGACAGGATCTTCTTTTCCATTGAAGGTCGATGGCTTGCAAGTCATAAAGTCCTTATATTTGCACCCATTTCTCTCCACTCTACCCTCGTGGTTATTCCTCCCAACCACAAGCGGTTCACTATGACCAACCGATCTGCTATTGTTCCCTTCTTCAGATCGATCGTCATTTAGTTCACGTTGTTCAACAGGAACTGAAGGTTCATCCCTGTCGTTCAGCAACATTTGCCTCAATTCCTCCCTCTGTTCAGCTAACATGGCCTGAATCATAGTTCGTACTCCAGCCATAGTGATGGGTTCGGGTGCAGCTCCTACTATAGGCACCTGTTCCACCACTGGAGGTTGAGGTTGTTGGTTTCTGTTTGCATTTCCAGCTCCACTCCGAGTTCTTGCCATTACAATCTATATACCGAATAAGGCGAAATTTAGGTCTTTATCCTTGTTAGACATGTCAATTCCCTTATCACTCCGAAACGTTTACATGTTAGTTCTAATCTCATATTCATACGCTTAGAATCCTACACACATAAGGTTTCCAGATCCGGTCGGCAACAGACCATAGATCCGAACAAATAATGGCACACATGGCAAACACATAGCATTTAGCACATAAGGGCATTTTAGGCATCTTCCCTAAAATAAACTAGTGCTCGTGTCTAAAATATGGTACACACTCATCTCACAATCATCACTTAGCATTCTAAGTTCAAGTCTAGAAGTTCTACAATTTCTTAGTTCGCTTAAACTAATGCTTTGATACCAACTATGACATCCCCATATTTCTCGGCCAGAAAAGACCGATTTAATTTATGCTTTTTAAAATAAAATTAGAGAAAACTTTTTATAAGATATTGCGGAATTGGTCCCCAAACAATATATGATAAATGTTTATCAAAATCCTTCATTAAGAAGGTATATATTTTCCATATATATATATATATCAAAACCTCGGGATGTCATGTTCCGATACAGATCAAAAGCATAAACAAGACATTATAAGCCTTTCAACAGTTATTTACAATTACTGGTCTATAATCCAAAAATCTCTCGTCATCCTCCGACTATGCTCGGGGTCCACTACCTGTAATCATAAAACTGAGTGGGTCATGCTTGGGAGCCTGGTGAGCATATAGGGTTTTCAACCCACAATAATAATATACTTATTAAGTTCACCAATCAACAATAACCCTGATTACCCATTCCCGTTGTCCTCACTTTACGTCCCTAAACACCTATCACAAGGGACCTAGCCTAAGGATTATCATCGGGATGGACACTACTGCTAAGGGGTTTCCTCAGCCATACATGTCCTTAAGGCAACCATGAGGGGGATGAAGTACGCCAATGAACATTTAATTCATCAACACCTACAAGTTGCGAACCTGCTAGTGTTCCACTGGACTATCTAGAAATTATGTGGTCGTCATCTATACTTCGCTAGATGACTACAACAACAACACAACATCGACATCGAGGCCTCTCACCATTTTAACAAACATCAACTATTTCATCTACCCATGTTCTACCCAACATACTTTGTAGATAAAAAGCATATACAGTTTAAAACTTGTATAAAACATCAATTCAACAGTCACCTCGAATAAACAATTAGCATATTTACACATAACACGTATTTCAAGGTAAATACTTCATATCTATGTGTAAATTGAAAGTAACTAGACACATATTTTGGTGAAAATCGGGCAGCAATTCGTTTCCTAAAACGATCGTTTCTAATAAAACCAGGAGTTTTATTGAGAGACCGGGCTCTGCAAAAGTCGGGCTTCGAAACCGAAAAGATAAATTTTGCGGGCTTCTCGGGCACTTCGTGGGGTATTCCGGGCTTTACAATTGATACGGGGGCTTTGCGGGATATTAAGATGAAGAAAATATGGAGAAAGGGGGTGAAAATGGTAAAATTCCAAAAGTAACCGGAAACCCTCGCAGGTACCCTTCTATTTATAGGGTCCGAAATTTGATCCAACGGCTGAGAAGATGGCACGCTTCGGAGATCCGACGGCTCGCAGGGGGTGGCTTCGCACATGCCTCGCATGGCTCGCACCTGGCTCGCACATGCGAAGGCTCGCTGGCGGCTTCTAAGTGGACCGCAGCTTGCTGGCGCACCTGCGAGGCTCAGACACACGCGGCAGCTGGGCGAAGCTTCGGCTGGGGAGCTGGCTGCTTCGGATTGGGCCTCCTCCTCAGTCGAATCAGAAGAGGACACGTGGCTCGCATGACTCAGCAGCCTCGGTGACTCAACAGCCTAATGACTCAGCAGCCAGGTGACTCAGCAGGACACGTGTTACTTTCTAAGCGAGGGTGACGTGGCAATTGTGACTATGCGAAATTTCTCGGTTTTCACGCCAAAACTTCTAAAATCCATAACTTTCGCATACGAGCTCCGTTTTTTACGTTCTTTATATGCACGCGTAGCTAAAATTACGATCTACAACTTCCGTTTAGACCTCATCGGTTAATTTTGACTTTAAATTTTATATTATTATTCTTAACAGACCGGGATAGGAAATCCGTTAAAAATTCATAACTTCTTCATCCGACGTCCGTTTTCGTCAGACCTTTTACTGTTGTGCTCCTAATGACGAGACCTTCAGATCTCGTTTAGGTTGTGTCGGCTAAAAATCGCTCGATCTAAAATTCGAGTTTTTAGCTGTCTACTGCTACGTTGAAACTTCGAAAAATCATAACTTCCTCATACGAAGTCAGATTTGGACGTTCTTTTTATCGAACTTCTTAGTTTAACGAATACTACAACTTTCGTTTAGATTACTAAGGCTAAAAGTAGTTTATCAAAAACTCACTTTTTACGACATTCAGCACCGTGCCGGTTTTGTCGCGAAACTTCGACAGGTCATAACTTCTTCGTTATAACTCAGATTTTGGTATTCTTTATATCCCCGAAATCCTTGTTTCGACCACTACAACTTTATGTAAAGATATTGGGCTAATCTCACACTTTAATTTTGACGCTTATTTTTAATCTTAATTAATTAAGCCCTAATAATTAAGCCTAAAACACATAATTCACATAATATTCACATAATTCCTTTTCATTTCTTCAAAATGAGTTACAAAGGTTAACCTAGACTATCAACTCAATATAAATGCCTAGGATAGAAACACGAGTGTTACAAACAGGTTCGAAGAGATCATCATAATTTATTTCTACTAGATTTAAAGGACCTGAGGATGCAGGAATGTCACATTCCATGATTGCGGTGGTTTCAATGGATGAAGGGGCATCGCGGATGTGAGAATCATCGAATTTCACATTAAAGCTTTCAATGATCACCCTTGTTCGTCTGATAAGCGCTCGATAAGCAACCTTGTTAGTGGAATAACCAAGGAAAATGCCTTCATCAGACTTAGGTGCAATTTTATTTAGCTGATCTCTGTTGTTGAACACGAAACATCTACACCCAAAGATATGAAAGAAGCGAACATTTGGCTTGCAGTTGTTAAGACCTTCGTATGGTGTTTTGTTGAGACATTTGCATACAATGCTTTGGTTTTGGACAAAGCATGCAGTTGCTACAGCTTCAGCCCAGAAGTAGAGAGGAAGGTGGGCGAAGTTAAGCATGGATCTGGCTGCTTCTACTAATGTGCGGTTTCTTCGTTCGACGACACCATTTTGTTGCGGAGAGTAAGGTGCTAAGAAGTTGTGAGAAATACCCTTGGACACCTAGAAACTGTTGAGAAGGTGATTAGTGAACTCAATTCCTTTATCGCTACGGATGCGTCGGACTGGAAGTTTGATCTGAAGATCGATTTCTTTGATGAAGTTTATAAAGATCTACGGTGTCTCTGATTTGATTCTGAGGAACAAGACCCATGTGAAGCGAGTGAAATCATCAACAATAACCGGTATGTATTTTTTGTGGTGGAGACTGGCTACCGTTGAAGGACCGCAGAGATCAATGTGTAATAGTTCCAGAGGCTCTATAATAGACGAAACCATTATCAGAGGATGAGTTGCTTTTACTTGTTTTCCACATTCACAAGCTGGACAGAGAGTATCGTTGTTGAATTTGAGAATAGGGAGACCGCGAACTAATTCTCCAGTGACTAGATTGTTGATGTATCGGAAGTTGAGATGAGCTAGCTTGCGGTGCCATAGCCAGCTGACTTCGGATATAGCTTTAGAAAGAAAACACAACTGTGGTTTACCAATGATGAGAGAAATATACAGAGGATACATTGTGCCTTCGGAGCGAGACTTAATTAAGCAAGTGCTTCGGTCACCCGTCATTATGTAACAGAATTGATTGTCAAATTCCACTCGATGGCCTGCTTTACATAGTTGGCCAACACTGATGAGATTGTGTTTAAGACCTTCTACATAACCAACCTTCTGAATGGAAAAGTTTTGTGTGGTGAGAACACCGTAGCCTCGTATGATGTCATTTACATTGTTTCGAAAGGTGACATTTCCACCATTGCATATAGGCCTGAAATCCCGAAGGTATTCTAACCTTCCGGTCATGTGCAAAGAGCAGGCACTGTCGATCAACCATTCTTCTTCTTGATCCTCCTTGCACAATGCCTACAAAAGTTAAGTGGTTAATTTGGGCATCCAAGTAAGTTTGGAGCCCGAGGTTACATGCAGTGTGTTAATCGATGCATGATGCGAGGTGGCAGGGACAGGTTTTAAGTCAACTTTCAAACCTAGCCCTAGGTGCTTGAAGTTCTTTGGAGTTTTGTGAGATTGTGAGTAATTATAAGAACTTTTAAAGAGATTAGAATTGACCCTGAAATCCTGGGTGTTGGAAGTTCTTTGATTTCTTTTACATTGACATTGACAAGAGAACTTTTTGTCATTTTTTATTACATTTGACCTGGTCTGAGGTTTTGAAGAAAAAGTATGTTTTTGTCCATTCTGAGGATTGTTAGATTTGACCTTTTTGTTTATGAGTTTTGAAAAGGTGTTTTGTGCAGGTCTGGCATGTCACACCCCAAAACCGGAACGGCGGAAACATTCTGGGGTGGATGACGTCATGTCAGGTATCACAACACATGCATTATAGTAATCAAAGTACAACAAAACATTGCATTAATAGTAATAATTTTACATGGTTTACATTACAAATATTTAAGTAATACAGGCAAAGATATATAAAGTACAGCAAGGTACTAAGCCATCTTCCTCAACAGCTCCGGGGTGTACCTGTCTAATTGCTGACCTGAGAATACAAGTTATTTGAAAAGCGAGTATCAACATTTTTTGACAAATGCTGGTGAGTTCATAAGTATTTAGTGTCATTTAGTCAAATAACTATATGAAGTAATAGTTTAAGTGTTTACAGTGCATTAGAGTTCTTTCCAGAAAATCCTATATTTTCTTTAATAAAATCAGCCTTCTACCAAGACTGGTCAGTGTTATGTGGTAAAAAGTAGTTTTACCTTAATTGCTATCATTATCAAAATACTGAATTTGATTATTAAAGAAAGAAAACGACATCAGGGAATAACATATGCCTCAACAGTGAGGACTGCTGCCTAAGGCAAGGAATCATAGACTCCAGGAAGTATCGAACGAACGACACGCATGGTTCAGTCTAACAATGGAGGCACAGACCCCAGAAGGTACCAAATGAAAGGTACTGCTGGTGAGGTCAGAAATAGTGAATACAGACCCCAGACAGTATCAAATGAAAGATACGTCTTCTAAGGTCAAAACAGTGAATACAGACCCCAGACAGTATCAAATGAAAGATACATCTTGTAAGGTCAAAACAGTGAATACAGACCCCAGACAATATCAAATGAAAGATACGTTTTGTAAGGTCGAAACAGTGCCACTCTGAAAATGAGTTACCAGCATACAGTGTAAATTTCCGGTGAAATACCATTACTTTAAGGCCAATGAATTATAAGGTAACCCGAGATACTCGTAACCATACTGACTAGACTACCAGACGCCCTACAAGCGTCTAAAGTGTGACATTTGTCACCCGTTGGCTTGGTAGGCCGGGACTGTAGCAAGCAGTCTGGGTGCAGGGTTGTTAATCTCGTATAGATCTCTACACACAATGTCCGCTCTCCCTACAGGAGATTTTGGTTACCAGCTAGACGACGGAGAAGGTCGTGTCCTGAAGATGCATCCCAAATAGTGGGTAGAGACTTCCAACTAGTGGGTTTCTAATGTAAGTGCTGAACTAGAGGTAGAGACTCATAACTGAAATGACTGAGGTAAACCCATATGTCTATGCTTGTGTACATAATATATAACTAATGAATCAAACGACCTTCGGATGGACATTTGATCCCACCAAACCACATCTCAACGAAGAAAAGGAAATAGGGCAGACAAGCCTTCCTAAGTCCTTCAATCATTATTTATATCCATCTATACAAGCACAGACCTACATCTAACTACGCTTGAGTGTGTATCAAGTGGAATCATATCGTGAAGTATAAGTGTACAGTGTGGAATAACCGAATTGTGAAGTATAAGAGTACAGTGACATATCCGAATCGTGCAGTATATGTGTACCACGAAGTGGAAACGTCGATAAGTGAAGTAAGAGCGTCTATCAAGTATAAGCGACTACAAGTATAAGCGAAATAGAGACAATAACAGGTATAAATGCATCACGAAGTGAAAGCGTTATCGAGTAGGAGTTTAAAATAAATGAAAACGAAGCGGCAGTAACTAACAAGCAAAAGTATACATGAAAACCTTGGAAAAACCTTTATGCTTGGGAAAATCGCATTTTGTATTCTTTCGTAAAATACGTGTGAAAACCTTAAGAAATCTTTGGAACCTTTATAAACCAGTTTGAAATGATTTTAGATAAAACAGTATAAGTAAGAGTTTTGAGACAACTGAAAAACCATTATAGTGTCCTACTCGGTAAAACAGTGTAAAGTGTGGTAAAATCTTGTGCAGGCGGGTTATCAATCACATGTGATTGATATGATAAATGGCATGTTTAACTTGTATTTCCCCCCTATAAAACATGTAAAAACATTTAAAAGGTTCATTCAGGGGTATGAACTCACCTGGTGAAAGTAGGTCCGACGAACGTCCGGGTTGGGTGCTCTGTGTCACGTAAAGACTCGAACACACTCAATGACCTATTTAACATATGATAACATATGTTCACATACAATTAGTATATTTAACACTAATTAAACAAGTATACGCTCTCAAAGGAGCGGAAAACACTTTGGATAATTGTTTGGGTGTCCCGGGTAGCGTCTAAAGGTGTGTATGGCTTAGGAATGGAGTTTACTCTCCAAGAGTAATCCCTTAATTTGATGTTTACGGCCCAGGGAATATTCACCATGAGTTTACAGCCCAGGGACTACTCACCATGAGTTTACGGCCGTAAACTCATGGTGACGGGATCTAGTGTGTTTTAAGGCTTCTAACTTGTTCATGGAATTATTCTAGGTCCAAAACTATATAGCATGAGTGGGTTTAAGGTCTTTAAGGGTATTTTAATGGATTTTATGGCCTAGGGACAACTCCTAAGGGAGTTTACGGCCGTAAACTCTCATTCCTTGAGTTTTGTGAAGTTTCAAGCCCCTAATACCTTGCTAGCAATTTATAATGGAGTGTGAGGCCATTTGGGGGGATTAAAACTATCATTTGGGCATGTTTTGGGGAGTTTACGGCCTTGACACATGTCTGGGCCATAAACTCCTTTTAATCCTCCAAATCCTAATGTTTAAATGTTCTAAACCCAAAAGGATAAGCCCCTAATTTATGTATGAAGCCCTAGGGTGGTTTGGGAGTGTTTTTGGGGCTTTTTGACTTATTTAATAGGGGTTACGGCCTAAGCATGTGCTTGGGCCATAAAGTCTATTTTACCCCCTAAAATCATGTGATTTAATGTTTAAACACTCCTAGGAAAATCCCTTAATTCATTTCCAAGGCTTTAGGGACATTTTGGGGTCATTTTGGCCTCATTTTAGGTGTTTACGGCCTATGGAGGATCTTAGGCCGTGAACTCCTTTTCAACAGCTTAAATGGTCGAATTTCAAGCTATAATCACGAGTCCTAATGTTTAGAACAAGCTAGGGTAAGTGGACTTACGATTTGGAAGCGTTTGGTTGCGGATTCGGGGCGAAAACGAGTCTAGAGAGAGAGTATAGACAGAGAGGGTGGAAAAGCTCCAAATGGAGTTTACTCCCCTTTATATATGTGTGGGAGCTGGAGCTCAGTGGAATTCTACCCGATACTTCTGTTAAACGGGTCTTTTGGTCGCACCCGATTTAGTGGTCGTAATAATAAAACTTCACATTTTCCAAATAAATGGAAATGTGTGTTATGTGATTTTATTTCCTTTTTATCACGAATTAACGGCATATTAAAGGTAAACAAATGGAATGTTTATTAAGTTGACGACCTTTAATTAACGGAACTTTTATAAACTGGAATATTCCGTTAACGGTAACGGGGAAATGTAACGGAACAACTTGGGTTGTCACATCATCCCCCCGTTAGAGGGAATTTCGTCCCAAAATTCAGGTCTAGGCAAGGAAGTAGGTATGAATGGCCAAGTAGAGGTAAGAGAGTACATCCTATATGGTTTGTCCTCGCATTCCCAAGTGATCTCTGGTCCGGGTTTGTCATTCCAACAGACCCCCACGTACGGGATGCAGATTTTGTCTCGTGTAGCTAGTGAGTTCCGACTGGTGTATCTATGAAGTCAGGGTTCTCAATGGATTCTATCAAGATGTGTGAGGCACAAAGAGTGATGTTGGGAAATCACATATCAAGTCTAAGAACTGGATCGCTCGGGTGTGAATCTTGCAGAGTATCCGAATGTAGTAGCGGCCTGAAAAGGGTTGGAGCAAGTCTCCATGAGAATTCTCAGATGGTCCCAAGCTCTCGGAATTGGTAGAGCTTTTCAGTACTTAGAACATACTGTACTTCTATGGCAGATCATTACTAGCACGATCGCCATTCCGAAGTTCCGAACGTTCTCTCCCGTACTGGTAATGTAGTCCTTCAGGTTGGTTCTTAAGAATCTTGAGTGGTCTTTGGTATCGCGTTTCCTGTCAACTGGCTGATAGAGATTTCTAGATCGTCGAGTGGGTTGCGTGACTATGGTTTTCTTCTTGCTATAGAGTGTCTATCTTAGGCTTGTGCAAAATGGATCTGCACTAAAGAATCTTGAGATACGGAAACCCTGAGGGTCGGGGAGATAGGGTTTCACTAGATGAGTGTTGGACTATTTCAGGAGGTGGTTATACTATCTCTGTGTGAGGTAGTATCCGTGGAACACCTAATAGTCCAATGGATCTCTAAGACTTGGGTTTATTCTAGCGTGGAAAGTGCATGTTCCTGCATAACCCTTCGACTAACACCAAGGCTGATGTCAAGTCTATAATCTCTTCGGGATCTAGGTCATGAGGCTCAACGCAACTACTATCGCACTTTGATCAAGGATTCTTGGCTGTGGAGGTTATCCTGTGGTTCTCGTTATCCTAGTGTTCACTTCGGAAAGTGTAATTCATCGTCTACAGGGCGACGACGATTTCCTCCTTGCGAGAGGGTGGAGGATGATAAGCACCACTTGTCTATAACTAGGTGGACGAGGTGCCTGAGTAGTGCGAGCACGTACTGCAACTACTCTTCCAAAGGTTCTGAGTTTCCTCGGTCTAGGTCAATTCTAGTGAGTATAGGGTCTCATCACTCGGAACTTTACTAGCTTAACCCGCAGTGATTCTCTTGACTCCGGTTCCTATGTTATGGAATAGGGTGAAGGGCTTTGCTAAGAGGTTCGTGGTAGAGCTCACGCTTAGCCTAACTACAAATACCGGGTGTATGCAAGCAGTATATAATTGAGGTCAGCAGGATGTTCAGCTGTGCGACTCCACCCCAAACCCACAACCCGATGAGGAACAGGGAGTAGGGAGGAAACACACACCTTAAATCTTTTTGATCTCAATTGTATACCACCTTTACGCATATACCTGGTTATAGTGGTCAGTCTCATGAGTTTTGTTCTCTGGGTTCACGAACCTGATGTGCGAGGTGCGAGGGGTCTTTCTGGGGAATCTACGAAGTATGCTTCGGATGGTTGTCGTCTTCTGGAGTATCTGCAGTGTCGTTCACTTCGGTGTCCATCTGACTACGAGGGGTCGGTCAACAGCACACAATACCCTCTCTTGGGTACTTCGTAAGGTTTGAGGTAAGAGGGACGATTAACGGATCGCATTAGGTTTGATTTATTTGTGTTAGGTTTAGGTTTGGGAGAACCTTTATTTGCCGGCATGGCTACGGGGAAAGTTCTTTTTACACGGCACTAAGAATGTACACATGGCTGCACGAAGTCGAACCGTGATCAATAGAGTCATCGAAGTTGGCACACTCCGACATGATGTATAATGAAGATCGATAGAGTCATGTGCCGAACATGCACACAAGTTCTAGGCATCTCGGGTTTTGTCCTGTGTATCACTACCGCGGATACCTGTACCGATAGAGTCGACGCGGAACTATAGAGAGTTCTAAGTGTTTCCAAATAGAGTACCTTTTCATGAATGGATTCTCACGAGGCATTTCTATAATCGCCTACATATACTAGTCATGTATAGTTAAGGTGGGGAGGACTGTTGACTGAGCGACTCCGCCCTGAATCCACAACCAAACGAGGAACAGGAAATGAGGCGGCCTTACCATCTTAACTATACATGGCCGTAATGTATATGTTTAGCCATTATAGTTTTACCTGATGAATTTTTAAATTTTATAACAGTGCTACGACTTTTGCCTTATTGGAGAAGTATTTACATTTGAGTTAGCCTTTTATTGTGTTCAGTTTAGTTACCCGAGATCGAGAGACGTACCAAAATCTAACGAGTTCCTTGATGCTTCTCTCTAAGCAGTAGAGTTAGGCTCCCCCTGTGTCTTTGTTGTTTCCTTCAGCTGGGCAATCCTTCTTGAAATGTCCCATTTCACCACATATGTGACAAACGGGATTGGTCGCCACATTAGTGATCGATGCAATACGCTCCACCGGAGTTCTGCATAAACGAGCAATATGCCCCTTCATGTTGCACCTAGCACATAAGAGTTCCCGGCAGGCACCAAGATGATGGTAGCTGCACTTGCTGCAGTGGGGAAGGTCTCCTAGGTATGGTCTTCTTGAGGTCGGAGGGAAGGATTGACAGGGGTATAGACTGCCTCAGCTCGTCGCCTTTTAGAAGGTCCTTGAGCCGAGGTACTTCCCTCCTCAATCTTGAGTTTTCTCTTTAGTGGGTTCGGTGAAGGTTCTTGGGTGACTGGGTATGAAAGTGTTGGTTGCTGCTGTCCATCGCCAGGATTGGAAATCCCGACAGGGCCCTTGCTAACATTGGCGGTGTTAGCATTCAGGTGAGCCATGACAGCTGCTACGGCTGTTGAGACTGCAGCTTGGAATGTAGCTTCATCGAATAAGAGAGCAGGTTTCTTGCTTGTGGATTGGTTACACTTCTTCGGTGGCATGGTTTTCCTATACGGAAAGGAATACAAGGTAATGAGAGACTATGGTTAGGCATAAATTTTTCCCGTGCCTTGGGTACTGGTCGTCTGAGTGTCGACCTACATCCCTATGATGTAGTCCTGGTAATCGAAGTGGGTGTATGAGTATCGGAAAAAGGCCATAAGATGTGAGTCGTTCCTACTAAGTTACCTTTTTACTGGGAAAGGTTTCACTCTCTGGCCTGGAAAGATTTGAAAACGGTGCGGAACGAAACTGCGGAAAGAGAGGCTCAGAAGGGCAGATGGCTAAAATTCTCTCAATAGAGATGCGGGGATCTGCCCTAATCGTGTATCTGGCAACGGGAAACGAAGATTTACCTAACACATAGCATGAGTAGTGTAACCACTAACTCACTAAATTGTATTATTTTATGGGTGTATTAGCATGACGAACACGAGGAAAAGACAATTCCCGGGTTCCATGTATTGGCTCCCTCGGTCTGCCTCGTATCTTTGACTGGAATCGGCGTTGGTTTCCTTCGGGTAGTTTCCTAGGGTTCTCTTCTCGTATGGGCATATTGAATTTCTACTTTACCTCACTTCCGAATCCGACAATGGGTGTCATCACCTCATAAAGGGCAACTGGGAATCTCGGAAATTCAGGCAAATTTCTCACCAATATCCCTAAAAGAATATGGGCACTTGGTGCATTCAATAGTCTCGACCCAGTTCATTTATTTCCGAACAGGAAATCTTCTCAATGAACCTCTTCTGGATCTGAATCAACTCTTCTGCCGAGTACTAAAGTGGATAGGGTTCTCTACAGGGTTCGCGCGAGAATGGAAATGTCTAAAGAATCCTAAGAGATTATTAACATTTCATTGTATGATCAATATCGAGTCCTGCTACGATTACACAGGGTATACAAATCATATATAACTTAGACCCGATAGGCCTTCGAATATGTGATACTACTCTATATCCACATCCCAACGAGGAAAAGGAAGTAGAGCGAAACCACACATTCTTAGCCTATGGGATCCTTATTATATATAACCTTGGGAGTACACCCTCTGTAGTCGTAGGTATATCAATAAGGAGCTTTTTGTTCTTCACGCAAGGTTGTTTATGGATCCTAAAATACCCCTATGGTATTTTAATTCTTGTTTGATTTCTATCTTTTGATTATGATTCTAGGATTAGTGTGAATCTTTTAGCGTTCCAAAATACTCCTATAGTATTTTAACTTTATGTTTGGCTCTAGCATTCCTAGTTGGTAAGTTTCAGACTTGTTGCAACACCACTATCACTCACAAGCACACGTTCATCGCATCTCGAATAAATGTAGTTGATCAGGTTACATTTATTCCAGCTTACGATTACATAACTGCCCAAGTTTGACGGTAATGCTCAACATCCGAAGACTTTTATTATTGTTCTTCTTGTGATACTTTTGTTCAAGTGTTTAGATTCTGGATGTTATTATACTTTGGTAAAATATGGTTATATTTTAAAGTATAATTCTTGGTCAGAGTGTTTTATCCCTTTGTCTTTATAGGTTGTATATCTTTTATGAATTGATATACTTAGCTCACTATAAACAATGCTCTGATACCAATCTGTCACACCCCAAAACCGGAACGGCAGAAACGTTCTGGGGTGGATGACGTCATGTCAAGTATCACAGCACATGCATTATAGTAATCAAAGTACAACAAATCATTGCATTAATAGTAATAATTTTACTTGGTTTACATTACAAAGATTTAAGTAATACAGGAAAAGATATATAAAGTACAGCAAGGTACTAAGCCATCTTCCTCAACAGCTCCGGGGGTGTACTTGTCTAATTGCTGACCTGAGAATACAAGTTATTTGAAAAGCGAGTATCAGCATTTTTTTACAAATGCTGGTGAGTTCATAAGTATTTAGTGTCATTTAGTCAAATAACTTTATGAAGTAATAGTTTAAGTGTTTATAGTGCATTAGAGTTCTTTCCAGAAAATCCTATATTTTCTTTAATAAAAGCAACCATCTACCAAGACTTGTCAGTGTTATGTGGTAAAAAGTAGTTTTCCCTTAATTGCTATCATTATCAAAATACTGAATTTGATTATTAAAGAAAGCAAACGACATCAGGGAATAACATATGCCTCAGCAGTGAGGACTGCTGACTAAGGCAAGGAATCATAGACTCCAGGAAGTATCGAATGAACGACACGCCTGGTTCAGTCTAACAATGGAGGCATAGAACCCAGAAGGTACCAAATGAAAGGTACTGCTGGTGAGGTCGGAAACAGTGAATACAGACCCCAGACAGTATGAAATGAAAGATACGTCTTGTAAGGTGAAAACAGTGAATACAGACCCCAGACAGTATCAAATGAAAGATACGTCTTGTAAGGTCAAAACAGTGCGACTCTAAAATTGAGTTACCAGCATACAGTGTAAATTGCCGGTGAAATATCGTTACCTTAAGGCCAATGAATTATAAGGTAACCCGGGATACTCGTAACCATACTGACTACAGTACCAGACGCCCTACAAGCGTCTAAAATGTGACATTTGTCACCCGTTGGCTTCGTAGGCCGGGACTGTAGCTAGCAGTCCGAGTGCGGGGTTGTCAATCCCGTATAGATCTATACATACAATGTCCGCTCTCCCTACAGGAGATTCTGGTTACCAACTAGACGACGGAGAAGGCCGTGTCCTGAAGATGCATCCCAAATAGTGGGTAGAGACTTCCAACTAGTGGGTTTCTAATGTAAGTGTTGAACTAGAGGTAGAGACTCATAACTTAAATGACTGAGGTAAACCCATATGTCTATGCTTGTGTACATAATATATAACTAATGAAACAACCGACCTTTGGATGGATATCCGATCCCACTAGACCACATCTCAACGAAGAAAAGGAAATAGGGCGGACAAGCCTTCCTAAGTCCTTCAATCATTATTTATATGCATCTATACAAGCATATACATACATCTAACTACGCTTGAGTGTGTATCAAGTGGAATCATATTGTGAAGTATAAGTGTACAGTGTGGAATAACCGACTTGTGAAGTATAAGAGTACAGTGACATATCCGAGTCGTAAAGTATAAGCGTACAGAGTGGGATAATCGAATCGTGAAGTATATGTGTACCACGAAGTGGAAACGTCGATAAGTGAAGTAAGAGCGTCTATCAAGTATAAGAGACTACAAGTATAAGCGAAATAGAGACAATAACTGGTATAAATGCATCACGAAGTGAAAGCGTTATCGAGTAGGAGTTTAAAATAAATGAAAACGAAGCGGCAGTAACTAACAAGCAAAAGTATATATGAAAACCTTGGAAAAACCTTTATGCTTGGGAAAATCGCATTTTGTATTCTTTGGTAAAATAAGTGTGAAAACCTTTAGAAATCTTTGGAACCTTTATAATCCAGTTTGAAATGATTTTAGATAAAACAGTATAAGTAAGAGTTTTGAGACAACTGAAAAACGATTATAGTGTCCTACTCGGTAAAACAGTGTAAAGTGTGGTAAAATCTTGTGCATGCGGGTTATCAATCACATGTGATTGATATGATGAATGGCATTTTTAACTTGTATTCCCCCCTATAAAACATGTAAAAACATTTAAAAGGTTCATTCGGGGGTATGAACTCACCTGGTGTAAGTAGGTCCAACGAACGTGCCGGTTGGGTGCACGGTGTCACGTAAAGACTCGAACACAATCAATGACCTATTTAACATATGATAACATATGTTCACATACAATTAGTATATTTAACACTAATTAAACAAGTATACGCGCTCAAAGGGGCGGAAAACGCTTTGGATAAGTGTTTGGGTGTCCCGGGTAGCGTCTAAAGGTGTGTATGGCTTAGGAATGGAGTTTACTCTCCAAGAGTAATCCCTTAATATGGTGTTTATGGCCCAGGGACTATTCACCATGATTTTACGGCCCAGGGACTACTCACCATGAGTTTACGGCCGTAAAGTCATGGTGAGGGGATCTAGTGTATTTTAAGGCTTCTAACTTGTTCATGGAATTATTCTAGGTCCAAAACTATATAGCATGAGTGGGTTTAAGGCCTTTAAGGGTATTTTAATGGAGTTGACGGCCTAGGGACAACTCCTAAGGGAGTTTATGGCCGTAAACTCTCATTCCTTGAGTTTCGTGAAGTTTCAAGCCCCTAATACCTTGCTAGCAGTTTATAATGGAGTGTGAGGCCATTTGGGGGGATTAAAACTATCATTTGGGCATGTTTTGGGGAGTTTATAGCCTTGACACATGTCTGGTCCGTAAACTCCTTTTAATCCTCAAAATCCTTATGTTTGAATGTTCTAAACCCAAAAGGATAAGCCCCTAATTTATCTATGAAGCCCTAGGGTGGTTTGGGAGTGTTTTGGGGCTTTTTGACTAGTTTAAGAGGGGTTTATGGCCTAAGAATGTGCTTGGGCCATAAACTCTCTTTTACCCCCTAAAATCATGTGATTTAATGTTTAAACACTCCTAGGCAAATCCCTTAATTCATTTCCAAGCCTTTAGGGACATTTTGGGGTCATTTTAGCCTCATTTTAGGTGTTTACGGCCTAAGGAGGATCTTAGGCCGTGAACTCCTTTTCAACAGCTTAAATGGTTGAATTTCAAGCTATAATCACGAGTCCTAACGTTTAGAACAAGCTAGGGTAAGTGGACTTACGATTTGGAAGCGTTTGGTTGCGGATTCGGGGCGAAAACGAGTCTAGAGAGAGAGTATAGAGAGAGAGGGTGGAAAAGCTCCAATTGGAGTTTACTCCCCTTTATATATGGGTGGGAGTTGGAGCTTAGTGGAATTCTACCCGATACTGCCGTTAAACGGAGCTTTTTGGTCGCACCCGATTTAGTGGTCGTAATAATAAAACTTCACATTTTCCAAATAAATGGAAATGTGTGTTATGTGAGTTTATTTCCTTTTTATCACGACTTAACGGCATATTAAATGTAAACAAATGGAATGTTTATTAAGTTGACAACCTTTAATTAACGGAACTTTTATAAACTAGAATATTCTGTTAACGGTAACGGGGAAATGTAACGGAACGACTTGGGTTGTCACATGGCAGGTGTGGAGACACGTGCAGACCTTTTGTGATGTGATTTCTTAAACGTTTGAGATGACCTTGTAGGTGTCGGAGTTGGCAAAATTCCTTTCCATTTTTGAGACTTTGACACTGAAAAGGTTGGAGTAGGTAAGATACCTTTCCATTTTGGATCATTGATAAAATAGATTTGAAATCCATTTCAACGAAAAGACTTATCCTCATGTTTGGATATTTTTTGAGTTTTGTCAGAAACAGTGAACTCCTTTCTTTTTGTTTTCTTGGAAATAGTTTCTTTGAAATGAGAATTTGAAAAAGTAAACTTCTCAGGACTTTTTGATTTGGGACATTTCACAGATTTCTTGACTTTTGAGCAAATTTCCCGTTGCTTGCCACGAGAACGAAATTCTTCTTTAAAAACTCTTTTTGCATCGGTCTTAGGAGAACCGCAGTCAGTAATATTTAATTGCGGTTTCCTAGAATCTTTTGAGGATTTTGAAAAATAATGACTCGATTCATCCGAACTTGAGAAGTTAGGATTTTCAGAACATTGACCGAAGTCAAATTTTCAATTGGTAATTCATGATTAATTGGCTCAATGGTCACAGAACTCTTGACTTCTATCAGTGGAGTAGTGCTTTGGACTACAACATAGTAAGTCTTGGTGAATACTTCTTTGGGACAATACATATTAGGTAATGGGACAGATTGTAGTATGTGACTGCAGTCAGAGACACTGTGGTCAGACTGTAAGGATGGGAAGTCTAAAGAGACTTCAGGACTTTCAATAACAATCTCCTCATCAACTACGGATGATGTCTGAGAATCTGTTTTGTTGATATGAGTTGAAGATTCAGGGAGAATTTCTTCTATAACACAATTATTACTCAGATCATGAAGTTTTCCAAAGTGGGCTTGGATATCCTCAGGAAATGTTTTCTCATTGATTGGAAACAAGAAGTTGCGGTCTGGTGGGACATAGGGACGTTTCGTTGTGAATCGAGGTGATGAGTCCGTTGCGGTTGGATAACCATTGGACCAACCCCAGTTAAAGGTGTTATCAACATTCCCATTATTGACAAGATTCTTAATGGCCTCAGTTTCATTAAACAACTTTTCAATAAAAAGATTTAAACGTATAATTTCATTTTGTGCTAGATCTCTTTGATTTAAGGCTATTTCTAATTGAGTTTCACTAAGCATTCTAGCATCCTTTTCTAACATTAAATCCTTCTCTAACATTGCCATTTTCAGTCTCTTATTGTCCAAACATCCTCTAACATGGAACAGCTCCTGCGAAGCGATGTTCTTCTCATCTAGGGCTTTATTGTAGTCTATAAGGATGGCAGCACAAGTGTCATTGAGTGTGTCTATGAAAGGTTGACAATCATGCATGTTGTAATTTAAAGTTTGAATCATGAATTTTACCTGTTCCACAATGCTGAGAGTTCCATTTTTAGCCATATAGCAATGGTTCCTTTTTAGATTGGTTGAGCCATCTTCATCAGCAGTTGCTGCCATACAGATCTTACCTTTCCCTTTGCTAAGGACTTCTTCATCTTCATCTCCTGATGACCATACTTGATGATTCCTTTTTACTTTAGCAACATAGGCCTTTCCCTTTTCTTTATCTTCCAGTTCTTGTGCCATTCGAAGATAGAAGGCTCTATCTTTTACTACATTTGCCTTGCAATCTTTGGCAAAATGGTTTTCCTTATTGCATTTGTGACATATGATGACATCACTCTTGTCTTCTATAGAGGTACCGGAGTCAGTTGATTGAGACTGCAGTGGTACTTCTTTTGACTAAGTCTGATGAGACTGTGATGGAGGAAGAGGGTTTTTGGTAGAACGAAAGTGATTGTTCTGAAAGTTATGGTTGAAAGGTGGTCGATTGAATTGTTGGTTTTTGTGAAATGAAGGTGCTAAGCGATTGAATTTCTGACTGATAAGAGAAATGACATTCTGAAACTCTTCTTTGTCGTCATATTCTGAGTCAGCTTCATATGACTGCGGTGAAGAGTCATATGAGGTGGGATAGGTTTGAGTGTGAGGTGATTGGGCTACTAATGCGAGTGGTCCTCCGAAGTCTGAGCAGTCCTTGAGTATAGTGGACTCTTGAGCTTGCAATTCTCCATAAAGCTTATAGAGAGATAAGGAGTGAATCTTCCTGTCATCTTAAACAATCATTTTGACTGTTGTCCAATGTCTTCAAAGCCATTAAGAAACTGCAGATTTGTTTCATGATTGCTGCGGATGGTACCCACATTGGACAGTTTTGTGACAATCAAGTTGAACCTTTTAAATGAATCTTCCAAACTTTCACCAGAGTGGTCTTTGCAGTTATTGAATTCGTTGAGTGCTATAGTGAGCTTCTTGTCTTGAGCCTCCTCTGAACCTTCATACAAGTTTTTGAGAACATCCCAAATCTCCTTTGTTGATTTGCAATTTATGATGATGTCAAAGTTGTTAGGAGCAACTCCACAAGAGATTTCATAAAAGGCAATAGCATCACTTTCCATTTTGTCTAGATCATCTTTTCTGGGACGATTCAAAGCTGGTTGACCTCCTCCAAGTCTTGTTGTGGCTCCATCAGTTTGAACAGGAATAAGAACTGGAACATGGGTTCCTTCTTCTACAGATCTCCAGACATCTCTACCAAGTCGTCTGAGATATCTCTCCATCCATTGAGACCAGTGGTGATACTCATTTACAACCAGTATTGGGGCTCGATTTGGACCACCTATACTGTTGGAAACATTCAGTGATAACGATTGTGCCATTAGAAATTTTTGTTTACAAATGAGCTTCAGTGGTATAGAGGGCTCTTTGAAAAATCAGAGTTCCGATTTTCAAAAAGCAACCACTCTGGCTCTTATACCAATTGTTGAGAGAAAAACTTTGAGACACACTTGAACAAAATGGTTAGAACAAGTATATAGCAGAAAAGTTAATCTCAAGGATCTGTTAGCTCAAAAATAATATTAATAGTTAGAAGTTAGTGAGTTAGATGCGGAATGTAAAGTAATGTAAATGACAACAATTGTTATATCAAGAATACACTTAAGTTGATTCATAACTTGGAATGCATTCAAACCAATGTTAGTAAGTGAGATCAAACTTAGTGAATAAGTCACAAGGACTTGCTCCGAAGATGTTAGGTCATAATTTTGTGGTTTGAGCTAGGCATTCATCTTGTATAGGTCTTGGTAGGGTCTTGGGGTTTGTTATGTTGGTTGTAGTATGTTAGCGAGTGTGTGTGGCCATACACGCGTGTGCGGCTGCACACTCTGTGTGCGGCTATACACGTGTGTGCGGCCATACACGTGTGTGCGGCTGTACACACGTGTGCGGTTGTACATACGTGTGCGGCTGGTGGTCCTATAAATAGAGTGTGTCTGTGTCAGTTGTATAAGGACGTCAGTGACGTATGTGTGTGTTTTCCAAGGTGTACCTGACATTTATATGATATAGATGTGTGCATGCTTGGATTAATTCTTTTTCTACTCCTTCTACACTCTGTTTGATTGTTTGCCTTAATTGATCACTAATTTGGATCCATTAGATTTGGGACTTACAATTGGTATCAGAGCCTATTTGGTATCAATTGAAGTTGTTTTTTTTAGTGTTTGCTACCAACTGTTGAAGGTTTGCTGCCAACTGTTGAAGGTTTGCTGCTGACTTTCAAGGTTTGCTGTTAAGGTACGTGTGTGCGGTTGAAGGAGTGTGCGGTTGAAGGTGTGTGTGGTTGAAGGTGTGTGCGGTTGAAGTGATTGCAAGTTTAGTGTGCGGTTAGAGTGTGTGGTTAGAGTGTGTGGTTGTGTGTGCGGTTGAGTGTGCGGTTAGAGTGTGCGGTTGGGTGTGTGGTTGAGTGTGCGGTTGGGACCCAGGCTTGTAATGACCTGGGTCACCAAATCTAAATAATCCCGCTCACTGTGCAGGAACAGCTGCGGAGGAATGTCGTCAAACCTTGGTACGTCGACAGCGGTTGTTCCAGGCACAATGACAGGAGACATCTCCCAACTGCACGTCATTCAGACTTTTAATGGGGGCTATGTTTGCTTCACGGGAGGAGATGGAAGGTAGATCACTCAAAAAGGAATAGTTGTAAATGGAGTGTTGAGTTTTGAGAACGTCATCTACGCTCCTGAGTTAAAGTATAGCTTGTTGAGTGTCTCACATATCAGCTTATAGACTACGGATAATGATATACGGTTAAGCAGTGAAGACCTCGATGCAATAGTGTTTACAGAGTGTTCCATCGAGTTGTACCTGATGTTTTTCTGATATAAACGTGTGCAAGCTCGATTTCTTTTCATCTTCTTATTCTATTGCTGCTTGATCATTGACAAAAGGAGTTAGTGGTGTTCTCAAAGTGACGTCTCCAACTTTTGATCAGATGGGCGACACCTTTCAACCGATATGGATACAACTTCAAGAATTCCTCCCCTTCCATTTGCTATTCCAACTTTATTGCCATTTGATGAGCGATCAGATACTGACACAAACCTACCAGCCTCTTGTGAAAATAAGATGACTTGATCAGAGGCAAGGAGATCTTATCCAAGAACAAGTACCACCAATCCAACAACCCTCCAAAGCTGCTACACCAACTCAACCGACCTGAAAAGGACTAAGTAATGTTAGATCTTCGTTTGAAGTCGGGAGTTCTTCTGCTCCTGGGGGTTCTTCTCCTCAACAACCTGCGCATGATGTTACCTCTTTGAGGCTTGCCAAGTTTATTGCTCAACAAGATTCAGATCCTTTACCTCGTGGCAAATAAATATCAATAGGTGAAGGAAGTTTAGGGGGAGCAGGCCCATCTATCTCAGAGCCCAAGGAGGAGATCACTGATGAAGAAGACCTGAGTCCATGCTAGCTCAAACCAAGGGGGAGATTGTTAGGTCATAATTTTATGGTTTGACCTAGGCATTCATCTTGTATAGGTCTTGGTAGGGTCTTGGGGTTTGTTATGTTGGTTGTAGTATGTTAGCGAGTGTGTGCGGCCATGCACGCGTGTGCGGCTGCACACTCTGTGTGCGGCTATACACGTGTGTGCGGCTGTACACACGTATGCAGTTGTACATACGTGTGCGGCTGGTGGTCCTATAAATAGAGTGTGTCTGTGTCAGTTGTATAGGGACGTCAGTGACGTATGTGTGTGTTTTCCAAGGTGTACCTGACATTTATATGATATAGATGTGTGCATGCTTGGATTAATTCTTCTTCTACTCCTTCTACACTCTGTTTGATTGTTTGCCTTAATTGATCACTGATTTGGATCCATTAGATTTGGGACTTACAGAAGAGAGATTATGATCAGATATGATAGTAAGAAGTGAGAGAGGAGAGAATTTCTGAGATAAGTAGTAAAGATACTTGAAGATGCATATTTGATTCAGAACAAGTGAGCTTTATTTACAGAGACTCAACCATTACAAAAGATAACTTCTAGAAGTAGCCATGCAAGGCATACTGGAAAATAGAAAGCGTAAAGAAAAGACAAAATAGACTAAGTACAAAAAACTTGCTGCCTTCTGACTTCGGATGACTACGATAGACGCGTTCATTGCGGTAGCAAGTTGGCTGCAGTTCCAGTAAGGTTCAAGAGGGTCAGTTTCAGTGTTCTAACAAAGGGGTAGTCCAACACCCAGATATGCTAGGCGGCCACCAGTTGAAAAAGACCGAAGGGGTAGGCCAGCACCCAGATATGCTAGGCGGTTACCGGTTGAAAGAGACCGAAGGGCTACCAACACCCGGATATACTTGGCAGTATGTTTATTGTATGGTATGTGGTATGATGGGAGAACTCACTAAGCTTTGTGCTTACGATTTTCAGTTTTGGTTTTGATTATGCTTGGCAGTATGTTTATTGTATGGTATGTGGTATGATGGGGGAGCCGACATGATTGCAGCGCATCACACTATGATTTTTCCGCACATTAGATCTTTAAGAGTTGTACTCTGATGATGTTCTTATGACATGTTTTGGATATTGATTTTGATTATGTCATGTGATGACACTATTTATGTTTTTTTATACTATTGGCTTTTATAAGTTCGTAATTAAAAATGAAATATTTCGGTCATGAATTTTGGGATGTTACAGCTGAAAAGCACACAGAATCAGGTGCATCGGGATCCAGATGTCGAGAATCTTTTTTGAACGTGGCGTTAGATTGAGTTTAATTCAAGGATTTCAAAAAATTAAACAAACTAATTTTTCGAGTTACGGAACTCCGGGAATCGAGTTTAAAGATATGCGTCTAAATAGCCCGTAACACTCGATTTTTTGATTTTTGCGAATATTATTGCTAAAATTATTTTGAGTATGAAATTAAAAAGTAGCCTATAGCCTGAATCCAAGAACGCTCTCGGAATTTCCATCGGAGGTGTGTAAGTTCCTCAACGGATCGATTCGGTTTTACGCTATTAAAGAAAACCAGTGTTTTATTGTCTGTTTTCTAAAAATGGACGTATCTTTTTTCATATGAATTCCGTTTTGGATGTTCTTTATGTTTTCGGAAACACGGAAACATATACTAGAATATTTTAATGTTTTCTTTGCTAAAAACTACTTAATATGAAATTTTAGTTTTTCAGACGCGACACTCAGCGTTGCAGTTTGAGCGGTTTGATTTGGTTGACAGCTTACACATTTGGAAGTAAGATCTCATTTGACATCTTATAATTTTTGAAATGAACTCATTTATTTTACTTTAGATGTACTAAAACTGGATGATTGAAATTAAAAACTGGTTCTTTGTAATTTTGTCACTCGTAGTCTATGCCCTAAATTTCGAGATGTCGCAACCAGTATGTGTGCTATGTTGAAACCAAGATGGAATTTTTGTACTTGGCCGAACCTGGATTATTTTATATATACTGGATTGCGTTTGTGTATTTGTAACTTATGTAATTTTTTATCTTTTTTGATTGTATGGATACCACATTAGTGTTTATGTTCTCTCTTCTTGAAATTTTGTTCCGATCAGATGTATATTGAAGCACCAGAGGACATAAAGGATTTTGACAGTTCAGTAGCCGCAATGCTTCAAGTCACACCCACGAAGCTTGAAAATTTCATTAGAAAATTAAAAAGAGATGACAATGAGAAAGTTACATGTATTTTTGTTGACACTTGTATTCGTTTTTGCCTAAGGTGTTTGTATATGTCATGAACAATAAATCTTTATTCTCTTTCCTATTTGATTAACTTCTACCACAATAATAATAAAACAAGTTAAGTCAACAACACCTTAAAGAAGTATTTAATCAAGGACAAATGATCAAAATGCTATCTCAAGAATTGAATGCTTGTAATATGTTAGAATAGTCTAAAAAGTTCCTTTGATTGACCCTTGTGCTCACGTTAATGGTCTTAAAAAATTTCATAAGGCTTTTGACAAAAGGGCGCAATCTCCTTGGGAGATACAAGTTTTAAAACCAACCTATATAAGATAATTCTCGAACGTTGGAGTTTTTTTTTAGAAAACACCTATTAGGTGGACCCAAATTGATAAGCTTAATATAAGACACCTTATTCCAAATACCCAATATGAACTTATTATTTTAAGCAAATGTAAATCAGTCAGTTAAAAATTGCTTATAAGATCGAGTAGCAAAAGTTTTTTGTGCGTCTTATAATTCAAGGATAGGTGTATGCATAATAATTACTAGGGTAATTATATTATTCATGCACAATATTAAGATCCTTTTGAAGCCCCCTATCATTTTAATCAAGTAGTAAGAGGCTTGTGATTACGCTGTGAATCGAATGTTCATACTAAGTTACCGCGAGAAGAACTAAATGTATGATTGGAGACAAATGAACAAGGCTGGAAAAATATGTTCGGTATTAAGATGGGAGGTTGAAGTAAACTGTAACGGCGAGTGGAAGTTTGAGGATGTGGAAAACATAGTGCTAAGGTTAGGACACCATAACTAGTTTGAAAATCAAAGCCAACTTTGGAGGTCGAAAGGATATGTAGACGTGTATGGAAACGAAAATAATGAGGCCTTTGTAACATGAGTGTGGAATCAATGGTAAGTTTCAATAGATATGTCAGAACGAATAAATATTGAGAAAATAATATATTATCATGCAGAGAAACCTTTTGGAACATTATAGGGTCATCGGAGTTGTTGAGAATTTGGAATGGAAAAAGACGAATCTACCATGAGATCGGTATGAAGATCCAACCTTGACCATACTTTCGTTGCCCATATTCATAACACATATTGACATTATGAACATCGATGCGGTTGTTTTGATCTTGGTCCTACGAATGATGCCATTGATGAATATATGCATCCACAAAATTGTATGATATTGTAAAATAGCTCTGATCTTGGATCCGACATAACCTGAAACAAATCAATTAGCCATATTCTCACGTTGGAACATGAGATACACTATGATGATAAAGTTAGTATCTTAGGAATGAAAAATAGAGAACAAGATAATAAGATTTTAGGTCTTTGATGAGTATTTAGAATGTAACATGTTTGATGTCTTCCCGTTTGTATTTATAGGTGATGAATACCTATTAGATTAATATATGGATTCTTTGGAATCTTCTTGTAGTAGCCCAAAATAAGGATAAAATTTTGTTTTAAAATTCATTCAAATCACACGATACTAATATCAAAATAGTCAAAAGAGTATCATAATAAAATGTTATCAGAGTACAAATTCCCAAAATCTCTAAATGCAGAAACCAGAGGGTGATGCGGTGCGATCAGGCTGGGCCCTTCCCCTTCGAACTGGAAGTATCTAAAACATAAACTAAAATTTTTATGCACAAATCTTAGTGAGTTCCCCCAAAATACAACATACTAAACAAACATACTGCCAAGCATATATGGATGCTTTCTTACCCTTTCGGTCTATTTCAACCGGATACTATCAAGCATATATGGGTGCTTGCAATCCCCTTTGGTTTATTTCAACTGGATACTATCAATCATAGTTGGGGGCTTGCAATCCCCTTCGGTCTATTTCAACCAAATTCTGAGTATATTTCACCCCTACGACTATCATAACAAGAATCATAGAGTCATCAAGCATTACAAGCATAACTGATCATTATCACAAAGACAATCATCACACTACATCATAAACTAGTAGGCCGACATTGGTACTTTCGACCCATGAATACAGCGAAGGAAGACTCACCTCAGACTAAAGCTATCATTCACACTCGGGCTGCTGACTCGTGGAATCCTCTCACTAGATCACAAATATAAAACCTTAATTAAGAATTAGGTTAATAGTCTAACCCGAGAGTCCAAACCCTAACCTTGACTTAAAGACAAGGGTTGCTTAACCCTTGCCTTAATGGGCTTCTCACCAAGGCCCAAATTTACATTAGTCCAAATAGGCATTCCAAGCCCAACGAAAAGACCCTAAGGCCCAATATGGGCCCAAGAGCTCCTAAAATGGCCAAAAGCCCAAAAATGCCTTGTCACAACATGAAGGTCCGAGGCCGAAATCTAGAAAAGGCAAAGAGCCCAACAAAACTCATGCCCAAAGTCACCTAAGTCCACTGGCTACATACGCGCGCGACTTACTTGGCTTATACGACCATCATATGCTGGTCTTGATCCGGAGTCGGGACACTAGCCTAGTACGCGCAACATACACTGGAGTACACATGGCATACTGGTCATCCAACCCAAAAATGCTTCCATGACTTAATCCATTAATTTATAATGTCCAAGACTCAGGTCCAAGTTCATCATAACGTATTAAGCCGTAAAGTTATAAACTTTATGCTTTTGCATGCCTTGTTGCGGCTCAAACTATGAATTAAGGCCTCTAACTCACTTAGGAGCTCACAAACACATGCATGGTTGAGTCTCAACCTCCAAGATACGATTTTTATGACTCCAAACACTTCCAAAAGTCTAAAAGGACAACTCAAATAGCCTAGAGTAACTCATACTCCAAGAAACCAAGTTATGGGACCAAAAGATGCTAAAATCTACCCTAAAACTAGATCTAAGATAAGAATGATCAAGGTTCAGACTTTATACCTTTAATAGGCTAGAAATGGTGCACAAAATCTGGATCCACAAACTCATTTATCTCCTTTGCTTCTTCCCAAACTTCCTTCTTTTTCAAACCTAAGCAGTTATCGTGGTTGAAATTTCAATAGTGGTTACATGCCACTATTTGAAATCGTGTTTATCACGGTGGTATAGTGGTGGTATAACGGTTTTTAATATCATATGTAATTTATATTATATATTTATACAAAGTTTATATATATTAGAGTATTAATACTATATAGAATTCATATTATAAAACTTCATAGAAGAACATCACATAAACCATATATATAATACTCTAATATAGTAACATAGAAACTAAAAAGTGTCAAAGTGTCATTGCAACTCAATCCGTTCATGGTTTCTAAGTACAGAAAAAGACGAGAAAGAGAAGTTGTCATTTGTTGTTTTGTAGTTTGTAATTAATTAAATTTATTGGACTTATTAAAACAAACGTTTAGTGGACAAATTAAAAAAATACATATTTAATAATGAAATAGTCCACAATCAGTTTTTTCTTTGTAAAAGTAGCTCAATGTGTGTGAAATTGAAAAAACGGGTGTAGCGTCGCTATAGTGTTGATGAAATTCGTGGTAAATAGCGGTCAATCGCGCCAATAATAGCGTCACCGCTATTCGTAAACGCTATTTCAAAATAGCGGTTCAGTAATACCGCAAAATGCTATAGCGTTTCTATAGCACCGCTATTGCACGCTATTGATAGCATAGCTTCAAACCTCCAAAGAACACACAACACTCAAGGTAAGCTCAAAAATGCACTCAAGAAGGCTAGGGTTCAAGATTGGTACTAAAAGGACAGCAGAGTCTGAAAGGGTAATGGACTTGACGTACTTAAGATCATTAAATAGGGTAAAAACCCTAAAATTTAGGGTTTGCCTCTGGCTTAAGTACACCCAGCAGACGCATGGGTACGCCCAACGTACATCGGGATCATCCCGATGGCACGAAAGCAAGGAGTACACTATGTGTATCGAATGTACGCCTAACGTACTTACGGACCCTTCATCGCCTTTTTAATTGAATTAAATAGATTAACTTCATACCTGATTACTCGGGCGCTACGCTTCTATAGATTCCTTAAAATTTGGGATATAGCCGGTTTAAACTGTATATATGATAATATATATGGAAAATATGTAATATATATATATATATATATATATATATATATATATATATATATATATATATATATATATATATATATATATATATATATATATATATATATATAACGTACCTTATAATTAAACACAACAAAGAGATAGATCATTATATAGTCTCCATGCGTTTAAATTAATGACATTATTATCTTTAGTTATTTTTGTTGTGAAATTCTGCATGCACCATTTTTAATACAAAGTATCAAATTATTTCGTAGTTTTATAGTCAAAGTGAAATTGATAAAACTCGTAAATCTATAATTCAATATATAACTAGAAATGTGGATGCTTCCTTCCTTTTAGTTTATTTGGGTATTCCAGCGAGACAAAATGTCTTGGACTAGTGTTTGGTTGCCTCTTATGGACCGTTTTCAGAATAAGTTGTCGGGTTAGAAAGCGAAATGTTTTTCTATTTGTGGTTTCATACCTTGTTGAAGTTAGTGTGAAAGTTTGGGAAGTTACTTAATGTCGATGTTTCTACTGCCATATTTTATGTTTTACTCTCTCGAGTCCCTAAGGGAAAAATTCTTTTGGGGGTGTTAATCTAGATGAGATGAGGTTACATTGGTTCAGGTAGGATAAAGTCTTGACAAGTAGGAATGACGGTGGATTGGGGGTGGGGAGTTTGTTTGCTTTTAAGAGGGCTACGCTCTTCCTTTAGAGATGCAACTTCTTTCATTGTCAGTATTCTATGTGGGTGAGTGTCGTCCATATGTTGTATGGTAAGGATGGAGGGTATACTTCTTTGATTCCAAGAAGAGTATGGTCTGGTCCTTAGAATGGAATCATTCGTATGTTGCGTCAGTTGAGAGATCAGGGGTTCGACTTATAGTCCCAGTGCCCAATTCGGGTGGGGGATAGGAGGTTTACATATTTTTGGCATGGTATGTGGTTAGGTGATATGCTCCTTGTAACGATGTTTCATAGGATCCTCGCTCCAGACATCCATACGTAATTGTTGGTAAAAGACCGTGTATGAGTAGGGTGGGACATGGGGTCATTGTATCGTCCCCCAAGAGGTGGGATTCCCAACCTGACTACTATTCATATGTTAGTCTCGTGGTTAGATTTTATTAGGTTGGCTGGAGACCGACGAAACACGTTTGATGTTGTGGTAATGACATTTTTTTGTTGTATTTGAAATTCTAGAAATTTAATTATTTTACTACAGTAATGCCTTGAAAATCCTTCATTTTTATGACGTGGTTGATGGAACTTTTGTTTGAATTAATTTCTAATAGGTCTATTAAAACTAATTTATGTTGAGTTTTTGGTTAAATAATGATGATGTATGGAAATCGTCTATTGCATACGTGTGCACATGCTGACGACGTGTAATTCAACATTATGAATATCAAGTCTGATTAATCCATATTCGAAAAGCCGGGGTAAGATGCAAACAATAAGTCACAACTTGGTATGTATCTATTAACCCGGTTTCACGAAAAGTAACGAAATTAAAGATTTAGAATACCTTATTTAACTTGTAGTATATCGGAGTGCTTGAGTTTGTTCTATTTTCTTGATTGAGTAACTAAAATATGATTTTGGTTTTCACTAAAAGATTCGAACGAACGTACTCTCTCTAGAGCTATGTAACTTTCTCCTGCTACATCGTAATGATGAAAATGAAAATAATAACTAAATAGCCTTTATGCATATAGTATGGTGGGTTTTGTGTTTATGTACTGGTGGGCTAAAATAGGACCACAAATCCATAACTAATATCGAGATTCAAGGCGATGGAGTTTTTTTTGGAAATTTGGTAAAAATGTTTATATTTTTTATTAACTTTGTATATATATATATATATATATATATATATATATATATATATATATATATATATATATATATATATATATATATATATATATATATATATATATATGTTGTATATATAACAAACTCTAAGTGTGTTTGTGTTCTCCTCCATAAAGACTTCGAAACGATATATTATATGTCCAAAATAGAGTATAAGTGAATGAGATATCGATACTCAAAGATGAGTATTTGAAAATAAGTTTAGCAAAAGAGAGGAATGTGGGAATGAGTCCCACATTGGTAGAGAGAACAAATTCAACAAGGTTTATAAGCTTTATTGCATGGAAGGCTTACAAGCTTGTGTCTATAGTTATGTTACAATTTCTACCCGCGTGTAGGAGGGGGTGCAAATCTTGGTTCCGTAGACCAAAAACACCGAACTCGTGCATGGGCGCGACCTGCGGACACGAATGTAGCTCTGATTGCGTAATTAATGACATTTATTGTCATTAAACGCTCAATCAGTTAGTGATTTCTTTCCGTTTCACGATTCAACTATAAAAGAAGACCTTGTCTTCTCATTCAAACACACGAATGAAACTACTCTTCTTCTTCTTCCTTCTCTGCCGGCGATTCTTTCAGGCAAGTGGTGATATCTGGCAGTACACAATATTGTTTAGGTTGTTGTACCCTGGGAACAGACGGCGAATCTGTTTAAGGGAATCAAGTCCAACTCGAGCCTCAACCACATCGTTTGCATCTAATTTTTCTTTACAGGAACCTTTCAAGGACGAAAACGAAGACCTTGTACTAACAGTCTTAAACAGATTTATTCTTTTTTCTAATACTTTTGTTTTCTGTTCTTTTATTCTAAAATCGATTTTGTATCGATTTTTTTTTCTTCTTGTAATAATATATTTCATTGTGCTTACGATTCTTTCAGAATGTCTAAACTCCCGTTAGTACTGGAACTCCTGCTGTTGGTGCTACCCCTGCTGTGAACCCAAATGCACCGGTTCCAAACATCATGGATAATCATGCTGAAAGACCTGAAAAATTTTCTGGTCTGAACTTCAAGAGGTGGCAACGAAAGATGCTGTTCTACTTGACCACGTTGAACCTGGCTCGGTTCCTAACAGAAACTGCTCCTGTAAATGCTGAGGGGTAGGCTGATGCTCAATCTGTGACTGCAGTGGATGCATGGAAGCATTTAGAATTTCTGTGTCGCAACTATGTGTTGAATAGGCTAACAGATGCACTTTACAATGTTTATTGTAAAGTTGCAACTGCTAAGGAACTATGGGAGTCGTTGTAAAGGAAGTATAAGACAGAGGATGTCGGAACTAAGAAGCATGTTGTTGCTAAGTTCTTGGAATACAAAATGGTTGACTCGAAATCTGTTATGAGTCAAGTCCAAGGCCTTCAGGTTATCATACATGATAACAATGCAGAAGGGATGGATCTTAATGAATCATTCCAAGTTGCATCAATAGAATGGCCTTGAAGAAAGGAGATGTTTGTGGAGGAACTGGTGGTGCGTCTTCGCATTAAAGAAGACAATAGAATGGCCTTGAAGAAAGCCAGTGTAGTTGAATCTTCTAAGGTTCATATGGTGGAAGCTGGTCAAACTTCCAAAAGCAAAGGCAAGGGACCTCACAAAGGGAAAGCAAAGGGAAAAAACCTAGGCCCTAAGGCATGAACTTTCAAGAAGAAGTTCAAGTGCTACAACTGTGGCCAACCGGGTCACAAGGCTTCGGAGTGCCCTCAACCTAAGAGGGAAAACCGTCAAGCAAACATGGTGAATGATAACATGGAGATGGTGGCCATGATAACTGATCTCACGACTATGGTTTCTGAAGTGAATCTCATGAATACAAATTCAAAGGAGTGGTGGATTGACACGGGAGCTACTTGTCATGTGTGTGATGACAAAAGTGTTTTCAACAACTACAAAGAAGTTGAAGATGGTGAAAAGCTCTACATGGGAAATGCAGCTACCGCGGATATCAAAGGTGTTGGTGATGTCATTCTAAAAATGACTTCGGGGAAAGAAGTGAAGCTTAAGGATGTTTTGTATGTTCCTGAACTTTGTAAGAATCTAGTGTCGGGTGGTTTGTTGAACCAATTTTGTTTTAAGCTAGTGTTTGAGTCAGACAAGTTTGTTTTGTCCAAAAATGGTATGTTTGTGGGAAAAGGATATGCCTTGAATGGCATGTTCAAATTGAACGTAATGGTGACAAACAAAATGAATAATGAAAGTTCTAGTTCTGCTTATTTTCTTGAGTGTTCAAATGTTTGGCATGGTCGCTTAGGACATGTAAATTACAATTCAATTAAGCGATTAATTAAACTAGAATAATACCAAAACATAATATTGACTCAAATAACAAATGTCCCACATGTGTTGAAGCCAAACAAACTAGATTGTCTTTCCAAATAATCAAAAGAAACACAGAACCTCTTGATTTAATTCACATTGATGTGTGTGATCTAAAGTCAATTCCTACTCAAGGTGGGAACAAATACTTCATTACATTTATCGATGATAGCACGAAATATTGCTACATATATTTACTTAAGAGTAAAGATGAAGCAATAGACAAGTTTGTCTTGTACAAAAATGAAGTTGAGAATTAACTCAAAAAGAGAATTAAAGTGGTTAGAAGTAATAGGGGTGGGGAATATGTTTCTCCCTATGCTGATTTTTGTGCTAAAAATGGAATTTGTCATGACTTCACATCGCCCTATTCACCTCAATCCAATGGAATTGTTGAAAGAAAGAACCGTACCTTCAAAGAAATGGTCAATGCCATGATAATTAGTTCGGGTGTAAACCAGTCAATGTGGGGGGAAGCTATTTTGTCGGCTAACTATCTTTTAAATAAGATAGCTCGCAAAGAAAATAATGAAACACCGTATGAACTTTAGATGGGAAGAAATCCATCGTATAAGTACTTACGAGTGTGGGGGTGCCTAGCTAAAGTTGTAGTGCCACCACCTAAGGTACAAAAGTTTGGGCCTAAAACAGCGGATTGTGTATTCATTGGGTATGCACAAAGTAGTAGTGCTTATCGGTTCCTTGTGCATGATTCTAAGAATCCTGAAATACTCATGAATACCATAATGGAATCAAGGAATGCTTCATTCTTTGAAGATGTGTTTCCCTGTTTGAACAAGGAAGTTGAAAGCCCATCTTTACCAAATAACGAAGCTGCTCGAGAGGAAGAACAAGCTCAATCTAAGGAGGAAGAGATAGAACCCGGAAGAAGTAAGAGGGCTAGAGTTGAAAAATCATTTGGTGATGATTTTTTCACCTATGTGGTGGAAAGTGAACCTAAAACCTACCAAGAGGCGGTAAGTTCTTCCGAGGGACCTTAATGGAAAGAAGCCATCAAAAATGAGGTAGAATCTATCTTACAAAATCATACATGGGAACTAGTGGATCTACCTACAGGTAGCAAGCCACTAGGTTACCGTTGGATTTTTAAGAGAAAGATGAAACCTGATGGCAGTATTGATAAATACAAGGCAAGACAAGTAATGAAAGGTTTTAGACAAAAGGAAGGTGTAGACTACTTTGATACCTATTCGCCGGTAACGGGGATAACATCCATTAGATTAGTTCTTGCCATTGCAGCTATCAGAAACTTGCAAGTTCATCAAATGGATGTGAAAACAGCTTTCCTAAATGGGGAGTTGGAAGAAGAAATTTATATGGAGCAACCTGAGGGATTCATTGCCTCAAGACAAGAGAACAAGGTTTGTAAACTTGTTAAGTCTCTATATGGATTAAAACAAGCTCCTAAACAATGGCATCAAAAGTTTGATCAAGTCATGATGGAAAGTGGCTTTAGACTCAATGAGTGTGATAAGTGTATCTATGTGAAAAAAAACCACTCATGGTTATGTCATCTTGTGTTTGTATGTTGATGATATGCTTATAGTGATGACAAGATAATAAGATCCACGAAGGATATGTTGAAATCCAGGTTCGACATGAAAGATATGGGTTTAGCAGATGTGATTCTTGGAGTGAAGATCACAAGAACCCAAAGTGGTTTGATTTTTAGTCAAACACACTATGTGGTTAAAATTCTTGAAAAATTTGCTAAGGGAGACACTAGCATAGCTAGAAATCCAATTGACACTAGTCAACATCTACGTAAAAATAGAGGTGATAGTGTTAATCAAGTGGAATATTCGAGAATTATTGGCAGTCTGATGTATCTAATGAGTTGTACCAGACCTGACTTAGCATATGCTATGAGCAGACTAAGTAGATACACTAGTAAACCCAGTTCTGAACACTGGAAGAGTATTACTAGGTTGCTGAGGTATGTGAGATACACGCAAGAATATGGACTGCATTATGGCAGATATCCAGCAGTTATCGAAGGATACACGGATGCAAATTGGATATCTGACATAAAAGATTCCAGATCTACAAGTGGATATGTGTTTACACTTGGAGGTGTTGCTGTAGCATGGAAATCATCCAAGCAAATAGTTATATCTATTTCCACGATTGAATCTGAATTTATCGCCTTAGATATTTGTGCTGAAGATGTGGAGTGGCTACGTCAATTTGTAGAGGACATTCTCGAATGGCCTAAGCCGGTAACGGCCATATGTATACATTGTGATAACCAATCGGCAATTGGTAGAGCTCAAAGTACAATGTATAATGGGAAATCAAGGCACATTAGGCGTAGACATAAAACGATACGACAACTAATCTCTACGGGGGTTATCACGGTTGACTGGGTGAAGTCAAAGGATAACATTGTGGATCTGCTTACAAAAGGCTTGAGTAGAGATGTAGTTTATGTCACACCCCAAAACCAAGAACGGTGGAAACGTTCTGGGGCGGAGGACGTCATGTAAGGTAATCACAACACAGTAAATGTAAATAAGCAAACAACATCATCCATTGCATTAAATATATAAATTTAATACATGCGTGTTCTGTACAGTTTTAGACACCAAAAATATAACGTAAATCAAAATAATAAAATGATGAGTCTTGAGTGCGCTCCATCATCTCAAAAGCTGGCATCGGTACCTGTCTACTGATGACCTGAGAATACAAGTTATTTTGAAAGAGTTTATCAGCATTAAGTTGGTGAGTTCATAAGTATTTTTAATGTAGGTGTCTGTTATCAAAAACGTTTGAACATGTCTCAAGTATAAGTTCATGTATGTAAGTGTTTGTAAAAGTTTGAATCTCTCAGAAAAACCTATATTTTCTAAAATAGTAGCCTTCTACCAAGGCTTTAACTGTTTTGTAGGTTCGCTTGTTGTAAAAGTGTGTAAATTCCCAAGTGCAACTATCTTTTATCAAAATATAGTTTGTACATTAAAATTTAAGTGAGGTTATCACAAAAAAATGTGTAATGGGTAAATCATTGTAGTACTGTAGCTTAGTTTTATAGTGACTACTGCTGTACTAATTACCTTAACCGGATTTATATTAAGGTATAACGTGATAATTGCACCATACTATCGACTGATAACAACGACATAAAGAACGGTCGTAATAACGGAATGACGTTTGGCACCCGCACACCTGCAGGTCCGGCTGTAGCTAGAAGCAAGGTGTAGGATAGTCAATCCAGTATAGATGTATACGCAAACTCAACGCTCTCCCTCCAAGAGAATTCTGGCTACAACTCGGGCCATGACATTTAAGGCATGCTCCGATACAGTGGATCACATTTGTTATCGTATTCTTGCATATGTGATGGAATGTTACTCGTTCTAGTATAGTTGTATATGTTCTCATAGTATAGTTGTATATATTCTCTTCCTAGTATAGACTAATGAATGAACTGACTCATTGATCTAGCAGTTGTAATAGTATGATTCTGTGTTACCCCGATGGTAACTTGCTAACGGTGCGTCTAGTACGTATGATTATGGAAGTACTTTTATGTCTATATATGTATATTTGATATATAATTAATATGGAAACGACCTTCGGATGGTCACCCGAAATCCCACCAGACCACATCCAAATCGAGAAAAAGAAAATAGGGTGGATGGCCTTCCTAAGCCCTTTAAACATTATTTATACATCTATACATATATGGGCATGCAATTTATAATATAAAAGCATAAATAAGTTTTTATAAGACATTTGAAACATAAGTATTATTTTTAAAGAAAGATCGACTTGATGTCAATCTATAGAACAATTTGAAGGCGTAGGGTTGGTTAAAACAGTTTAAGTATAAGGAACATTTGTTTAAATAACAGTTGTAATATAATTTGAAAAGTAAATGGGATTGTAAAACATTTTGAAGTAAAATGGTTTGATAGACAGTTTGAACAGTGATAAAATCACTGGTTTCCCTTAGTTATTAATCACATGTGATTAATGCAATCACATGTGATTGAAGCAATAACTAAAAGTATTTAGCTTGTATCCCCCCCCCTTGAAAGCATATAAAAGCATTTAGAATATTTAAAAAGGTTGATTAAGGGGTATGAAACTCACCTGAAAGTTTGAAGATAGCGAGATGGAAAACCGGGCAGAGTTTCGTCTCGGGAAACGGATTTTTCTCGGGATTCTCGGGAATCTCGGGAGTAAAATCGACCCTCGGGACTTGAGCAAAAAGGCCAAAGCTTCGGGTTTGAACGGGCACGGAAAACGAGGCAAGACGCAAGAGAAAAGAGAAGAATTGAGCAAAGTTTTCGGAAAGCCTCGCATTCTATTTATAGGAAGGATGAACCGCCTCGGTACGCGGGGCGTACGCTCGTACGCAGCGCGTACGCGTACGTCATGCATGACCGAAGCCTCGACTGCCTCGGCTTCGGGTGGGATGGGTCGCTGGGGAGGCGGGTCGGACGGGACAGCGGGTCGGATGGGACGGCGGGTCGGACGGGTCGGACGCTTCGGACGGGTCGGACGGGTCGGACCCCTCGGATAGGGCGACGTTGACGATCCGAGGCCCTTGATCTCAGTACGCGGGGCGTACGAAGGTACGCAGGGCATACTTCGGTCCTATCCGATGACTCGCCTTCGGATAATACCGGGAGTTTATAATTAAATTTATATTTATTTTAAATAAACTTAAAAAATTCATATCTCTCTCATACGAACTCCGTTTTTGACGTTCTTTATATCCACGCGAAGGTGAGACCATGATCTATAACTTTCGTTTAGATTCCGTTGGCAAATTCTGAAATTATTTTTATTATTTATTTATTAAAATGACGTGATTAAGGAATTTCTTCAAAAATTCATAAATTCCTCATCCGAAGTCTTTTTATGTATGCAAACCTTGATATGATTCCTACTACTTTATTTAACCCGAATAAGATTTTAGGAAGGTTACATTTTGACCTAAATTTGATTGGTTTTACATTACATTGACTCGAAATATCGGGTTGTCACATCATTCCCCCGTTAGAAGGAATTTCGTCCCGAAATTAGAATTTTAAGCAAGTTAGAAATTACAAATAACTAAGCAAAAAGGTGAGGGTATTTCAGTTTCATCTGATCCTCACGTTCCCAAGTGAATTCCGGTCCTCACTTGGCATTCCAGCGAACCTTCACGATAGGGATACGGCTTTGCTTTGTCTGCTTGACCTCACGGTCCATGATCTCTACAGGTTCTTCCACGAAGTTGAGGCTCTCGTTGATTTCGATCTCATCGAGTGGGATTACAAGAGTCTCATCGGATAGACACTTTTTCAAGTTAGATACGTGGAATGTAGAATGTACGTTACGAAGTGCGTCTAGTAGTTCGAGTTTGTAAGCTACGGGGCCGACTCTTGCAAGAATCTCGAAAGGCCCTATGTACCTCGGATTAAGCTTTCCACGCTTGCCGAAGCGTATCAAGCCCTTCCAGGGTGAGAGTTTGAGGAGGACTCGGTCTCCCACCTGAAATTCCAAAGGTTTCCTTCGTTTATCAGCGTAGCTCTTCTGTCGGTCTCTAGAGGCTTTCAATCGTTCACGGATCTGAACGATTTTCTCTGTTGTTTCCCGAATGATCTCCAGACCGGTGAGAGTACTGTCGGAAGTTTGCCCCCTGGCTAATTAGGTATCACCCACCTCAGCCCAGCACAGAGGGGATCTGCACTTACGGCCGTAGAAAGCTTCAAACGGAGCAGCCTTGATGCTCGTGTGATAACTGTTATTATAGGAAAACTCGACAAGGGGTAAATGAGTATCCCATGCCTTCCCAAAGTCAATCACGCAGGCTCGCAACATATCTTCCAGAGTTTGGATGGTCCTCTCACTCTGTCTGTCGGTCTGTGGATGGTAGGTTGTGCTCATGTCTAGCCTCGTTCCTAGGGAATGTTGTAGTGATTGCCAAAATCTCGAGGTGAACCTACTATCTCTATCGGAGATAATGGAACTAGGTACACCATGTAGCCGTACAATTTCTCTAATGTATGTTCTCGTAAGTTTCTCCATCTTGTCGGTTTCTTTGATAGGCAGGAAGTGTGCAGACTTGGTCAATCTATCAACGATGACCCATATGGTGTCAAGTCCACCCGTCGTCTTGGGCAACTTGGTTATGAAATCCATAGTGATCCGCTCCCACTTCCATTCCGGGATCTCTGGTTGTTGCAGTAAGCCAGAGGGCTTCTGGTACTCGACCTTAACCTTTGCGCAAGTAAGGCATTTACTTACGAAGGTAGCAATTTCTGCTTTCATATTAGGCCACCAGTATAGCTTCTTAAGATCCAGATACATCTTATCTGAACCTGGGTGGATGGAATACCGAGTGTTGTGCGCCTCGGTCATGACCAAGTCTCGGAAACCACCGTGTTTCGGTGTCCAGATCCGGTTCATGAAATATAAGGCTCCGTCACCCTTGGCTTCTAAATTCTTGTCCATTCCCCTAAGGGATTCATTCGTCACATTTTCAGGTTTCATGGCTTCAAGTTGAGCCTCCTGAATTTGCTTAGACAAGTGTGAATGGATGGTTATTGACAACGACTTGATCTTGCGACCAGAATATTCCTTCCGACTTAGGGCGTCTGCTACTACGTTGGCTTTACCCGGATGATAACGAATATCGCATTCGTAATCACTGAGTAGCTCGACCCACCGTCGTTGTCTCATGTTGAGCTCCTTTTGATCCAAAATGTGTTGTAAACTCTTGTGGTCGGTAAAGATAGTGCTCTTCGTTCCATACAAGTAATGTCTCCAGATCTTCAGAGCAAACACCACTGCTCCTAGTTCAACATCGTGGGTCGTGTAGTTAAACTCGTGTGTCTTCAATTGTCTCGAGGCGTAGGCGATGACCTTACCTCGCTGCATCAGAACACATCCGAGCCCTTGATTCGATGCATCGCAATAAACTACGAAGTCTTCTATTCCTTCGGGAAGGGATAGTATTGGTGCGGTGCACAAGGCTCGTTTGAGCGTTTGGAACGCTCTTTCTTATTTCTCTTCCCAGTCAAAGGCCACGCCTTTCTGGGTTAGGGTTGTAAGAGGTTTCGCTATTCGAGAGAAGTTATGAATGAATCTGCGGTAGTAGCCAGCGAGACCTAGAAATTGACGAATTTCTGTAGGCGTCTTCGGTGCTGACCAGTTTTCAATGGCTTTAATTTTGGATGGGTCCACGTGGATTCCCTCTTCACTTACTATGTGTCCTAAGAATTCAACTCTCCGGATCCAAAATTCACATTTCGAGAACTTCGCATAAAGCTTCTCTTTTCGTAAAGTCTCTAGAATTTGTCGCAGATGATCGCCATGTTCTTTCTTACTTCGGGAGTAGATCAGGATGTCGTCAATGAAAATGATGACGAACTGATCCAAGTAGGGTCGGCATACTCTATTCATCAGATCCATGAAGACTGCGGGCGCATTGGTCAATCCGAATGGCATCACCACGAACTCGTAATGTCCGTAACGAGTTCGGAAGGCGGTCTTCCGCACATCCTCCTCTAGCACTCGTAACTGGTGATATCCGGATCTCAGATCAATCTTAGAAAAATAGTTCGCCCCTTGCAGTTGGTCGAATAGGTCATCTATGCGAGGCAGAGGGTAACGATTCTTGACCGTCAGTTTGTTGAGTTCTCTGTAGTCAATACACATACGGAAGGATCCGTCCTTCTTCTTAACGAACAGGACCGGTGCTCCCCAAGGTGAGAAACTCGGTCTTATAAAGCCCTTGCTGAGCAGTTCGTTAAGTTGACCAGAGAGTTCCTGCATCTCAGCTGGTGCTAAGCGGTAGGGCGACTTGGCTACTGGGGTAGCTCCTGGGACTAAGTCGATTCTGAACTCGACTTGTCGTTGCGGAGGTAACCCGGGTAGTTCTTCTGGGAAAATGTCGGGGAAGTCGCTCACTACAGGGATGTTCTTTAGTTCTTTCGTTTCGAGGCTCGTGTCGACGACGTGAGCAAGGAATGCATGGTATTCCTTATGCAGGTATTTCTGTGCTTGAATATTTGATATGATGCGAAGACTTGCACCGGGTTTGTCGCCATAGACTATAAGAGTTTCGTTAGACGGAAGGTTTAGACGGACTGCATTCTCGAAGCACATGATGTCGGCACGATGAAGGCTTAACCAGTCCATGCCAATGATAACGTCGAAACTTTTTATTGAGACTAGCATGAGGTTGATTGGAAATGAATGGTTATCTAGAGTTAGGGTACAACCTAAGTATATGCTACTCGTATTTTCAGTTTTTCCATTAGCCATTTCTACTGTGAATATTTCTTTGAGTGCGTGCGGTGGTTGATTAAGCATGCGAGCAAATTTATGGTTTACGAAGCTTCGCTCTGCTCCACTATCGAACAGAATGCATGCATAGGAGTTATCGAGGAGGAACGTACCGGTCACCACTGTCGGGTCAGCAACTGCTTCCCCGTGGCCTATAGCTAGTACCCTCCCTGCTCCTCCCGCATTCCTCGCTTTGGGGCAGTCCCTCTTAAAGTGGCCTGCTTCGCCACATCCATAGCAGGTTGGGCTCGCGCCAGAGCCAGGGACTTGGTTGATAGGTTGTGCCGGGAACTTACAGAATCGGACGGTGTGTCCTTTCCTGTTGCAGTTAGAGCACTGCATTTCACGGCAGGGGCCGTTGTGGTGGTAGTTGCATTTGTTGCACTTGGGCGAACTTCCAGCATACCGACTCACCGGAGCAGCAGTAGCAGCAGTAGGGGTTATTGCGGCATGAATTGCCACCATTTGCTGCTTTTTGGCAGCCTGCTACTTCTTCTTTTCATCCCAGAATTTCCGCTTAGTATCGACGGGTTTGGAGGGTTCCGGGATGGCTAGGGTGGTTGTGGTTGCAGGGGTTTTGACTCCATGGTCAATGAGTCGTTGTGCCAATCGTTTGGCACTGTCGAAGGTAGCGGGGTTTGACGCTAGCACATTCCCCTGATACGGAGGCACTAGCCCCCATATGTACCTCTCGATCTTCTTCCCCTCGGTGGGAACCATATTGGGGCATAGGGCCACCAGTTCGCTGAATCGGGCAGTATAAGCGACCACATTGGTGCCCTTCATCGCCAGGTTCCAGAGTTCCTGCTCCAGTTTCTGGATCTCGCCCCTCGGGCAGTATTCCTCAGTCATGAGGTCTTTCATTGTTTCCCAGCCCATGTCGTTGGCTACGACGAGAGTTAGTGCCTTAACATGGCTGTTCCACCATGTCAGGGCCTTTCCTTCAAAAGTGCATGCGGCGTACTTGACTTTACTCGCCGCAGGACATGAACAGATTTCGAAGACTGATTCAGTCTTCTCGAGCCATTGCGAGAGGGCAATGACTCCGCCGGTGCCGTAAAAAGGCTTCGGCTGGCAATTTGTGAAATCCTTGTATGAGCATTCTCTCGAGCGCACAGGGGTTTCAACCGGTGTTGACTCCACAGGGGTTCCACCTCTGCTGGCATCAGAAGAGTGATACTGAGCCATGGCAGTTGCCACTGCTGCAGCTACGGCAGCATTCAGGGCTATAGTATCGATGACCGGAGGCGGAGGAGGTGGTGGTGCAGGATTATTCCTGGGAGATTTGTGAGGAGGCATCTTTCAGCTATAAGTTTATAAAGATAAGAAAACGGTCAGAATCAATTTGTAAGCAACGTGAGAGTGACACATGGACTAACTAAACATAGTCGAACAGTTGAAAGAGTGCTTGGAACCACAATAAGAAATATTATTAGGAAAGCACAAGTGTATAGATTTTTCCCCAGATAGATAGATCTCAAAAAAATACTGGTATTACTGATGTAATAAGTTCAGAGAAAATCGACCTAACAGTAGGTCATACATCACACCATATAGAAAAGTTTGACAGTTCTTAGATTTCAAATTTGAGTACGGAAAGTTAGAAATATTTTACACACAAGTGCTACTTGGAGCACAGATGTTAAAGGCTATCCTTTAATTAAAAGACGGAGATGTACTAGACATCAACCAACGGCGATGGGAAAATCCCGGGCGAGTACTGCGGTCGGGCACTTGACGAAACACCTCCTGAATGTGTCGATCCTGAGTCCTCTGACGAGCTCGAAGTTCCAAAATTTCAGCTCGTGAGGCAGCCAACTGCTACTGCAGGGTTTTATTTGTTCTCCGGGTCCGTTCTATGTCTTCTTCAAGACGGCGGATGCGGACTGTGTTGACACCTGAGATGGCATCAAACTCTATGACCCGGTCGATGGCTGCTCGACCTTGCTCGACTTCACAAGCTATTATGTGGATAATGACAGGAAGAGTCCGGTCAGCAGAGCCACCATCGCTGACGTTGTGAATGCTTCGGTCCCCCAAGTATGGTAAGGGTTGACCCTGTTCAACACTCCAGTGATTCAAGTTGTTTGCCCACAAGGGAGTAGGACCTGGAAACGCTGGTCGAGGGTTGTTGTTCGGGGCTTGACCTACTAGCGGTAGGTTGTTGACTTCAGGCTCGGAGTCGGATCCATCAGAAAAGTCTTCTTCGAGGTGATCATCCAAAGGGATTGGATGCTCATCATCGGGCTCTTCATCGATCCACCCGACATTGCCTTCATTTGGAAAGTACTGGTCGCCGTGATGGAATCTAGCCATTAGATCTACGCGAGAAGAGAGGTATACGAATATAGTATACGTGTAACTAGTAGTACAAAATACACCTATAGTATTTTAAGTTTAAGTTTTACTGATCTTCTTGTGGTATTGTTGGTAAGTTTTTAGACTTGTTAACCTATCACAACCATTCTAGGGCATGTGCTAATCACTCCTAGGACCAGCATAGTTGATCAGGCTATGCCATTCCCAGGACTGACCATACATCCCCGAGCTCACTTGTGATATTTAACAATCGTAATACTTTTGTTCTTGTCCTTGTGACACCGGTTTTAGTATGAATGCAGACTAGTATACTTAATTAAATATTTTAATATTTAAAGTATAGACTCTTGGTCAGAGTTTAATCCCTAATGGGTTTATAGTTTAGTATATCTTTTATGGGTTGATATACTCAATTCACTATAAACAATGCTTTGATACCAATCTGTCACACCCCAAAACCAAGAACGGCGGAAACGTTCGGGGGCGGAGGACGTCATGTAAGGTAATCACAACACAGTAAATGTAAATAAGCAAACAACATCATCCATTGCATTAAATATATAAATTTAATACATGCGTGTTCTGTACAGTTTTAGACACCAAAAATATAACGTAAATCAAAATAATAAAATGATGAGTCTTGAGTGCGCTCCATCATCTCAAAAGCTGGCATCGGTACCTGTCTACTGATGACCTGAGAATACAAGTTATTTTGAAAGAGTTTATCAGCATTAAGCTGGTGAGTTCATAAGTATTTTTAATGTAGGTGTCTGTTATCAAAAACGTTTGAACATGTCTCAAGTATAAGTTCATGTATGTAAGTGTTTGTAAAAGTTTGAATCTCTCAGAAAAACCTATATTTTCTAAAATAGTAGCCTTCTACCAAGGCTTTAACTGTTTTGTAGGTTCGCTTGTTGTAAAAGTGTGTAAATTCCCAAGTGCAACTATCTTTTATCAAAATATAGTTTGTACATTAAAATTTAAGTGAGGTTATCACAAAAAAATGTGTAATGGGTAAATCATTGTAGTACTGTAGCTTAGTTTTATAGTGACTACTACTGTACTAATTACCTTAACCGGATTTATATTAAGGTATAACGTGATAATTGCACCATACTATCGACTGATAACAACGACATAAAGAACGGTCGTAATAACGGAATGACGTTTGGCACCCGCACACCTGCAGGTCCGGCTGTAGCTAGCAACAAGGTGTAGGATAGTCAATCCAGTATAGATGTATACGCAAACTGAACGCTCTCCCTCCAAGAGAATTCTGGCTACAACTCGGGCCATGACATTTAAGGCATGCTCCGATACAGTGGATCACATTTGTTATCGTATTCTTGCATATGTGATGGAATGTTACTCGTTCTAGTATAGTTGTATATGTTCTCATATTATAGTTGTATATGTTCTCATAGTATAGTTGTATATATTCTGTTCCTAGTATAGACTCATGAATGAACTGACTCATTGATCTAGCAGTTGTAATAGTATGATTCTGTGTTACCCCGATGGTAACTTGCTAACGGTGCGTCTAGTACGTATGATTATGGAAATACTTTTATGTCTATATATGTATATTTGATATATAATTAATATGGAAACGACCTTCGGATGGTCACCCGAAATCCCACCAGACCACATCCAAATCGAGAAAAAGGAAATAGGGTGGATGGCCTTCCTAAGCCCTTTAAACATTATTTATACATCTATACATATATGGGCATGCAATTTATAATATAAAAGCATAAATAAGTTTTTATAAGACATTTGAAACATAAGTATTATTTTTAAAGAAAGATCGACTTGATGTCAATCTATAGAACAATTTGAAGGCGTAGGGTTGGTTAAAACAGTTTAAGTATAAGGAACATTTGTTTAAATAACAGTTGTAATATAATTTGAAAAGTAAATGGGTTTGTAAAACATTTTGAAGTAAAACGGTTTGATAGACAGTTTGAACAGTGATAAAATCACTGGTTTCCCTTAGTTATTAATCACATGTGATTAATGCAATCACATGTGATTGAAGCAATAACTAAAAGTATTTAGCTTGTATCCCCCCCCCCCCCTTGAAAGCATATAAAAGCATTTAGAATATTTAAAAAGGTTGATTAAGGGGTATGAAACTCACCTGAAAGTTTAAAGATAGCGAGATGGAAAACCGGGCAGAGTTTCGTCTCGGGAAAAAGATTTTTCTCGGGATTCTCGGGAATCTCGGGAGTAAAATCGACCCTCGGGACTTGAGCAAAAAGGCCAGAGCTTCGGGTTTGAACGGGCACGGAAAACGAGGCAAGACACAAGAGAAAAAAGAAGAATTGAGCAAAATTTTCGGAAAGCCTCGCATTCTATTTATAGGAAGGCTGAACCGCCTCGGTACGCGGGGCGTACGCTCGTACGCAGCGCGTATGCGTACGTCATGCATGACCGAAGCCTCGACTGCCTCGGCTTCGGATGGGACGGGTCGCTGGGGAGGCGAGTCGGACGGGACAGCGGGTCGGATGGGACGGCGGGTCGGACGGGTCGGACAACTCGGATAGGGCAACGTGGATGATCCGAGGCCCTTGATCTCAGTACGCGGGGCGTACGAAGGTACGCAGGGCGTACTTCGGTCCTATCCGATGACTCCCCTTCGGATAATACCGGGAGTTTATAATTAAATTTATATTTATTTTAAATAAACTTCAAAAATTCATATATGTCTCATACGAACTCCGTTTTTGACGTTCTTTATATCCACGCGAAGGTGAGACCATGATCTACAACTTTCGTTTAGATTCCGTTGGCAAATTCCGAAATTATTTTTATTATTTATTTATTAAAATGACGTGATTAAGGAATTTCTTCAAAAATTCATAACTTACTCATCCAAAGTCAGATTTGGACGTTCTTTTTATGTACGCAAACCTTGATATGATTCCTACTACTTTATTTAACCCGAATAAGATTTTAGGAAGGTTACATTTTGACCTAAATTTGATTGGTTTTACATTACATTGACTCGAAATATCGGGTTGTCACAGTTTATAAGTTGTCAAGAGGAATGGGACTAAAGCCCATGAATGAATAAATTCATAACAAGGAAACCTTACACAGAAGACTGGAGATCCCAAAATCTGGGTTCAAAAGGATAACCTAATTGTATAAGTGGGTTAGGTCACTGTAGGGGGGAGTTAACCTTTCTTCCTAGTCTATTCCTTTATGTAGTGACAAAAATTAGGCTAAACATATGGTTTTTAATGATTCTTGGAATCACCTATGTGAGAGAGAAGTGGGGTCGCTTCTAAGGGAATTATAAGGGCAAAAATTCCTAAAGCTCTTGCAGAACAGGTTAGTGTTCATGACCAAAACGAACACATCTATGAGGATATGACCTTGTCAGGGAGAGTCCTATGAGATTTACATTGTCGTCTACATAAATGGCAGCTTAGTTCAAAGACATCGGGATCTACTAACTGCTAGGAGATTAAGTGTAACTTCTTAAGGGAAGGTTCAAAGGGTAATACCTACCTATCCTATGTAGGATTCAACTGTTGAAAATTTTGTATGGAAATTGGATGTGCAGAGATCGATCTCCATTCATGTGGGGGATTGTTGGAAATTTGGTAAAAATATTTATATTTTTTATTAACTTTGGACATATATAAATATATACATATGTTGTATATATAACAAACTCTAAGTGGGTTTGTGTTCTCCTCCATGAGGACTTCGAAACGATATATTATATATCCAAAATAGAGTATAAGTAATGAGATATCGATACTCAAAGATGGGTATTGGAAAATAAGTTTAGCAAAAAAGAGGAATGTAGGAATGAGTCCCACATTGGTAGAGAGACCAAACTCAACAAGGTTTATAAGCTTTATTGCATGGAAGACTTACAAGCTTGTGTCTATAATTATGCTACAATTCCTACCCGCGTGCAGGAGGGGGTGCAAATCTTGGTTCCGTAGACCAAAACACACCGAACTCGTGCATGGGCGCGACCTGCGGACACGAATGCAACTCCGAAAACTCGGGTGCGCGCTACCATCATTTTTGCTAAACTTGACAGTTTTGGTCCCTATTTTTGAATTCTATAACGGATGCATTGATTGCGTAATTAATGACATTTATTGCCATTAAACTCTCAATCAATTAGTGATTTGTTTCTGTTTCACGATTCAACTATAAAAGAAGACCTTGTCTTCTCATTCAAACATACGAATGAAACTACTCTTCTTCTTCTTCCTTCTCTGCACTCCTACTTCCGGCGATTCTTTCAGGCAAGTGGTGATATCCGGCAGTACACAATACTATTTAGGTTGTTGTACCCTGGGAACAGACGGCGAATCTGTTTAAAGGAATCGAGTCCAACTCGAGCCTCAACCACATCGTTTGTATCTAATTTTTCTTTACAGGAACCTTTCAAGGACGAAAACGAAGACCTTGTACTAATAGTTTTTAGCCCACCAAATTATATCCCTACCCGATTAAATTCTATAATATTTCTATATTATGATGCTAGATTTAAATTACTTGTATATTTCCGTGACAAATGATAAGAGGATCAATTTTTTTCTATATAATGTAACACATACTTTTATAGCAACATTAAATACTTTTGTGTAATTATTTCTATAAAGTTATATGTTATGCATATCCAAAAGGATAGCAGGGTGCTGATGTGGCTTTAGGCACTAACGGAAATTCCATGCTGGCCTTTAGCTACCATCGTGGAATCCTCCCTATCGTGGATGGTCATGGCGTTCTTTCTCTTCTTTTATCCTTTTATTTGGGAGTTGGGAGTTGTCTTTTTCTTCTTTCATTCTCTTCCTTTTTTCTTTTTTGTACATTATGTTTTAATGGCTTGTTCATTGCTCTTAATAAGTGATGGTATCATGAAGTGAAAATTTTGGTGAAAGATGGAGAAAGAAAATGGGGTTAAAGTGGCATATAATGAATAAAAGATAAATCTATACTACAACATATGGTTTAAGTTAGAACTTGATTTTTGTTTTTCCAAATATTCTTAAAAATCATAATTCAAGAAATAAGTTTTCTTAATAAAATAAATAAATACATACAACAATACAACCACAAACACTCAATTACATAATCTAGAAAAATTATACAACACAAATAAGGTCCCCATAACCAATTACCAATCTATAACATTCACCTCTCCTAGATTACAAAAGGCCGTATATTATTCAAAACTTAGTTATATAATATTAATAGGCAACCGGCATAAAATACATTATGTTTTAAGATGTATTTTATTTTATATAGAACATCATATTTTTTAATTTTGTTTAATGCTGAACATTTCGAAGGGACTTTTCAGGAATATCTGGTTTGTCATGTTAATTTGGAACATGTCATCTTAAAACATTAAAATAATAATAATAAAAAAACTGAAAATATTATGTCTTTAAAAAAAATCCAATGTGAAAATCGAAAAATAAATACAAATATAATGTCTTTTGTGATATTATAAAAGAATAAAAAATATCAACATTTAACAAAATTAAAAATTATGATCTTCGATATAAAACGAAACATAATAAAATCGAAAAATCGAAAAAGAAAACATACTATTTTTTTGTGTCATTTGCCTAATATTTATTGATACAAAATACATACATTGCATGTATTATAAGATATAACTTATAAATAATTAGCAAAACTGATTATAAAATTATTCAAATCAAACTTGCCAAATTTAAGCAAATCTAAATAGCTAGCCGTAATTTAAATAAAAATGATGGGTTAATTTAAATAAAAGGGGTGGGTTGCCGCAATAGATGCTTTAGTACATAGAACCCTAGATTAATGTAACATCGATTTCACATAAAAAAAAAAAAAGGTACAAGTTTTTCTATGTAATATTATTGTGTTACTGTCATCAAATTTTAAACATATTCCTGCAACCTTCCTTTACATTGTTATGAAAAGCTAGACTTTTTTACTAGGTAGAAAATAGAAAAAAAATACATAGAAACACTAAATTTTCATAAAAACTCTATTTTAACACCGTGCTATTTTTTTTAATTACAATTAAGACATTGAGTTTTCATAAAAGTTCGAGTTTGACATTTATTTTATAATTTGTTTCAATGTTGACCATTTGACCGGTCAACCCAGTTAGCAATTGAAATGATAATATGACACTAACATTTGTCGGTCTTTGATAATATGACGCTAACATGATCACATGACACTTTTTGGTAACATCATTTCCTAGGTGTCGAAATTGGAAAAAAAAATATTGACTTAATGAAAAAAACATAAAAAAAATATTGACTTAATGAAAAAAAAACATAGTATCAAAATCAAACTTTTTTGAAAATTTAGTGTCATTTATGCATTTTTCCTTATTATAACATAATAATGACTTATTGGAGGTTTGGAGACCTTTTGTGGAGCCTTAGAGTAAAACAACAAAACAAAGATTGACTTCTACAAGTGCACGGTCATAATCTCGCTGTTATTATTTGCACTCCAATCTCCAACATCCTTGATGTTAATGTGGGATGTCATAAAGTTAGTGGAGAAAATGAATTTAACTGATTATAAAACAATTTTTGTGTGTCTATGCATTGAAGAATTTATTGCACTGTGGACGCTCTAAGCTTATTGGACGAAATGAAAGTTTATATGAAAAGAAAGAGATAACTACAGTAAAGTCCTAATATTTTCGCAAAAGTTTTAAAAAAGACCCAAAAAATTTTTTGAATAAAAAAGCCCAGAAAACCAGATAATTCATTCAGTTTAGTCCATTTTGTCATTTTCAATAGGTCACCCATGCCACATGGCATGACAACTAGACAGGTGCTGATGTGCATGCCATGTCAACGAATTACTCTTTAATATGAAAAAAAAAACAGTGTTTTTGAGGAAAAGGAGGAAGTGGGATTCAAACCCACAACCTCCCAAACACAAACCAACCCCCTTCTACTAGGTTGCATGCCATTTTGTGTTTTTACTCCTCAAAATTGGAATATAACATTTTAAAAGCATAATTCTTAATTACAATTATTATTATTATAATTATAATAATAATTATTAATATTATTATTATTTATAAAATGTAAATAATTTTAATATTTTATTTATAAAAAAATATATAAAATGCATGAAAAAGATATTTAATATACATAAAAATTATGTTTATATATATATATATATATATATATATATATATATATATATATATATATATATATATATATATATATATATATATTACGTAAAAAAATATACGTCATATACACATACATGTTTTAGAAGGTTTTTCGTAAAAAAAATACATAAAAATTATGCATGTTTATAAATATATAAAATGCATAAAAAATATTTAATATAAATAAAAATGCGTAAAAATACATTTAAATACGTAAAAAAAACTTTATATATTCAACATATTTTTTACGAAATATTATAATTATTTACGTTTTATATATAATAATAGTATTAATAATAAGTATTATAATTTTAATAATAATAATTGTAATTAAGACTTATGCATTTAAAATGTTATATTCCAATTTTGAGGAGTAAAAACCCAAAATGTCATGTAGACTAGTGGAAAGATGGTTGGTTTGTGTTTAGGAGGTTGTGGGTTCAAATCCGACTTCCTTATTTTCCTCTAAAAACGTGTTTTTTTCATATTAAAAAGTAATTCGTTGACGTGGCCACGTCAACACCTGTTTTTTTTCATATTAAAGAGACATCAGCATGTAAGTCCCCAAAATTGCTTGTGTATCAATCAGATCCAATTGATGGTGCGGAATCCCAATCAATTGGATGATGTCAGATCAATATAGAAGAGAAGGAGAAGAAGAAGATGATGAATCTAATTCGGGATTTTTCGGATACCAAAGACCCAGTTTTGGGCACCGTTTGAGATACCGAAAAATCCTTTTAACAAAAATTAAATGAGAGAGTTTAGGATTAGCCTGGTAGCGAGCACATTGACAGACCGCAAACATGACATCTGGGCGACTAGCAGTAAGATACATGAGTGATCCGATCATTGATCGATAATGACTTTGATCTACGGATTCACCCTCAAGATTAGGAGTTAGAAGAGGCCGTTCCGCCATGGGCGTAAGAGCAGGTTTTGCGTCTCGAAACCCGAACTTCTCCAGTACATCGTCCACATAGTTTGCTTGATGAATAAGGATTCCGGTTGAAGATTGTTTGACCTGAAGCCCCAAAAACGTGGTCATTTCCCCAAGAGAACTCATCTCAAAGCGCTTCTTCATCACCGCTTCAAACTCCTTGCAAAGTTGTTGGCTTGTCAACCCGAAAATAACGTCGTCCACATAAATTTGAACGAGAATTTGATCTGGACCGACATGCTTGAGAAATAAAGTTTGATCAATGGTGCCTCGGGAATAGCCGTGATTGAGCAAATGCTGAGTAAGAGTAGCATAACAAGCTCGAGGAGCTTGACGCAATCCATACAAAGCTTTGTCTAACTTGTAGACATGGTTTGGAAGACATGAATTAACAAAACCAGGTGGCTGGTCAACGTAAATCTCCTCCTTGACCTTGTCGTAGAAGAAAGCCGTCTTAACGTCCATTTGGTATACAGTAAAGTTCATGTAGGAAGCATAAGCAAGGAAGATGTGAATGGCTTCCAAACGAGCAACTGGAGCATAAACTTCTGTATAATCAAGACCCTCAATTTGCCGAAACCCTCGAACCACCAATCTTGCCTTGTTGCGCACAATGACACCTGAATCGTCTTGTTTATTTCGAAATACCCAACAAGTATCAAGAGATTTGTTTCCTTTTGGTAGCTCCACCAATTTCCAGACTCCGAGTTTTTCAAATTGATTTAATTCATCATGCATGGCTTCAACCCAGCTGGGCTCATTCAGAGCCATTTCGACAGATTTAGGTTCTATTTGAGAGATGAAGCAAGAGTAGAGACATGTATTAACATTCCCACTTTTACTTCTAGTTTGAACACCGTCGCCCAACTGGCTAATGACGTTCTCTATCGGATGATCTCACTAAATGTGTGTAGGGATCTGATAACTAATATCATTGACAGAAACAGGAAGATTATGAATATTAATTGCTCCATCATTTGCTGTATGGCCTGAAGAGGATGAACAAGGTTCGTTTGAAGAATCCGCTACAAACTCTTCTGCAATACTTTCTGGAAAGAGAAGTTCCATCAGATTTGAAGTTACAGCGGAAGTCTCGTGTTTCATGAACTCTCTTTCCATCGGAGTTAAAGGAGTAGCAATAGCATTAGGAGAAGGTTGTTGAGGAGACTCAGAAGATTCAAAATGAGTAGAGGGTACCAATGGAGGATCAGAGGAAATCAATGGAGGTCGATAAACAACTTCATCTTCTTCGTCTTCACTAGGAATCTTCGAATTGGAAGTAGATCCTTCTTGATTATCTGAAGACACATTGAATGATTTGAAAAGAGATGTGTAGTCAAATAACCAATCAGGACCCACTCTTGCATATGTCTCATTTTCCTCAAGCCAACGAACATCAAAGGATTCTACAATCTGCTTAGTCTTCTTATTGTAAACCCTGTACGCAGTTTGAGTAGCATATCCAACAAAGTAACAGTAATCGGCTTTGGCATTGAATTTGGGATTGGATTCCAAGTGGAGAAGGGTGCAAGGGCAGCCAAATACTCGGAAATGACTGACAGATGGCTTGTGTCCAAATAAAATCTCATACGGCGTCTTCATTCTGGCTTTGTTGATTAACACACGATTTTGAACATAACACGCGGTGTTAATCGCCTCTGCCCAGAAAAATACAGGAAGCTTGGAATCACAGAGCATCGTCCTTGCGGCATATTTTAGAGTTCGATTCCGACGTTTGGCAACCCCGTTTTGTTGAGGTGTTTGAACAGAACTGAATTGACGCACAATCCCTTTCTCAGCGCAAAAATGATCAAGAATAACGTTCTTGAACTCTGTTCCATTATCGGTACGCAGCGCTTTCACTCGATTGTTAGTCTGATTTTTGATCATCACAATGAATCTTTTGATAAGGTTAGGAATTTCATCTTTGTTAGATAGAAAGAAAACCCAAGTGAAACGAGAGTAATCATCTATCACAACAAGGCATAAAGAATTGCGATTGATGCTTAGAACATTAACCGGACCAAATAAATCCATATGCAATAACTCGAGCACTTGACTTATGGAGTTTATCTGCTTTGGAAAGTGTGGTTTTCGATGATGTTTTCCCTGAGCGCATGAAACACATTTTTGAAAAGTAATGAAATCTTTAATGGGTAGCCAGCGGACCAATTCGTTCTTCGCAAGCCGTTCAAGTTCTTTGCATTCACATGACTGAGACGACGATGCCACAACATCGCATTTTGTTCAGAAGCTTTGGAGAAGAGACAAGTGACATCGTCAGGGAAGTTGCTATTCATGTCTATAATGTAGGCGTTTCCATCCCACTTAGATCTTACAAGAATCCAATCTTTAGGGATAACAATGCCAGGTTTTAAGATTAGACATTCCTTATCTGTGAAATGAGTAGAGTAGCCCTTGTCGCATATCTGGGATACACTAAGCAAGTTGTGCTTCAGTTCCGAAGCAAAGTTAACATTCTCAAAATTCAACACTCCATTGGAAACAGTTCCTCTTTGAGTAATTTTTCCACCCTCTCCGCCCGCAAAAGAAACATATCCCCCATTAAAAGTTTGAATGTAATGTAATTGGGATATCTCTCCAGTCATGTGCCGGGAGCAGCCGCTGTCGACATAAAAAGGTCTGGCGACATTCCTCCGCAACTGTCCCTGCACGATGAATGGAATTATTTAGTTTTGGGAACCCAGGTCATCACAATCCTGGGTTGACTCTTTCCTTTCACAATTTTTTCATTTGATTCTTTCCTTGCTTTTGAATTAGAGAGTAATGGAGATTGATCTGAAAAAGATTTTGGAATCCACTGAAGGTTAGGTTTCAAAAATTTGTTAGTTTGCTTTGAACCGGTGGATTTTCTACTTGAAGAGTTAGAAGATCCTTTCCTGCTCTTTGACAAATTCGACTTAGGCTTGGCATGAGTTGATTTTGGCAAACTTCTGTTGTTTTTACGAAAAACCTGTTTATTCTTTTGAAATCTTTCGAATTTTTTGTTTAATGTTGTATTCAAATATCCATTTCTAGAACGAGCTTTGGGAATTTTTCTAGTTAAAGATCGTCCCTGAAATTCATTCTCCCCTCTTTTTGTTGTATGAGATACAAACATCCGATTCATGCAATTTCTTGCAATGTGTCCAGCAGTGCCACAGTTAAAACAAATTTGTTTGTTATCAGTAGCTTTGGCACTACTGTTGACAGTGTTATTCTTTGCTTTTTCATTTCTAACACTTTTACACTTGCAAGATCCATCATAGAATTTAGTAACAGATGTGTTAGATGCAAAGACATGTAAATCAGGTTTAGCAGTTTGATCAGAAACAACACTATTAGAAACAACATTGTCAGACTGAAATAAAATACCACCCGACACAAAAACATTTGTGTTTGATTTGGACACATACTCATTATTGTAATTAACACCAGACTCAATCACAACATTATTTGATTCAAATGTTTCAGCTGCATGCTCCCCCTGAACTATTGATATATCTGCACTTGAAGTAAAAACGTTAGTATGCAAAGTCTCATTACTAGACTGTATTTCCTGCTCAGAAGCTGACTTTCCATACACCATGCAAGGTTCTCTGTCAAGTTCTTCTTGAGACAGGGGAATAACAGTGTAATTGTGATTGAATGGAGGAGGGACACTCTCAAAACCTAATCTGACTTTTATTTGATTACCATGAGTGATATCTCTCCAGTGCGATTGACCTTCGATTAATTTTGCAATCTTTTCACTTGACCCATCGTACTTTTTTAAATTAAATTCAGCTTTTTCAAAACGATTTTTCAATGTGTCAAGTTCCAAGGTTACAACAGCAAGTTTTCTTTTGAGATGATCATAGTTCTCGCATTTGTTGTTGTAATCCTCTTGCAATTTTTTAAAGTCTTTTGTTTTATTTTCTAATTGAGTTTTTAATGGCTTTTGATTTTTCCTAAAAGTATATCCCTCATATTTCAAGTCCTCGTTTTCTCTTTTGATTAACTCAATTTGATCTCTCAAAAACTTAACAGTTTTAATACAAGATTGAGAACAATCGAATTCACTAACCTCATATTTGAACTGTTCAGGAGTGGTCTGTACCATGAATGCAAACTGCAAATTCATCATCTCCTCCTCTGGATCTGCTACCATTTCTTTACTTGCATCCTTGACTTGAGCAAGATTTGCCTTTTCAGGTCCCGAAATGTTTAGGGCCTGAACGTGATCTTCCTAGTTGAATGATTGAGCTACCATTGCCATGTTTGTAGACTGATTGTTTGAAGATGATCCTCTGTTGTTGCTGTGAACGTAAGTTACTGGCACCATGGTTCTTTCGGAGTTTTCTCGCTGATTGGGTTTTGGACATTCCCTTGCAAAGTGTCCTGGTTCGTGACAATTATAACAACGTAACTTTCCTTTGCTAAAACCCATCTTTTTATCTGAATTTACACCCAGTTGTTCTTTCCAGTCTTTTTTTGAGAATTGTTTAGCCTTGAATACTACCATTGCCATTTGCCAAGTAATATCCATCTCTTCTACATCTTCAGGATTATGCTTTTGCAGATAGTAATTATGGTGGGTGTGAGCTTGATAGAAAATCGACTTCAGGAGGATGCCAATTTCTGGGAGATAGATTGGTGTCATGGCAGTGCAAGAAGTAGCACACAGTCTCAACCTCAACAGCAGAAGCGGAATATGTTGCTGCATCTGCTTGTTGTTCTCAAGGGATCTGGATCCAACATCAATTGTTGGACTACGAATTGAATTTTCAATAAACCCCTATTTTTTGTGACAATGAGGTTACGATTCAAATTGCCAAAAACCCGGTCCAGCACTCAAAAACCAAGCACATCGACATTAAAATTCATTTTATTCGAGAATGTTATGAACGTTCGCTCATTCAGCTAGAACAGGTCCGCTCTGATAATAATGTAGCAGATCTGTTCACCAAACCTTTTAACAAAGCTCGATTCGATGTGCTGGTTAATTTTCTAAAAATGATTCGTTTTGAGGATTAATTTTTTTTAATTTTTAAATAAATTTGCGCATTTTCTTTCTTTTTATTTTTTTATGCACAAATGTAGGGGGAGAAAATCCAAAAACATTAAAAAAAACATTAAAAAAGAGAAAATCCAAAAAACATTAAAAATAGAAAAACCAAAAACATTAAAAAATAGAAAATCCAAAAACATTAAAAATTAGAAATTATGTTTGAGGGAGATGTTCTGGGAAGTGATATGATAAAGTGATAACAGGCAACTTGAGTCTGCATAACGTACCCGAAGTTGAAGGGTTTATGCTCTGGTTTGATGCGTCGGTAGGCACGAAAATTTTCTAAATGGATATGACTAGGCAGAATTGAACTTAGGAAATTTATAGACTTGACAAATCTTGACCTAGTTAGATCCATTCAGCCTAACAATACGACGCTCGGATAGGTTGAGCAGGGAGATATATATGGGAATCTACTCGTCACAATAATTGAACCCGTACTTGGAAATGTGGCTTAACTTTTCCTCGATGTGCGAATTCTATCCTTAATTCCGGTTGGATGGGGCGATTGGTAAATTCCGATAAATTAGGTCTGTAGAATATCATTTTCTTTCTTTCCGTCTGTTAGTCATATGTTGTCTCCTTTGCGTGACTTCCAATCCGACATGGTACACAACATATGCAACTCCATTTCTCTGCAGGTTATATATGTGAAAGACTTCTTATCTGTTAGCCATATGTTGTCTCCTCTGCGCGACTTCTAATCCGACTTGGTACTCAGCATATGCAACCTTCTACTTCTCAACCCCTCTGAAGTAATAAGTAATAAGTAATAGAATTCTGAATCTATCTTCTCTCTGAATGGTTGTCTGCTCACCGAGTGTAAGGAGTACTCTGGAAGTTCTTGATGTCTGGGGCATATCAGGAAGCAGGAAACACGTTCTAGTATACTTAAAATTGAACACATACAGATTGTCTATAGATCTCGCTGCTCAATTTAGGTGGACAACAATATCCCTGGTCGTCGTCAGCTAATGGTCCTTAAGATATAGTATCTAGAAACTTAGGATCAGATATAATATCTAGGAACTTAGGACCAGATTGTCTTGTCACTAATAGTATTTCCTAAATCAGTCACAATTTTTCGTGTTTAAGTGGACCACAATACCGACAATCGAACAGACAAAGATGTGAATATGAAAGGTACCGACAAGCGGATAATGGTCGTCTAAAAACTTTGATCCCTAATCCGCAACAGGTTAAAGCAATTTATATAGGTTTAAATTGATTCTTGTCATCAATAGATTTTTTTTTAAATTTTATTTTATTTTTATTTTTATTTTTATTTTTATTTTATTTTTATTTTTATTTTTATTTTATCTTAAATTTTTCATTAAATCTTTGAAATTAAAATTCTATTAATCCTCAAAATAATTTGTTTTTGAAAATTACGAAGTGAAAGGGTTTTTAGATAAATAATTAAAGGATCAGGGGGAAAAAGTGAAACATTCTCACATATAAAAGGAATGCGTGTGCGGTGACTTTCTCTCATTCTCTATTCAAGCTCCAACCGCACACTCATAAAAACTCTCTCAAAATCGTTTAAATTTCCATTAAAATTGTTGGGAAATCAAGCTGTTCACGTGGTAATTTTCATGAACACGATTGAATTTTTAAATTACATTCACAAAGTTTTCATGGTTTGCTGTTAAATCTTCTTAAAAAATTGTTTCTTTTATGTGTAACCGCACACGGTGTGTGCGGCCGCATACGTCCGTGTGCGGCTACACTCATTTATGTTAAAAACGTGTGCGGCTGTCTGTTTGCTGCTACACATGTGTGTGCGGCTGACCTTGTACAGCTGTACACATGCGTGTGCGGCTGAAATTTCTTTTGTTGCCCTAATTTTTCATGTGTTAACTTTCAGATTAAAATGGGAGACCTGGAGTTTGCTAAAGCTCATAATTCTGCAATTTTTCTTGAAGATCCTCCTGCAGCCCACAGTGACTTGAAATTCATTGTGGATGGTTTGAAGAATCATGCTTGGTTCATGCCTTAACTACCAGTCCTGCTATCTACCAAAGTCTGATTAAGGAATTCTGGAGAAATGCTGTTGTAAAGAAAAATGGTTAGGGTGAAAAATTTGTTGAAGCAACAATTGAAGACAAGAAAATCCAAGTAACAGAGAGCATCATTAGAGAATCCCTTCAAATAGAGGACAGACTTGAGTATACCATGGAGATTGATATTCATCAAACTCAGGATGTCTTAGAGCATATGGGCTATGAGGGAACATTTCCCCCTACAATCAAGAAGTTGCTTCCTCCGTGTTGGAAGTATTTGGCTCATGTGTTCGTTAGCTGTATTTCCGGTAGGAGATCTGGAGCAAACGAGATCTCTCTGGCCAACACTGGTGCCATTGCAGCATTGGCTGCAGGTTTTGAGTATAATTTCTCAAAGTTCATACTGAATGAAATGATTCTAAATCTTGAAGGGAGCAAAAGGGACAAATTATGGATGTATCCAAGATTTTTGCAAATCATCCTCAATGTGAATCACGCCGAGCTGCAGAGAGGAAATGATATCTTGGATTTCAAATCCATTGGTCCAAGTGCTTTTGGGCTAATGAAACAAAAGAGAGGCGGAAAATTTGTATTTGAAGGAAAATTCCCATTGATAAAATTTGGAATTTATAAAGAGGATGATAGAGAAGAATTAGAAGAACAATCTATGCCAATGGAAAATGAAGATATTCATCACTCTCCCTCCGAGCCTGAAGTGGAGGAGATTCATCACTCTCCCATAGCTTGTGTAGCTGATGAGCATGATTATCAGAAAGCAAATGATTCAAAATCTTCTCGAGGGGATGATGACGATGATCTTTATGATGATGTAGAGTTTTTGAAAGAAATTGATTTTACAGGAATCAATGACGACATTCCAACAAACATAGAGTTTGATCTTGGTGATGAAGATTTTGATCCTTTTCTCGTTATTCCCAGCAGCCGTGCAAATAAAGTCAATGAAGTTGCTTCTCTAGCAACCAAGACTAGAGATGAAGGAAATTTTCTCAAAATTCTACTCTCTGCCTCGAAGCCCTTGGAGGTCACAAGAAGCCAAGGAGATGTGACATCAGAGATTCCTCCCTCTGTGTCACTTGTCTCAATATCAACTCCAATCATTTCTGACTTATCTGAACCTCAAACTTCTCAGACTTCCATAAGATCAAGCCAATCTCTTCAATGTCTGGTGATTCCCGCTGTAAAAAGTGCTCCTCAAGTTACCTCAACAATCACTGCAACCTCCTCTCACTCTCCTCCAAAGCAAACCGATGAAGGTCCAAGTACCATATTTGAGACTGGTGGATCCTCTTTTATTCTAGAATATTCTCCAACTCGACCTTCTCTAGATGAAGCTTCTATCATATTAGTAAGACATTTGGCTCAATCTAGTCCAACCTCTTCACGCGGGAAAGCAATATCATTTAACGAGGGTCGGACAGATGATGACAAATTCTCTTCGTCTGATCTTCGAGAGGAAATTGGAGTTCTCCGCCAACAGCTTATTGAAAAGTCAATTCAAATGGATCAGCTTTCTGCATATATCTTTGAGCTCAGGGCAAAGGATGAAGAAAAGACCAAACAAATCAAAGATCTACAAACGAGTCCTGGATCTGTTCTAGCTAATTATTTCAATCTCAAGAACGTATTGTATGATGCTTTTGGTGAAAAAGTCAAAGCCCTCTTCCAACAGCCTCATGGAGTAGTTGATCCTCCTTCTGCTCAATCACCTCCTACAACTGATGATCTACCTGTTGACCCACCTGCTCCAAGAACAACTACCATTGTCGACAGATTTGAAAAAGAACCAGAAGGAAGCAGAGCCAAAATCACAATTAAACAGGGTAAAAGGATTGTGACTGCAAATCAACGTGAAGGACTTCTATTCATGAAAAATACCAATGAGAATCGCAAAGCAAAAGACCCTACTCTAACTGTACCAGATTTGAAAAAGAGAAAGTTTGGCGATGAGTACGGTGACAGATCTGGTATCCGTATGTGGGCTTTCGATCCAGAAACGAATTTGTGGGTGGTAAAGCGAAACTCAGGAATATCTGAGTGTTACAAAAGCACCCATGATTTCAATTCTTGGACTAAGACTGATCTAGCAGAATTATCTAGGGTCCCCTTTCACAATCCCTCGCAAGATCCAAGTGCATCTAACTTTAAGAGGTCCCTTGATAGGCAGGTCAAAGAAAATTTTCCCAATATGAAGACTGCCAAAGCCCTTTATCGAAAGGATAAGGATGTTCTCGACCCAGAAACAGGCAAACCTATGAAGATTATCTTATGGCCTGCTACAAAAAAGCAAAAAGAAATTCGAATCCCTCAGCACTTCCAGGAGGGATATCTTGACAATATGGAATTTTGGGCATACGATGACGAAACTGCAACTGCCGCTATCAAATTCAAAGATCAAGAACATGTTTTAAGGCTGATTAATGCAAAAGATCTTCTTCGTTTTTGAGAAAGGGATATCCGTACTTTGGCTCGTCACCAGATAATCTGCAGAAAAGACGTAATGGAAGCTGCTGCTAAAGAATACACTGTAATGGTAGCTACAATCATAAATGGAAGATTGTGGATGGGATCAATGGGGAGATCAGATCTGAGGTTGTTTGAGAAGCCTGCTGAGGAGCCAAAGGAGTGATGACAAGACTATGCTAGTCTTAAACCAAGGGGGAGACTGAAAGAACATAATTTTGTGGTTTGAGCTAGGCATCATTTTGTATAGAGGATCGTGTCATTTTGCAATGATTGTATGTTGTCACGCAATGTGTGTTGCAACACATGTGTGTGCGGCCGCACACACTGCACACTCTTGTGCTGGTAGGAGGAGTACTATTTATAGCAACTGAGTTGTGTCAGTCTGTACTTTTGGCTTGGTGTCAGAACTCTGTAGTAGTTGTACTTTTCTCAAGATGTACTTGACATTTACTGAATATAGATGTGTGCATGCTTGATTCTACTTCTTCTTCATCTCAATCTCAATCTAATTGCAATTAACTTCATTGATTACTAAATTGGATCCTTAGTTTTGGGACATACACAACACCTGTCTAGTTGTCATGCCAGGTGGCATGGGTGACCTGCTGAAAATGTCAAAAATGATTAAACTGAATGAATTATCCGGTTTTCTGGACTTTTTTATTCAAAATTTTTTTTTTGAGACTTTTTTAAAACTTTTGCCAAAATATTGGGACTTTACTGTAGTTATCCTTGAAAAGAACTGTTGTTTCTAGCTATGAATTTGGTAACAAGCGAAATTTAAGACAAGAAGTTCCAATAACCATTTGAAGCTACAAAATCAGTATCAGAATTTGCAATGAACAAATAATTGGAACTCTTTATTTATAAATGAATGTGATTACCAAACCATAATATGTGATAAACAACAAACTAAAAGAACTTATTCATACCTACAAGTTCATACATTGAGAAAATCACACCACCATTCTTACATAACTATGAGAATTTAAAATAAAACACCGTTAACATCAGATACAACCAATTTGACAAATTAAACATCATAGCACCACCAACATGGTCCATCTTTAAATTAAAGATCAAAACCTAGCAAAGAAGGACATAAAAATATAAAACGAGTGGAAAGATGATGAGCAATGACATAGTCAGGCTCCGTGAATGGAGCAATCTAATTATTATATTATAATAAAGAAAAATTACACAAAAGACACTAAGTTTTCGAAAAATTCAATTTTGACCTAGAAAGTGATGTCGCTATAAAGTGTCATGTCCCATTTCATGTCAGTACCGTATCATTAAAGACCGGCATGTCACCATGTCAATCAACTTGTAGCTGGGTGATAGGTCAAATGTTTATTAGTCAATATTAAAATAAATTGAAAAATACTGGGTGATAGGTCAAATGGTTATTGGTCAATATTAAAATAAATTGAAAAGTATAGTATCAAAATCAAATTTTTATTAAAACTTAGTGTCTTAATTGTAAGAAAAATAAAACATTATCAAAATTGAATTTTTGTGAAAACTTAATATCTTTTTATTAAAACTTAGTGTCTTAATTGTAGATGTTTTGTGATCAACAACCGAGATCAACATAACAAATTTGCACCGAAGTCTGATGAAGGCATCTTTCTTGGTTACTCCACCAACAAGGTTGCGTATCGGGTTCTCATCAGACGTACAAGGCTAATCATTGAATGTTTTGACATAAAGTTCGATGACTCTATCCGCAACACCCCTCCATCTAAGGAAACCACTGCCATCATGGAAAGTGATATTCCTGTTTCTTCAGGACCTCTAAATCTGGTTGAAGTAAACTATGATGATCTCTTCGACCCTGTTGAAACGGAAAAACTATCCGAAGTTCTGGTATCACCAACTGGTCAACAATAACACGCTGATGTTTCCGGTCCATCTCTATCTAAAGTAGCATCTCTCAATACTTTCACCTCTCCTGTTGAGGGGGAAAGCTCTACTCCGGTTCATACTACAACCATCGAGGTCCCAATACTGGATGATGCTCAAGCTCCCACTCTCAGAAAATCAATTTCATCAAATGTATCTTCGGTCTCAGATGAACACCCTTCAACAGTCCAGGGGGAACCTTCTCAGGTTCCAGATGAACACCCTTCAGCAATCCAGGGGGATCCACTCCAAACTAGAGAAAATGCCTCTCTCGCTCCAGCAAGTCAAGATGATTCAATAGGCTGTTCACAAATCCAGGGGGAACTTCCTTCCCCATCCGAAGCAACCTCTGATATTGAAAACATTCCTTCAACCGCAGCGGCTGATCATCTGATACCTCATCTACATGTATGGACGAAGGATCACCCACCAGGCCAAATTATTGGCAACCCATCTGCAAGTATCCAAACTCGACCTGCCAAAGATTTATCTGACCATTGTCACTATGCAGCATTTATGTCCGCAGTCGAGCCTCGATCTATCAATGAAGCTTTATTGGAACCAGATTGAATTTCTACAATACAAGAAGAACTGGAAGAATTTGAAAGAAACAAAGTGTGGCAACTTGTTCCCATTCCACAAGGCCATACTATTGTTGGTACAAGATGGGTTTTCAAGAACAAGCTAGATGAATCTGGTGCAGTTATCAGAAATAAGGCAAGACTAGTTGCTAAAGACTATAGTCAACTGGAAGGTGTTGACTACGATGAAACATACGCTCAGGTGGCTAGAATGGAAGCAATCAGAATCATCTTAGCATATGCTTCTCACAAAAACATCAAAGTACACCAAATGGATGTTAAGAGCGCTTTTCTCGATGGGGAATTGAAAGAAGAGGTTTATCTTCAACAACCTCCCAGCTTTGAATGTATCGAGTTCCCTGATCACTGCTACAAGTTTCAAAAAGCAGTTTACGGTCTGAAGCAAGCCCCTAGAGCTTGGTATGAGAATCTTTCTGAATTCTTAGTCTCTTCTGGCTACAAAAGAGGAGTGATTGATCCCACACTATTTACAAAAGAAAACGGGTCTCACCTTATGCCCGTACAAATATATGTGGAGGATATCATCTTCAGATCGTCTGATCAAGGAATGGTGGATGAATTTGCTAAGCTCATGAAAAAGAAATTTCAAATGAGCATGAATAGAGAGATTAACTTCTCTCTATATCTTCAAGTCAAACAAATTCAGCAAGGGATATTTATTCATCAAGAGAAATACACCACTAAACTTTTGAAGAAATATTCTATGGACAACTATTCTTCGGCTAAGGTCCTTATGGCCTTCGGATATAAGGTCTCTGCTGATCCCTCTAGCGAATCTATGGATCACAAGACTTATAGAGGTATCATTGGCTCTTTAATGTATCTCACCGCAAGCCGACCGGAAATTGTCTTTGCAACTAGTGTGTGTGCAAGGTATCAGGCTGATCCAAAAGTGTCACACATGACCGCAGTCAAACAAATTCTTTGGTAGCTAAAAGGAAGCAAATCTCTTGGTCTATGGTAGCCCACAGGCAATGACTTAAGTCTTCAAGTGTTTACTGATGTGGATCATGCCGGATGCAACCATGATCAAAAAAGTACATCTGGTGGATGTCAATTTTTAGGAGGTAGACTTTTCAGCTGGTCCTCAAGAAAATAAAGTTGTGTTTCATTATCTACCGTAGAAGCAGAATACGTGGCCGCAGCCAGCCGCTGTTCCCAAGTCCTTTGGATGAAGACATAACTGTTAGACTACGGATACAGAATGCTGCAGATACCAATCTATTGTGACTCTGAAAGTGGCATAGCGATTTCTCATAATCCTATTCAGCACTCCAAGACTAAACATATTGAACTACGGTATCACTTCATCAAAGACCACATTCTGAAAGGTAATATTGAACTCATCTTTGTTCCTACTCATGAAGAGATTGCTGATGTTTTTACTAAAGCACATGACTCTACAAAACTCAATGTGTTCCTACAAATGTTGGGAATGATGAATCTGGACCCAAAATTCATCTCGAATTAAAAGACACCATAGACCTTCCTGGTCTCCACTGCGGTTCTAATTGAAAGCTATTAATAATAGATTGTATTGGAACATTCTCTGTACCGCAGTCAATGTACCGCAACCATATATTATGTCTATCTTTCATGGTTCCTTCTTGTTTGTAATTTCTAACTTTTGTACAAGTGCTCTTCTCAGTTTCTCTCACTGCAGTCATCTGCAATATCAAAGAAATCATCCGCAATGATATGCTCATCCGCAGTCACATTAATTACCTTCCAGACCGGTCATTCTTTTTGAAAAACAACAAAAAAACATAGTGTGCTATTTAATGATTCTTCATTAAATAAAATATTAAATAAAAACATTCCTTTGAGAAATTGTCACATTCCTCTCTCCTAAAACCTTGTGTCAGACCTATTTTAGGGATAATGACAAAAGGAACGTGTTTCCATAAACTCATCCTTAATCTGTCTTTTCCTCTCCCCAGCACGTCCCATCCGTTACAACTTCCTCTCCCTTCACCCCACGATCACCTAACGTATTGACATGCGTCTGACTTTTCATTAAATGCAAACCCATTTTAGTAAATCTCCAAAATCTTTTTTACTGAGATTTAATCCAATATTCAAAGATTCCCAAATCAAAACGACGTTTTACCCTACCTTTATCATTTACCTAGGGTTAAACATTTTTCACCTCTCCTTTATAAACCCATCTTCTTCCCCAAATTCACTTTATGCTTTCTGAATATCGATCATTCTCTCTAAAAAAAACAAAAAAAAAAAAACCTTCAAGAACTCTGTGTTCTACTTCTTCTCTAGATTCCTTCAAACTTCAACAATGGTGAAATCAGGTGCAGCAAAGAAGTAATCCAAGGCTTCAGGCTCAGCGAATCCAACAGGTTCAGATTCTCTAGTAATCGCATCAAGCAATTTCAGAGCAGTGTTTGAAGATCATCCTTCATATAATGCTTCCATCAAGCTTATGATCAAGTTTCTCAAGAACCACCCTCTGTTTGGTCCATTTGATGCATTTACAGACGTTGTTCTAGTTTCTACTCTCTTCAAATGTGCTTTTTCTGCTTATCGCGCACTGGAAAACTGTCGAGAAGTTCACCTCAACCTCATTAACGATTCTTTGGTCATCTTGTCCAAAGAAAAGTTCCTCTCAGCCATTAACCTTCTGGTTCATCCCTCCATCAAAATCTTCTCACCATCAATGGCTGACGTTACATCAGCCCTCTACCAGTTGGGGTATCAAAAACCAATTCGAGGGATTAGTGAGTTCAAGAAGAACCAACTGCCTGCGGTTTGGCAGTTCGTATGTCACTTTGTCATCTACTACCTATCTGGCAGAACCGGAGGCATTGACAACATGGGACTAAAGCTTCTGGAATTAGTATGGAGCTTCTTCACCGGACACGACGTCAACTACGGGGAGATCCTATGGGACGATTTCATTCAGGACATTCCCAAAGAGCACCCGAAGGAAAACCCAACCGAGCTCACATTTGCAAGATTCTGGTCTCTCTGCATATCAGACCTACATACGGACGCTGGAATAGACATGAGTAGTGACATCGACTTTTTCGTCACTAAGGATCTTAAAAGGTACCAGCCTTCTTCTGATCAAACTGTTTTTGGACTGACCCGTAGACTCCTTACTCATATTCTTTCTTCTCTTGGTCTTGAGACTGCTGATGTCTCAGACCACATTGAGGCTACGGATGGTATTGCCCCATACCATTCTACCCCACCTCTCCCATCCACAGCTATTAACCATGAGGGTACCGCAGTCCCCTCCTCTACTACACTATCCAATATTTATCAAAGAAGAAAGCAGTTGGTATCCAAGAAGAAACAAAGAACACCAAAGAAGGATACTCCCAAACCATCTGCACCCTCCAAGAAACGCAAAACAAAACCTCCCCCAACCGTATCTAGCAATGATTCAGATGAGGATAGGCAACCGATTTCTATCCTCAAGAAAAGGAAAAAAACCGATACCACTATCCATATGCGTGACCAGACCGATGCTGAAGCCTCTCAAAAGGCTCCAGTAGTCCTTGGGGTAGCCGCTCATTTTCCAGTTAGACTTAGAAAGTGAGTCTGATTCACAACTTCGTGGAGACTCCCCCCGTTCACTCCTACGAGGATGATATTGGTGCCGATCTAAGGTCTCCAGGGCTTCCCGACTACATTTCTTTTCTCCCGAGGAGTTGCGCTCCATCCTTTCGAATGTCACCCAAACACTTCAAACACCTTCCCACCCGTAAGGCACTTTTTTCGCCCATGCCAGAACTGAGCCGAGGCCAGACTTGACCATGGGTCAAGGAGACCGAGGAAGCTCAGGAAATCCTACTCTGCTTACATCTGTTACAGGTGGTTTAGGCACGGTGAGCACAAACGTGCAAGGATTCGTGGACCCGATGGACATTTCGGTGCGCTTTGAAGGATTTGACGGTGATGCATCTAATGACTCTTGGTTATAGTACAATCCGGTTACTGAGTCAGAAAAAAACAAGTATGCTGCTTTCAAAAGAGCATTTCAAGCATGCAAGGAACAACAAATAAAGCAACAACAACAAAAGGAGGAGGAAATCCAGTCCGTTGCCAAGCATTGCGCAAATGCTATCAGCAATGCCCATACCGTAGCCACTATTCTTAAAGTTCAAAACTGGATGGATGAGATGGCAGAAATAGTCTTAAAAGCTCAAGCGTCAGGTACAGCCGCAGGTACCTCCAAAGTCCCTCCTACTTCAACTCCCCCTCCAATTCACACTCCCACAGTCAATCCATCACAAGAGGAAGGATCCGCAATCGAACTCAGTTCAGCTTCCACATTCGGTTTTTATGATGAAGACATCCAAGAAGTCAACAAGCCAAACCCTTCAGATGATGACTTAATGATGTTTGATGAAGAAGAGGAGTCCAGTGATTCTCATCATTCGACTTCCAAGACTCAAAAGAAGAAGAAAATAAAGAATGTTGTCACCCGGAAAGAGTTCATGAGCCTTCAAGCCAAAGTTGATCAGATTCTGGCTGCGGTCACGCCTACTCAACCGCAACCTGAAGACTCCCCAGGACTATAGTCACTGATTGAAAGAATAGAACATCTTGAAACAAGGGAACACATGGCTGCTGAGAGAATCTCTCTAAAAGTAGAGATGGGGATCCGGTCCCTTGACAACAACCACAAGACTGACCACAAAGAATTCATGACTGCAGCGGAACACCTCATCACTTAGGTAACCGCAATCAAAACGAATCTCCAGGCAGCCATCGCAGATCAAGCTTCTCAGTCTCAGAAATTGATAGATGAGACTCATTCTGCTTATGAGTCCACTATCTCTGTTCTTCACGCCACCATCAACAGACTGCAGAAATCCCTTTCCTCCAACTTCCACGGTCCAGAGATCCTCCAACTCACAAAGGAAATCCACAAACTACTCTTCAACTCCTCTACTCCTAACAATTCCCAACTGGCAGAAGCCCTCAAAGCTCAATTCCAAGAAGTCTGTGCCAAAGTTGATGGACTTAAGCAATGGCTTGAGGAAGAACCTACGTTGCATCCCTCAAGAGGGGGAAGTGAAGAAGAAGAAGTCCATCACTCTGATACTTCCATTCATCAGAGTCCCCCAATCATCACAGAGAAAATCCCCACTCTTTCACCATCCCATCATACTCCACCACATACGACGCCACCGAGGGAAGTCTCTCCTAAAAAGCCAGAGACTCCTCCGCACTTCAAGAACTTGGCTGAGTACATGTCTTCTCCAAGCACCACGGACTCTCCTGCCACCGCCCAAAGAAAGCATGATTGGAATGCAGCCAAGTTGGCATAATTAATTTGGAGAGAATGCAGATTCGACACTATGATAGACAAATCCTTGATTAATTCATTGGTCAATCCGCACCGCCGCTTGCTAGATGAAGATTACAGACCGTACCTTACATACGCTGAACCCCCATCAGACGGGTACTAGGATATACCAATTTTCCAAATGCCAAGTACTTCACTGTATTTGAGCAGTTTGACTGGAGTCTTCTAGATCACAAACGACTGCCGATGGAATTTGAGAGACTGAATTGCTTTTATGATAAGCATGCCTCCTCCATCGAAAACATATGGTCTAACGACAGACCATCCGCAGTCAAGATCTACAAAGTCCGGAAATTCATGAAAGCTGAATACATCTAGTACACCCTGACAAGAAGGGAACATGACTACGTCCGAAGCCAGGAAAACTTCCCTTGCATGAATCCAGAAGAAATCTTCCTCATTGCCAAGGTGTTTCAAAATAAGTATGAGAAGCACCCCAAGATGAAGATTGCGCTTGAAAAACCCAATTATTTTCTCAGGGATACAGTCTGTGACTTTGCCAAGATAGATGCGGATATCTCCCCCACCATCCTCAATAAGTTTGATCTCCCACCTCTTGAACCTATGCCAATGCCTACCGAAGGCTTTGAAGAAAGATCTCTAGGCGCAACAAACTTTCCTGATCTTGGAGTCATATTCAAAAGAAAGACTGACAATGTCAAATATTTCATTCCTATGACTGCCATGCACTGCCTGACCAAGAAACAACTTGAAATCTGCCGGACCGCAATTGAAAAATCAAAGCATACTACCACAGAAGTCAAGTTCGAGATCACAATAAGAATCACATGGCTGGAAAACGTCAGGAAATTTTGGTGGATTATGATCAAGTCCCTCAAACTTGATAGTTGAACCAAAGTTAAAGAGGTCACTTAGGGGAAATTGTTGAATCAAGAAAGTGACCCTCTTGAACTTTTGCTACCGCAGCGTCCTTGCTACCGCAGCGTCCTTGCTACCGCATTCGAGTAACTTCTTCATCAACCATCCGAAGTCTTCTGATCCGTAGTCTATGCATTTACTTAGTTGAATTTAGTCTTTTTCTGTAATACATTCTAATATCCAGTATGCGTTGCATGGCTACTCTTAGAGTTGTAATCTTCTCTATAAATAGAGATCTTTTCTATTGTATTCAGAATGAATGAATGTATGAATCTCTTACAAACTTCTAATACACATCTTCAGATTCTCATTCTATCTTTTGTATCTAATCTTCTTATGCTCATCATCTCTATAAGTAGAGCAAGTCACTTGTGACTTAATCACTAAGCTAGATCTCACTTACTAACTTGGTTTGAATGCATTCCTTGTTATGAATCTGCTTTTGTGTATACTTGATATAACAATTGTTGTCATTTACATTTCTTTACTTTCCGCATCTAACTCACTAAATTTTCACTTCTAATATTATTGTTGAGCTAACAGATCCTTGAGATTAAGTATTCCGCTATCTACTTGTTCTAACTTTTATTCAAGTGTGTCTCAAAGTTTTTCTCTCAACACATAAGAGACACAAGTTTTAAGTAACCTACTCGAAGAGTCGAGGGCAGGGGTGAATCCTTAATTTCAGGATTTTGCACATTATTTAAGAACCTTAATCCCCTCATGCTAGCCTCATTTCTAGCCTCCAAGTCCCAAACCTTAAATCTAGAGACCCTAATGCATTTGTGAGCTTATGATCCATCTTTGAGTGAAGTTTTGTGTGTGTTGAAGCTTGTGAAGGAAGGATAAGCTTGGGGTTTCAAGAAGATGCTAGTGGATACAGAGACTCCATTTAATTCTCATCATTTCCTGGTAAGCAAGTCTCAAACTTGCTTAGTAACTTCTTAGATCTGCTTATTATTATTTATTGGTTTTTTCGTCCAAGAAGCATGATGTTTGGGAAATGGACCCTCCAAGTGACTAAATCTTCAGATCTAGAACCTAGAAGAGCTCTCATGGCATAAAGGTGCAAACTTTATGGCGATTGAAGCCCTATCCACGCTTTAGAATGTCATGTTGGCCTTTCAAGCTCCAAAAGGCTATGCATGGAGAGAAAGATGGAAGCTATATGTGTTCTTGTAGTGGCTAGGGTCCATATCTCATTTTATATGCCTTGGTTTAGAGTATTGATGACATTTGGATCAAGATCTAGGTCTTAAATAATTAGGGTTTGAGCTAAACTTATTATGTAAGGCTATTAACGGGTAAAGTTGGAAAATTTACCCTTAAAAGGACATTTTCAGGGTATATGTGAAGTATGAAGCTCAGATCGGAAGAGTAGCGGCTTAATCCATTAAGATGAAGCAACAAACTAAAGAACTCGACGAGTCCATAGAGGGACTCGACGAGTTAGAAGGATTTTTCCCGATTCTATAAAGGGCAGAACTCGACAAGTCTAAGGAGGGACTCAATGATTTGACTTATTTTATCATGATTCTGCATTGCATGGAAACTCAACGAGTCAAAGGGATCACTCAACGAGTTGAGTCAACTCGTGGTGTTGACTTTGACTTTCACTGGACGTTGACTTTGACCTTGACCTTGACTTTGACCTTGACCTTGACTTTGACCAAGGTTGACTCGTGAAGGGGTCTTGAGTACAAAATGGTATCTAAGGGGTTATTTATGTATAGAGCATGAGTAGAGGTGGTTGCAGGAGTAGATACGTTTCAGCTATTTCACCCGACATTTGAGGTGAGTTTTCCTACAGTAAGAACGGGTCGAACGCACCAATGTCGGCCCATTTTTGTATGTTAGCTTATTTTGAACTAAGGTCCGATGTCGGGCAGTGGTCGATGTAGTTGTATATATGTTTGTGGACATCGTTCTGATGCCGGGGAAAGCCTGAGGAATGTTTGTAGGCTTGATGTCTTCATGATTCTTGAATGTGCTTGTTTTATGTGTTTCTAGACTTTGGTCCGATGCCGGGAAAAGCCTGAGGAATGTTTATGTGTTTCCAGATCTTGGTCCGATGCCAGGCGGGTCCCAAAGAATGTTTATATGTTTATGTTATGTGTATTGGTTGATATGTTATATGTATACTCAGCTCTACTCAATGACAAGCGGGGCCCGATGCCGTATTTTTGTCCGATGTCGGGCGGGGCACGATGTAGCTGGCAAGGCCCAATGTATGTTATTATGTGATTATGTGTATGGTATGTGGTGTTTTGGGGAGACTCACTAAGCTTCGTGCTTACAATTTTCAGTTTTGGTTTCAGGTACTTCCGATAGAAAGGGGAAGAGCTCAGGATAATTGCAGTGCACACACCATTTGTTTTAGCCTGGGATTTTTTACTCTGATATGATTGAGATGTGTTTGATATGATACTCTGATTTGATACGATTATTTATGTTTTTGGACAAAATGATTTTGATAACTATGGTTTATTTAATAATTAAAATGAAAATTTTGGACCTTATTTTTTGGGATGTTACAAGTTGGTATTAGAGCCTTGGTTTGAGGGATTCGGGCATGCTATCGGGTGTGTCTAAACTCAAATTGAGGACTTGGTATAAATTTTTTAAAAGAAAAGTCATTTTTACAAAAAGGATTTTGAAGAGAGAGAAAAAGAGTGTGATGCATGTAATCAGCCGAGCTCAAGTAAGTACTCCCAAATTACCCAAAGGGGTTTATGTTATTATAAGATTATGAGAATCGAATGCTAGATTAGGGCTAAGGATCTAGAAATGATGCCTTGTATGCCTCTTATGTGTGTATGAGAACTGCATGCTAGATTAGGGCCAATGATCTAGGAAGGATGCCTTGTATGCCTACTGTATGAGCTTATTAAACTGTATGCTAGTACTAATTAGTCAGTAATATGACAGCCTGAGAAGGACATGCATCATTATGTTTACTCAATGTTTGAATGCTTCTTGCTTTGTGTTTTTTGGAGTTCTAATTATCTTTAACTAACTAGTAAATGAATACGCTAAGTTACATATTACGAGGACTAAATAATTTTAGAAGGTTAGGTTTAGCCAGATTTTCCAGCTCTTGTTTGAGTCCAACCATTGCAGGGCAAGACCTCTCATTCAATGAATTATCGGGTCTTAATGATATGTAATGGTATTTGCGAGCTAGTTAGGGGAGATAGCAAGCACATCTTATGCAGCTGATGGCGGAGAGTATGTCGGAGATTACCCTAGGGCAAGCCTAGGATGAGATTAGCACATCGAGCAGTTGTAGCGAAAAGGACTTGGTGGAGTCAAGGTTGTTCTTGGGGAAAGTACAAATAGATGTGGAAGGTAGTATGGGCCCGTACTACTGAAGTAGAGGATCCGTACTCGAATCAAGGAAGGCTGAGATGAACCCATGAAACTTGTAGTATGTGAGATCCCTTGAGTTATGATGAGTATACAGATGTTTGTTATGGTGTATTTTCAGTATGGTGACGCTACGCACTAGACTAGTTGGCAGTTCAAGTGCTAGTGAGGGATCGGGGTCAGGCTCTAGAGCTAGGCAGTTCGACGAGTAGATGAGAGAGTTCATTTCAACTCAGGTCACGCACAACATTTTAGACCAGACTCCTGTGATCTTCGGTACGGTCAAGGAGGGCATTTTGGAGATACATGATGAGAGGTTGGGTGCTTTTTGCATCGAGATGCCAACCATGCTAGGGGTGTGTACGACGACATTCAGGGAGTTCCGAACTTGTTGAGATCCAGACTATCATGGGGCTCGGAACCCCATTACTAGCAGCGGGTGGTTGGTTGATGTCGCCAACTGTAACGACCCAAAAATCATGACTAAAAATTTCGTTTGAAAAACATTACTTAAACCACGATTGTCAATACATAACATGAATTATAGCATCAAATCAGAGTGTTAATTCAAAACATATTATTATCATCAGATTAAAACATCCCAGGTTGACTAACTATGGTGTGTGCCATGCGATCATCCCGAGCTCTTCCCTCCGATACCGGAAGTACCTGAAACACTAACTGAAAACTATAAGCACGAAGCTTAGTGAGCTCCCCTAAACTACCATATACCATACAATAACATATAAAGCACATACTGGGCCTTGCCCACTGCATCGGACTGAAGTCCGGACTAACTGGGGCCTTTCCCCCGGCATCGGAACAAAATCCGAACTAACTGGGGCCTTGCCCCTTGCATCGGACCGAAATCTGGACTAATTAGGGCTTTGCCCCCTGCATCGGACCGAAGTCCGGAATAACTGGGGCCTTGTGTAACGCTCGTGTTTCTAGGCTAGGCATTAATATTGACATAATGGTCTAGGTTAACCTTTGTAACTCATTTAGAAGAAATGAAAAGGAATTATGTGAATTTTATGTGAATTATGTGTTTTATGCTTAATTATTAGGGTTTAATTAATTAAAAATAAAAATAAGCATCAAAATTAAAGTGTGAGATAAGCCCGATATCTTTACATAAAGTTGTAGTGGTCGAAACAAGGATTTCGGGGATATAAAGAATGCCGATATCCAAGTTATAACGAAGAAGTTATGACCTGTCGAAGTTTCGCGACAAAACCGGCACGGTGCCAAATGTCGTAAAAAGTGAGTTTTTGATAAACTACTTTTTAGCCTTAGTAATCTAAAAGAAAGTCGTAGTATTCGTTAAACCGAGAAGTTCGGTAAAAAGAAGGCCCAAATCTGACGTCGTATGAGGAAGTTATGATTTTTCGAAGTTTCAACTTAGCAGTAGAAAGCTAAAAACTCGAATTTCAGATCGAGCGATTTTTAGCCGACACAACCTAAACAAGAATTGAAGGTCTCGTCATTAGGAGCACAACGGTAAAAAGTCTGACGAAAACGGACGTCGGATGAAGAAGTTATGAATTTTTAACGGATTTACTGTCCCGGTCTGTTAAAAATAATAATATAAAATTTAAAATCAATATTAGCCGATGAAGTCCAAATGGAAGTTGTAGAGCGTAATTTTAGCTACACGTGCATATAAAGAACGTCAAAAACGGAGCTCGTATGCGAAAGTTATGGATTTTAGAAGTTTTTGCACAAAAATCAAGAAAATTCGCATAGCCATGCTTTTGCCACGTGTCCTCGCCTTGCATATGCCACATGGCGAAATCTGCTGAGTCACCTTGGCATGAACAGTAACCGCGGTCCACTAGCAGTCCGACGTGTGTACTATCCTCGTGTCCGAGCATCGCACATGGGTCACGAGTCCGCGGTCCAATCAGAGGCTGCCACCGAGTCCCTCGCACCTGCGCACCCTCGCCTGCGGACCCCACCACCAAGCTGACTTCGGACCAGTAGACTTCGATCTAATCACAGGAAGCCAGCAAGCCTTCACATGTGCAGCCCTCGTGCGAGCCTTCCCTTGCGAGCCCGCGGATCTGCGACTCGTTGTTCCTTCTCAGCCGTCCGATCAGAAGCTCCACCCTATAAATAGAAGGTTGCGAGCCTTCCCGGGTAACTTTGGAAATTTGCCACTTTTCACCCTAAATCTCGTATTTCTTTCATATTAGCATCCCCCAAAGCCTCGATTTCAATTGTAAACCCCGGAATACTCCATGAAGTGCCCGTGAAGCCCGGAAAATTTATCTTTTCGGTTTCGAAGCCCGTCCTTTCGCAGAGCCCGATTTCTCAATAAAACTCCCGATTTTATTAGAAACGATCGTTTTAGGAAACGAATTGCTGCCTGATTTTCATTAAATCATGTGAGTGTGTAGTTACTTTCAATTTACACATAGATATGAAGTATTTACCTTGAAATACGTGTTATGTGTAAATATATTAATTGTTTAATTGAGGTGACTGTTGAATTGATGTTTTATACAAGTTTTAAACTGTATATGCTTTTTATCTACAAAATATGTTGGGTAGAACATGGGTAGATGAAATAGTTGATGTGTGTTAAAAAGGTGAGAGGCCTCGATGTTGTTGTTGTTGTTGTAGTCATTCAGCAGAGTATGGATGACAACCATGGACTATTCTAGACAGTCTATGGAACACTAGCAGGCCCGCAACCTGTAGGTGTAATGAACTATATGTTCATTTGTTGTACTCTAAAACCCATTGACATGTATTGCAGGAGACAATACCTGTAAATAATACTGTCGATAAATGAGAGTTATGGACTTAGCACATGTTGTATAAACTTTGGCAGCTATGGAATTAGTGCCCGTTGTATAAACCCCGGTCATGAGGTGATTTTGTGTCTATTCCTTAGGATGAATCCTTAGGACGGAGGGATAGTTGATTCTTAGGGTAAACCCTTAAGAAATAAATAAAATAATGGGGTTTGGGGTAATTTGATTTATTGATTGATGTTTAACCATAATAAATTTATGTATTGTGGGTTGAAAATCCTATATGCTCACCAGGCTTCCAACCCTGACCCACTCAACTATTTATATTACAGGTAGAGGACCCCGAGCATAGTCAGATGATGATGATGAGTGAATTTTGGATTATAGTCCAATAGTTACAAATAATTGTCGTAAGGCTTATAATGTCTTCTTTATGCTTTTGATCTGTATAGCAACATGACATCCCGACGTTTTGATATAAAAGGAAATGATATATTTCTTAAAGAATGGTTTTGACAAACTTTTATCATATTTTGTTTTGGGGACCAATTCCGCAACATCTTTTATAAAGATTTCTTTGATTTGATTTTAAAAAACATAAATTAAATCGGTCTTTTTTGGCCGAGAAATCAGGGGATGTCACAGTAGCTCTCAGTCTGTCAATCCTTACTATGTGCCGTCTGATCCCACATCGGCTGGGAAGGAGAACTAAGCATTCCTTGTAAGGGGTGTGGATACCTTCCTTAACACAACGCGTTTTAAAGCCGTGAGGGAAGCATATCCCATAAGAACTCTGCAGTTAAGCATGCTCGGGCGGGAGTAGTACCAGGATGGGTGACCCCCTGGGAAGTCCTCATGCCGAGTGGCCCAAAGCGGACAATATTGTGATACATGTCCAGAGGGGGATGTTACAAATGGTATCAGAGCCAGGAACCGGGTCGATGTGTCCGACGGAGACGTCGAACCCTATAATGGGGGGTGAAAGTGGGTTAGATCTGATCCCACATCGGCTGCGAAGGAGAACTAAGCATTCCTTATAAGGGTGTGGATACCTTCCCTAACACAACTCGTTTTAAAGCCGTGAGGGCAGTAGATCCCATAAGAACTCCGCAGTTAAGCGTGCTCGGGCGGGAGTAGTACCAGGATGGGTGACCCCCTGGGAAGTCCTCGTGCCGAGTGGCCCAAAGCGGACAATATTGTGATACGTGCCAGAGAGGGATGTTACACCTTGCCCCCTACATCGGACCGAAATCCGGACTAACTGGGGCCTTGCCCCCTGCATCGGACCGAAGTCCGGAATAACTGGGGCCTTGCCCCCTGCATTAGACCGAAGTCTGGACTAACTGAACATAACATAACATAATAATAGCATATACCATAAGCACATATACTGCATACTGCATCGGACCGAGGTCCGGACCAACTAACACATAAACATGCCTACATCACAAAGACATCAAGCATACTGAACTATTGCATTAGACCAAAGTTCGAAACTACTGCTATCTAAACGGGCCGGCATTGTGGTCGTAGACCCGTTCCTACTGGAAGGAAAGCTTACCTGTACTGCTGGACTCTGCTGATAATCCTCTAACTGCTAATCGACTATTCTCTAAAGCGCTGCTCTCCTAGCTCACCGAGCTACCAACACCAAATAATAGAACTTAGCCTAAACTGTCATCCAGAGGTCAACTAAGTCAACTCTGGTCAAGGTCCTGGTCAAAGTCAACCTCCAGTTGACTCGACTCATCGAGTTGTTCTACCAACTTGCCGAGTCCATGCTCCTTAAATCCAAAACAACCCCAACTCCACTCGTCGAGTCTAGCGATAACTCGACGAGTTCTCCTTTATCTAACACTTCAGGACTATCTTCAACCGACTCGCCGAGTTGTTCTACAACTCCTCGAGTCCATCTTCATCGGCTCGCCGAGTTCCTCCTTGAACTCGTCGAGTACCATGATCTTCATGCCCATCACGGGCACAAACTGGTTGAGTCCTTCTCTAACCCCAGTCACTGATCCGACTCATAAATAGAAGGGTTTGGGTTTTGCGACCCGACTCGCCGAGTCCATGAGCTGACTGATGGGTTTTGGTCATAAGAACATCCTCTGTGCTCATACAAACCCTAATGCTTGGATCTAGGTTTCTCAATTGAACATGCAAGTTATCCAAGACTATAAACCCTAATTCTAGCATACAAGTAATCATATTAACATAATAATGGGTTTAAGATATTACCTTGATTGTTATGTAGCAATAACAATCCTAATTCCTCCTTGTATTGACTTTAGAAAGCTTAGAGTCACAAATGTCACTCCTCTAATGGTTGACAAACACCAAGAGCAAGACGATGAAGAGGAGAGAGGATGGAGGCTGCCCTAAAACATGTGAAACCCTAGAAGGATGCTTGTCCATGTTTTTGGGTCATAAGGGTCATATATATAGTGAGGCTTTTAGGGTTATCTAACAAGGAAACCCTAAATTGGATGCTTAGGCCTTAAGTAACCCATAGATTCCTTTTCCTTAAGGCCTTGGACGATTTCCTCATGGGCTTTCCCATAGGGTTCGTCCACTCCTTAATATAAGGCAATCCATGGCCCAAATTGCAATTATCTAATAATTACAATTCCAGTCCCTTAAGTTTAATTAATGTCTTTTAGTCACAAAACTAATTACCAATTAATTATTGACTAATATTAATTAAACAATATGATTTCTCCTTGAATATATTAATCTAATAATATATTAATAAATCATATTTAATCCTTTCTCTCCATAATTCATCCTATCAAGTTGCTTTGGTGAAGGCAACCCAAAAGGACCATGCACCATCGGGTCAAGTACATACCAAAATAGTTATGGACTTAGACACTAATCCAACAGTCTCCCACTTGGATAAGTCTAATAACTATTATGCGTATGACTTCAGATCCTGATCTGCAATCGTAGCTTTCCAAAGCCGCTGTCAACTCTGATCCTATCAGATATGCGTGTCCTTTAGATAAGGGATCATATATTCCTCCATTCTAGATATCGTATAAGACATGATTTCTAATCATTCTCTTTGTACTATATCTCGATTCTCGATTTATGACGACTGACTAACTAACAAATCAAATTAGCCCTAGCCCGGCCGAGCATTTACTTTTGTCATCATTAAATCATCGAGGGGCCCAAAGATATCGCTTTTATCCTACTTTGAATAAAAGGAACGGATAAACTCTGATACAATGCTTGCTTGCACTCACTCACCGAATTACACACAATAATATGTTTTATAACACCAAGTTACTAGTGCGTTTACATATTATCAATGTGCAACCGATTTGCAAGATACAACTCACACATCTCGGTTTCAAGAATATAAGATGTTATCGTTTCACCAATCACTCGTGATACAATTCATGGAGTGATCCAAGTGAGCGTGGGTTTAATCCAATACTGAAATTCATCTTCATAAGCACTCATGAACGTTGCAGCAAACATTTGCTTATGTCTAATGCTCTTTAGACAATCCACACACCAATTCACGACAGTCTTCTTTCATATCTACTTCCAACATATGAACGACTGTGGTCCGTTCGAATAATTTGACTATTCCCAACCAATTAAATTATTCAAAGTCAAAACATGCAAAGTGAAACACAAGGATAATACTAATCCTATATGGCCTCAAACCTTTGAGTATAAATAAAACACCTTTTATTTATCAGCATATCGATTACTCATTATTTGTTGCTTCGGGTAATCAACTTCTTACTTGAATTATTACACTTGTCCCGTGCTCCTAGCATGCACACAATGTTTACCTATGGTTCTTACTTTGTGAAATAGATCAAATTGGACACATTTCCAATCATTCTCATTTCACAACTCCAAATCCTTTTTCATAAGTGAAAGAATATCAAATTCTTGCTACTTATAGAATATGCTAGATTCTAACATTTTATGCAATAATCCTTTCGTAATGTCACTGCACCAAAGTCACAAAGACTATTGCCAATGATATTACAAAGTCCTCTATCGGAGATTGTTACAACACAATTCCTTAGATATGATGTCTCTGACTCAAAGTACATTCCTTCGAACATCCTTTTGCATAAAGGTTTCTAATCTAGACATTGATTTTCAATATTCAATTCCCAATATGGAAACGTTTCCATATTTTCCATATGACAACTCATTCTTAATAGAATCCTATCTATACGTAATAATGTCGATATGGTCCATCCAATACCATGCTTCCAACTACTCACAAGCAACCAATCCTCGTCGAACTTTGGATTGTCCTTTGATAGTTGTTTAATTATTTTAGTCAAAACTGATTCTAGTCCTTTTTCCCTCTAAATGCGCTATACATTTGGAAAATTTTATAATGGTCAAATATTATAGCATTTGCAATCGATCCTATACCCAAAGCGTATGGGACACGATGCATAATGTCTTACATAAAGATTTGATACTTTATCAATCTTCTGCCATAATGTATTATTTGCTATGTTCTCAAAATTCGAATTGTGAAGAGGAATGCCGTAATCATAATCGAAATTTTAAGAACACACTATGTACGCTTGACTAAATTTATTTACATTCCACAACCTAAGCCTTTAGATTTGAAATGAAGCATAATATTCTCTCCCTTAATTATAGCAAAACAACTTTACAACCCTTACTACTTTGCAAGGTATAACTCTTGTTTTCTATAATTAATATTGTCAACTTGCAATATGTGCCTTAATAATCATACAATCATAACATTTATGCTCCCATTATCATGATGATTATTATAAAACATAACACTTATGCTCCCACTAGCTTTGACATGTATTCATAAACATCTTAGCTTTCAGAAAAACAATACTTACTGAATTTCTTAAGTTCATGTTTCTAATACTTAGTGCTTTGATAATCTTTTATCAAGGCTTCTTATGCACTTTTGCCTTAGATAGTTCATATGTGTGTCTAAACAATTAAGACTAATTGCCAAACCTCACAATTCAAATTATGGAAAGGGATACTGTAACCATAATCGGATTTGAGAATGCAATTTTACAATCACTATCTTCTTAAAACTTTCTTAGTGAAAGCATTTCCTCACAATCGTTTTCATGAAGGAGGAAATCTTATGACACTTAGATTTAAACGGTGTATGTGTTCCTATCCATGTGAATTTGTTAAAACCAAAGTTTACGACAAATTCAAATATATGGACCGAACTTCCTTAATCTTGATTTCTTGCCTTATGGTAGCACAGCTGCCTACCATGTCTTCCAAGTAGTTAAGCAGCTCACCTTTTCCTATCAATGTACCTTTCATTGATTAAGGTGCTTTGCCTTTTATGCGTTCAAAATGAGAACTCATAGAACTCACATGCATAATTAACTCAATTGGAACATCACAGAAACAAAATAATGTCAACACGATAGGTTGTAAACCTCAACTCGTGTGCTAGTGATGATCGATAAGGTTTATTTGATTTGTTCTTGAAACCTTTCAAGACCATTAAGACTCCCACTGACTCCTTGACATATAAGATTCTCTTGTCAATAACCATTTCTTCACAAACAAATATTCAAGAGTTAGTGTAGCTTTTATCAAAATACTTCATAAATTGGTCCTAGTTGGTCTTTGTCTCATCCAAGACATCACAACTTTCCACATTTGATGAATATTATAAACCTTCTTAATACTTATCACTTAATTTCACAATCTTAACTCTAAGACTTGTTTTTGGAACGAAGTATGATTGACTTCTTGATTTAACCATTTCTTCAATTCTTGATTCCTCTTCTTAGACATACAATTGTACTAAGACTCACTTAGAGGATCAATTGAGATATGGCTCTTAATCATTAAGGTCCTATTTGATAGTTGCTGACTGAGAAATATCTGTCTGGGTAAGAAATCCTGACTGGGTAAGAAACTATGTTGTTTGATTGTATATCTGACTGAATATGCTAACTGATGAAAAATGACAATTTTACGCTTCTGCTATATACAATGATGGATGAAGTTGGCGAAGAATTATAAAAACAAACAAAATGTGAATTACACACAAATTCTTTTAAAAATCCAAATATAAAATATAAAAGACATTGTTTTTATAAAGTTATATGGTATGTATTTTCAAATAGAAAAATTGAATTTTAAGTACAACAAAAGGAATAAAAATTTACATGGTATGTAGACATACAATTGGTTTTCATTGAGCAATTAATCAAACACATGGTATGCATTTCAACAAACAATACATTAAGATGCTTAAAGATAAAAAGAAATTCATGTATAATAAATCAACTAATGTGAACCTTTACGTGCATATTGAAATCTAGAATAAAACAATAGTTTTTGATTGAAATTTATGAGGAATAATCAAAGCGAAAAGGACCTCTTATCAGTTCGTCATCTACCATATCCTATACAAAGCACATGAATTGATTTCATAATCACATAATCCAATTCGGCATGCCAATTTTGACTTTTTATTTGACTTTTGGATATCAAGATCAGAACTTCAAGGCTTTCAATCAAGCGACGCAATAGCAAAATAAACATTCAAGAGCAAACAAACAGCAAAAATCAGAACTTTCCCATTCAGATTTTGAAAAATCAAGAGCATAAATTGGAACATTCAAAAACAAAATTATTAGAAATTTTAAACAACAATAATCGGAACATACAAGCGTACTTGATGAGATGAGGAAGGAGCTTCGATCGCTGGGTGGAAGAGGAAGAATGGAGTCGACGATGCTTGCTGGTTAGGGAGAAGAATGGAGCCGCTGAAATAGGATTCTTCAGGAGGCGCTAGAAGAGATACGTTAAGGAAGGGTACTATTGGAACCTTTCTCAGTCAGCTTGGTTTTCACTTCTTTCCGATTCAGATATTCCTTTGCGAGACAGATGCACAAAACGTGATTATCAAACACTTATAGCTGACCGAGTCAGCCAAAAAGGTCTGACTCGACTCGGTCAGACGATTCTCAAACACGGCCTAAGACTTATCATAAAGCATAAAAGGTACTCTCCCTTCTTCTTAGAATGGAGAAACTTTTATCTTTCTGCCAACTTGATTCTTCTTATTCGTTCTGCTATTGATTTAAACATTTTCAATCAATTCAGAATTACACTTAATCTTATAAGTATAATCATATTTACTAAACCTTTAGTAAATCATGGCGAATATCTTGGTTACTCTTATGGTGGACTTGATCAATACGCAACTTTGTGTACTTGATCTCCTAGTCCTTCACTTAACTCTTTGTCAATGAATTAGTTTAATTTCCAAATATGAAATTTCTCATTCATCGCGCAACCAAGTTGCATGATTCCAAGTTTTTGTCCAATTGAAACTTGGGCGATGAGAAACTCTCCTTATTTGGTAAATTTTCGATATTTCCATAACTAAGAATCAAATCTATTATTGCTAATAATAGAAACATCCAAACATCAATTTTTCATATATGCCATTGCAAGGATAAATAAATAATATGAAAATCAAAATTTATTTTATTGCGGAAAAATTTTGTCCTTACAATGCAATTCATTGAAAAACTATGCTAATACATATTTCTAATTCTAACTCTAAGTAGTAGCTCAAAATCTAATCTTCAAGTAATGTGATCGAAATCCATTTCTTCACGGTTAGATTCTGCTCACTTCTTCCCTTAAGCTTCCTCTCTTTTCTTTGATTCTACAAAACATCAATTGTAATCTTATCACATTATGTATTAAGAATCTAGAATAGGAGCTTAAAAGAGTTAGTCAATGGATTTTACCTAAAGCAGAGCCATACGTTTTGACTCTCCCATCTCTTAGATCTCTTAGGTAAATAGGGCAGCTTCATTTCCAATGCCCCTTTTCTTGGCAATAAAAGCAAATTGACTCTTTTGGAACAGGACATGGAACTACTTCAGACGTTGCCTTTCTGTTATGATCAAAATTTTCGATCATAGCATGTCTTTCGTTGCCATTTTCTATATCCATAGAGGTCTTGAAGGCAGATTCACTAATCAACTTTGCTTTTCTATTGCGCCAAACCATTGCTGATTCAGCAGCAATAAGCATATAGGTGAGATCTATAAGGGTCACGTCATAGTTCATCATATAGTACTCTCTTACGAACTCACTATATGAGTTAGGAAGTGACTGAAGAACCCAATCAACAGCCATCTCGTCACAGACAACAGATCCCAACATTCTTAACTTATCAATGTGTGACTTCATCCCTAGGACGTGTGCACACACCGACTTTCCTTCTTTATGTTTACTTGCCAAAAGGGCTTGAGTGAGCTTGAACTTTTCAAGCCTTCAGACTTGTGGGTTAGGGAGAATAATTGGAGGAGGCGGAGGAAGTGAAGCATGATCTCTCATTCCTCGATCGAATCGTGTAATATCATCTTCATGTGGAAAGCTTGTTCCACAGGATTTGGGAAGACCATAGTTGTCGAACTTTGACATCTACAAAACGGGAGAAAAATGAATTCAAGTTAGTTGATAGATTGAGTCCTTAGTAAATCACCCAAATGAAATACTAAGGCTAGGACCCAACACAATACGCTACAACCTAGAAAAGGGATGCCGTAATCTAGTTGCAGAATATTTGAAGGTAAGTGAATGACGATTCACTAATTTCCACCATGAAAAATGAAAAAAAATTAAGTTTTTAAATCTGTGAAATCTCCTAGATCCTTTGAGATTCATTGAACATTTCAATGGCATGTTTAAATCTCGATATGCCCCTCTAGTTTGTGACTGGGATGCCGAGGATCACAAAGCAGGTGTGAATAACCATGCAAACTTACATGGTGCCCTCACATGTTACAGTGACCTATTCGATGTGTTGGTAAACCACACACGCTCCACCGAACTATGACAATCATTGAGTCACCCTTTGCTACCTTTGCTTAGAACCATTTAGTGTGCTGGTAAACCACACACGCTCCACTAACGTCTTCGCAAGGGCACAAAGTGTAATTTCATGGAATTGCATCAATTCACTTTTGCCTAAGTAACTAAGATTGGGAATTTGTAAAACATTTAGTTACTTTTGTACTTTATTATACTTATAATGAAAGCTTTTGTCCTATCCTACCCGTTCGGCTAACAACCATCCATTAGTCAAGAGTGCGGTGGGTAAGAGTGGATACCCATTCAATCGCCATTTTATAGGCATTTTCCTTAAACACCCCTTATAGACCAGCTTCGTGAATGAGGCCTACTAACGGTAAGACTGACCTTTACTCATACATATATATAATGTTAGATTTTTAATGTTAGATATAGTATAGGGTCTATTTTACACTTTTTAAAATACTAGGAGGTCAAATTTAACAATTATACTTTTAATTCAATTAAATTGTAAACCTAAACTTTTATGGATTTATTAAACCTCTTTTAATTATACACCTTAATTAATTAATAAAACCATCAGGGTGAGATTTGAACTTTTCAAAACAATACTAGGGTTTTAGAATTTAACATTCCTAATCAAACTTTTAATCAACTTTTAAATTCCAAAACTTGAGGGCAAGTTTTGAAACATTTCAAAACATTAGGGTCTAGGATTTAAATATACATCAAAATTAAACTATTAATCAAAATTTAAATTCCAAAACTTGAGGGCAAGTTTTTGAAACCTTTTCAAAACATTAGGGTTTTAACTATTTAAATTTCAAAACAACAAAACTTTTGGGTTCAAATTTAAACTATAAAACCTAAAGGGGAAAATATGAAACTTTTCAAAGCACAAGTATCAAATAACAAATAATCTAAATTAACATTTAATCACATAATTATCCATATTTGATTTATTTAATGATTTCTTGCAAAACAATTTACCAATTTAATCAAAATAATTAATCAATTATCACATAAGGAAACAAATATTTTATTAATTGATAAATATCTTCAATTAGATCAAGAATATAGTCAAATATATCATAAAATCGGATTTATATTGATCTAATATGATAAGGCAACTATCCTTAAGCAAAAGCAACAAGAAATCCCGGTTTTCCCTCCATCTGACCAGCCGACTCGCCGAGTCAGGCATGGACTCGTCGAGTCAGCATGGACTCGGCAAGTTCATCTATGGACTCGGCGAGTCCAGCCTCCAGAAACACAAAAATCGAATTTTTCAATCATACAATGCATCAATACAATAGAAACCAGTCTAGCCTCTGATACCACTGATGGGTTTTGGTCATAAGAACATCCTATGTGCTCATACAAACCCTAATGCTTGGATCTAGGTTTCTCTATTGAACATGCAAGTTATCCAAGACTATAAACCCTAATTCTAGTATACAAGTAATCATATTAACATAAGAATGGGTTTAAGATATTACCTTGATTGTTATGTAGCAATAACAATCCCAATTCCTCCTTGTATTGACTTTAGAAAGCTTAGAGTCACAAATGTCACTTCTCTAATGGTTCACAAACACCAAGAGCAACAGGATGAAGAGGAGAGAGGATGGAGGCTGCCCTAAAACGTGTGAAACCCTAGAAGGATGCTTGTCCACGTTTTTGGGTCATAAGGGTCATATATATAGTGAGGCTATTAGGGTTATCTAACAAGGAAACCCTAAATTGGATGCTTAAGCCCTAAGCAACCCATAAACTCCTTTTCCTTAAGGCCTTGGACGATTTCCTCATGGGCTTTCCCATAGGGTTCGTCCACTCCTTAATATAAGGCAATCCATGGCCCAAATTGCAATTATCTTATAATTACAATTCCAGTCCCTTAAGTTTAATTAATCTCTTTTAGTCACAAAACTAATTAGCAATTAATTATTGACTAATATTAATTAAACAATATGATTTCTCCTTTAATATATTATTCTAATAATATATTAATAAATCATATTTAATCCTTTCTCTCCATAATTCATCCTATCAAGTTGCTTTGGTGAAGGCAACCCAAAAGGACCATGCACTATCGGGTCAAGTACATACCAAAATAGTTATGGACTTAGACACTAATCCAACACTGAGTCACATAGTCCTCCTTGTGAAAACTCTATGCTGTTAATTTGAATCTATTCCAACACTTCCAACTCATAGATCTAGACTCCTTATGCTAGCATTGCACGTAAAGTTGCTAACTTTACGTGCATGCAAGGTGTTATGAGGCTAAAACACCCTAATCTAAATTATAATGGAGGTCTAAGTCATGAAAAGAAGCGATAGCTGAGTAAAGCGTCTCACTCAGAGCTTCTAGAGCTCATAAATGCTCAGATCTAATCTCTATTCGTCCTCAAAGGCTCAATACTCTGGTTGGCCTTCGAAATGGTCCCAAAAGTGACAAGATACTAGCAAAGAAGGGGATCTAGATGATTATTAGCCAAGGTATGAGCTTCATACCTTCAAATGATCTGAGATGACACACAAACTCTAGATCTATACTCCTTTCCTTGCTCCTTTCTCCTTCAACCTTCAAGATGCACTCCAAAGGGACCTTAATCTTCTCACATAAGCTCAAGAATAAAGTTGGATGGCTAGGGTTTCGTCTCAGGACAATGGAGGCTGTAAATGAAACCCTAGAAATGAGAATGATATGCTTAAATAGGGTTCCAAGTCCCGAAATTAGGGTTTCCCAACCCAGACCAGACTCGCCGAGTCGGTCAGTTAATCCTTGAGACATCGTGTTCCTCCTTGGACTCGACGAGTTGACAACTCTCCCCCACTTAAACTAGACTTCGTCCTCGAAGTCCGTTAAGGCCAACTGTCTTGCAATCTATTCGGATCACCCTTTCCTAATGAATATAACTCCGGCCGACCACTTCCATGGACCTTCCGTCCGGTCACTCAGAATAAAATTAGTTCTTGTAACTAATTACCTTGAGTGCACTCTAATTCTCAACAATCCTGAGAACACATCTTACCCAACCGACCATCCATCCGGTACTCCCCGAGTACTTATGATGAACATCCTAGGGGCTCACCGTCTTTTCCTTGCACGTTTTCTTGCTTCCCCAAAGCAACTCCCCATAACTAACCATCTCCCCTACCACTGCGAAGAACATACCTTTCATGATATCCATTACTCCAGCCGTTTAATTAGATTTCATCCTCGAAATCATTCCTTACCATTCCTTACATGCTAACTACTCCAGATTCCTACTAGAACAACAAAATTCACAGATCCACTTATCCTTGCGATCCACTTATACTTGGCCACAACTCAGATAATCGTGCTGTGAATGATTTGCCACTCCCCAAGCGATCCATGAAAATCCAAAATACCATTACCGCTGGAGACCCAACACTGTCTGAATCACTGATATGCCTGGAAACACTGAACCGCCTAGAACACTGATTGCCTAAAACACTGAATTGCCTGAACACTGAACTGCCTGAACACTAAACTGCCAGAACACTGATTGCCTGAAACACTGAACTGCCTGAACACTGAACTGTCGAAACACTGATTGCCTGAAACACTGAATTGCCTGAACACTGAACTGCCTGAAACATTGAACTGCCTGAAAAACATGTTGCTACATGGATGCTTTTCCAACATCTCTTGAGAGCTTCCTGGTCTCATTTCATTCATTAGCCATCTGAAATATTGGGCTCCAACCCGACTACGGAGCGAAAGGACTCCCTATTTTAGTCGCCTCACACGACCTCCGAACAAAAACCTTCCCTGGAACTAGTTGCCACTAGTTATCATGTCACTGAGGCTCTAACAACCTCCTGATCCAACCGATCGGGTTCGAGCGTCGAATCCTGATGTTACCAACCCGTGGCTAACGTGATTGCTACATGACGAATTGTAGCCTTATATAACAAGTAACCTGATGCAATCCATTGCTTCCTTGATCTGAAAACTGCAGTGGCATTCCTACAGTCATATCACTGGCTCAACTAGGTCTAATCCATCCTGATAATTCTGAAATCCACTTCGTGGATTTCCACATCCTTACTGTTACGCCCGATCTGGGGGGGCTAATGTTCCTTCCGCGTCCTAACAACGCGCTCATGCTGTCTACCAGCCAAGTGTATTCCATGGCTACGCCCACAGTCTCACAATACTCTAGCACTACCTAACTGCTAGTGAATGCTACGGCTACACCCGCAGACTTACAACACTCTGACACTATCTGGTTGCTAGCGAATGCTGCGGCTACACCCGCAAACTTACAACACTCTAACACTATCTGGCTGCTAGTGAATGCTTTGCTACACCCACAAACTTACAACACTCTAACACTATCTGACTGCTAGTGAATGCTATGGCTACACCCACAGACTTACAACACTCTGACACTATCTGACTGCTAGTGAATGCTACGGCTACACCCGCAGACTTACAACACTCTAACACTATCTGGCTGCTAGTGAATGCTTTGCTACACCCACAGACTTACAACACTCTAACACTATCTGACTGCTAGTGAATGCTATGGCTACACCCGCAGACTTACAACACTCTAACACTATCTGACTGCTAGTGAATGCTACGGCTACACCCGCAGACTTACAACACTCTAACAATATCTGACTGCTAGTGAATGCTATGGGGGCACCCGCAGACTTACAACACTCTAACACTATCTGGCTGCTAGCAAATGCTACAGCTACACCCGCAGACTTACAACACTCTAACACTATCTGGTTGCTAGCGAATGCTACGGCTACACCTGCAGACTTACAACACTGTAACACTATCTCATTCGCTGGTTACTGATCTGAACACAATCGATGACGAGTATACATATGACCTATCCTTCAAGACTGAACCCAGGTCCTGACTGGAATGCCCAACCTGATTCCCTAAGGCTTGCTGGAAAACATTACAGAAATACGATCTCCTTAATGCCAAGTTTTTTCCAAACTTCCATCTCACACTATCCTTAAACCACACAGCTGCCTAGGCTGTCTTCCTTTCTGATAAGGATGTGAAACTTATCCCAGTTTCAAAACTGCTCCTACTTCTGAATCCTTGGATGATTCTCCCCCACTTTGATTTAACTAACGTCTTATTGCACACAGTGCTTGAAGGATCCTCAATCCTTCTTACCATTCTATGCCCAATCTGCTGGAAACCATGTTTGTCATTGCTAGTGTGTCAATACTAACCAATCCAAAAAATCACACCACTTCCAAGAATCTGAATACATCTCCGGTGATAACCTGCTAGACACAGGAAGCTCCGAATCTCAATTGGAGACCTCGGAAATTCCCACTGAACCACGGCCTCTATCTTAGCCGGAACGACTAGAATACCCTTTTGATTGACAAGGTACCCAAGAAATTGCACCTCGCACAACCAGAACTCACATTTGGAGTACCTTGCAAAAACGCTCTCCATTCTCAAAGTCTCTAGCACCTCCCTCAGGTGCTCCTCGTGCTGGAATATAACCGATCTATACCCGAACGACACCTTCCCGAGGGCAGTGAGATACTACTGAGTCTTACTCTTACTTGCTATAGTTACTGCATTCGTAGTAACCAGCTCTATAGGGGACGACCTCCAACTACTATTTCAAATCCAAGATATGTAGATGGCATATGACTCACTCACAAGTAGGTAATATAATATTCCAATATATGTACATACTAAATCGGTGTAGTAACATAACAACAACATCATAAATAATAATTGACAGGAAGGTAAAAGATACATACCTCCAACATCCCGTGCTGCTCGAATCCTTGCTGAAATCAACCATAATGCTCTGCTGCGAGCCCTGCGCGCCCTTGCCCAACCCTGACGTCTGCTGGCGGTTCTCGAAGTCATAGGGGCAGGAGCTGTCACCTGTCCTGCTGAAAACAAACACGAACAGTGGGCCTTCTTGTAGTCCCTCCGACTGTAATGGAAACATATTGTGTCAAGTCCTAGGGCGATGGTAGAAGTACAATCTCTACTAAAATGACCAGTCTGTCCGCACTTGAAACAGCAAGGATCACCACCTCTACTACTCCTACATGCACCCCTGTGCGTCCTGCCACACTTACCGTATCGGCTATGGCCCTGGAAGTATCTCGATATCGAACTCGGCCCTATGGTTCTTTTACCCGAACCTGTGTGCCACTGAACCTCATCCGATTTCCTTTTCCTTTCTGACTCTCGTTCAATCTCTCGTTCCTGCGTTACCCCATCAATCGTCTAAACAACTGCTGTCTGATCCTGAAGTTTCTCGGTCAACCTATCAGTAAACCTCTCGACGATGTCAGGTAGCTACTCACGAACGACTTGTGAAACCTCCGCAGCAACCCAATCATGCAGAGAACTCTCCTGAGGACAGGGTGCCCCACTCACTCCCGACCTCTAATGGCAAGAGCTAAAAATGGGATCCCCCTCCCTAATGGATCCCTGGGATCCATAAGAGTCGGGCTCTTGACAAGCCCCAAACTGCCCTGAAACTATCCCGGCCCTAAAGGCCTCAATAAGAATGTCCAAAAGCTCCACGATGGTCTCCCTAACCGAATAAAATATCACAGGAGTCTGATCATTCATGTTGCACATAATCTCTGCGGAAATGACATCTCTTATCTAATCATCAAGCTGTCCGGCTCTAGCGCCTGAGCCAGGTCCCTTCCCGACACTTGAACTGCCAACTGGTGTCTCGCGCAATGTCACCATGCTGAAAACATATCACAATAAATGTCAGAATACACATTGATGCCGAGGGATCTAACACACACTCTACAATTTCCCTGGTTTCGTCTTGGCCCCTCTTGAATCGAGTACGGATCCTCTACTTCCAGTAGTACGGTCCCATACTACCTTCCACATCTATCCGTACTCCCCTCAAGAGTTACCTTAACTCAACCAACCATCCTAGGCTTGCCCTATGGAAATCCGCGACTCTACCCAACCCAGTCTTCAGCTGCTGAAGGCCTCCTGGTAATGCCAATTAGCCATCACCTGAATACCATCACATGTGATGAGGCTCATATAATCCTTCGAGTAGAAGACTCGTCCCTACAACGGTTAGACTCAGACAAGAGTGGCGCAATAGGGCCAAAACCAGCACTCTGAGATTATTCAACCCTAATCACATGTGACGTGACGTATTCACCTGATGGCTAACTCCCATCACCCAGAGTCCTACAAAGCACAAAGCAAGCAGCATTCGGACACAGGAAACTACTCAAGCACATCTATTCTCATAACGAGAAACTGTACTAGCCTACATGCTAAGCTCATACTATCAGGCATAACCTAAAAAGGCTATCCTACTAGTGGCTACTAAATACTAGCATGCAGTTCTCATAAAGCTGAAACACATATAGCAGGCACATAAGGCATCCTCCTAGAACCTTAGTCCTATTCTAGCATGTTGTTCTACTAAAACTGAAACTGTTAATCATAACATAAAATTGTATGGGTAATTTAGGAGTACTTACTTGAGCTTAACTGATTGCATGCACCACACCCTTTTCTCTTTTCAAAATTCTTTTCGCTTTTTCTAAAACTCTTTTCTTTATAATTTTTCTAAAATTGTTTTCTTTTGTCAAAATCCTTTTGTAAACATGGTTTTTCTCTTGAAAACTTTATACAACTTAGTTTGAGTTCAGACACACCCGAAAGTGTGCCCGAATCCCTCAAACCAAGACTCTGATACCAACTTGTAACGACCCAAAAATCATGACTAAAAATTTCGATTGAAAAACATTACTTAAACCACGATTGTCAATCCATAACATGAACTATAGCATCAAATCAGAGTGTTAATTCAAAACTACGGTCTGTGCCATGCGATCATCTTGAGCTCTTCCCTCCACTACCGGAAGTACCTGAAACGAAAATTGAAAACTGTAAGCACGAAGCTTAGTGAGCTCCCCCAAACTACCACATACCATACAATAACATATAAAGCACATAATGGGCCTTGCCTACTACATTGGACCGAAGTCCAAACTAACTGGGCCCTTTCCCCCTGCATCGGACCGAAATCCGGACTAACTGGGGCCTTGCCCCCTCCATCCGATCGAAATCTGGACTAACTGGGGCCTTGCTCCTGCATCGGACCGAATTCCGGACTAACAGGGACCTTTCCCCCTGCATTGGACCAAAATCTGGACTAACTGGGGCCTTGCCCCCTGCATCGGACTGAGGTCCGGACTAACTGGGGCCTTTCCCCCTGCATCGGACCGAAGTCCGGACTAACTGAACATAGCATAACATGATCATAGCATATAACATAAGCACATATATTGCATACTGCATTAGACCGAGGTCCAGACTAACTAACACATAAACATGCCTGAATCACAAAGACGTCAAGCATACTGAACTACTGCATCGGACCAAAGTCCATAACTACTGCTATCTAAACGGGCGGGCATTGTGGCCGTAGACCCATTCCTACTAGAAGGAAACTCACCTGTACTGCTGAACTCTGCTAATAATCCTCTGGCTGCTAATCGACTATTCTCTGAAGCGCTGCTCTCCTAGCTCACCGAGCTACCAACACCAAATAATAGAACTTAGCCTAAACTGTCCTCTAGAGGTCAACTAAGTCAACTCTGGTCAAGGTCCTGGTCAAACTCAACCTTCTAGTTGACTCAACTCGCCGAGTTGTTCTACCAACTAGACGAGTGCATGCTCCTCAAATCCCAAACAACCCCGACTCCGGTCGTCGAGTCTAGCGAGATGTCGACGAGTTCTCCTTCATCTAACACTTCGGGACTATCTTCAACCGACTCGCCGAGTTGTTCTACAACTCGACGAGTCCATCTTCATCGGCTAAGGAGATTGCCTTGGACTCGTCGAGTTCCTCCTTGAACTCGTTGAGTACCATGATCTTCATGTCCATCACGGGCACAGACTGGCTGAGTCCTTCTCTAACCCTACTTACTGATCCGACTCATAAACAGAAGGGTTTGGGTTTTGCGATCCGACTCGCCAAGTCAATGAGCTGACTCGCCGAGTCCTCCTTGTGACAACTCTATGCTGTCGATTTCAGTCTATTCCAACACTTCCAACTCATAGATCTGGACTCCTTATGCTAGCATTGCACGTAAAGTTGCTAACTTTACGTGCATGCAAGGTGTTATGACGCTAGAACACCCTAATCTAAAGTACAATGGAGGTCTAAGTAATGAAAGGAAGCGATAGCTGAGTAAAGCTTCTCACTCAGAGCTTCTAGAGATCAGAAATGCTCAAATCTAATCTTTATTCATCCTCAAAGAAGGGGATCTAGATGATTAATAGCCAAGGTATGAGCTTCATACCTTCAAATGATCTGAGATGACACCCAAACTCTAGATCTATACTGCTTTCCTTGCTCCTTTCTCCTTCATCCTTCAAGATGCACTCAAAAGGGACCTTAATCTTCTCACATAAGATCAAGAATGAAGTTGGGTGCTAGGGTTTCGTCTCTGGACAATGGAGGCTGCAAATGAAACCCTAGAAATGAGAATGAGATGCTTAAATAGGGTGCCATGTCCCGAAATTAGGGTTTCCCAATCCAGACCAGACTCGCTGAGGCAGTCTCCCCAACTCGCCGAGACAGTCACTTAATCCACGACACGGGTCACGCTCCGACTCGTCGAGTTCCTCCTTGGACTCGACGAGTTGACTCCTTTGGCTTAGGGATTTTATTTCCTTTCCTAGTCTTCCTGATTCTAGGTGTTACACCAACACCTTCCGTACAAGCAGACGACTTGAGGGGGACAAGGTCCGACTTGCGTCCTGTCTTTTGAAGGACAGAACGCATGACTGGTGGGATATGGTCGAACATTGTGAGAACAAGATTGATGCGCAGGGACAACGTTTGAAAACTCAAACCTTGAGTGAATGCTTAAAATCAATGTCTGCTTGCTAATAAATGTGCAAGTCAAGCCTGGAGACCATTCCAGTCTTAGATAATGAATTCAACAAATGATCAAGTCATTAGATGAAGAATAAGAGTAAATGATCAAAGTAAAGTTAATAAATGAAGAACAAGGAGAATGTTTGAAATAACTTAGTAAAGAGCCAAAAGTTGAGTGATAAATTCATAGTTGACTTGTATTGAATGCTCCTGTAAATAGGAGTGAAGGTTACAACGAATTAACTAGAATGTTTACATAGGACCGAACAAAAGAAATATTTCTGACATTCTGATTGTCCAAATAAGATAAAAGACTAAGTCCTATGAAATGTTACATCAATACAAGTACAAATACAATAAATGCACTAAGAGAAAATAAAGTTCTTCCGGATCAGCATTCATTTCGGATATGAGAGTCACTCCGGAATGTCTTCAGTCTTCGCTTCGTCTTCTTTCCTGGTTGGGACCGTGTTCCGAACCACTCCCCACTTCGGAACATGCACACTTCGGAATGAGTAGATAGGATTGCTAGAGGTTCACTTTCAAGTTCCAATAATCTCCCCCTAAGTGAACTTAGCAATCTAGCAAACTTAGTACATTTCCTCCTTGATGAAGGTGTATGCTTTGAATAACCACTCTCAGACTTCGATGTACCATGCCAACTGACTTACAAACTTTGCCTTGAACTGTTCCGGAGCATCACACTTCGATGCCCGGGATATGACTTGTTTAGGGATTTGGTCGGAACTAGATGTTTGTCAAGGTCTCGGAAACAGTCCTTCTTTTTTGTATTCCTTTTGGTGTAGACAAACCCAAGAACCTTTTCTTCAATGGGACCATTAGCAAGGTCTTCAGCTTCTGGAAGAACAAAGTCAATCTTGGGAAAAATTGTTCAGTTCTGTAGAGGTGTGCAAGCTCATAATCACGTTGGCAGAATTTCACAACATAATCCTTTAGGAAGCTTAGAGTGGTATGGTTGGCTCCCATACTTATGTCATCCTTCTGATTTTCACTGAAGTAGGCAGCTAAGGTGAGGATGTCGTTTGGATTCATGGAGGGAAAGTCTGCATGAGTAACAGTCCGGGGAGTAGGCTTGTTCTGGAGGATTTGAAAACGAAAGAGAGGACAATTGAGCTCAAATTTCACAAGAATTTTTCTTCCGAAACCTTCCACTTTGGTAATTCTTTTTCTTGACCACACATCCTTGAAAGGTTGAGTGTGTTTGGAGTAGAAGGTTTTGAGTCTCTCTCACTCGGTCCGGATAATCACCTGCGGATCGTCAGATGGGTGATGGGGAGCAAACTTAGAGTAAAATTTGCTGAAGGGAGAGAGAGGAATATCCAGCTGATCAGAGTTATTGGAAGAAACATCATAGTACATGCACAAGATTATTTCTTCAGCCTTGTGAATGCCTTCACGACAAAGAGGAGAGATGCCTCGCATTGGATCATGATTGTCCTTTAGGGCTTGGATCCGAATGATATCCTCTAATGCCTGGTTGATTTCTTCCTATGACCATCCATGTTTTTGCTTGAGGGGAGGTCCAGAATGAAGGGTTTGTTGCTCGGCAGTCATATGCTTCTTCCCTTTGTCTCTTTGAATTGCAGTTATGACAAGCTTCATAGATTCATCAATCACAAATTCCGGAGTAGGATTTAGAAGAGGTTCTTCCGGAATTTCATTAGGGATCCGGAGAGGAGAGCCCTGGTTGACTGGAGCAATCTTTGGTTCCAAAATGGGAGGTTGCATGGAAGGAGTGGCTTGGAAGGCTTGAGCGGTGAGGAGAGATTTTTCCTTGGCCATTTGAATGGCCTTTTGAAAGGCATCTGGTAAAGAGATTGGCCAGTAGATTGCATACCATATTCTCTTCTCTTCCTCAATCAGTACGTTTTGAAATATCTTCTTTGGAGCTTCAAGGCCTAGAACTCCTTTGGTGACGTACTTTTCTTCGTCACTGTCTTCTTCATCAGCAGAGGAGTTTCCTAGAAGTCCGCACACGATTTGGAATTCATCATCGGAATTCAAGTGTGTGAACTCCGAGGTAGGTTTCCATGGTTTACTTGTACCTTCTCTCCCTCTTGCATCGGTGGATCTTGGAACCGGTGCAAGTAACAAAGTATCCTTGAGATCGTCAAATCTGGAAAAGACTTTCTGAATGCTCGTGTTAAGCTAAAGAGTGAGGGTATCATATGCTTCAGATGTTGGGGCTTGAGCAGCAATGTGTTTGAACATGTCACTAAGGATATATATCATCTCATCAAACTTCCGATTCGGAACATCAACGATATCCAAATTGAGCGAAGAAGTTTGATGAGGACTTGTTGAATTATCATGCTCATTTCATCCTTCTACTTGATCTCCTTCTCTAGCCTTTGGATTTGTTTCTTATGAAGAATGTGGGTCTGCTTAATTAGGTCGTTGGTAGTGGCCACCAAGTCGTCATGGAATTTTAGCATGGAAGTAATGGTGTTGAGATAGTGATCAACCAGAATGTCATATTTGGTGTCAACCTCTTCTATTGTGTGCTTGAGCCGGTGATAGATTAACTGATCTAGTTAAGCTTCACGTTCATCAAAAAATGGTCCGGACTGCTGAGATATTGACTAATGAATGACATCGAGCTTGGAATCAAGTCTGGAGACATTTTGATCCATCTTCGTGTTGAGCTCAGTGACAGAAGTTTCTATGGAGGGCACTTTCTGCATAGTGTCCAAGACATTCGTCTGGATCTCAAGGAGTGCGAAGGAGTCAATGTAGTCACCGGCAGAGGATTCAGAATCAGAATCGGAGGGTTGCGGAGGATCTTAGCATGAGGAAGTATTGGAGGGACCAAGCTTGGTTGCAGCATCATCTTCAGGGATGTTGGATCTGAGAACATCACCCAAGTGGTTGATGAGGAGAATCCGAAGTCATAAGCAGACTTGGATGCGGATGCCTTTGATTGAAAGTGTGTTAAAGTAATGAAGTTTGTGGCCGGATCACTTTTTGCTTCATGATCTAGCATGACTTCCTCATAAATCTCTACATCCGAATTGGTGTGGAAAACGCTTTGATAAGTGGTAATGGGAGGTAGTTCTGAAGTAAGTTATTTTACAGCATTAGCATCAATGGGAGGAACATAAGACATGTTGCCTTGAATGGCCCTGTTCCTCATGGAGATAAGCATGGACTCCACTTGAGCTCTGGTGAGATCCAGACACTTTGATGTGGCCTTGTTAACAAAGTCTTCCCATAGAGGATCATTAGTACCTGGCTGTCCTGTATGCCTTCCGAGTATCAGACCAATTGAGGCTTTCAGAGTTGGAGAGACTGCTCCGTCTCCAGAAAGATTGGGGTCCAAAACAGGGGTTCCGGAGTGTGTGCATGTGGAAGAAACAATGGGATCATCAATGGTGACTCGTGGGTTTGTTCCAGGGGGCTGCAAGGAACTATGTTCAACACCGACATCACCTTTTTGGGAAGGTGAGGGTGGATTATGTGGAGACTCCCTGTGAGTGTGTGTAGGTGATTTTGAAACATCGAGGTGTACCTCAGATGAGTGGGCAGGAGGGGTGTTCGAACGGCCAGAGTCAGCCAGAATGTCATGAGCATCTTCTTTTGGAGAGGAAGAGATGAATTTAGTTCTCTTTTTTAGGCTTGGACTTGGAGGGAGAAGCCTTTCGCTTTGTAGGTTTCTTAACCCTTGGTCCGGATGTGGTAGGCTTGGCCTCTTCTGAAATGGGCTCAACTGATATTGGGGCAAGTTGTGTTGGGTCGAACACAACCGAAGTCTCAAGGTGATGTTGAAGATAAATGGACTTAAAAGGAATAAGGGCCAACATGTGGTCCAGAAGTCTTCGAACCGGACCAAAATAGGATTGGTCCGGAATCCTATAAGCCTTAACTACTTTGAACGGGACACATACCTCCGGAGGAATGGTGTTAACCGGAAGTGGTTCAGACAGCTCTTGGAAGATTTGTTGGAGCATCAGGGCCCGGAACCTAGGGCTCGAAATCTCGTTCTCCTTTCGTTTGGTAGCAAATTTGCAGAAGTTTTGCCAACGGACTTCTGGAAGATCCATTGCATTTTTTCATCCGGAGTAAATGTTGTAGACGGCGTTGAGCCAGTCCTTGCTCAACGTATCAGTTCCTCCATGCTTTCCGGACATTCCTCTGAAGATGAAGTGAATGAGGACGGTCCAGAGTCCAGAGACGGCAGACTTCTTGAAATCTTTAGCCCTGTAGTCTTGAGTGTACCCGATGTAATTCAAGAACGTCTGAAACTCTTCAGCCGTTGGTTCTTGTACCACGAAACCCCTTGGATTTGCTTTCACACCAATCGCCTTAAGATGGGAATTTGTAGATGGGAATTTTTCTGTTACCGATGCTTGTAGTCTACAAAGCACCATCCTTGAGTTTGACACTAGAAAATGCACGATGAAGATGGTGAAGTGGTAGTGGAGGTTCAGGGATTTTGGTGAGAGGAATGGAGATGGGGTGATTTGCTATAAACTCGATCATTACCCTGATGGATTCATCGTAATCCATGGAGTTTAGAGAAAACTGTTGAGTGGTGTCTCTCAGAACGGGTTCTTGACCAGCAGATGATAAGGAACTCTTGGAACCCATGGTTGATTTCTTCTTAGCAATGGATTTCTTGATGGTGGGGGCAGTTTGAGATGACTTATGTGGAGAAGCCATTGTTGCTGGGATGAAAGCTTGAAGAACACAGAGAGAAGTCAAGGGTTTGAGAGTATTGGGCGCATAAAGAGGTTAGAAAGGGTTTTGATTGGTTTATATAGGTAAAGTTAGTGGGTCGGGTCGGTAAAGTAATGATGAGGATCCAAAAAGAAAATGGGTCGCATTAAATGGTAAAGAAGTTTAAGGGGGCTAAGTTGACCTAGGAGGTGAAAGGTGAAGTTGTTTGTGGCTAAAATTGGAAAACACAACCGTCGAGTTGATGACTTCGATTATGGGGGCGTGCAATCGTGTCACGAGAATCAAGGAAGATAGGATAGTGATATTCCTAGAAAGTAACCGTTGAGAGTGAAAAACATTTCACCTTATATCCCTTAGACTTCCAGATAAGCTGTTCCGGACAAAGTGTGTTCCGGAGGGTAAAGAGTTGTATTCAGGAACATACTTGTTTTGAAGAAAGGGGTCCGGAACGAGAAACAATCTAGAGTGAGTTTCAATTCCGGAGTCAAAATTTAGTGTGCTGAAAAAGGTTTGTGATTCCAGAACACATATTCAGTTTGATTCAAAAAGATTAGTGATTTCGGAGCAGGAATTCCGGAATAGTGATTTTGAACAAGTTTCTGGAACATAGTTAAGAAAGCATTCTAGAGTGAGATTTTAGAAAAGCTTCCGGAGTAAATTTTGATGTTCCGGAGTCGATTTTGAAATTCCGGAGTCGATTTTGAAATTCTGGAGTTCAGAACGTTATACCTTTCTGGAGTGGAATTCCGGGATGCCATTATGAAGTATATTCCGAGATAACAATCTGAGTATAATGACAATGTCGATTTAGAACAACAAATAATCAGCATGAACTATACATGTTAAAAACTCAAGTGATGGTCAGAAATAAAGATAAGTAAAATGATCCTATGTATTCCGAGATGAAAATATTTTGAGATCGAAACTAGATTTCTTTCAAATACGTCTATCAAAGAGAACAAGTATCTTGAAAGAACTGAGGATCTGGTATCATCATACCCATCTTGTTCAGAAAACCATTGAATTTGGTTTCGTCTAATGCCTTGGTAAAGACATCAGTAATCTCCTTGTTAGATGGAACAAAAATGAGTTCAATGTTACCATTAAGTACATGATATTTTATTAAATGGTACCTTATATCGATGTGCTTAGTCATTGAGTGCTGAATTGGATTGTGGGAAATCGCAATAGCACTTTGAGAATCACAATAGATAGGAATACGTTGAAAATGATAACCATAGTCCAAGAGTTGAGAATTCATCCAGAGAACCTGAGATGTACAGCTGGCAACAACAATGTATTCAACTTCGGCTGTAGAGAGTGCAATACATTTCTGTTTCTTGGATGACCAACTGACCAAACAACCACCTAAGAATTGGCGGCCACCTGAAGTGCCTTTTCTATCAATTTGAAGACCACCGTAGCTCCAATCTAAATATGCTTGAAGAAGGAAGCTTTCATTTGCTAGGTTCCAGATTCCGAGACTCTTTGTGCCTTTAAGGTATCCGAAGATTTGGTTCACAACCAATAGATGTGACATCTTTGGGTTAACTTGAAATCTGGCACATGAACATGTTGAGAACAACATATCTGGACGACTAGCTGTGAGATAAAGTAGGGATCCAATCATTCCACGATATTTCTTTTCGTTAACTGAAACACCTGAAGGGTCGGCAAAGATCTTGTGTCCAAAGCCCATTGGTACTTTGACTGAGGCACAGGTGTCCATTGACTATTTCTTTAGGAGTTCCGAAATTTACTTCTCTTGGTGAATGAAGATTAACCTGTTAGTCTGTTTGACTTGAAGGCCAAGTAAGAAGCTTAACTCCCGATTCATGCTCATTTGGAATCGATTGATCATCAGTTTAGCAAAGTCAGCAACCATAGATGAATCCGCAGATCCAAAAATGATGTCGTCCACGTAAATTTGTACCAGCATGAGATGCTTTCCATTTGATCTTCGGAATAGAGTGGGATCTAGAATTCCTCTTTGAAAACCAGAGTGCTTGAGAAAATCAGTGAGGGTCTCGTACCATGCACGAGGAGCCTGCTTGAGTCTGTAGACAGCCTTCCAGAGTTTGTAACAGTGGTTTGGAAAGGAAAAATTAACATAACCAGGGGCTGTTGAAGATATACTTCAATATCAAGTTCACCATTAAGAAAGGCACTCTTAACATCCATTTGGTAAACTTTGAAGCCTTTATGAGCAGCATAAGCAAGAAAGATTATGATGGCTTCAAGACGTGCAACAGGACCAAAGGTCTCGTCGTAGTCGAGCCCTTCGAACTGAGTAAATCCTTTTGCCACCAACCTTGCTTTATTTCGAATGATAATTCCAGCGCCATCTAGCTCGTTGCGAAATACCCATCTTGTACAGACAGACAATGGGATGAATCTGAGGAGGAGGCACGAGGGTCCAAACTTCATTTCGGTCAAATTCTGTCAGTTCTTCTTGCATGGATGTAATCCAGTCAGCATGCTCCAATGCTTCCTTGATGGAATTGGGTTCAATCATGGATATAAATGCTTAAAAATGGCATTCATTTTGGATATTTACAGCAGAACAAGTCTGTACACTAGCATTGGGGTTACCGTTTACTTGGTTCAGAGGATGATCCTTTGTCCAAACATGTAATCGTGTTAGTTCTTGTTCAGTTGTTGATCCTATATCAACAGTGGAATTGATTTGCTCCCCTTGAATAGTTTGAATGTGAGGATGATGCTCCCACTAAACTTCTGAACCACAGAGATTTACATCATCATTAGAAGGAAACTCAAAAAGGTTTTAATTTCTTAATCATTGTTCAGAGGATTGGAATCATCGAAATTAGCAGCTGCATCTTGGAAACCATCCACATTTTATTCAAGAGAGGGATGAATATTCTCCCCCTCAAAGTGAGCAGGCTGAAATGGTTCAGAATCAAATGGAGGGAGCCTTGGGATTGGACTGGAATGAGAGTTGGTCTTGATCGAGATTCCGAATGAAGAGTAGTTTCGGAAGGACCAAAGAGTGTTTCAAAATAAACTTCAAGGATTGTTTGGGGGTTCAGACATCCTGGCGGAGGAGCATCAGACTCCGTAATGTGAGTTGGGCCAGAATTCCGAACGAAGTTGTCATCGAAAGTAACTTCAAAGCTTTCTTCCAGAACACGAGTTCTCCGGTTAAGAACTCTGTAAAATTTGGATTTTGAGGAGTACCCAAGGAAGATGGCTTCATCAACTTTAGGTTGGAACTTGGTAAGGTGATCACGGTTGTTCTTGATGAAGCACTTGCATCCGAAAACATGCAAAAACGAGATTGTTGGCTTCCGACCATTCATTGCTTCGTACGGTGTCATGTTGATGCATCAATTGATGATACTTCAATTTCGAGTGAAGCAGGCAGTAGACACAGCTTCAGCCCAAAGGTAGAGTGGTAGGTTTGCGAAGTTCGGCATAGATCGAGCAGCTTCAACGAGAGTTCTATTATGTTTTTCGACTACACCGTTTTGTTGTGGAGTATAGGGAGCTAAGAAGTTGTAGTCAATTCCTTTTTCTATGAGATACTTTTTAATGGTGGAATTCGTGAATTTCGATCCATTATCACTTCGGATTCTCCTGACTGGGAGTTTGATAAGTACATCTATTCCTTTAATGAAATTTATGAGCTCTGAGGCTGTTTCGGATTTCAGCCTTCGGAAGAAAACCCAAGTGAACCGTGTAAGATCATCAAAAATCACAAGAATGTATTTCTTATGATGAAAACTTTCTACCATAAATGGTCCACAAAGATCGATATGTAGAAGCTCCAATGGTTCCGAAATGGATTTTTCGATGATAACATGATGACCCTTCTTTGATTGCTTACCACACTCAGTCGCAGCACACAAATGATCATTTTCAATTTTGAGGAGAGGTAAACCTCTCAACATTTCACCGAATACGAGATCATTCATGTACCAGAAGTTTAGATGAGTGAGCCTTTGGTGCCATAACCAACTAACGTCAGGAACGGCTTTGGTGAGAAGGCAGAGTTGCGGTTTGCCAATAATCATGTTGATGTTAAGTGGGTACATATTCTTGTGGCGAATCGACTTGATTAAGAACTCTGTTCGATCTTTGGTCATTACAAAGTTGTACTTCTTGAAAAATTCCACACGTGGATTTGAATTAGTGAGCTTAGCAACACTGATCAAATTGTGTTTTAGATCAGCTACATAAGCCACATTTGAGATAGAGAAGTTTCCATTGGTGAGAATTCCATAACCACGAATTTGAGAGTTGGAGTTGTTGCCATATGTCACGTAACCAGCATTTGGAGAATGCTTTAAGTCTCACAGAAAATCTTTCTACCCCGTCATGTGCATGGAGCAAGCACTATCAATATACCATATTGTATCTTGCTCCAAAGCACAAAGTGCCTGCAAAATTAGTGAGTAATGGAGTTTTTAGGCTCCGAATTAGACTTTGGGACGTAGGCACCGACTTTGGACTTTGATGGTGACTTTGGAATAACTTTGTGTTTTTGGGTGATATCCTTGGAGTTTTTTGGAAACAAACAGAAGGTCAATGTCTCTTCATCTATCCAGTAGTCATATTCAATGACTTGAGGGTTCCTACAAGTCTTTTTTGAACCTTTGTCAGCCGGAGTGTTGGTAACATTTGTAACCTCCAGAATTGGTTTTTCATCAATGGGAGTTTTGACTTTCCACACAAGATTTTTCTTTGATGATTTTGAAAAAGATGTTTTCCTTACATTTTTGGATTTGCTTTATGACACGTTGGTTTTAGAAAGATTTGATTTAAAAACTGTGCTATCAGATTTTGCAATAAAAACAGATGAAATAGTCCGAGGAAAGGTGTTTTGGACAGTGTTGACATTCACACGAGATTTAGGCCAACTAGAATCGTCTACTTTCTTGGGTTCTATACGACTTGGAGATTCAGAAGGTCTTTTGAGAATCTTAGTGGGAGCAAAAGAGTTTTGACAGTGAGGTAATGCATGAGAATTCCGAGATGCACTTGGTTTGGAGTTTTCAATGAACCTGGAATTTAGTCTAGTCTTGACTTCCTTCTTATGTGCATTCTGAGCTTCTACTTTGGATCTACAATATCCTTCCTATTCAACATGGGTTTTCTTTTAGTGCGAGGTAAGGATTTTGAGGTTTATCATATGGATGGATTGCTAAACTTAGGAGTAATGGGAACCAACTTAGTTGTTGAGACCACTAAGGAATCCGATTCGCAAGAATCAGAGGAGACACAACTTGATCTTTCAACTTTATCATCTAAGGGTGCCCATACAAACTCAAAGGTGTGAGTTTCGGTTGTCAGAGAGGGAATTTCTTCAATAACACAATTGTTTGTGTGATTACTCATAGGAACATAATCTACCCAATTTGGAAGTCTATAATGAAATTTCGTGGTCCGATTCAGGTCCAGGTTTGTCAGAGGCGGAAGTGGCGTGGAATCAGTACATTTGACAACAATTGGTTTGAACTCAGGAATTAAGGAATCAAAATGGTCTATAGTCTCTGAAAGTGATGACAAGGGAGAAACAGGGGTGTCCGGATGTCTAATGTTCGGAACCTTTCCCATGAATGTCAAATTTTGCAATTCCTTCAGGGGACTAGCAATTGGTTTCTGAAACTTGCTTCCGAGACTAGGAGCTTTAGACCATGGATGACGAAAATTATGAGTCATCCGAAGGACCGCTTCAAGCATGTCTACAGAATTGTGCAATGCATCTATCTTGGCATTAAGACATTTGTTGTCAGAAATTAAAACATTTCCTTCGGAATAGGTGATTTCACATTTATCATTCAAAATGATACATTCATCACTTAACGTTACAAGTTCACACTCTAAAGACTCGTTTTTCAACTTTTTATCCTCGAAACGTAACCTAAGACGATTTAACTCACACTCCTTCTTCTCACCTGCGTCTAAGGCAGACTCATAGGCTTTATAGATGGTGTTCATATCTGTTTGAATTTGGGTAAGATAAGGTTCATAGAGAGACAAGTCAAAGTTATTATCAGAGTTCATAGATTTTACCTACTGAACGATGCTTCGTCCAAGTGGATCATTGGTTGCCATGTAGCAATAGTGAGGTTCAGCAACATCATCTTCATCTTCTGATCCTGAAGACCAATACCCTTCATCACATTCAATGGTTTGTCTTGCCATCAGACACATATTTCATCCATTTACCATGTTATCATCATCCCCATATGACCAATATCCTTCACCATCTCTTGAAACCATTGTAACAAAGGCTTTTTCGCTTTCATCCATTTCTTGTGCCTTTCGGACGTAGTATGCAGAATCCTTGATTTTTGGTTTCTATGGAGCATCAACCATTCAATCTTTAGCAAAATGGTTTGCATGTCCACACTTATGACACATAATTTTTGGTTTGTTTGATTTGGAGTTCTGAGAGGGTTTTGAAGTAGAGTTTGTGTAAGGTTTGACCTTACAATCTCCCCCAATATGATGATGTTCAAAACAAACTAAATTAAAACACCTCTGGAAAGGAACTCTTCATACTCATCTTCAGCTTCTATTTTAACTGGCCAGTAAGGACTATCCAGCAACTCTTGTCTTCTGTTCAGCAGCTCCATGGCAATAAGGATGTGAAATTCTCCGGAGAGATCTTGATGACTCATGCACATTTGCCTTAAGCCAACGAGATGAGTGGTTGGAGCCTTTGGAATCTCAACAGTTCGCTGAAAACACATCTTTCGATTTTTATCAAGATAGAACATCCCGTGTTCAAGAGCTGAGATAAACTTATGCTGAACCGGATCAACACTAATAGGAAGAGAATTGTTTATTCCACGAGCACCAAATTCTAGAACCAATATATCTTCACCATCAACTTGGAACTTGGTTCTTCGAGTTAAATTTGCTTAACTTGATCAGGAGACATGTTCCATTCAGCGGCAAGATTTGAAATACTGACTATGGACTTGGGTTTCTTCCCAGGCAAAGAAGTATCAGTTTCAGAATGAGCCAAGTCAGTATCTGCTACCTTACGCTTTCGAGATAGCGGATGAGATTCTTCACTGGCAACGTCCGAATCTTCTCCTTGGACTGGAATAATGAGATCAACAACAGGATCGAATGATAGCGGATGAGATTCTTCAAGGTCATCTGAACTTTCTTGCTGAACTGGAATAAGAGGATTAATGAAGTTCATATCCAGTATTTGACATTCATCATCTGGTTCATCATGCTCTTCATCATGCTCACTATCTTCAATCAGCTTTTCAGTAGCTGCTGGACTATTATGCCCCGCAGAGTCAGACTCATGCATTGGCGTTGGTGATTCTGGCTGAATAATGGTGTTGTCAACAGGTTCGGTGTTTCTCTCATTCGGTTCACTGTCAGCATTATCATCAGCATCAGCATCATCATCAATATCTCCCCCTTTTTGAGCATCATCAGATTGGGGACTAGAGGGAGGAGTATGCAGGAGAACTTCCTTTAGCTGGTGAACATCAGGCTCAATGTGTAGAAGACACTGATTCATGTCCCGATTCAGTGTCAGAAGTTCAGTAAATGCTGAGGCCGGAATCTGAACAACTGAAGTAGCTGGAGCTGCTGGAGAGCTAGGAGGCATGACCAGAGAATATTGGTCCCCATGAGGTGGATTCTCTCCCTGAGAGGGATGCTCCCCCTGGGATAGTTGCTCCTCCTGAAATTGTTGCTCCCCCTGACTCAGTGACTCCTTTTGAGCTGAGGGAACATTAGCAACTGAGTCGATATGATGAGAAAGTTGAGGAGAGAAATGACCACCATCATGTGGTTCATCCTCTTGACCGGCTTGATCTACATGATTACAATCAACGCCTCCTTCATCATTGTCAGCGGTGAGAGAAGGAACAGTGTATGGATTTGCAATCCATTCTCTCATCCTATCAGAGATTCCAATGTCAGTATCCAGAGGATCATCTTGATAAATGCGAACAGACATGCGAGGGCATTGGATGGGATTTCCAGAATGCGAGAAGTAGTCTGCAGCGAAAAATTTGTCGAACACAAGAGGAATCCAGCATGGAAACAGAACATGATCAGCGTGTACATTTGCACGAAGAAGCTGAACAAGCTGATCAAAGAATAGAGCCCCATAATCAAGTCTTTTGTTGAGAAGAAGTGAGCAGACGACTTGTTCCTCATAATTACTCAATTGATCACCACTTCGAGACTTGTGACCCACACACTTGCACAGGGCACCGGTGAAGAATTTCCATCCTGGGGTCATACATTGGCGCAAAATAAGAGCCGATCGAGCACCAGCCTTTGAGTGATCATATCCCAGTTGATCAAACATACGTTTACACCGATCAATAGAAGGAGGTTTAGAGAAAGGTTCAAAGATAGGTAACCGTAGGGCAGCACTGAGAAGTTCTGCGGTGATGAAGACAGAGTGTCTTCCACGGCCAATGGTCCCGGTAATGGCATTGTTGTCGTCATTGACAGTAGCAGTGTAGTAGAACTCACATACTTGTTTTGGGAAGAACTCTGATGGAACGTCACTGATTCCGTATCGTAGGCGACCGAAGGCTAAGAAATTGACAAAATCATCGAGTCCAAGACCTCGATGAACCTCGGGAATATCAGGGTTGAAAACAACGTTTGTCGCCTTGATGTAAATTGGAAGAGGAGGAGAGTTTGGAGCAGGAACTACCCTTCGTGAAGTGGAGGAGAAGGTGAACAAAGAGGCAGCCATTAGAGAGTTTTTGGGGTTTTAGGGTTTTGAGTATATGTGAAAGAAGCTTAGATTGTGGAAGGAAAGTTTGAAATAGGGAGAAAAGAGGTTTAAATATGGAATTAAACGGGCATTTCAAAAAGGTAATGATTATCTTCTTTAAAACAAAAACGGCGTATCGTAACAACCTGTCAGATAAAAAGTATCCATTAAAAAGTAGCCGTTGGGTAAAAGAGCCATTGACTGAAGATGAAACGTCAATCAGTGTTTGCGGAAGCGCTAAGATCAGTGTCACAAAAATCACATGCTGAAAGTATATCTCCGTCAATTCAAGGTACAGCTTGCTCAATTGAGGCTAGCAAGGAGATCGGTGCGTGTGATAGATACTAGTTGCATTATCTAACCATCGGCACAGAGTGTTGTGACTTTATCAGTGAGTGGTTTATCTTACTGAATCATTAGACACTGAATGAGAAGAAGGTAAAGAAAGGATTGTTGCGTGTGATAAACCTTGGTGTTTTGGTGTAACCATCGGCAAAGATTTTTAAACTCTCATCAGCGTGTGTTTTGCCACACTGAATCACAGAATCAGTGTAAGATTGGTAAGAAGGGATAGTTGCGTGTGATAGATCTTGGTGTTTTGATCTAACCATCGGCAAAGATTTTTAGACTCTCATCAGCGTGTGTTTTGTCACGCTGAATCACAGAATTAGTGTAAGATTGGTAAGAGGGGAGAGTTGCGTGTGATAGATCTTGGTGTTTTGATCTAACCATCGGCAAAGAGTTTCAAGTTGTTATCAGTGTATGGTTTAGTACAGTGAATCATTCAACTTTAGTTTAGAAGACTTGAAGAAGAGAGAAAGATGGGAGATCAAACCAAGTACTCAGTATGCAAATATCATCAGCATGTCATCATCAGCACAATGTACATCAGCTTATAAGACAATACCAAACATTAGCACAATTAAACAACAAAATTAATTACAAGGTAATCATTCCAAGTTCTCCAATAATGTAAGCAGTTGTTTGAGAATCCAGTGCCTTAGTGAAGATATCAGCAAGTTGCTCCGAAGTCTTGACATGTTCAAGAACAACCTTTCCCTTTTCAACATTATCTCTGATGAAATGATGTCTAATTTCGATATGCCTCGTCTTTGAGTGCTGAACAGGGTTTTGTGTGATTTGAATGGCACTGGTGTTATCACAATATATAGGAGTCTTTGAGAACTTGATCCCATAGTCGAGAAGCTGATTTTGAATCCATAAGAGCTGAGCACAACATCTCCCAGCTGCAACATACTCAGCTTCTGCAGTCGAGATGGCTACTGATGTTTGCTTCTTGCTAGACCAGCTGATGAGACGATTTCCAAGAAAGTGACATCCACCAGACGTACTCTTTTTTTCTAAATTGCACCCTGCATAGTCTGAGTCAGTGTATCCAAAAAGTTCAAATGCTGAGTCACGAGGATACCTCATTGCTAGGTTTTGAGTCCCTTTCAAGTATCGAAAATACGTTTGATGGCCATGAGATGAGATTCCTTTGGATTAGCTTGGAATCGAGCACAGAGAATGGTTCCAAACATGATATCAGGACGACTTGTCGTGAGATATAAAAGAGATCCAATCATTCCTCGATACAGAGAGTGATTTACATCAGTTCCAGTTGGATCAGCGTGTATCTTATCAGTCTTGGACACTGGAGTAGACGCTGGTTTGCAGTCACTGAGAGAATACTTAACAAGCAAGTCAGAAATATATTTACTTTGGCAAATAGAAATACCTGATTTTTATTGCTGAACTTCAAGACCTAAGAAAAAGGTCATCTTCCCCATTATGCTCATTTCGAACCTTTGAGACATGATCTCTGCAAATTCCTTGCTCAGTTTCTCATTTGGAGAGCCAAAAATGATGTCATCGACATAAATTTGAACAAGAACCATATCTGAGCCTTTGTTTTTGAGGAAGAGAGTATTGTCGATTGCTCCTTGTCTGTATCCATTTTCAAGAAGATACGATGTCAGCGTCTCATACCAAGCCCTGGGTGCTTGCTTCAGTCCATAAACAGCTTTGTCTAATCGGTACACATAATCAGGGTGATCTTTGTCAACAAAGCCTGGGGGCTGATTGAGGAAAACTTCTTCTTCTAACACACCACGTAGAAAGGCTGTTTTCACATCCATTTGATAGACAATGAAGTTCATGTGAATCCTGTGAATTAGAGATCGATTCTGAGTAAAACACGCTGTATTGACAGCTTCAGCCCAAAACGACATAAGAAGACCAGCATGGATCATCAAGGTCCTTCCTGCCTCAATCAGTGTTCTATTTCTTCGTTCAGCAACTCCATTTTGTTGAGGAGTACGAGGAGCTGAGAAGTTTTGCCCAATTCCTTTATGATCACAAAACTCTTCAAGAGTTGAATTTCGGAACTCAGTACCATGATCACTTCTTAGCTGCTTAACTTTGAGACCTGTCAGTGTCTCATTTTTACGAATCAGTGAACTGATTTCCTCTGCAGCATGACTTTTCTTCTTCAGGAAAACCACCCATGTAAATCGAGTGAACTTATCCACAACCACTAGAGTATACTTATTTCCACCTAAAGAACGGACATGAATAGGTCCAAACAAGTCCATGTGGAGTAAATGAAGAGGAACTGATATACTGGAACATGACTTGGGTTTGAAAGAGGACTTGGTTTGTTTTCCTTGTTCACAAGCTGAGCACATCTTGTCTTTCACAACGCTGAATTTTGGGAGCCCTCTAACTAGATCTTGATTGGATATTTTGGATAGGTTCTTGAAGTTCAGATGAGAGAACCTTTTGTGCCAAATCCAGCTAAGATTCGTCTGAGACTTTGAAAAGAAGCATTGCATCAGTGCCTTGTCACTCGAGAACATGTCAAGAACATATATATCATCTTTTCTACTTGCTGAAAGTATGATGTTCTTGTCAGTGTTGACAACTCTGCCTTCCTTCTTTGTAAAGTGAACTTCATAGTCAGCATCACACAACTGACTGATAGAGATGAGGTTGTGTTTGAGACCCTTTACATATGAAACATTTTGAAAAACCACGTTATTGCATTTGATATTTCCATATCCTTTAGTGAACCCCTTTCCATTGTCTCCATAAGTAACTGCAGGACCAGTTTTCTTGACATAATCTTCCAGGAGAAACTTTGATCCTGTCATATGCCTTGAGCAACCACTATCTAAGTACCAAAGATGCTCCTGACCCTGCAGTGCTGAGAAACTAGTTAGAACACACTGACCCATTCGAGGATGGGTCATTCACAAAGTTATTTGATAATAGATTATAACACTCCTTAGGAAGACAGTTTAAAGAATTTGACTTAAGAGTCCATTTTTCATTTCTAACTTTAATCTTATCAGCTCTTAAAGACGATTTATCAAATGAACATCCACTGATCTTGTGAGAGGTATCACCACATCTATAACAAACTCTGGTACCAAAGTTCTTCTTGGTGAGCAAATTTTTGGATTTAACACATTTCAACATGTAAGATTTACCAAGAGAACTTTGAATCCTTTTGTTTATCATTGAGTCACAACTGAATTCAGTGTCAGAAAGAGTTTGATCAGTGTTAGATGATGAGCTATCAGTGTCTGATTTGGACTCATTCACAGATGAATTGCAATCAGGAAAATACTTAAGCTGTTCATGAACAGCATGAAACACTCCATTTGAGATAGGAAAAGCAATAATATTCTCAGTGAGTGGAGTTGGTCTTACAAGATGTGCAGGGTAAGAGGTTGGATCAATTCCGGTAATTTCAACATTACACTCAGTAATACCATCAGAATTAGTAATACAGTATTCATCAATTAAACTCTGATTAATAAAAGAGTTACTGACAAACTTATTTTTGAAATTGTTTTTCATCTCATTCATGGAAGAAAACTCAGATTCCTTTTCTTGTGATTTAAAAACTTTTTCAGCTTCTGCAAAATTACCCCCAAGAATTTTCTCACATGAATGTGGAATTTGAGCTGAAATAATATAATTTGCATTCTTATGAGATTTTGCCCAAGTATGAAGCACAGTTTGTTCTTTGATCAAAAGATTTTTAAGATTGTCAATTTTAGCAGACAAAGAAGAATTTGACAAACTAGTGATTCTAAGATTTTCGTGAGTGGACTCAATAATGTTATTTTTCATGGATATATCAGTTTCAAGAAGATCAATTTGAATTTGCAAATTTCTTATTGTTTGATTCTTCTTAGAATTAATGACGCCCAAATACTCAAACATTTTGATTTTTTCATTCATTGAATAGGAAACAAAGTTTTTAACCTGGTACATTGAAGAAGAGTCAGTGTTGTGCTTCCTGGAATTTTCAACAGCATCAGACATATCAGCATCAAATATACTTTTGCCTTTTTCAGAAACATCCGGGTCTTCTATCTTTACCATTAGACACTTGACTTCATCATCTGATGACTCTTCATCAGTCTTCCATTTTTCTTCTTCAGCAACAAGCACTTTATGTTCCAAGTTCTCTGCTTTCAGCTTCTCAATCAGCTTGTTGTACTTCTGCTTCTAGTATTCATCCGAGCCTTGTTTCTTTTGTTTACACTCCTTTGCAAAATGATCAGTGCTCCCACAGTTAAAGCACTGAGCCTTCTCTTTCTTATCAGCACCATGCCTTTTATCAGCTTCTGATCTTTTTAAAAACTTTCCACCCATCTTCTTTTGAAACTTTGAGAAGTTTCGACCTGATTTCTCAAAAGTCTTTACAATCAAAGCTGCACTAGCCACAACTTTTTCAAGATCATCAGTGTCAGTTTTAGAGGAATAAGTATCTAAATTACTTTCAGTGTCTGAATCTGACACTAGCTTTTTGTTTGAGAACAAAGCTACAGATGATTCACGTTGAGAATCTTTCATCAGTTCCTTTCTTTGAAGCTTAGATTCTTCATAGTATCGAAGATTTCCATAGAGACTTTGTAAGTCCATAGAGTTGATCTTCTCACTATTTTTCAGCACATCAACATGATTCTCCTAACCTGCACCCAGAGAATCCAAAAACTTCTACACTAGAACAGTTCTATGCTTCAACTGATCTAGTCTCCGAAGATCATTAACAAGAGTATTGAATCAGTTAAAGGTTTGAGTCAAGGTTTCACCTCTCTTAGCAAAAAAATGTTCATACTTTCGGTTAAGATCATTTATTTGAGTAGCCTTGACTTCTTCAGTGCCTTCAAAAGATACAGTTAGAGTATCCATCATCTCTTTTGCTGAGATGCAATTTTGAACTAGCCCAAAAATGTTAATGGCAGAGCGTAGCTGATTGCGGCACGAGCACGAACATGTAAACCATTTTTTCTTTTGCCATCTGTCGTCTAGTTTTCTCTTGGTGTTTTCTTCATGGCACCATCAGGAACGTTGTTTTTCAGAGGCTGATACATTGGGAGATATGGACCCTTTTCGACAATGTCCAACATGTCTTCATCTACTGACTCTAAAGCATATAGAGCCTTTATTTTCCACATAGCAAAGTTTGTTTCATCAAAAGGAGGAATTTTAGCGGAAGGATGATTTAATGAGTTATATTGGGGGAGATTGTAAGGTCAAACCTTGAAATATGATAGTGTTTAAAACAGACTCAGCATCAACGGAGATCTCAGTATCAGCATCAGCTTGTCAGCAGCTCAGTTTGTAATAGTTTAGTTTATTCAGTGCATTGTAACAAATCTTGTATTTATCCTGTTTCCATAGTTAGCTTAATTAGTTAGCTAGCGTATCCCTGATTTGTAGGGATTGTCTAGAATAGCAGTATATAATCTTTTCTATAGGTTTGTGAATGGCTACGCCTTTCACAAACCCTAATCGCTGCTTTGTGCACACGATAATCTCTTTGTGAGATTATCTTTCTTAGTGAAAGCTTTTCTTCGTGAATTCCTCTTGTTCTTATTTTCTGTAATTGTTTGATAAATTGATTGATCTTAAGGCCTCTTCAGTTTGGTTTAGGGAGGTTCGGTTTGTATGCAGGAGGATTTTCCGAAGAGGGTATAGGTTCGGGAGCTGAGTATGGTTGAGGATTGTTCTGATGAGGAGCATGGAATTGGTTTTGGTATGGTTTGTAAGAGGAATTGAAAGGACATTTGTACTTCATTAAGAGTAAAGAAAACTCGTGCTATAAACGAAGTTCAGAGTCCATGGCTTCAGAATTATCAACATGATAAGTTTGTGGAGATAAGGGAGGTACAGATGTTTGAATATATGGAACAATGGGTTTGAAGGGATCCGATGTAGATGCGTTTGGAATGGTTGATTCAAAAGAACTGACAAGTGTAAGAGGACCTCCGTAGACTTCCCTTATGGTTTGAGTGACATTTGACTCATGTCCTTGAAGTTCATCGAAATGTTGATAAAGCTTCAACTTTTTCAAGGAACCATTTCTTTGAAGACAAGATTTTACATTTTGCCATCCTTTACAAAAACTGTTTATGAATTTGAGATTGTACTCCATGGGAGTTCGGACAATCCCATGAGTAGTCATGTTGTTCACCACAATACGATAACGGTTGGAGGCAGAGGCCACTGATTCACCTTGAGTGGTGGTGAAGGTGTCAAAGTCGTTGACAACTGAGGTGAGGCGCTTGTCTTTCTTATTTTCCGAACCTTCAATCAGGTCCTGACGAGTGTCCCAAATCTCTTTGGCTAATTGGCAAAGCTTGATGTGCTCAAAGAGTGAAGGAGGAACACCAAACACCATTTCAGAGAAAGCAACTTGATCAGCATGAAGCTTCTCGATATCATCTGCAGTTAGAGGAGCTGGGCGAGTTTCATCTTCATGCATGAGCTGAGCAACTGCATCTCTTACAACAGTTCTTACATGAACATGTGGACCTTTTGTGACGGAGCTCTAGATTTCTTCACCTTTATCTTTGGCCAGTAAAAACCTTTCCATTCTAACTTTCCAGTGATCATATTCTTCAACAACTAGTAATGAGGGACGTTTAGGGCCACCCACACTATTTGCGATTTGCATTGAAATCATTAGTTGAGGATTAGAAGCAGCCGTTGAAGTTAAGATATCTTCAAGCTAAAGTGGTATATAGAAGAGCTTTTATCCTAAACACAGAAATGGTTGAAATACCAAGGTAATCTCAAACCAACTATAATATGATCTTATGGATTCAAAGGACAACCACTCAAGCTCTGATACCAATTGTGAGAACAAGATCGATGCGCAAGGACATGGTTTGAAAACTCAAACAATGAGTGAATGCTTACGATGAATGTCTTCTTGCTAATAAATGTGCAAGTCAAGCCTAGAAAGACCGGTCAAGTCTTAGATAATGAATTCAACAAATGATCAAGTTATTAAATGAAGAATAAGAGTAAATGATCAAAGTAAAGTTAATAAATTAAGAACAAGGAGAATGTTTGAATAACTTAGTAAAGAGCCAAAAGTTTAGTAAACTATCCGTAGTTGACTTGTATTGAATGCTCCTTTAAATAGGAGTGAAGGTTACTATGAATTAACTAGAATGTTTACATAGGACCGGACAAAAGAAATATTCCTAACATTCTGATTTTCCAAATAAGACAAAATACAGTCCTATGAAATGTTACATCAATACAAGTACAAATACAATCAATGCACTAAGACAAAATAATGTTCTTTCGGATCAACATTCATTCTGGACATGAGAGTCACTCTGGAATGTCTTCAGTCTTCGCTTCGTTTTCTTTCCTGGTCCGGACCGTGTTCCGGACAACTCCCCACTTCGGAATGAGTAGATAGAATTGCCCGAGGTTCACTTTCAGGTTCCAACAAACATGCCATTGGAGATGATGTAGCTTTAGATTTTATGACATGGAGTTACTTCTCAGCCAGGATTACGCCGAGTTTGCAACTGTGATTGAGGTGCAGCAGCCTGCTAGGGAGTTCTAGGATCTCCAACAGACGACTTGGATGGTGACTGAGATCACCACAAATGTTCAGGGAGAGCGCCCTTCTTATTTTGCAGTATGTGGCAGAAGAGGGGATCAAAAAGGCATGATACCATGAGATGTTGTGGAGTTATATCCGCCTGTTTGTGAGCCGATCCAGCTGTAAGATATGATTGAGAGGGCTCAAGAGAGAGACAGAGAGAGAGAGAGAGAGAGAGAGACAGAGTTGGATTTAGAGATGGAGAAGAAGAGGAAACTATAGGGGGTTGAGTTAGGGAGTGCGAGCAAGAAGCCCAAGGTATCAGATCACCGACCTAGGAGCCAGTAGGGCCACAGCCGTTGAGGCAAGTACGGCAAGTTGCACGAAGGTACGTGCGAGGCGTGGAGTTCAGGCTGCTTTAAGTGTGGCTAAACTGGTCATGTTAGCAGGAGCTGTATAGCTACCACCACCACCACGACAGTATCAGATATGATTTGCTTCCAGTCCAATTAGATGAGACACAAGCGGTCCCAGTGCCTAAGTTTAGCAGCAGCAGGACAGGTGGCAACACTCGCTTTTGGTACCCTGAGGATTATAGATGGCCGATAGAGTCGGTCAGAGGCGCCTATGGTGAAGAGCAAGGCCTTTCAGCTGACAGTAGAGGAGGTACGTGCAGCTCCCGATGTGGTAACGAGTATGTATCTTCTTCTTATCTCTTTATTTATATTGATTGTTGCTTATGTTTATGTATTTCATTATAGGATCGTTCCTTGTGTACGGTAGATCTACTCTAGGGTTATTTGATTCGGGGGCTACCCGATATTTTGTGTCGCTTGTACTCAGCATGTGGCTTGTGGGAGCTGCAGGGGAGCTAGACTGTGGACTAGATGTAGAGGTAGTAGATTATAGGACCGTTTGAGTTGTGAGGGTTCATAAGGGATGTACACTGCAATTGTTTGATTAGCAGTTTTTTGTGGATTTAGTCCCCATTCCCCTGCGAGGGAATAAGGTTATAGTGGGTACGGACTGGTTGAGCCCCAATAGGGCAGTGATTGACTATGAGCAGCATCTAGTATGGATTCGTATCCCAAGTGGGGGATGTTTAGTGGTTTAGGGCGAGTGGTCGCAGAGTGGATCGACATTGTGTTCAGCAACAAGAGTTAGGCGCTATCATCATCAGGGTTGTATGTTATGGATACCCAGGACAAGGGTAAGGAGACTGTGGATGATGTACCGATCGTGCGAGAATACCCGGACGTGTTCCCAGACATGTTGCATGGGGTACCTCCAGAGAAACAGGTAGAGTTCAGGATTGACCTAGTTCCTAGTGCAGCTCCGATAGCCAGGGCACCATATCGGTTGGCTCCTCCAGAGATGCAGGAGTTGTCTACACAGCTGCCAGAGCTGTTAGACAAGGGATTTATTAGGTCAAGCAGTTCGCCATGGGGAGCGCCGATCATGTTTGTGAAGAAGAATGACAGGTCACATCGCATGTGTATAGACTACAGGGAGTTGAATAAGGTAACGGTAAAGAACCGTTATCCCATCCCAAGGATTGATGATTTATTTGACCAGCTTTATGGTGCATCTTGGTTCTCCACGATTGATCTATGATTGGGTTATTACCAGATGCATGCCAAGGACGACGATGTGCAGAAGACAGCCTTTCGGACTCGCTATGGTTACTATGAGTTCGTGGAGATGCTGTTTAGGCTCACCAATGCTCCTGCTGCGTTCATGGATCTCATGAAACACATGTGCTAACTGATGTTGGACCGTTCAGTGATAGTCTTCATCGATGATATCTTGGTTTATTCCAAGACTCAGGAGGAGCACGAGGAACACCTGAGGGAGGTGCTGGAGACACTGATGAGGGAGAGACTTTTCGCCAGGTTCTCCAAGTGTGAGTTCTGGTTGCGCGAAGTGCAGTTTCTTGGGCACCTTGTCAACTAGAAGGGTATTTTGGTCGATCCGGCCAAGATAGACGTCATGATGCAGTGTGAGGTTCCGAGGTCTCCAACTAAGATTCAAAGTTTTCTTGGTCTAGCGGGTTACTATCGGTGATTCATCCAGGATTTCTCCAATATCTCTGTTCCTCTGACCCAATTGACCAAGAAGTCAGTGACATTCTGTTGGGTTCTTGAGGAGCAGGCAACCTTCAAGACTCTTAGACAACGGTTGTGCGAGGCACCGATTATGACATTGCCAGAGGGAGTCATTGATTTCGAGGTTTATTGTGACACTTTGATCACAGGCATGGGTGCAACGTTGATGCAGCGGGGTCACGTGATAGCATACGCTTCGAGGTAGTTGAAGCCTCATGAGGTGAACTACCTAACGCATGATTTGGATCTGGGGTTGTAGTTTTCGCCCACAAGATTTGGCAGCGTTACCTCTATGGGGTTCGTTCTACCATTTACATGGACCAAAAGAGTTTCAGGTACCTCATGCATCTGCTGAATCTAAACATAAGGCTGCGTCGGTGGTTTGATGTGGTGAAGGAATACGACTGTGAGATCCTTTACCACTTGGGGAAGGACAATCTAGTGGTAGATGCACTCAGCCGCAAGGCGGTTGTAGCTCCAATTCGAGACACATGTCTGAGGATAACAATGATTACTCCGTTGTTGGAACGAATCCGGGAGGCGCAGGTCGAGGGTTTGAAGGAAGAGTGTTGGAAGTATGAGCGGATCATAGGCCACATGGCCTGGTTTGATTAAGACACATATGGGTTGTTGACTCTACATGGGAGGGTCTAGGATCCATACTGGGGCGGTGTACGGTAGCTTCGGATTGTTGAGGCCCACAAGTTGAGGTTCTCCATCCATCCCGGGGCGACAAATATGTATCAGAATCTTCGCCCTGATTAATTGTGGCCCAGCATGAAGTGGGACATAGCTTGGTACGTAGATAGGTGCTTGACTTTCCAGAAAGTCAAGGCCGAACACCAGCGACCTCATGACAAGATGCAGCCATTGCATATTCCTGTGTGGAAATGGGAAGATATCACTATGAATTTCATCATGAAGATTCCTAGGACCGCATGTGGAGTAAATTCAATATGGTTCATCATGGATTGGTTGGCCAAGAGTGCTCATTTCATCCCGATCCAGGAGAGTATATCAGCTGAGAAGCTAGCCGAGATCTACATACGCAAGGTAGTGGCACGTCATGGAGTGTCAGTTTCGGTGGTGCCAGACCGAGACGTTCGTTTCACTTCAAGGTTTTGGAAGCGGTTTCATGACGAGATGGGTACTCGTCTTAACTTCAGTACCGCTTTACACCCTCAGAAGGACGGGCTGAGTGAGAGGACGATTTAGACCCTAGAGAACATGTTGCATGCTTATGTATTGGATTTTCGGTGGCAGTTGTGTCACACCCCCAAACCAAGGATGGCGGAAACGTCCGGGGGTGGAGGACTTCATGTATAGCATCACAACAACGAGTATAATAGTGCTCAAAGTAAATACAACCATCATAAATATAATTGAAAAAGTTACACCAAAGTATATGTTTACATGTTTCAAATCAATTATATTATGATGACAAAATGAACTGTTTGACGATTTAACGTCCCATCCTCAAAATGCAGTTGGTTTTCCTGTTTCACTAATTTTCTGAGAATACAAGTAGTTTTGAAAAAGTGTCAACAATTAATTTGGTGAGTTCATAAGATTTTTGTTTGAGAAAGAAATTGTTTTCTTTGTAAAAGCGATAAAGTATGTTTCCAGAAAACCCAATATTTTCTTTGTTAACTGTGAAATGAATGATTCTATGTTATGCGATAATGAACCCTAGAAAGACCTGTAGATTCCTTCTATAATAACTCAGTGTATATAAGTTATATAAGATTTGAATTAAATAAACCGTCGAATATAATGGGTCTGCCCTAGATCCACAACCAAACAAGGAACAGGAAGAAAGGCGGGCCCACCAATTCTAAGTCGATTATGAATAGATTCTTATATAATTATAACATATACACTTAGCAATTATAGTTGAATCCTAACAATTCTAGATGAATGTAGTTTTAACATAATTATGTTTCCAAAGAAAATCCAATATTTTCCTTATAAGAGTTAGGTAGTCGTAAATCTCAGGACCGAAAGTAAACAAGTATTTTCCATACTTAAAGATATAAAAGTGACTTTAAATCGGCATAAAACCCCTTTTGATATGAAAGTGTACAAGTATTTTTCCATACTTAAAGTAATTCCTGTGAGTTAAATCGACATAACTCGCTAATTTAAAAGTAGAACCCGTAAATCTTTTGATTTGTTAATACCACATGTGAGCTATTATAACCATGCTAAGACTCAGACGACCTTGTAATACGATGTTCTTCAGGCGTCGCACTTTAAATGACACTTGTCACCTTAGACCTGCCGGTGTAGCTGTTGCAAGCAGCTCAAGTGTGGGTTTGTCAGACCCAATATAGATCTATACACAACTATCACGCTCTCCCTACAAGAGACTCTGGTTACAATTTACAGGACTTTTGACTTTGTTACCTTGAAGGTAACATGAAGGGAATGAGTCACAAATTTATTCATTAACATATTTACGTGAACTGAACTGAAAACCTTTGGTGAATAAGTTTGAAATATAAATGATACATAAACTATACCTATTATAGATTATCCAAAACGTTTGTACTGTAAAAGAACTCTTTTATTAAAATACATTAGTGCTATGAATCCATAAACTATGGTTATTATAGCTTATTATATGTGTTCTAAATGAATGAAGAAACTCATCATAAATGACTAAATTTCAGTTTATAATGATAAACTAACAAGAAAACACATTCAATATTTAGTACTTATTGTTATACACTTTGCTCAACATAATACAAAGTGTTATGAAAGAAATAAGTTGTTAACTAGTTTTTAACCTTTCTGCACTTTTTTAGAAAAATCATACGAAGTTGAAAGCTGAATCCGTAAATTCTGAGAGTTCATAAAATGTGTCTAGGTTATCCATAATTTTTATTATGATTTTTGGAATTCTTTAACTTGGGATAAAATGTCCATATTCACAGACTGGTCCGGATTTGTTCTTGAAATGATAGGTTGTTTTGTAAAAATCACCATAAATCGTAGAAAATTGTATGGAGATGTGAAAGTAGTCATTTTAAAGCTATAAACCTGAACTATTTGCATCTAATACAGTTTTGAAAACTAAAATGTTTAAGTTGACCAAAAAAGTCCGTGAATGGAGTTAAACTTTCTTCATGAAAGCTGTTGGAAAAGTTTAGTTGTGTTCTTGGTGTTTTAACTTGTATCCCCCCCCCCCTAAAAACTTAAGAAAACATGAAAAGATAGGGGGTATCAACTAACCTTATATGATTTTAGTGGGTGAATGTTGAAGAAGAGAAGTTTTCAACTCAAGAACACTTGGAGGATTGCTTGAAGATTCGAGAATCTAACACAAATGAAGGATATAAGCCTTGGAGTATGCCTTGAAGTTCTCGAAATTGAGGGAGAAAGATAAGAGAGTTTAGAGTGTGATTCTTGGAGGAAAATGAGAGAATGAATGAAGTGTGAGGAGAGAGGATGGATGTTCCAGCTCTAAGAACGTGGGAAATGGCTGGAAATGATGATAAAGTACATTGACATGACCTAGGTATGGTGGAAGAAGTGTGGCTGGTCAGGAAGTGGATGTGAGTGGTTGCTTGTGTCATAAACTAAAGAAAAGTCAACACTCCACCTCTTGTACTTCACCCACTCTTCTTGTAACAGATTTATCCCCAAAAATGTGATTAAATAATAAATATGGGGCCTTATATGTTAAAATAAAGTTTTGGGTGAAAATCCCGCGTATAATTAAAAACGGGCCTAAAATACAAAACTAGTCGAAAACCGGGAAGAAAAGGCTTTTCTACGAGGCCTCTCGCATGAGGGACCGAAAGTGACCTGGTTCGGTCCTTAGAGGCTGGAACCGAAGGTGAAGGTGGACTAGGAAGCGAAATGGACCGAAGGGATCAGAAGCGAAATGGAGCGAAGGGTTTGTCGGGCATGCGAGGTTCGGTCCGAGAGAGAAGGTTTGAGTTCGGTTCCTTGGTTCGCAAGGGCTTCGGGTCAATAGGGTTCGGTCCCTATAGGGGACTTTCGGCTTTAAGAGGCTTCGGCCCAAAAGGATGGATTTCGGGTCCGTAAGCCTATTTTACTCGTTTTTACCCCGTTTTAAGCGGTTTTTGACCTGGTTAAGGGTCGGGATGGCCCGAAAGACTATAAAAAGTTAAACGAACTTTTGAGAGAGATTTGGGAGAGATTTCACATACTTGGAGAGATTTCTCATACTTAGAGAGATTTATGAGAGATTTCACATACTTGGAGAGATTTCTCATACTTAGAGAGATTTGGGAGAGATTTCACATACTTAGAGAGATTTGGAAGAGATTTGAGAGAGATTCTAAATCGAGAGAGATAGAGTGAAAATGATTGAGAGGGGTTTTGTGTGTGACATTTATGAGTGTCCGGCTTCGCAACGCAAGGTCCGTAAACTCCGTTAAGCCATCTTTAAGGGTCCTACACACTCCCGATGGGTATGCAACATTGTTTTATCGGTTTGGTTCATTCCTTACCATAGTTTTAGGTTAAGGAAATTTAGATACACGAACTTTTCAATTAATGATTTCTCATTAGAATAACGAGTTGTACAGTAATTACATAACGTAAACCCTAATATACAAGGGTTAGTTGAGTTGACCGGTTTGACTTGTTGACTTTATTTGACTTTGAACTTGACCAGAATTTGACGGTTATCACAAGTTGGGATACATATCTTTCGTTAGCAGAATTCTCATATAACAACAGCTACCACACTAGCATAGATCGGCCTCCCTTCGATATAATATACGGGAGGAAGTGTAGGACCCCAATCTGTTGGGGCGAGGTCGGTCAGAGGGTCATGGGGAGTACTTAGGTAGTACTCAAGACTACTGAGAGCATCCAGCAGGTTCGGAGCAGGCTCCAGACTGCTCAGAGTCGGCATAAAACCTATACCGACAAGCACCATTCAGACTTGGAGTCTCAGGTGGAGGACATGGTTCTCCTGAAGGTATCACCTTGGAAAGGTCTCATCCGGTTCAAGAGGGGCAAGTTGGGCCCCAGGTACATTGGCCCTTTTAGAGTTAAAGATCGGGTGGGCCGTGTATCCTATCGTTTGGATCTTCCAGTAGAGGTCAACCAGATCCGTAGTACTTTTCATGTCTCCTAGTTGCGGAAGTGCTTAGTGGATGACTCCGCAATTATTCCTTTAGAGGATATACAGGTTGACAACAGCCTGAACTACATCGAGAGACTGGTAGCTGTTCTCGATAGGAAGACAAAAGAGTTGAGGAACAAGAGTGTTGAGCTGGTGAAGGTGCAGTGGTAGCACCACAAGGACTTAGAGTGGACTTGGGAGCCCGAGGAGGAGATGAGAGAGCGTTACCCATATTTATTTGAGGCAGCGGACTTCGAGAACGAAGTCTAAGACAAGTGGGGGATAATTGTAACGCCTGATTCCTGGTAAGCATTTAATTTAGTAATTTTTTTCAAATTATAGGAAAAACTCAACTAATTGTAAGCCCCAAACTCATCGAGTAGAGAACAGAAGAGACGCGTGTTTTAAGCAACCTACTCGACGAGTCAAGAGCCCTCAACTCGACAAGTAGGCTAGCTGGGGTGAAACCCTAATTTCGGGGTTTTGCACCCAATTTAAGCACCTTAATCCCCTCATGCTAGCCTCATTCACAGCCTCCAAACCCCAAACCCTAAATCAAGAAACCGAAATGGATTTGTAAGATTATGAGGTATCTTTGAGTGAGAGTTTTGTGTGTGTTGAAGCTTATGAAGGAAGGAGAAGCTTTTGGATTCAAGAAGAAGCTAGTAGATCCAAAGACTCCATTTCATTATCAACATTTCCTGGTAAGCAAGTCTCAAACTTTCTTAGTAACTTCTTAGATATCCTTATTATCATTTATTGGGTTTTTGGTCCAATAAGCATGATCTTTGGGAAATGAACATTCCAAGTAACTAAACCTTCATTTCTAAAACATAGAAACGCTCCGATGGCATAAAGGTGCAAACTTTATGGCCATTGAAGTCCCATGCAAGCTTTAGGATGTCATTTTGGTCTTTTAACCTCCAAAAGGCCATGCATGGAGAAAAAGATAGAAGCTTTACGTGTTCTTGTAGTGTCTATGGTCTAGATATCAGTTTATATGCCTTGGTTTAGAGTATTTATGGCGTTTGGATCAAGATCTAAGTCTTAAAGAATTAGGGCTTGAGCTAAACTTATTATGTAAGGCTATTAACGGGTAAAGTTGAAAATTTTACCCTTATAAGGACATTTTCAGGCTATATATGAAGTATGAAGCTCAGATCTAAAGAGTATGGGCTTAATGCATTAAGATGAAACAACAGACTGAAGAACTCGGGGAGTCCACAGAGGGACTCGACGAGTTAGAATGATTTGTCTCAATTCTGTAAAGGGCAGAACTCAGTGAGTCTAAGGAGGGACTCGATGATTTGACTCATTTTATCACAATTCTACAGAGCATGGAAACTCGGCGAGACAGAGGGATGACTTGATGAGTTGAGTCAACTCGGGGTGTTGACTTTGACTTTGACTGGATGTTCAGTTTGACCAAGGTGAACCCGTGAAGGGTTCTTGAGTACATAATGGTATCTAAGGGGTTGTTTCTGTATACGGCGTGAGTAGAGCTAGTTACAGGAGCAGAGACGTTTCATTTATTTCACCCGACATTTGAGGTTAGTTTTCCTCTAGTAGGTACAGGTTGAAGGCACCAATGTTGGCAGTGCCCGACATTTGAGGTTAGTTTTCCTCTAGTAGAGACGTTTATGTATGTTAGCATATTCCGGACTCAGGTCCAATGCCGACAGTGCCCGATGTAGTTGTATATGTGTTTCTGGACTTCGGTCTGGTATTGGGGAAAGTTCAAGAAATGTTTGTATGCTTGATGTGTTGGTGATTCTTGCATGTGCTTGTTTTATGTGTTTCTGGACTTCGGTCCAATGTCGGGAAAAGCCCGAGGAGTGTTTATATGTTTTTGGATCTCGACCTGATGTGGGGCAAGGCCCAAGGAATGTTTATATGTTTATGTTATGTGTTTGTTTATGTGTATTTGTTGATATGTTATATGTATACCAAGCTTTTCTTGATGTTGGGCTGGGCCCGATGCCGAATTTCGGTCCGATGTCGGGCGGGGCCCGATGTCGGACTTCGGTCTGATGTCGTGCAGGGCCAAATGTAGCGGGCAAGGCCCAATGTATGTTATCATGTGATCATGTGATTATGTGTATCGTATGTGGTATTTTGGGGAGACTTACTAAGCTTCGTGCTGACAGTTTTCAATTTTGGTTCCAGGTACTTCCGGTAGCAAGGGGAAGAGCTTGGTATGATTGCAATGCACACACCATTTGTTTTAGCCTGGGATGTTTTACTCTGATATGATTGAGATGTGTTTGATATGGTACTCTGATTTGATACGTTGATTTACATTTTTGGACAAAATGATTTTGATAACTATGGTTTATTTAATAATTAAAATTGAAATTTTTGGATCGTATTTTTGGGATGTTACAAAGTTGCACCCTGATGTTCTTGGAAGAGCCATAGCCGAGTTTTGAGTATAAGTATTCTCTCTCAAGTCCTCCATTGTTGGCGGTGTTGTGTGAAGCATTTGAGGTATCACATTTGGGGTGCTAGGCTCTTAAAGGTCCAAGGAATAAAGCTACAAGAAAAGGTATGTGTTCTAACTAGTTTTGTTATACTAGTACCCATGTTTGTATGCTAGTTAGGGAAATGCTTTGGAAAATCATTTTGCATGTATAATTAGAGAAAATATAGATCCAAAGCATTTAGGGTTGTATGTGTACCTTAAGGTTGTTAGGATTCTGAAAACCCTTTAGTAGTATATGTGCCTAGGATTGTTTTCTATTATACTTGATGTTATATTGATTTTCACAGTGTGAAAAATCGAATTTCTGCCTTCTACCCAGTGAACTCGCCGAGTCTCCTTGTTAAATGACCAACACGATGAGTCCAGTTCATGTACTCGCCAAGTTGGTGCTCCAGTGGGCAAATTTTCAACTTTTGACCTGAAATTAGATTAGGATCATTACTCCAAACTATTTTTTTAACCATGAAACATGATTTTTCATAAGGTAATGATCATGCTTGTCTAATTAAAAGATGATTGTCAAAGTTTTAAGTTTTATATTAGTTTATATGATTTCTTGAAAATGGTTGATGTGAATTACCTTTGCTTATGAGTTTGTCTAGATCATAGATATTAGTTGACACTTCTTGTTAGTTTAATTCTTGATCTAAATGCCTTTTAATGGATTCCATAACTTGTCCTCAAGTTATGGAAAACCAAAAGTCGTTTTCATAAAATTCATTAAACTCATAAATTAAGAAAATGAAAAGTTTTGAATACTGTCAAAACTTGTCCTCAAGTTTTGGAATTTGTAAAGTCACACTTAAGATACTTTAATTTTAAACCCTAGAATTTTAAAAGTTTACAATTCAACCCTTATACTTTATAGTATTATATGTTTAATAATATATATATATATATATATATATATATATATATATATATATATATATATATATATATATATGTATAAGATCAAGTCAGTCTTACCGTTAGTAGGCCTCATTCACGAAGCTGTCTATAAGGGGGGGGGGGTATAAGGTTACTGCCTTTAAAATGCCAGTTTAATGGGTGTCCACTCTCACCCATCGCTTCCTTGACTGGTCCAGGGTCGTTAGCCGAACAGGTAGGATAAGACATTAATTCTCATTAAGTATAATGATAATTAAAAAGTAACTAAATGGTTTATCAAAATTACTAATCTTAGTTACTTTAGGAAAATTTGAAATTGATGCTAATCCGCGAAAATTGCACTTTGCACCTTGCCAAGTCGTTAATGGAGCGTGTGTGGTTAACCGACATGTTAAGTTGGACTAGCAAGGGTGGCAAAGCGTGGCTCGATGTTTATCATAAGATCAATGGACCGTGTGTGGTTAACCGACACATTGATTGGGTGATAAATGACATCAAGAGTACCAAGCAAATTTTGCATGCTTATTCACACCTTGTTTGTGATCCTCGGTATCCCAGTCACAAACTTGAAGGGCATAATCGAGATTTAAACATGCCATTGAATTGTTCAATGAATCTCAAAGGATCTAGGAGTTTCAATCAAATTAAAACTTAATAATCAATTTCGTTTTTCATGGTCGAAATTGATAAATCGTCATTTACCTACCGTCAAATATTCTGCAAGTTAGATTACGGCATCCCGCTTCCAATTTGTAAAAATATTGTGTTGGGTCCTAGCCTTAATATTTCATTTTGGGTGTTATATTAAGGACTCTTTATCTAATCTAAACTTTGTCTTTCTTTCTTTTTCAGATGTCTTCAAACACTGCTTTTGGCTCAAACCCTACTGGCTCCTTCTCTCTCATGAACTTGTGTGGGAGAGTCATCTTTGATGGGTCCAACTGTTGGGTTTTGAGCAATCTAACACTTCATAAGTGTGCATGCAACCCTAATAAACCTTGGATCTATGTTTGTCTAAATACATGCAAAATAATAATTTTCCAAGGTTCATAACCTATCTAACATGGCATGGGGAACATTTCAACATAAAAGAGTTAGAAGAGATTACATACCTTTTTGATGAGTTTGATTCTTGAGGAGTTTGAGGGCCAAGAACCAATAGTGTGAATGCCTCAAATGGAATCACAAATCACCACAAACTATTGGAAAACTTTTAGAGAGTGTACACACACTTATATTTTCGGCCACACACAAGCACACACACTAGTTCACTAGTTGCCATTTTATGCAACATAAGCATGCTTATATAGTGTGCATGGTTAGGGTGAAACCCTAATAACCCATGACCTTTCCTTTTCCAAGGACCCATGGGTTAAAAGCTCCATGGATCATCCATGGACTTCCATCCAAGCCTAGCCCATTAACAAATGAGTGTTAGCCCACACCATATAAAACCAATAGCCCATAATCTAATTATTCTTCCTTTTAATCTCTAAATTAATTCATAATTAATTTAAGACTAAGAATAATTAAATAACATAACTTCATATTAATATATTATAACTTAAAATATATTAATAAACATATGTGTATAACTCTCATAAAATTATCCATAAATTGTTCGGGTGAAGTGCAACCCAAATGGACCATGCCGGGTCGGGTCAAGTATATACCAAATAAGTTATGGACTTAGACACCTTATCCAACAGAGTCCCACTTGGATAAGTCTAATAACTGTATTTGCCTATATAACTTCAGGAACCAACTAGCAATCGTAGCTCTCGAAAACTCTGTTGAACTATGAAGCGCCATTTTAAGACAAGTGATCATATAATCCTCTGTTCTCATGATATCAGCCGGACAAACACATGGAACTATGTCTTGCTTATTGTCTGGCAGTTGTTTCTCGATTTCCGATTTGTTTGACAAAGAACTTTACTGAACACATCAGTTTAGTTCTGACCGGGCCCGGTACAAGGGTCAACACAAAATCATCGAGGGGCCCAGATATCGCTTCTATTTCTAGAAGGAACAGATAAACTTCGACTCATATGCTTGTTCTACTACTTGTTGAATTGTACACAAAGGCACATTTTATAAAATCAAGTTACTGATGCGTTTACGTGCAATCAATGCACAACCAACTCATAGGTAACAACTCATATCTCTAGGTTTGAAGATTTATATGATACAAGTGAGCGTGGGTTTATACCAATACTCATGAACGTTGCAGCAACCATTGCCATGTCTAAACACCTTTAGCCATCTACAAACCCAATTCATGACAATCTTGATTCATACCTACTTCCGACGTATGACCGATTGTGGAGGTTTGAATAAATTAATTATTCTGGAAGTCAAAACATGCAAAACTGAAACAATAGTAAATAATTGACAATGACAGTAAAACTTTACTCATAAATAAATCACAAATTTTATTCATCATTAAATGTCGATTACATTTTACAAGTTTCAGGAAAACTATCTAATCTGTAAAACTAATATCGTCCCTCAACCCGATGCGCCTCGCATGCTGAAAATGCTTAACCCTCGTCAGTCCCTTCGTAAGGGGATCTGCAGGATTCTCATCCGACGATATCCTCCTTGCCACGAGGAGTCCTTCTTCAATCTTGTGTCTTATGAAGTGATATTTTATGTCAATGTGTCGGGATCTTCCATGATCTCTTGGTTCCTTGGCTAAGGCAACCGCACTATTGTTGTCACAGAAAATCTCCATAGGTTCCTTAATAGCTGGTACAACTCCAAGGTCTCTGATGAAGTTCTTTAGCCATATCGCCTCCTTCGCCGCTTCACTCGCTGCTATATACTCTGATTCACAAGTCGAATCATCCACCGTCTCCTGCTTAGAACTCTTCCAAGAAATTGCCCCTCCATTTAAGGTAAAGACCCAGCCCGACTGAGAGCGGAAGTTATCCCTATCAGTCTGAAAACTAGCATCACTATACCCTAATACTCTCAAGTCATCACTCCCACCAAGGGTAAGGATCCAATCCTTAGTCCTCCGCAGGTACTTGAGAATGTTCTTTACCACGGTCCAATGAGCCTTGCCAGGGTTCCCCTGATACCTGCTGCCCATGCTCAAAGCAAAGGCCACATCAGGGCGGGTACACATCAAAGCATACATGATCGAGCCAACAGCGGAAGCATATGGTAATTGGCTCATCTCAGCTATCTCTGCCTCTGTACTCGGACTCTAAGTCTTACTCAGTTTAGCATTGCTTTGGATCGGTAAATCTCCTTTCTTGGAATTCTGCATGTTGAACCTTTTCAACACCTTATCCAAGTAGGTACTCTGACTAAGACCAATTAGTCTTTTACTCCTTTCTCTTAATATCCTTATCCCTAGGATATAGGCAGCCTCCCCTAGGTCCTTCATAGCAAAGCACCTCCCAAGTCAGGACTTAACCTCCTGCAAGGTTGGGATGTCATTTCCTATAAGTAGTATGTCATCCACATACAATACCAAGAAGCTAACTATACTCCCACTATCTCTGACATACATGCAAGACTCATCTTCACTTCTCGAGAAGCCAAACTCTTTGACCTTCTCATCAAAACAAAGATTCCAGCTACGAGATGCTTGTTTTAATCCATAAATGGATTTCTCAAGCTTGCATACTCTATTAGGGTACTCTGCACTGACAAAACCCTCTGGCTGATTCATGTACACATCCTCAGCCAATTTTCCATTAAGGAAAGCGGTTTTGACATCCATTTGCCATATTTCATAATCATGAAATGCAGCAATGGCTAGCATAACCCTAATAGACTTAATCTTTGCTACCGGCGAGAAGGTTTAATCATAATTAATACCCTAAGTCTGAGTAAAAGCCTTCGCAACCAGTCGATCCTTATAAGTATGCACTTTTCCTTCCATGTGGGTCTTCTTCTTGAAGATCCATTTGCACCCGACTGTTTTACGGCCTGGTACATTGTCAACCAAGTTCCAAACTTGATTGTCATACATGGACTGTATCTCGCTGTCCATAGCCTCCTTCCATTTAGCAGACTCCGGGCCTGCCATGGCTTCCTTAACACTGCTAGGTTCATCCAAATTTACCAGTGTACTATCGCTGATAAGCGTATCACCTTCCGTAGTAATATGAAAGCCATAATAAAACGATGGTGTGTTCCTAACCCGTGTGGAACGCCTCGGAGGTACAGACATGTTAGCTTGCTCAACAGGAGTTTCCTCCTCAGGTTGATTGCTAGTGTCGGAGGTTCCTTCACCAATTGCTTCTTGAATTTCTTCAAGATCAATTTGCCTCCCACTGTCTCCTTGGCTTATAAACTCCCTCTCACGGAATACCCCTCTTCTTGCTACAAAGACCACATTCTCACTGGGTCTGTAGAAGAGGTAACTGAAGGATTTCTGTGGGTAGCCGATGAAAATACACCTTTCACTTCGGGGTTCGAGCTTATCATGAGTCTCACGCCTCACGAATGCCTCGCAACCCCAAATCTTGATGTGGTCCAAATTGGGAACCTTCCCCGTCCACATCTCATGAGGTGTTTTGGTAACCTTCTTTGTAGGGACTAGATTAAGGATATGGGCGGCAGCCTCTAAGGCATACCCCCAAAAAGAGTTTGGTAGCAAAACTCGACTCATCATAGAGCGAACCATGTCCAACAAGGTTCGATTATGCCTCTCAGCTACACCATTCAGCTGTGGTGTCCTGGGAGGAGTCAATTGTGAGACAATCCCACACTCCTTAAGATAGTCAAGGAACTCGGTACTAAGATACTCACCACCTCGATCGGTTCGAAGCATCTTAATGTTCCTGCCCAATTGATTTTCTACTTCCTGTTTGAATTCCTTAAACCTTTCAAAGGTTTCTGATTAAGTAGACATACCCATATCTACTAAAATCATCAATAAAAGTCACATAATACCGATTAGCATCCCTTGTGGCGGTTTTGAATGGCCCACATACATCAGTATGTATTAGGTCCAACAAGCCCTCACCCCTTTCACAAGTCCCAGTGAAGGGTGATTTTGTCATCTTTCCAAGTAGACAAGATTCACAATTATCATCCGATTTAAGGTCGAATGATTTCAAGACTTCACTATTTTGGAGTTGGCCTATGCGTTTCTTGTTTACATGTCCAAGACGACAATGCCACAATGATGCTTTATCTAGGCTAGTAGAAGAATCAATATACAATGCATCATTTCCTAAGTTGTCTACAATCGACACAGTTTCATACACACCATCACAAGGTAACGCTTTAAAATAAAACACATTTTTAAAGAAAGCATTAATACCACCACATTCATCATCAAACGAAAAGGTAAAACCTTGTTTGTACAAAGCATGAAAAGAAATAATATTCCTCGCCATTTCAGACGAGTACACACATTTATTCAAATCTAATTTTAACCCATTATTAAGCAACAAAGTATAAACTCCAATCATGGAAACAGGTGAAGCCTTCCTATTCCCCATGATCAAGTTTATCTTCCCGTGCTCCACATCCTCACTTCTTCTTAGGCCCTGTAAATCAGAACATATGTGAATACCACATCCTGTATCAAGCACCCAAGAGTTAGAATATGTTGAGTAATTAGACAATATAGTGTAAATACCTACATGGGTGGGTTTCACTTTCCCATTCTTTAGATCCTGCAAGTACTTAGGGCAGTTTCGCTTCTAGTGTTCCTTTTCATGGCAATAAAAGCATTCAGCATCCTTGGGAATGGCAGAAGGAGTGACAGAACCGCTCTTGGTCTTCGATGAGGAGCCTTCAAGAGACTTTCCCTTGGTACCCTTCGAAGGGTGCTTCCTCTTTTTCCCTTTGCCTTGCCCGATAGCCAAAACAGGGGTGGATGTTGGAGTAAGAGTAGTAGAGGTAACAACCGCCTTGCCCTTAAGACCGGTTTCAGCGGTCTTCAAGAGTCCTTGAAGCTTGTTGAGGGTAACTTCCTCCTTGTTCATATGATATGTCATACGAAATTGGTCATAACAAGAAGGTAAGGAGTGCAAAATGATGTCAATTGTCAACTCCTCAGGGATGTTCACATTCAGCTTCAGCAAACGGTCCACATACCTTTGCATCTTTTGCATGTGAGCCGTGACGGAATCACCATCCTTCATGCGGGTAGTTATTATGGAGGAGATTATTTCATACCGCTCCTGACGAGCACTCTGATGGTACCTTTCCATCAGGTCTTGGTGCATCTCAAAAGGGTAGAAATCTTCATATGAATTTTGGAGCTCGGCTATCATCGTGGCCATCATGATACATGCCACCTTAGTAGCATCTCTCTCATGTGTCCTGAATTCAGCGATCTCCTCAGGAGTGGCAGTACATTCATCAAGCTCTTTTAACTCCTTATCGAGGACATATTCCTTGTCCTCATAACGAGTAACCATCCTGATGTTCCTAATCCAATCCATGAAGTTGGAACCATCAAAGATGACCCTCCCACAAAGATTCATGAGAGAGAAAGAACCAGTTGGGTTAGAGCCTGAAGCATTAGTGTTGGAAGACATCTGAAAGAATAAACCAAGTTTAGATTAGATATATAGAATCCTTAATAAGACACCCAAATGTAATATTAAGTCTAGGACCCAATCACAATATATTATACTTAGGAGAGGGATGCCGTAATCTAAGTAATAATATATTTGAAAGGTAGGTGAATGACGATTCACCAATTTCCACCATGAAAAACAAAATGAATTATTAGGTGTTAATTGGATTTGAAATTCCTAGATTCTTTTGAGATTCATTGAACTTTTCAGTGGCATGTTTCAATCTCGATTGTGCCCTTCAAGTTTTGTGACTGGGATGCCGAGGATCACAAAACAACGTGTGAAGAACCATGCTAATTCACTTGGTACCCTTAATATTATCACCTAATCAATGTGCCGGTTAACCACACACGCTCCATTGATCTATGACAAACATTAAGTCACCCTTCGTGATCCTTACTAGTCCAAGTTAGTGTGCCGGTTAACCACACACGCTCCACCAACGACTTGGTAAGGTACAAAGTTTGAATTCCATGGACTAGCACCATGTTCACATTTTTCCTAAAATAACTAAGATTGGGAATTAAAGAGGTTTAGTTACTTTATAATAATCATTATACTTTTAATGAGGATTTAAAGTCATTGTCCTACCCGTTCGGCTAACGACCCTGCACCAGTCAAGCAAGCGGTGGGTGAGAGTGGACACCCATTAAGTCGCCATTTTATAGGCAACAACCTTATACCCACCTTATAGACCGGTTTCGTGAATGAGGCCTACTAACGGTAGAACGACTTATTCTTATACATATATATAATAATTAACCATTAATGTTATAAATAGTATAAGGGTTGAATTTTAACTATTAAAACTCTAAAGGTTGGAATTAAAGTTTATTAAAGTGTGTGAAACTTTACAAATTCCAAAACTTGAGGGCAAGTTTTGTAACTATCCAAAACTTTTCATTTCATAACTTATGAATTAAAGGTTCATAAAAATGAAGACTCTTCATTTTCATGTAACTTATGTGTTTAAATGTGTATTAAAGAAAAGTGACCTTTGGATATCCATAACTTGAGGACAAATTATGGACTCCATTAAAACACATAAATGATCAAGAATTAATTCTAAACAATTCAGCAAATAATTTCTATCATCTTCTAAATTCATAAGAACATGAACATGATCATCAAAATTTCATGAATTATATGAACACATAAAAATCATTGAATTTTGATATATGCTATTGTAAATGGATTAGAACAACCATTACAGCAACTAAAACAAGTTTTAAAACACCAAAACGGTTTAGGGTAATGTTTCTAGTCCATTTCCAGCAACAAAAGTCAAAAATCTGCACTCTGTGGCTCTTACTCGTCGAGTGCATGAACCTACTCGGCGAGTAGGTTGAAGATACACATGAACTCGGCGAGTCCCCCCATGGACTCGGGGAGTTCATCAGGCAGACAACAACTTTTTCGACTTTTTCAACTATTTTGCATCAAGTATCAAATAAACAAGCCTAGGCTCTGATACCACTGTTGGGTTTTGAGCAATCTAACACTTCCTAAGTGTGCATGCAACCCTAATAAACCTTGGATCTATGTTTGTCTAAATACATGCAAAATAATAATTTTCCAAGGTTCATAACCTATCTAACATGGCATGGGGAACATTTCAACATAAAAGAGTTAGAAGAGATTACATACCTTTTTGATGAGTTTGATTCTTGAGGAGTTTGAGGGCCAAGCACCAATAGTGTGAATGCCTCAAATGGAATCACAAATCACCACAAACTCTTGGAAAACTTTGAGAGAGTGTACACACACTTATATTTTCGGCCACACACAAGCACACACACTAGTTCACTAGGTACCATTTTATGCAACATAAGCATGCTTATATAGTGTGCATGGTTAGGGTGAAACCCTAATAACCCATGACCTTTCCTTTTCCAAGGACCCATGGGTTAAAAGCTCCATGGATCATCCATGGACTTCCATCCAAGCCTAGCCCATTTACAAATGAGTGTTAGCCCACACCATATAAAACCAATAGCCCATAATCTAATTAGTCTTCCTTTTAATCTCTAAATTAATTCATAATTAATTTAAGACTAAGACTAATTAAATAACATAACTTCATATTAATATATTATAAATTATAATATATTAATAAACATATGTTTATAACTCTCATAAAATTATCCATAAATTGTTCGGGTGAAGTGCAACCCAAATGGACCATGTCGGGTCAGGTCAAGTATATACCAAATAAGTTATGGACTTAAACACCTTATCCAACACCAACTTCAATGACTAGATTAGCAACATCAGGATGGTCACTCGCTATGAGGACAAGGAATATGTCCTAGACAAGGAGCTTAAGGAAATCGATGTGTCTTCTGCTACTCCTGAGGAGATTGCTGAGTATAGGGCACATGAGAAGGATGCTACCAAGGTAGCCTGTCTCATGCTTGCCACAGTGTCAGTTGTACTTCAAAAGTCCTATGAGGACTTATACCCTGTTGATCAGTTCCGCATGACCTATCATATGAACAAGGAGGAGGTCACACTTAGAAAACTTCAAGGGCTTTTAAGGACTGCTGAAAGTGGTCTCAAAGGTAAAAATGTTGTTTCTACTCCTACCGAAACCGCCCATGTTCTAGCAATTGGGCAAGGGAAAGGGAAGAAGAGGAAGGCTCCCTCAAAGAGCCGCAAAGGAAAGTCTCTTGATGGATCCTCTTCAACTGGGACCAAGGCTGATTATGCTGCTCCCTCTTCCATTCCTAAGGAAGCAGAGTGTTTCTACTATCACGAGAAAGGGCACTGGAAGCGAAGCTACCCCAAATACTTGAAGGATGTCAAAGATTGGAAGGTTAAACCCACCCATGCATGTCTTTATACTAGTCTATCTAAAAACTCATCACATTCTAACTCTTGGGTTGTTGACATAGTTTATGGATTTCACATTTGTTCTAATGTGCAAGGCCTAAAAATAAGTAAGGATGTGGAGCACGGGAAGATAAACTTGATCATGGGGGATACGAAGGTTTCACCTGTCACCAAGATTAGAGTTTACTCTTTATTGCTTAGTAGTGGGTTACAAATAGATTTGAATAATTGTTGCTACTCATCTGATATGGCGAGAAATATTATTTCCTTTCATGGTTTGTACAAACAAGGTTTTAGTTTTTCATTTGATTATGAAATTGGTTCTATTAATGCTTATTATAATGGTGTTTTTTATTTTAAAGCATTACCTTGTAATGGTGTATATGAAACGGTGATGGTTGTAGACAACTTAGGAAATAATGTATTGCACATTGATTCTTCCAATGAATTTGATAAGGCATCCTTGTGGCATTTTCATCTTAGACATGTCAACAAGAAGTGGATAGGCCAACTCCAAAAGTTTGGAGTTTTGGAGTCATTCGAATGAAGGTCAGATGACACTTGCAAATCTTTTTTACTTGGAAATATGACCAATTCACCCTTCACTAGTACTTGTGAAATACACACCGATATGTGTGGGCCCTTCAGAACTGCCACAAGGGATGCTAACCACATCTATGTGACTTTTACTGATGATTACTGTAGATATGGCTATGTCTACCTAATCAAGCATAAGTCAGAAACCATTGAGAAATTCAAAGAGTTTAAATAGGAAGTGGAGAATCAGCTGGGCAGGAATATAAAGATACTCTGATCTGATCGGGTTGGTGAGTATCTTAGTATCGAGTTCCTTGACTATCTTAAGGATTGTGGAATTGTTTCGCAGTTGACGTCACCTAGGAAACCATATCTTAATGGTGTGGTTGAGAGGCGCAATCAAACCTTCTTGGACATGATTCCTTCCATGATGAGTTAAGCTTCGTTACGTATCTCATTTTGGGGGTATGCCTTCGAGACTACTGCCCATATCCTTAATCTAGTCCCTACCAAGAAGGTTTCCAAAACACCTCACGAGATGTGGACTTGGAACATCCCCACATTAGACAACATCAAGGTTTGGGGTTGCAAGGCTTTTGTGAGACGCGAGACTCACGACAAGCTCGAATCTTGAAGTGAGCGGTGTTTTTTCATTGGCTACCCATAGATATCCATTGGTTATCTCTTCTACAAACCGAGTGACAATGTTGTCTTCATTGCGATAAGAGGAGTCTTTCACGAGAGACAGCTCATAGGCCAAGGAAACAGTGGGAGGAAAATTGACCTTGAAGAGCTTCAAGAGTCAAGCGGTGAAGGAACCTCAAACACTAGCGATCAACCTAAGGAGGAAACTCCCAATGAGCCGATTGACGAGTCTGTACCTCTGAGGCGTTTCAGTAGAGTTAGGGTTCCACCTGAGTTTTATGGTTTCCATATTACTTCAAAAGGTGATACATTTATCAATGATAGCACACTGGTAAATTTTGATGAACCTAACAACTACAAGGAAGCCATGGCAGGCCCCGAGTCTGCTAAATGGAAAGAGGCTATGGATAATGAGATTCAATCCATGTATGACAATCAAGTTTTGGAGCTTGGTTGACAATGTACCGTGTCGTAAGATAGTCGGGTGCAAATGGATCTTTAAGAAGAAGATCGCCATGGATGGAAAAGTACACACATAAAAGGCGCGACTGGTTGCGAAGGGCTTTACTCAAACTCCGGGAGTTGATTATGATGAGACCTTCTCGCCAGTAGCGAAGATTAAGTCTATTAGGGTTATGCTAGACATAGCTGCATTTCATGATTATGAAATATGGCAAATGGATGTCAAAACTGCTTTCCTTAATGGAAAGTTGGTTGAGGATGTTTACATGAGTCAGCCAAAGGGTTTTTTCCATGGAAAGTACCCTAATAGAGTGTGTAAGCTTGAGAAATCCATTTATGAATTGAAACAAGCATCTCACCGATGGAATCTTTGTTTTGATGAGAAAGTCAAAGAGTTTGGATTTTTGAGAAGCGAGGATGAGTCATGTGCATATGTCAAAGCTAGTGGGAGCAGAGTTAGCTTTCTGGTATTGTATGTAGATAGCATACTTCTCATAGGAAATGACATCCCAACCTTACAGGAGGTTAAGTCCTAGCTTGGGAAGTGTTTCGCTATGAAGGACCTTGGGGAAGCTGCCTATATTCTGGGGATAAGGATATTGAGAGACAGGAGTAAGAGACTAATTGTACTTATTCAAAGTACCTACTTGGATAAGGTGTTGAAAAGATTCAGCATGCAAGATTCCAAGAAAGGTGACTTACCGATGCACAGCAATGCCAAACTGAGTAAAGCTCAGAGTCTGAGTACAGAGGTTAGGATAGATGAGATGAGTCGAGTACCATATGCTTCCGCTGTTGGCTCGATCATGTATGATATGACTTGTACTCGTCGTGATGTGGCCTTTGCTTTGAGCGTGGTCAACAGATATCAAGGGAATCCTAGCAAAGTTAACTGGACTGCGGGAAAGAACATTCTCAAGTACCTGCGAAGGACTAAGGACTGGGTCCTTACCCTCGGTGGGAGTGATGACTTGAGAGTGGTGGGGTATAGCGACGCCAGCTTTCAAACCGACAGGGATAATTTCCGTTCTCAGTCGGGCTGGCTCTTTACCCTGAATGGAAGGGAAATAACTTGGAAAAGTTCAAAGAAGAAGATAGTAGCTGATTCAACTTGCGAATCAGATTATATAGCAGCAAGCAAGGCAACGAAGGAGGCAATATGGCTGAAGAACTTCATCAGAGACCTTGGAGTTGTACCAGCTATAAAGGAGCCTATGGATATTTTTGGTGACAGTGAGAGTGTTGTTGCCTTAGCCAAGGAACCAAGGGATCATGGCAGATCCACGCACATCGACAGAAAATATAACTTCATAAGACATCGAATCGAAGAAGGACTCCTCGTGGCAAAGAGGGTATCGTCTGAGGAGGACCCATCAGATCCCCTCACGAAGGGACTGAGTAGGGTTAAGAACTTATAGCATGCGAGGTGCATCGGGCTAAAGGACGATATTAGTGTTAATGATTAGATAGCTTTTGAAACTTGTAATACTTGAAATGTAATTTGAAGCTTAAATAAAAGGTGTTTTTTATTTACTAGTATGGTACTGTATTATGTCAATCATTTACTATTGTTTCACTCTGCATGTTTTGACTTCCATAATAATTACATTATTCAAACTATCCACAGTCGATCATACGTTGGAAGTACGTATTGAAGCAACACTGTCATGATTTTGGCTTGTAGATTTGTCTGAATTGTATTATACATAGCAAAGTTCGTTGCAACATTCATGAGTGCTCATAAGGGTTGAGTATTTGATTAAACCTATGCTAACTTATATCAATTCATGGAATTTATCTCGAGTGATCGTGAGTCGATAATATCATATAAGTCTTCAAACCAAGAGATATGAGTTGTTGAATATAAGTTGGTTGTGCATTGATTGTACGAAACCGCTTCAGTAACTTGATGCTATAAAATGTGTTGTTGTGTACAATTTAATGAGTAGTTAGTACAAGCATATGATTCGAATTTTATATGTTCCTTTTAGTCCTTGGAGGATTAAAAGCGATATCTTGGGCCCCTCTATGATTTTATTTTGACCTATGTGTCGGGCCCGGTCAGAACTAAATTGATGCGTTCGATTAAGTTCTATGTCAAACAAATCGGAGATTGAGAAACAAACTATTGGACAATAAGTATGACATTGTTCCATGTATTTGTCCGGCTGATATCTTGAGAACAAAGGATTATATCATCACTTATCTAAAATGAAGTGTCTTAGTTCGACATAGGCTTTTAAGAGCTACGATTGCTAGTCGGTGTTTTAAGTCGTACTTGCAGTTATAGTTATTTGACTTATCCAAGTGGGAGACTGTTGGATTTAGTGTATAAGCCCATAATTATAATCGGTATGTACTTGCATGGCACCAGAACAATTTGTAAGGCACCAGAACAATTTGTAAGGATGGAGTTTTGAAAAGAGGATATTCATGATTTATTAGTATATTATAAGTTCGAATATATTAATATGAAATCATATTATTTAATTAGTATTGACCAAAAATTAATTTGGAAGTAATTTTGTGATCAAAAGAGACTAATTAAATATAAGGGGTTGATTTGGTAAATCATTCAATCTTATGGTGTGGGCCAATGATCCATGATTCCTTACGTTGGGCTAAACCCATGTGACAACCCATGGATGATCTATGGAGGTTTAAACCAATGGAGCATAAGGTATATGGAAGGTCATGCACATTAGGGTTTACATAGTGTAACCCTAGTTTTGCCACACTATATAAGAGACCCCATGGCTCCTAAAATCGATAACCTAGTGTTCTTGGAAGAGCCATAGCCGATTTTTTAGTACAAATATTCTCTCTCAAGTCCTCCATCGTTTGTGGTGTTGCGTGAAGCATTTGAGGGATCACATTTAGGGTTCTACTCTATTAAAGGTCCAAGGAATCAAGCTACGAGAAAAGGTATGTGTTCTAACTAGTTTTGTTATACCGGTACCCATGTTTGTATGCTAGTTAGGGAAATGCTTTGGAAAATAATTTTGCATGTATAATTAGAGAAAACATAGATCCAAATCATTTAGGTTGTATGTGCACCTTAAGGTTGTTAGGATGCTCAAAACCCTTCACAACGAACCATGAACAAGGTATTTGACAAACTACAATGGTTAAGAGTTTTAGAGATTGAAGAATGTTCTAAAGATTCGTTGTAGATACCTAGTACTTTAGAATCATTATATCAACTTCCAAAAGAAACACATACATTATAAAAATCATATAAATAGTTAAAATTTGTTATCCAGGATTTTCCTGATTTACCTAAATCTGAAGAGGAACAAAGAACCAATAACTTCGTTGCCCTCGTAAGCAGAAAAACCCATTATTCTCAATTAATCGTTTAGTAGTCTCCAAACTTCTCTCTCCCCTATCTTCCAAAGATGACAAGGATAGTTATGAGGACGAACCATCTAAAGAACCCACTAAAGGGGAGGAATCTAAAGAAGAGAAAAGAACAATCAAAGATAAGAAACCAGTTGGAGAAAACATGAAAGAATAAGAACTAATAAATGGAGAGTCCACCATTCAAATGCCAATAGTTTACTACCTCTACTGATCAATATCATGTGGAATGATCTATATGGATACTCCTACGGAAAGGATTCCACTTCATTCCTGATATGGTACTTCCACCCAAAGGAAGCAAACATCACTCACAAGAGATGGGATGGTTCACAAACACTCTGAGAGACAAGTAATACGCTCGAGGGACAACGCTGATAAGTAATCCATGACTCCTCATATCCGTTCCTATTATCAAAAAGTCTGTCGATAACATTATGCTTCTTCTAACTAAATGGAGTATTCAAATTAAGCCTACAAATCAAATCCATGATAGGAAACATAGATGTAGTAGATTATGACACTCAAACTCTAGGTCAGAGAGTTGGAAAATTAACCAAAGAACAACATGATGAAAATGGCATTGCCCATACACTATGTTATCATGTCTATTAACCAAAGGACGGTTGTTACCCATGGTCACAAAATCTATACACTAAAGTATAATGTCCAATAGGCCTAAAGCAGGCTAAGTATCAAATGATCGTAACAAATCAAAGGATGCGTGAAACTCATACCCAACTCAAAGAGCTAGCCAATCTGCTAATCAGACATTATAAATCTCTAACAAGGTTACCTAAGTTGATTTCTACCCTTAAGTTAAGCTAAGAGATCATGGGAAAAGAGATTATATGCAAGCACTTATCCTTGCAATATCTCTCAGTGGACAAAGCTTTCTCTATTACTAACCCTGTCCATATTTGGAAACTAGGTATAACCAGATGTAACCGAAGTATAAGTGTTGAAGCTAACAAGTTGTTTCAAAGGTCATAAATATTAACAGATATCGTTCTATCATTTGAAATCAGTAGGATTTCAGTTCTCTCTATATTGTTTGAAATCAGAAGGATTTAATTTCTCTCTCTCTCTCTCTCTCTCTCTGTGTCTCTCTCTCTCATTATCAAATTTGTAGAATTTTAGGAATTGATCGCTCTCTATAATTTGAAAAATTGTAGGATTTCAGGGACAAGTTACACCAATGCACTATCATACGATACGACTCATACGTGCTTGTTTATGACTAAGTGGTTACTGGTATGTTCATATCAACAATATTTATGCTTCCGTATTATTTGATACCGGTGTTGATAGACGCTTTATTTCCCATAATATTAGAGGCATGATTGACCATAAATCATGAAAACATATGGAAGCTTACACGGTAGAAGTGGCTAACGGTCAGTTAGAAAGCACTTTTGAAATACTCACCAATTGCCTTCTTACCTTGAATAACCACATCTTTCATGTCAACCTAATGCCTATAACCATTGGAAGTTTCGATGTAGTCATCAAAATGGATTGGTTATCACCTCATCGAGTGGAGATTTTGTGTTATGAAAAGGATGTTCGACTACCTTTAACCCACAACAATGCCCTCATGATTTACAGAGATAAATCAGGAAATAATCTAAGAGTCATCTCTTGCATGAAAGCGAGAAAGTGTTTATTGAAGAGATACTTCGCTTTCTTGGCCCACGTGGTGGATATGCAAGGCAAGGGTAAGGAAATAAAAAACATTCTACAAGTGTACTACTACTCGGAAGTATATCCAAAGGATCTGATTGGAGTACCTTAAGTCAGAAAGGTCGAATTCTCAATCGACCTAATCTCAGGTACAACAACAGTGGAAAGATCTACTTATCGTCTACCTCCATCGGAATTGCAAGAACTCGCAAGTCAACTTCAAGAACTTATTGACAAAGGCTTCATCCGACCAAGCTTCTCACCATTGGGAGCTCCGATATTGTTGTTGAAAAGAAGAATGGATCGTTCAGGATGTGCATCGACTATTAAGAGTTGAAAAAACTCACCATCAAAAAAATATCCACTCCCAAGGATTGATGACCTGTTCAATCAGCTACAAGGATCCTAGTACTACTCGAAGATCGAAGCAATTAGGGATTGGTTGGAACTAACAAAACCAACTGAATTTCACCAATTTATAGGGCTTGTAGGCTATAACTAAATATTCATCGAGAATTTCTCTAAAATAGCCAAATCTCTCACCGCTGTAACCCAGAAGGACAAGAAGTTCGATTGGGGAGACAGATAAGAGTGTGCATTCCATAAATTGAAACAATTGTTGTGAAGTGCACTAATTTTGTCTCTTCCATAGGGAACATAAGACTTTGTAGTATTTTGCGACGCATCTCACCTAGGGTTAGGATGCATATTGATACAAAGGAATAAATTCATTGCATATGCATCCAGATAATTTAAGCCAAATGACACCAACTACACTACCGATGAATTAGAATTGGGAGTGGTAGTGTTTGTCTTAAAAATTTGGAGACACTACCTATATGGAACGAAGTATATCATGTTCACCGACAACGAAAGCCTTCAACACATCTTCGACTAGAAGGAGATTAACATGAGACAACAAAGATGGGTCGAATTGCTAAATGATTATGTATGTGAAATTCGCTATCATCCTAATAAAGCAAATTCCATAGCAGAAACTTTAAGTAGGAAAGAATGAGAAAAACCACTTCGTGTAAAGGCTCTAACCCTAACAATCCACTCCAATCTCACAACCCAAATTCAAGACACTCAGTTGGAAGCACTCAAACCCAAAAAATATCATAGAATAGAAGTTGCGAGGAATGGACAAACAATTCGACCTAAAGGAAGATGGAACACGATATTCCGTGAAGCGAATTTGGACCCCAAGGTTTGGTGAAGTGAAGAGTCTATTCTTAAATAAAGTTCATAAGTCGAAATATTCGATAAATCATGGATCATACAAGATGTATTTTGACCTTAAGACTTTATTAGTGGCTCAACATGAAGGCAGAGATTGCCACATATGTCAGTAAATGTGTCACACTCCAAAACCGGAACGGCGGAAATGTTCTGGGGTGGATGACGTCATGTCATGTATCACAACACATGCATTATAGTAATCAAAGTACAACAAAACATTGCATTAATAGCAATAGTTTTACATGGTTTACATAACAATACATCAAGGTAATACAAGTAAATATAAGTAAGTACAGCATGGTACTAAGCTATCTTCATCAACAGCTCCGGGGATGTACCTGTCTAATGCTAACCTGAGAATACAAGTTATTTGAAAAGCGAGTATCAGCCTTTTTACAAATGCTAGTGAGTTCATAAGCATTAAGTGAAATTTTAATCAAATAACCATATATAAGTGGTAATTTTCAAGTATACAGTGAAATAGAGTCCTTTCCAGAAAATCCTATATTTTCTAATTAAAAAGCAGTCCTCTACCAAGACTGGTCAGAGTTATGTGGTAAAAAGTAGTTTTCCCTTAAACACTTGCATTATCAAAATACGGGATTTGCTTTTTAAGAAAGTCGGAGAATATCAGGGAAAATGACATATGCCTCAGCAGTGAGGACTGCTGACTAAGGCAAAAGAATCATAGACACCAGGAGGGTATCGAATGAACGACACGCCTGGCTCAGTCTAATCAAAAGAGACACAGGCCCCAGACGGTACCAAATGAAAGGTACAACTAGTAAGGTCTAAGAACAGTGAATACAGACCCCAGACAGTATCAAATGAAAGATACAGCTAGCAAGGTGTCACACCCCGAAAACCGAAGGCGGAAACATTTCCGGGGTTGACTCCACGTTGAGTATCAAATCCAATGCACATAGTAAGTAAAGTAAGACAACCATTACATTACATATAGGAAAGTTTACATTTGTTTCAAATCTAATTTGTACAGTTGTGATACTTAGTATATATAAACAAAACAAGACAAGTCTTTTGCGCACTCCGTCTTTGCAAAAAGAAATCATCGGGTATCTGTCTAATGCTGACCTGAGAACACAAGCGGTTTGAAAATCAGCATAACGCTGGTGAGTTCATAAGCGGTTTTGTGTTACGAAAACGTTCAAATTTCCTTTATGTTTCTGAAAATGTTACACACACAAAGAAAATCCCATATTTTCTTAAAAAGGTTGGATATTGTTTCTCAACATGAAAAGTAAAGTTGTACACTGAAAACACGTATATTCTTGTGGAAATGTATAGATAGGTTATCTGTTTTAGTTAAGTACAAATGTATTCTCAGGAAAATCCCATACTTTCCTGAATTGTTGGTTATCAAATGAAAAAGATGTATTTTGAAAAACATGTTTACCCTTCTGAGATGTAAAGTTACCCGGTTTGTTACCCTTTTCTAGTTATGTAAAATGTTCCCCAGGAAAGCCCCATACTTTCCTGACTGTTGGTTACTAATGTGAAAAGTGTATACTGAAACCTAGTTATCTTGTGAAATGTATTACGTTATTCATTATCACTATTAAGTAAATTTATGTTATCCTAATTGCGTGTTCCATAACCATACGACATACTAGATGTGGCAATAAGTAGTCCACATCACCTTATGACTTTTGTCACCCTTGAACCATTTCGGTTCGACTGTAGCTATCAGCCAGGTGTGGGGTAGTCAGCCCCGTATAGATCTATACACTCAAGTCACGCTCTCTAAACCCAGAGATTCTGGTTACGGGTGCAGTCCTCCACTCGCATATCTCTGTGGAGTGTTCGCCGAGGACGTGTCTCCAATCATACAGAACTAACAAATTTACTAGTAATAATATGATAATCCTCCACTCGCGTATCTCTGTGAAGTGTTACCGAGGATATACAGTGTACAAGTTTTATGTTTCAAAAGTTCTAATGTCATGCTTTTAACTGATAAAATATAGAACCCATTTGTGAAATATATAAAACATAACAGTTTAAATTCCATTTCACAAATATATGTTTACTTGATCTGCATGTTCAAACGGTTATCAGTTGTATCAATCCATGTTAAAAGCATATAAATTGAGAAACACACACATGAAAAACAAGTTTTGAGTACAAGAAATCCCTTGTACTTTGCTTGTGTTCCCCCCCCCCCCCCTGAAAGCAGTGAAAAAGGGTAGGGGTATGAACTCACCGCTTAATGTAGAGTTCGAGTGTCACCGGATGTCTTGAACTAAGGTGTTTCACGACTAAACATGATGTGAAAACACATAAATGAGTTAGAACTAAGGTGTTTCATGAGTTAGAACTAAGGTGTAGGCCCCTATTTTTCATGTGACAACACATAAATGAGTTAGAACTAAGGTGTTTCATGACTAAACATGATGGGAAAACATCCTTAGGGCTTGGAATTACTAAAAATAAGTGTCCTATGATTCAAACTTAATGATTTATGCAAGTTTAAGGCCAAATATGGGTATTAGAGTGGGTGTATGGTCTTGAAAATGAGTGTGCGGCTGGGGAGTGCAGCCAGGAGTGTGTGTGAGGCAGCACACAAGAGTGTGCGGCCGTACAGAGGGTGTGTGCGGCCGTACACAGGAGTGTGCAGCCGTACACTCCTCATTTGAGTCCATATGTTGATTTTTGAAGTGTATGCTCTTCATTCTTTGGAGTTTTGAATGTGTGCTGCCCCCATATGAAGGTGTGCGGCCGTACACCTTCATGGGATGATGAATATGATGAACATAATGAGTTTTAAGCTTGGGATTCAAGTGTTTACCACTATACTTAGCTTGAAGATGAAGTAGATCACGATTATGAAGCCTTCCAAGTGTTCTTGGTTGATGATTTAGAGAGAGAAAGTAGAGAGAGGGAAGAGAACATCTAAATGAATGAATGAAGGGGGTATCCATCCATAAATTGAATTGGGTGTGAGGTTAAGGGTGTTTGCGGTTCGGTATGTGGCCGTACACATAGGTGTCTGGCCCCACACACCTTATTTGGTGAGTTTTGGCCTGATTTTGTGATACTAAACACTCTCCAACCCTTCCTAAGACTCATATCTAAATTATACTAAGTCTAAAGCACCCATATGGAATCACAAGATTTAATAAAAGACAATGAACTCAAGTTTTAGTGCTGAAACACAGATCAATTATATGGGTTAGAAGTTTCGGGTTGTCACATTATCCCCCTGTTAGAGGGAATTTCGTCCTGAAATTCAAAATTAAGATACAAGTCAAAATACAAATCATGGATCTGGAAAGAGATGCGGATACTTCTGTTTCATCGAGTCTTCACGCTCCCAAGTGAACTCCGGTCCCCGCTTGGCATTCCAGCGGACCTTCACTAACGGGATGCGGCTTTGCTTTGTACATTTGACTTCTCGATCCATGATTTCGATCGGTTCCTCCACGAAGTTGAGGTTTTCATTGATCTCGATCTTGTCTTAAGGAATTACTAGGGTTTCATCAGATAGGCACTTCTTGAGATTTGAGACATGGAAGACGCGATGGATGTTACTGAGCTCATGGGGTAAACAAAGTTTATAGGCTACCGGACCAATCCTGGTGAGGATCTCGAAGGGTCCAATGTACCTAGGGTTAAGTTTCCCACACTTTCCAAAGCGTACCGTGCCTTTCCAGGGCGAGACCTTTAACAGGACACGGTCTCCAACCTGGAACTCCAAAGGTTTCCCGTGATTATCTGCGTAACTCTTCTGGCAATCTCGTGAAGCTTTCAAATCATTCTCGGATTTGGATGATCTTCTCAGTGGTTTCGCTTATGATTTCGGGACCAGTGACAGCACTGTCGGGAACACGACTCTTGGCTAGCTGCGTGTCTCCTACCTCGGCCCAACACAGAGGGGATCTACACTTCCGACCATAGAGGGCCTCAAATGGAGCAGCCTTAATGCTGGTGTGGTAACTATTTTTGTACGAGAACTCGATCAAAGGTAGATGTGTGTCCCACGAATTTCCAAAATCAATGACACATGCCTTAAGCATGTCCTCCAGGGTTTGGATTGTTCTCTCACTTTGTTCATCGGTCTGAGGATGATACGCCGTGCTCATGTCTAGTTTGGTTCCAAGAGCCTTCTAGAGTGACTGCCAAAATCTAGAGGTAAACCTGCTATCTCGATCAGAGATAATGGACGTAGGTACACCGTGAAGTCGGACTACCTCTTGGATGTAAATTCTAGCGAGTCTTTCCATCTTGAATGATTCTTTGATCGGAATGAAGTGAGCGGACTTTGTCAGACGATCGACAATTACCCAAATGGTGTCGTACCCACTCGGACACTTGGGTAACTTGGTGATGAAATCCATGGCAATCATCTCCCATTTCTATTCGGGTATCTCAGGCTGCTGGAGCAGACGCGAGGGTTTTTGATATTCAACTTTCACCTTGGTGCAAGTCAGGCACTTGCCCACGAATGTAGCTATCTCAGCTTTCATGTTTGGCCACCAGTATTGTTTCTTGAGATCTAGGTACATCTTGTCCGAACCCGGGTGAACAGAGTATCTGGTCTTGTGCGCTTCCTCCATGACAATCTCCCTGAATCCTCCGGACTTTGGAATTCAGATCCGATCCATGAATTAGTAGACTCTGTCACCTCTGATCTCAAGTTTCTTTTCCATTCCCCTCACGGCTTCGATTGACATGTTCTCGGGTTTGAGGGCTTCTAACTGGGCTTCTTGGATTTGCATGGATAAGTTGGAATGGATGGTCATCGTCATGGTCTTCAGCTTTCGGCTTGAACTCTCTTTTCGGCTAAGAGCATCTGCTACCACATTGGCCTTGTCGGGATGGTAACGGATTTCACACTCATAATCGCTGAGTAATTCTACCCATCGTTGTTGTCTCATGTTCAAGTCTTTCTGATCAAAGATGTGTTGCAGGCTCTTATGGTCAGTGAAGATCGTACACTTGGTCCCGTAGAGATAATGTCTCCAAATCTTCAATGCAAAGACTACAGCTCCTAATTCCAAGTCATGTGTGGTATAGTTGACCTCCTGTGCTTTCAACTGTCTAGAGGTATAAGCAATTACTCTTCCTCTTTGCATAAGCAGACAGCCTAAGCCTTGATTAGACGCATCGCAGAAGACAACAAAGTCCTCTATTCCTTCGGGTAGGGACAGAACAGGCGCGCTGCACAAGGCTTGCTTCAACGTCTGGAATGCAGTTTCTTGCTTATCACTCCAAAAAAAGGGTACACCTTTCTGTGTTAGAGTGGTTAAAGGTTTGGCGATTCTTGAAAAGTTCTGGATAAATCTCCGATAATAGCCGGCGAGAGCCAAGAATTGCCGGATTTCTGTGGGTGTCTTCGGTGCCGACTAATTTTCTATCGCTTTAATCTTGGAAGGATCTACATGAATACCCTCCTTGCTTACCGCATGACCGAGGAAAGTTACCTTCCGAATCCAGAACTCACACTTGGAAAATTTCGCGTACAACTTCTCGGACCTAAGGGTTTCCAACACTAGCCTCAAGTGCTGTTTGTGATCTTCTTCGCTTCTTGAGTAGACAAGTATGTCATCTATGAATACAATGACGAACTTATCCAGATAAGGACGACACACCCGGTTCATCAAGTCCATGAACACTGTCGGTGCGTTGGTTAGACCGAAGGGCATCACTACGAATTCATAGTGTCCATACCGAGTTCTGAAAGTTGTTTAGGAAACATCACTCTCATGAACTCGTAGCTGATGGTACCCTGACCGAAGGTCTATCTTGGGGAAGTAACTGGCTCCCTGGAGTTGATCGAATAGTTCATCTATTCCCGGAAGAGGATATCGGTTTTTGACGGTCAACTTGTTCAGCTCACGGTAGTCGATACACATCCGGAAGGATCCATCTTTTTTTTAACAAACAATACCGGAGCTCCCCAGGGCGTGGAACTCGGTCTAATGAATCCTTTACTGAGTAACTCATTGAGTTGACTGGATAACTCCTGCATTTCTGTTGGAGCTAAGCAATACGGAGATCTTGCCACAGGGATAGCTCCAGGAATTAGGTCAATACGGAACTCGACCTGACGCTCGGGAGGAATTCCTGGAAGCTCTTCAGGAAATACGTCAGGAAAGTTACAGACTTCGGGGATGCTCGCGAGGTTTTTAACTTTCTGTTTCTCGTTGATTACATGGGCTAAGAATGCAACGCACTCCTTTCGCAGGAGCTTTTGAGCTTTGATGGAGGAAATGATACGAAGATTGGAACTGAGTTGATCGCCATAGATTACGAGAGTTTGATCCAAAGGAAGGTTGAGACGGATGGCTTTTTCGAAACAGAGGATATCAGCATGATTGGGACTCAACCAATCCATGCCAATGATGGCATCAGATCAATGGGAAATGAATGGTCATTTAGGGTAAGGGTACAACTTACGAATATCTCGTTAGCGCTTTCTTTCTCACTGTTAGCCATCTCCACAATAAACGTTTAGGTTAATGGTTGGGGATTAGGTTTTAGATTATGTTTGAACAAATGACTAACAAAGCTTCTTTCAACACCCGAATCGAAAATAATACTAGCATATGAGTTATCAAGAAGGAACGTACCCGAAACAATGGTGGGATCGGCGACTGCCTCCTCCCGTCCCATGACTAGGACTCTTCCAGTGTTATCAGTTGTAATCTTTTTGGGGCAGTTCCTCTTGAAATGCCCAGCCTCTCCACAATTATAGCAGGCTTGACCAACGCCTGCTCCAGAAGATTGATTGGCTGATTGGACTGGAGCTTTGCAGAATCGGACTGTGTGCCCCTTCTTACCACAATTGGTACATGACAGTTCACGGCAGGTACCGGGGTTGTGGTGGTATTTGCACTTGTCACACAGTGGAAGGTTACCAGAATATTTGCTAATAGATGTTTGAGCGGTAGATCCCATAATAGAAACAGCAGCAAAGGGGATAGTAGCAGCATGGACTGCTACAGTCTCCTGTTTCTTTGACGATCCTCGAGAAGATTGGCCCTTCTTCTTCTTCCAAAACTTCTTTCTCTCACCACTACTCTTGGTCGGTTCAGGGGTGGCGGTTGTTTCCTCAACATCATCACTGTGATCAATTAGGGTTTGGTCTAAACTCTTGGCACTATCATAGGTATCCGGACGTGCAACTAAGACGTTTCCCTTAGTTGGCTAGGTCAGCCCCCAGATGAACTTTTCTATCTTCTTACTCTCCGGGGTAACCAATCCCGGACAGAGTAGTGCCAGGTCATCAAATCTTGAAGTTTATGCGGCAATATCGGAACCCTTCATCTTCAGGTTCCAGAGCTCGTGCTCTAACTTCTGCATTTCGCCCCTAGGGCAGTATTCAGCTAACAGGAGTTCTTTCATGGCTTCCCAACCCATGGCATTGGCTACAGGTAGGGTCAAGGATTTGACTCGGCCAATCCACCAAGTCAGAGCTTTACTAATGAAGGTATAGGCTGCGAAGTTTACTTTATCGGATTCCGAACAAGCACAGATTTCGAAGATGGATTCAATTTTCTCGAACCATCGGGAAAGGGAAATGACACCTCCAGTGCCATCAAAGGATGTTGGTTTTGCATTCATGAAGTCCTTATAGGAACCCTCCTTTCGGTGTCCCTGGCTATTTTCTTGGTTTTGGGGTTGGGGACCACCTCCTGAACCACCGGAATTCATTTGTGACATGGCGGCTGCTACTGCGGCAGTAACAGCTGCCTGGAACATCACAGGGTCATATTGAAGAGGAGGTAGTGGAGGAGGAGGATTGTTGGTCTTTGAGTTGGGTCTCTTTCTTGGAGGCATCTTGATCTAATAAGATCAAGAAAGAGAGAGGATGGTAAGTCCTCTGAATCGAATAGAGAGATATGACAGATATATATCGAATAAGCGATAAAGCAGGAAAGAGTTATCAAAGCAGGTAACTATCGCTAATGGAATGACTAAGGATCTATATGTGAACGAGGATTTCTACGAAGGATTGGCTCAAGGAATACTCCTATAGTATTTCATGATTCGCTACAACGTTGGCTCAATGTTTGTGGTATTAGGGTAAGTTTTTAGGCATGTCGCATACCACAGTCACTCCCAAGCACATGTTGGCCGTGTCTCGAATGAATAAAGTTGGCCAAGCTATATTGATCCTAGACACGACTACATAACCGCCCAGGTTTAACCGCAATACACAACACCCATTTACTTATGTTTTGTTCTACTTGTAGTTACAGATCTCGACGGTTCGGTATACTTGTATACTTTTGAAAATACTTATAGTTTGATGATACTTTTAATTCAGAGCACATAGGCCCTTTAATGTTTATAGTTTTATACCATGTAAGGTTTGGTATACTTTATTCATTATAAACAAGGGCTCTGATACCAATCTATCACACCCCGAAAACCGAAGGCGGAAACATTTCCGGGGTTGACTCCACGTTGAGTATCAAATCCAATGCACATAGTAAGTAAAGTAAGACAAACATTACATTACATATAGGAAAGTTTACAATTGTTTCAAATCTAAGTTGTACAGTTGTGATACTTAGTATATATAAACAAAACGAGACAAGTCTTCTGTGCACTCCGTCTTTGCAAAAAGAAATCATCGGGTACCTGTCTAATGCTGACATGAGAACACAAGCAGTTTGAAAATCAGCATAACGCTGGTGAGTTCATAAGCGGTTTTGTTTTGTGAAAATGTTCAAGTTTCCTTTCTGTTTCTGAAAAGGTTACACACACAAAGAAAATCCCATATTTTCTTAAAAAGGTTGGTTATTGTTTCTCAACATGAAAAGTAAAGTTGTACACTGAAAACACGTATATTCTTGTGGAAATGTATAGTTAGGTTATCTGTTTTAGTTAAGTACAAATGTATTCTCAGGAAAATCCCATATTTTCCTGAATTGTTGGTTATCGAATGTAAAAGATGTATTCTGAAAAACATGTTTACCCTTTTGAGATGTAAAGTTACCCGGTTTGTTACCCTTTTCTAGTTATGTAAAATGTTCCCCAGGAAAGTCCCATACTTTCCTGACTATTGGTTACTAATGTGAAAAATGTATACTGAAACCTGGTTATCTTGTGAAATGTATTACGTTATTCATTATTACTATTAAGTAAATTTCTGTTATCCTAATTGCGAGTTCCATAACCATACGACAGACTAGATGTGGCAATAAGTAGTCCACATCACCTTATGACTTTCGTCACCCTTGAACCATTTTGGTTTGGCTGTAGCTATCAGCCAGGTGTGGGGTAGTCAGCCCCGTATAGATCTATACACTCAAGTCACGCTCTCTAAACCCAGAGATTCTGGTTACGGGTGCAGTCCTCCACTCGCATATCTCTGTGGAGTGTTCGCCGAGGACGTGTCTCCAATCTTACAGGACTAACAAATTTACTAGTAATAATATGATAATCCTCCACTCGCGTATCTCTGTGGAGTGTTACCGAGGATATACAGTGTACAAGTTTTATGTTTCAAAAGTTCTAATGTCATGCTTTTAACTGATAAAATATAGAACCCATTTGTGAAATATATAAAACATAACAGTTTAAATTCCATTTCAAAAATATATGTTTACGTGATCTGCATGTTCAAACGGTTATTAGTTATATCAATCCATGTTAAAAGCATATAAATTCAGAAACACACACATGAAAAACAAGTTTTGAGTACAAGAAATCCCTTGTACTTTGCTTGTGTCCCCCCCCCCCCCTGAAAGCAGTGAAAAACCAGTGAAAAAGGGTAGGGGTGTGAACTAACCGCTTAATGTAGAGTTCGAGTGTCACCGGATGTCTTGAACTCCTATGGCCCCTATTTTTCATGTGACAACACATAAATGAGTTAGAACTAAGGTGTTTCATGACTAAACATGATGGGAAAACATCCTTAGGGCTTCGAATTACGAAGAATAAGTGTCCTATGATCCAAACTTAATAATTTATGCAAGTTTAGGGCCAAATATGGGTATTAGAGTGGGTGTATGGTCTTGAAAATGAGTGTGCGGCTGGGGAGTGCAGCCAAGTGTGTGTGAGGCAGCACACAAGAGTGTGCGGCCGTACAGAGGGTGTGTGTGGCCGTACACAGGAGTGTGCGGCCGTACACTCCTCATTTGAGTCCATATGTTGATTTTTGAAGTGTATGCTCTTCATTCTTGGGAGTTTTGAATGTGTGCTGCCCCCATATGAAGGTGTGCGGCTGTACACCTTCATGGGATGATGAATATGATGAACATAATGAGTTTTAAGCTTGGGATTCGAGTGTTTACCACTATACTTAGCTTGAAGATGAAGTAGATCACGATTATGAAGCCTTCCAAGTGTTCTTGGTTGATGATTTAGAGAGAGAGAGAGAAAGTAGAGAGAGGGAAGTGAACATCTAAATGAATGAATGAAGGGGGTATCTATCCGTATATTGAATTGGGTGTGAGGTTGAGGGTGTTTGTGGTTGGGTATGTCGCCGTACACACAGGTGTGTGGCTACACACACCTTATTTGGTGAGTTTTGGCCCGATTTTGTGATACTAAACACTCTCCAACCCTTCCTAAGACTCATATCTAAATTATACTAAGTCTAAAGCGCCTGTATGGAATCACAAGATTTAATAAAAGACAATGAAATCAAGTTTTAGTGCTGAAACACAGATCAATTACATGGGTTAGAAGTTTCGGGTTGTCACACAAGGTCTAAAAACAGTGTGACTCCGAGAGTGGGTTCCAGCATACAATGTAAATTGCTGGTGAAAAACCATTACCTTAAGGCCATGAATTATAAGGTAACCTGGGATACGCGTAACCATACTAACCGACACTAGAGTACTAGACGCCCTACAAGCGTCTAGAGAATATGACATTTGTCACCCCTTGGCTTGGTAGGCCGTGGACTGTAGCTAGCAGTCAAGGTGCGGGGGTGTCAATCTTGTATAGATCTATACACACAATGTCCGCTCTCCCTACAAGAGACTCTGGTTACCAACTAGATGACGGAGAAGGCCGTGTCCCGAAGATGCATCCCAAATAGTGGGTAGTGTGTTTACAGTACAGTGTTGAACTAGAGGTAGAGACTCATGACTGAACTGACTAATGTAAACCCATATGACTATGCTTGCATACATAATATATAATTAATGATCAAACGACCTTCGGACGGACATCCGATCCCACCAGACCACATCTCAACGAAGAAAAGGAAATAGGGCGAACAAGCCTTCCTAAGTCCTTCAAACATTATTTATATGCTTCTATACAAGCACAGGCATACATCTAACTATGTGGAAGTGTTATCAGGTATAAGCGAATAAGGAAGTGGAGACATTCTCAAGTATAAGTGTATCACGAAGTGGAGGCGTTCTCAAGTATAAGCATATCACGAAGTGGAGGCGTTCTCAAGTATAAGCATACCACGAAGTGGAGGTATTAACTAAATAGAAATAACGTAGCTGTATCTTAACCAAGTAAAAGTATAAAAACATAGACGAAAACTTTGGAAAAACCTTTATATATCAAGAAAATCACGACTTTGTATTCCTTTGTAAAATAAGTTTGAAATCTTTAAAAATCCTTTGAAACCTTTCATAAACAAGTTTAAAACAAAACTTTGATTAAACAACATAAGTAAAAGCTGAACAAATAACCATGTTTTTAGAAAATCATTTACAGTGTCATTCTCGGTAAAACAGTTAACAGTGTGGTAAATCCTTGTGCATGCGGGATATCAATCACATATGATTGATATGATAACTGGCATGTTTAACTTGTATTCCCCCCCCCCTATAAAACATGTAAAAGCATTTAAAAGGTTCATTTAGGGGTATGAACTCACCTGGTGTAAGTGGATCCGACGAAGGTGCCGGTTGGGTGTTTGGTGTCAAGTAAGGACTTTGACACACCTAGAGACCTATTTAACATATGTTCACATAAAAATAGTATATTATAAACTAATTAAACAAGTATACGCACTCTAAGGAGCAGAAAACACTTTGGTTAAGTGTTTGGGGTGTCCCGGGTAACATCTAAGGGTGTGTATGACTTAGGAATGGAGTTTACTCTTCAAGACTAAACTCTATACACTTAGTTTATGGCCTTGGGACAACTCCCCATGAGTTTACATCCGTAAACTCATTGTGAGGGGTTCTAGGATGTTTAAAGGCCTTATTTTGATCAGGGAATTGTGCTAGGTCCAAATCTAAAATGTATGAAGGTGTTTAAGGCACTTAAATGGACCAAATGGGAGTTTACGGCCCCAACCATGGGAGTTTATGGCCATAAGCTCCTAATGAAATCTTTCTTGGGTACTTTAAGGGCTTAAGTGATTGAGAATAATTCCTATGTGTTTTTCCAAGCCAAATGGGGAGTTTAGGGCACCACTTGGGCACTAAATGGGAGTTTACGGCTCATGAACCACCCCTATGGGAGTTCACAGCTGTGAACTCCTATCCCTTAGGTTTTATTGAAGTTTAAGGCCCTTGGTTCAATTCTGGTGATTTATAATGAAGTATGAGGCCATTTGGGTGGGGGGGGGGGGGGGGTTAAAACCATCATTTGGTGAGGTTTGGGGGTGTTTACGGCCTAGGAATGTGCTTGGGCCGTAAATTCCTTTTTACCCCTCCAATCTATGTGTTTAATTGAGTTTAAGGTCCCTAGCTTGTTGGTGGTCGATTCTAGAATTTAATCCAAGGTCATTGGTGTGTTTAAGGGCATTTTTAACACACAAATATGAGTTTACTCCCCATGAAGAGGACTTTACGGCCCAAGCATGTTCTTGGGCAGTAAACTCATGTTTACTCTTCAAAACTCGTTTCATGGTGTTCTAAGTCCGAATATGCAAGCCTAAAAATCATATCTAAGCCTTAGGGGCAATTTGGAGGGGTTTTGGGGCTTAGAAACCCCATTAAATGGTGTTCACGGTCCAAGAGTGTTCTTGGGCCGTAAACACATGATTTTGTCCTTATTTTATGTTTTAAACTCGAATTTGCAGGCTAGATAAGCTATATAACAAGTTAGGGTAGTTTACCTACTCGTTTAAGGCTCGAAACGGACGATTTTTGGCTCGGGAAAAAGTTGTAGAGAGAGAGTTTAGAGAGAGAGTAAAAAGATGGAAATGGAGTTTACTCTCCGCGATAAAGGGGTCGGAGTTGAAGCTCAGTGGAAATCTACCCAATACTGCCGTTATACGGGGCTTTTGGTCGCACCCGATTTAGTGGTCGTAATAATAAAAACTAACTTTTTCCAATTAAATGGAAATACAACTTAAGTGTTTTTATTTACTTTATTACGACTATAACGACACAAAAATATAAATAAATAAAACGTTTATTTATTTTGCGACCTCTAATTAACGAAACTTTTATAAAATGGAATATTCCGTTAACGGTAATGGGGTAATGTAACGGAATAACTTTGGGTTGTCACATCATCCCCCCGTTAGAGGGAATTTCGTCCCGAAATTCAGGTCTAGGAAAGGAGTAGGTATGAATGATAGAGGCAGAAGGGTACTTCCTATTCGGGTTGTCCTCGAATTCCCAAGTGAACTCTGGTATATGTTTGTCATTCCAATAGGTCTTCACCTACGGGTTGTGGACTCCGTCTCTTGTAGTTTGTAGGTTCGACTGGTGTATCTATGAGGTTAGGGTTCCCAATGGTTTCTATCAAGATAAGTGGGATACGAAGGGTGGTCCTAAGCTCTCGGAAGGGTAGAGATTTTCAGTACTTAGAACATAGTGTACTTCTATGGAAAGATCATCACTGGCGTGATCACCATTCCGAAGTTCCTAACGTTCTCTCCTGTACTGGTAGTGTAGTCCTTCGGGTTGGTTCTTAGGAATCTCGGGTTGTCTTTGGTTTCGTGCATCCTATTAATTGGCTTTTAGAGGCTTTCTAGGTCATCAGATGGGTTGCGTATCTACGGTTATCTGTCTATTGTAGAGTGTCTATCTCAAGCTCGTGCTAAATGAACTTGCACTAACGATTCTTGAGATACGGAAACCCTCAGGGTCGGGGAGATAGGGTTTCACCAGACGAGTGTTGGACTATCTCGGGAGGTGGTTCTACTATTTCTGCATGAGATAGTATTCGTGGAACACCTAATAGTCCAATAAATCTCTAAGACTTTGGTTTATTCTAGTACGGAAAGCGCATGCTCCTGCATAACCCCTCGACTAACACCAAGGCTGGTGTCAAGTCTATAATCTCTTCGGGATCTGGGTCACGAGGCTTAATGCAACTACTTTCGCACTTTGATCAAGTATTCCTGGCTGCGGAGGTTATCCTGTGGTTCTCGGTATTCTAGTGTTCACCTCGGAGAATGAAGTCTATCGTCTACAGGGCGACGACGATTTCATCCACGCGAGAGGGTAGAGGATCCTAGACACTATTTGTCAGTAACGGGGTGGACGAAGTGCCTGAGTAGTGCGAACATCTTCAGCAACTACTCTTCCGAAGGTTCTGAGTTTTCTCGGTCTATATCAAATCTAGTGGGCATACGGTCCCATCACTCGGAACTTTAGTCTCCTCATCCATTCTTCTCAGAATATAACTCATCACAGCTTTCGGATTTTTGGGACATCCGCTGCGATGCTCAAATTGGGGATTTGAGTGTGAATGGATGGTCGCAGTCAATGGTCTTGACTCTAGCTCTCGTTCCATGGGATAGGATGAAGGGTCTTTCTAGGGAATCTACTAGGTATGCTTCGGGTGGTTATCGTCTTCTGGAATGCATGCCATGCCTTTCGCTTCGGTTCTTATCTGTCTAAGGAGGGTTGGTTAACAGCGCGCGGTACCCCTCTAATGGGTACTTCGGAAGGATTGAATTAAAAATGGCGACTGACGGGTCGCAATAGTCTTTATTATTTTTATTTTGTTTAGGTTCGGAAGAACCTTTATTTGCCGACATGGCTTTTGGATAAAGTTCTTTTTACACAGCAGTAAGGATGTACACATGGCTGAACGAAGTCAAACCATGATTGGTAGAGTCATCGAAGTTGGCACACTTCGACATGATATAAAATGAGGGTCAATAGAGTCATGCGTCGAACAGGCACACAAGTTCTAGGCGTCTCGGGTTTAGTCCTGTGTATCACTTCCGCGGATACTTGGACCGATGGAGTCGACGCGGAACTATAGAGAGTCCTAAGTGTTCTGAATAGAGTACCTTTTCATGAATGGATTCTCACGAGGCATTTCCATAATCGCCTAACATATACTAGTCATGTATAATTAAGGTGGGGAGGACTTTTGACTGAGTGACTCCGCTCTAAATCCACAACCAAACGAGGAACAGGAAATAAGGCGGCCTTCACTCACTCTAGGTATTTCCATCTTAACTATATATGGCCGTAATGTATATGTTTACCCATTATAGTTTTACCTGATGAAATTTTTAAATTTTTATAACAGTGATGCGACTTTCGCCTGAACTGGGAAATAATTACATTTAGAATTAGTCTTTTTATGTTCTTGGTTAGTTATCTGGGATTGAGAGACGTACCAAAATCTACCAGGTTCCTTGATGCTTCTTCCTAAGTATAAGAGTTAGACTCCTCATGTCTCCTTGTCTTTTCCTTCGGTTGGGCAGTTCCTTTTGAGGTGTCCCTTTTCACCACATAGGTGACAAACTATATTGGTCGCCGCATTAGTGGTTGATGTAATAAACTCAACCGGGGCTCTGCAGGTACGGGAGGTGTGCCCCTTCCTGTTGCATCTAGTACAGTGGAGTTCCCGACATATACCATGATGATGGTAGCTGCACTTGCCGTAGTGGGGAAGGTTTCCTAGATATGGTCTTCTTGAAGTCGGGAGGGAAAGTTTGACAGGGGTATCGACTGCCTCAGCCTGTTGCCCTCCGGAAAGTCCTTGAGCCGAGGTAACTCCCTCCTCGATCTTGAGTTTTCTCTTCAGTGGAATCGGTTGAGGTTCTTGGGTGGCTGGGTATGTAGGGGTTAGTTGCTGCTGTCCATTGCTAGGATCGGAAATCCCGATAGGGCCCTTGCTAACATTGGCGTTGTTAGCATTCCGGTGAGCCATGACAGCTGCTACGGCTGCCGAGACTGCAGCTTCAAACGTAGCTTCATCGAATGGGAGAGCAGGTTTCTTGTTTGCGGACTGGTTGCGCTTCTTCGGTGGCATGGTTTTCCTACATGGAAAGGAATGCAAGATAATTAGAGACGATGGCTAACCCTGGACATATCTGTCCTGACTGTATTAGGCATAAACTTTCCCATGCCTCGGAGGTTGGTTGTCTGAGTGTCGACCTACATCCCTATGATGTAGTCCTGGTGTACAAGGTAGGAGTGTGAGTATCGGGAAAAGGCCATAAGATGTGAGTCATTCCTACTAAGTTACCTTTTATACTGGGAAAGGTTTCACTCTCCGGCCTGGAGAGATTTGAGAACAGTTCGGAACGAAACCGTGGAAAGAGAGGCTCATGAAGGCTTATGGCTAAATACTCTCAATAGAGGTGCGGGGATCCGCTCTAATCGTTTGACTGGCAATGGGAAACGACGATTTACATAACACATAGCGTGAGTGGTGTAACCACTAACTCACTAAATTGTATTCTTTTAAGGGTGTATTAGCGTGATGAACACAAGGGTAAGACTCTTCTTGGGTTCCATGCACTGGCTCCCTATGTCTGCCTCGTATCTTTGACTGGAATCGGCGTTGGCTTCCTTCGGGTAGTTACCTAGGGTTCTCTCCTCGTATGGACATATTGAATTTCTACTCCGCCTTCCTTCTGATTCTGACTCTAGGTGTCATCACTTCAGGATGGATGACTAGGAATCTCGGAAGCTTAGGCGAATTTCTCACCACTGTCCCTAAAAGATATAGGCACTTCGTGAATTCAATAGTCTCAACCCAGTTCATTTATTTTCGAACAGGGAATCTTCTCAATGAACCTCTTTTGGGTATTCATCAACTCTTCTGCCAAGCACTGAAGTGGATAGGGTTATCTACAGGGTTCGTGCGAGAATGCAAATGTCTAAAGAATCCTAAGAGATTATTAACATTTCACTGGATGATCCATATCGAGTCCTGCTACAATTACACAGGGTATACAAATCTTATATAGCTTAGATCCGATAGGCCTTCGAATATGTGATACTACTCTAGATCCACATCCCAACGAGCAAAAGGAAATAAGGCGAAACCACACATTCTTAGCCTATGGGATCCTTGTTATATATAACCTTGGAAGTATACTCTCTGTAATTGTAGGTATATCAATAAGGATCCTTTTAGTTCTTCACACAAAGTTATATACGTATCCTAAAATACCCCTATGGTATTTTAGTTTCATTTTTGGTTCTTATCTTTTGATTATGATTCTAAGATTATTGTTAGTCTTTTAGTATTCCAAAATACTCCTATAGTATTTTAAACTTTATGTTTGGCTCTATCAATCCTAATTGGTAAGTTTTAGACCTATTGCAACACCACTATCACTCCTAAGCACACGTTCATCGCATCTCGAATAAATGTAGTTGATCAGGTTACATTTATTCCAGCTTACGATTACATAACTGCCCAGGTTTAACTATAGTGCTCAACATCCGAAGACTTTTATTATTGTTCTTCTTGTGATACTTTTGTTTGAGTGTTTAGATTATGGATGTTCTTATACTTTGGTAAAATATGGTTATATTTTAGAGTATAATTCTTGCTCAGAGTGTTTTATCCCAATGCGTTTATAGGTTGTATATCTTTTATGAATTGATATACTTAGCTCACTATAAACAATGCTCTGATACCAATCTGTCACACCCCAAAACTAGAACGGCGGAAACGTTCTGGGGTGGATGACGTCATGTCAAGTATCACAACACATGCATTATAGTAATCAAAGTACAAAAAAACATTGCATTAATAGTAATAGTTTTACATGGTTTACATAACAGTACATCAAAGTAATACAAGTAAATATAAGTAAGTACAACATGGTACTAAGCTATCTTCATCAACAACTCCGGGGATGTACATGTCTAATGCTAACTTGAGAATACAAGTTATTTGAAAAGCGAGTATCAACATTTTTACAAATGCTGGTGAGTTCATAAGCATTAAGTGACATTTTAATCAAATAACTTTATATAAGTGGTAATTTTCAAGTATACAGTGAAATAGAGTCCTTTCCAGAAAATCCTATATTTTCTAATTAAAAAGCAGTCTTCTACCAAGACTAGTCAGAGTTATGTGGTAAAAAGTAGTTTTCCCTTAAACACTTGCATTATCAAAATACGGAATTTGCTTTTTAAGAAAGTCGGAGAATATCAGGGAAAATGACATATGCCTCAGCAGTAGGGACTGCTGACTAAGGCAAAAGAATCATAGACACCAGGAGGGTATCGAATAAACGACATGCCTGGCTCAGTCTAATCAAAAGAGACACTGACCCCAGACGGTACCAAATGAAAGGTACAGCTACTAAGGTCTAAGAATATTGAATACAGACCCCAGACAGTATCAAATGAAAGATACAGCTAGCAAGGTCTAAAAACAGTGTGACTCCGAGAGTGGGTTCCAGCATACAGTGTAAATTGCTGGTGAAAAACCATTACCTTAAGGCCATGAATTATAAGGTAACCTGAGATACTCGTAACCATACTAACCGACACTAGAGTACCTGACGCCCTACAAGCGTCTAGAGAATATGACATTTGTCACCCCTTGGCTTGGTAGGTCGTGGACTGTAGCTAGCAGTCAGGGTGCGGGGGTGTCAATCCCGTATAGATCTGTACACACAATGTCCCCTCTCCCTACAAGAGACTCTGGTTACCAACTAGACGACGTAGAAGGCCGTGTCCCGAAGATGCATCCCAAATAGTGGGTAGTGTGTTTCCAATAGAGTGTTGAACTAGAGGTAGAGACTCATGACTGAACTGACTAATGTAAACCCATATGACTATGCTTGCATACATAATATATAATTGATGATCAAACGACCTTCGGACGGACATCCAATCCCACCAGACCACATCTCAACGAAGAAAAGGAAATAGGGCGAACAAGCCTTCTTAAGTCCTTCAAACATTATTTATATGCTTCTATACAAGAACAGGCATACATCTAACTATGTGGAAGTGTTATCAGGTATAAGCGAATAAGGAAGTGGAGACATTCTCAAGTATAAGTGTATCACGAAGTGGAGGCGTTCTCAAGTATAAGCATATCACGAAGTGGAGGCGTTCTCAAGTATAAGTGTATCACGAAGTGGAGGTGTTCTCAAGTATAAGGGTATCACGAAGTGGAGGCGTTCTCAAGTATAAGCGTATCACGAAGTGGAGGCGTTCTCAAGTATAAGCGTAACACAGTTGTATCTTAACCAAGTAAAAGTATAAAAACATAACGAAAACTTTGGAAAAACCTTTATATATCAAGAAAATCACGACTTTGTATTCCTTTGTAAAATAAGTTTGAAACTCTTTAAAAATCCTTTGAAACCTTTCATAAACAAGTTTAAAACAAAACTTTGATTAAACAACATAAGTAAAAGCTGAACAAATAACTATGTTTTTAGAAAATCATTTATAGTGTCATTCTCGGTAAAACAGTTAACAGTGTGGTAAATCCTTGTGCATGCGGGATATCAATCACATGTGATTGATATGATAACTGGCATGTTTAACTTGTATCCCCCCCTATAAAACATGTAAAAGCATTTAAAAGGTTCATTCAGGGGTATGAACTCACCTGGTGTAAGTGGATCCGACGAAGGTGCCGGTTGGGTGCTTGGTGTCAAGTAAGGACTTGGACACACCTAGAGACCTATTTAACATATGATAACATATGTTCACATAAAATTAGTATATTATCTACTAATTAAACAAGTATACGCACTCTAAGGAGCGGAAAACACTTTGGTTAAGTGTTTGGGGTGTCCCGGGTAACATCTAAGGGTGTGTATGACTTAGGAATGGAGTTTACTCTTCACGAGTAAACTCTATACACTTAGTTTACGGCCCTGGGACAACTCCCCATGAGTTTACGGCCGTAAAATCATGGTGAGGGGTTTTAGGATGTTTAAAGGCCTTATTTTGATCAGGGAATTGGGCTAGGTCCAAATCTAAAATGTATGAAGGTGTTTAAGGCACTTAAATGGACCAAAAGGGAGTTTACGGCCCCAACCATGGGAGTTTACAGCCGTAAGCTCCCACTGACATCTTTCTTGGGTACTTTAAGGGCTTAAGTGATTGAGAATAATTCCTATGTATTTTTCCAAGCCAAATGGGGAGTTTAGGGACCACTTGGGCACTAAATGGGAGTTTACGGCCCATGAACCACCCCTATGGGAGTTCACGACTGTGAAATCCTATCCCTTAGGTTTTATTGAAGTTTAAGGCCCTTGGTTCAATTCTAGTGATTTACAATGAAGTATGAGGCCATTTGGGGGGGTTAAAACCATCTTTTGGTGAGGTTTGGGGGTGTTTATGGCCTATTCATGTGCTTGGGCCGTAAAATCCTTTTTAACTCTCAAATCTATGTGTTTAATTGAGTTTAAGGTCTCTAGCTTGTTGGTGGTCGATTCTAGAATTTAATCCAAGGTCATTGGTGTGTTTAAGGGCATTTTTAACATACAAATATGAGTTTACTCCCCATGAAGAGGAGTTTATGGCCCAAGCATGTTCTTGGGCAGTAAACTCATGTTTACTCTTCAAAACTCGTTTCAAGGTGTTCTAACTCCGAATATGCAAGCCTAAAAAATCATATCTAAGCCATAGGGGCAATTTGGAGGGGTTTTGGGGCTTAAAAACCCCATTAAATGGTGTTCACGGTCCAAGAGTGTTCTTGGGCCGTAAACACATGATTTTGTCCTTATTTTATGTTTTAAACTCGAATTTGCAGGCTAGATAAGTTATATAACAAGTTAGGGTAGTTTACCTACTCGTTTAAGGCTCGAAACAGACGATTTTTGGCTCGGGAAAAAGTTGTAGAGAGAGAGTAAAAAGATGGAAATGGAGTTTACTCTCCCTTATAAAGGAGTTGGAGTTGAAGCTCAGTGGAAATCTACCCAATACTGCCGTTATACGGGGCTTTTGGTCGCACCCGATTTAGTGGTCGTAATAATAAAAACTAACTTTTTCCAATTAAATGGAAATACAACTTAAGTGTTTTTTTATTTACTTTATTACGTCTATAACGACACAAAAATATAAATAAATATAACGTTTATTTATTTTGCGACCTCTAATTAACGGAACTTTTATTAAATGGAATATTCCGTTAACGGTAACGGGGTAATGTAACAGAATAACTTTGGGTTGTCACAAAATGCGTGACTTGCTCTAAGCTCAAAGTAGAGTACTAGAAGCCATCTTGCCTATTACAATAGTTTCCAGTCCCTGAATGGAAAATGGAAACATATAACCATGGACTTCATAACGAAGTTTCTGACGACGTCAAATAGTTATTACACCATTCGGTAGTGGTTGACCATTGCACTGAGTCTGCCCACTTTCTGGCCATCAAAGTGATAAGATGGAGAAACTCTGTTACATCCCAAAACCAAGAACGGCGGAAACGTTCTGGGGCGGAGGACGTCAGGTAGTGTATCACAACAATGCAAAGTAGTAAAAAAGCAACAACATCATCCATTTCATTAATAGTATAATTTTAATTACGTGTGAGTTCTTTCATAGTATAATTCTACAAAATGAATATTACAAAATAAAAGACGAGTCTTGACCGCTCCGTCTTCACAAAACCTGGTAGTCATACCTGTCTATTTGTGACCTGGGAATACAAGTTATTTTGGAAGCGAGTATCAGCAATAATGCTGGTGAATTCATAAGTATTTATTTGACTTTGATTAGTAAAGTTGTAAAAGAAACACCTGTAAATGTTTGAAGGAAGTTTTTACCAATGAACATGTTTGTAAGTAATTGTAAACGTTTGAAAACCCTAGAAAATCCCATATTTTCTACTAGTATAAAAAATAGCCTTCTGCTAAGACCCGACTGTTTTGAATGTTTGCTTTTAGAAATCCAATATTTGCCCATAAGTGGGTGGTAGTTTAAAAGTCCCAAAAATGAACTACTATGGTGTTTTTCATGCCTAAAATAGTAGATTTTTGTATGTACAAAATCGCTAAGGTATTTGATAACCCCGTAAATCAACGTGTTTTTAATACTCCATGTGAGTTCTATAACCATGCTAATGACCCAGACTGCCTGTAACAACGTTCTTTAGGAGATGGAATGTTATGACATTTGACACCCCAGACCTGCCGGTCTAGCTGTAGCTAACAGTTTAGGTGCGGGATTGTCAATCCCGTATAGATCTATACACAAGTATCACGCTCCCCTACAAGGGATTATGGTATATAATACAGGACTTAATAATGCATACTCGAAAGTACGTGAAATGTCTCACAAAACCTAGTATAAAACAGATTTACGTATGAAAATGTCCATTTGTTCTTGTATATGTAAATATCTCTTTGATATGGTACTTGTAGTATGTAAAATTTCATGAAGATCTAGTACACTATCTTATGTAATCCTATCTCTTGTAATTGTATGTCTTGAAATTGTATGCCTTGTAATTGTATGTAATCATATATCTTCATAAAGTATGTAATGTATTAGTGTAGACTCATAAATAAATTGACTCTTGTGTGATTCCTTGTACTTAGAATGGTAAGTAGTATATCCTAACTATACCTATTATAGTTACTAGTATTGTACGTGTATAACCGAAGTATGCCTTTGCTACCCAAAGGTACTGAACCAATTGATGGAAACTTTTATGTCTATATATGTATACCTGATATATATATATATATATATATATATATATATACATATATATATATATATATATATAAACATATATAGGCGTGCACTTGACAATAAAAATATAAAAGAAGTTTTGTAAAACCTTTGAAAAGTTTAATAAATAAGAAATGATGACTTGATGTCGGTTTATAAAATGATTTGAAAGTAGTTTGTTTGATAAGAACAATTTTAAGTATAAGAAGACCTTTGTTTGAAACATGATTCTAACAGCGTTTGAAAGGAAACATAAAGTATGTAAGATTGTTTGATAAAGAATTTTTAACATGTAAAAATGTTTGTCGTAAATTATTATGGTTTTTCCAAAAGTTTGTTTCGTTTGTATAGTAAACCCTAGTGAAATGCTCACTTGTTATGTAAAGTGTAACTTTTGTAGTGACATAAATGAACACATATACTCAAAGTGTAAATAAAGTGTTTGATTCGTATATGTATAACAACGTATTTAATTTCAAAAGACAAGATGTTATCGTGATATATTTTGCATACGAAAGGTTTCATGTAGTAGTTATGAATCACATATGATTTACTTGATAAAAAGAGTATATAATGAAACTTTAAGTTACACACGATAATAATCGTGTGTTTACTTGTATTCCCCACCTTAAAAGTGTATATAAAAAGTGTTGATAACACATTTGAAAATGTAGTTTATAGGGGCATGAACTCACTGAAGAAAGTGCATGATTTGAAGAAAACGAGCTTTTTCTCGGGCGGCACCTCGACTGGAAAGTGGCGAGTTTTTCGAGAAACTCGGGGCTTCGGACCTTCAAAGGGGCTTAGATATGAAACCTGGAAGTTGGGATGTTGTCGGCACGAAAAACGAGGTAAAAATGTGAGAGAAGTGAAGAAAATGAGCAAGGATGGTCGGCACGCTCGCATTCTATTTATAGGGGTGTGAGAGGCCTCGTACGCTCGGCGTACTTCGGATTTACGCGGGGCGTACCTCGTACGCTGGGCGTACTCCAAGGTTATGCTGGTCATTCGCTTGCATCACTGCTGACCGCATCTTCGGGTGAAGCGTTTGGTCGACGTGGACGATCCGGGGCCCTTCATTCAGTACGTTGGGCGTACTCCGAAGTACGCTGGGCGTACTCCTTCGGATAAGGCTTTGAAATGCGTGCCAAGAATTTGTAAAATGCGTAACTTTCGCATACGAGCTCCGTTTTCGACGTTCTTTATATCCACGCGAAGGTGAGAAAATACTCCACAACTTTCGTTTAGACTCCGTCGACTAATTTTGATTTATTTTTAATTATATTTTAATTAATAGGCCGGGACACGATAACTTCGTCAAAAATCCATAACTTCCTTATGCGACATCCGTTTTCGTTTGTCTTTTTACCATCGAACTACTATTGTCGATGCCTTCAAATCTCGTTTAAGTTGTGTCGGCTAAAAATCGCTCGATCTTTATTTCGAGTTTTTAGTTGTCTACCACTGTTACGAAACTTAGAAAATTTGTAACTTCTTCATACGATGTCCGTTTTGGGCGTTCTTTTTATGCATGCTCACGGTTTAAAGAAATATACGACTTTCTTTTAGATACCTAAGGCTAAAAATCATTGTATTGGAAACTTCTCGTTTTTCGCTTAATCGGTGTTGTCTGGTTTTGTCGAGAATCTTCAGTTGGTCATAACTTCTTCGTTATAACTTGGATTTTAGGGTTCTTTATATGTACGAAAACCTTGATATGATTCCTACTACTTTATCTAACCCAAATAATATTTTTAGGAAAGTTATATTTTGGCCTAAATTTGACCGGTGTTACATTTTATTGTCTCAAAATATCGGGTTGTCACAAACTCCCCATGACATATCTTAAGGAAATAGTCAGACGGCATGCAGTGCCAATCTCTATCATCTCGGATCAAGATAGTAGATTCAATTTTAGATTTTGGAAATAATTGCCGAGGTCCTTAGGAACCAGATTAGACATGAGTATGGCATATCATCCTCAAACGGATGAACAGAGTGAAAGAACAATACAAACTTTGGAAGACATGTTCCATGCTTATGTGATAGACTTCGATAATGCATGGGATACTCACTTACCACTAGTTTAGTTTTCATGAAAAAATAACCTAGAACAAAATATTTTCGAGACGAAATTACTTTATCAGGGAGGTAATGTGACATCCCAAAATTTAGGTCTAAAATTGTAGACAGTCAATTCACCACGAACCTCTTTGTGATCTGACATATTGAGCTCTAATGCATATTTTGATAAATATATAGTGTCATTACAACTAAAATAACATATCATATAGTATCTTACTTCCAATTGTGGAAATATCTCAAACGAATCACAAAGCACGCACTACAAACCTAGTTACTACATCCGAAAAACTGAAATTTCGTATTGAGCAGTTGTGCGCAAAGCAAACACTCTAGTCATGTAGTACATGTTCACATATTTTTGAAAAAATAAATAGCATCCAAAATGGAGTTCGTATGAAAAAGAGACGATCGTTATACAAAACAAACCAGTACACAATTTACTTTCTTTAAACTATATAAACCGTTTCGATCCATTGAGGCACTTTCAACCCTGAGATGGAAATTCCGAGAGCATGTTTAGACTCAGACTATGGTCTAATATTTAATTCCATACTCCAAATATTTTTAGTAAAAAATATTTGTAAAATTCAAAAAAAACGGATGTTTCAGATCAATTAAATGATAGTTTTTAAATGTGATTTTACGGAGTTCTACAACTCAAAAAATTAATCCGTTCAGGTTTTTGGAATCCTTGAACTCGACTCCATTATTTGCCACTTTTGAAAAAAATACTAGAAGTCAGGATTTTGGCATGCATAACTAGGATGGTTTTAGGGGTATTTTTGAGAATGATAACATCACCTAACTTGCCACCTTACATGGAAGACTCTGTGACCAGCCCATGCCCTTTTCTCTTGGCCATAATCACGTCCCTATCACCTTCTCCCCTTTTCCCGCATACTTGATTAGGTGCACAAAAGATCAAAGAGTACAAGCATGGGTGTTTTTTTAGTGTATGAATAACATAAAGGGTATGGGTGCTTGCATGGTCTTATAGGCATCCTTAGGACTATAAAATGATCCATTTCCCTCCTTATTCATCACCACAAAAATCAGCCAACATCTCCCTCACTCTCCTTCTCCATTTCTCTTTTCTCTTGGCTAGAAAAACACCCACCAGAGGTAGGTCTTGGCCACCGCAAACCGCGGCTACACCACCCTTCCTCTTCCTATTTTCGACGACCAACCACCCATCTAGAGCCCCTTTCCACCTACTACCCCCTCCCCTCTTTCCTTTGTCATCATCAGATAGTAAAGAACGGCAGCAGGGCTACCGTCATGTGGCACCCCCACCGTCGTCGGTAAAACACCTCTCAACGACCACCATTAACCACCATTTCACCACCTTATGCTGCCTATTTTGTGATGTTTTCCTAGTTATAGACTCAAGTTTTGGTGTAGTTTCGTTGGTTTAAATTAAGTCCAAACTAGCTTCAAAGTTGGTTGCTAGTTTGTGTTATCTCATGGTGTTTCCCGAACACTATCACATTCTCACATCTAAACCGAATTCACACATTTAAGATAAGTGTTTATGACCCATTTTTATAAGTTTTATAAATAGGGGGTATACATGTGCTCACATACTTTTGTATGCAAAACATACTACAAAAGTTATCATTTTATGTGAAAAACTATTATCTAGTTTATAAATATTGTTTTATCAAATGAATTATTATTTACAAATAAACTAGTGATATACTTGATACACATATGATATATATTTTTATAACATGTAACAAGTAGTCAAAAATAGCATATCATTTTACTACAACAAAGTTATGATTTATGTGACAATGTATGTCATAAATAGCATGTCATAAAACCATACCACCTTTGTAGTTTTTCAAAGATCATAACTTACATGCAAGTGTGTGTGTGTGTGTGTGTATATATATATACATATATATATGTTTGAATACTTATATATAAGTTATACATATTATATCTTGGACTTTTACATGTACTCAGGTACACTACAAACGAGAACTTGCTCTTTATAAAAGCGAGTACCTTTATGTTTATGTATCTACTTATCAAAGATACTCAACTTTTTATAATCTTTATACAACGAAATTCATTTTGCCTAGTGACTTATCCATATATAAGTTAGGTGTGAAAGTTAATCATATACATTAGTTAAGGGCTTTACAGTGAGAGACTTTTTTTTTCATTTAAGTCTAAACACTTAGCCTACCCATGCTACTATAAATGTTAATTCTCGGTGTGAGATACGTATTTATAGATTTATACAGGGTTGACATCTTCGCCTGTAGTTGCAGGCTATAACCTCAATCGATCAATCAAAGCGGATGATAAATATCTATAGTCATTCTACAATGTCCATTGAAGTGTTGTAGGGGGTACTTCAGTTACATAATTCGGTTATAGGACTCACTATAAACAATAACAGAGTCTCTCTCTCTCACACACACACACACACACACACTCTCTCTCTCTCTCTCTTTCTCTCCCTCCCTCCCTCTCTTTCTTTCTTTCTTTCTTTCTCTCTTAAGAAACCACATATTTGGTTTCTCTCTTTACAAAACAGTTACAAGCATGGTTTTACTTTTGGAAAAACACCTTTTCGCTTTCACAGTTCTTTAAAGGCTTTTTAAAAAACTCATTCATAAATATGGTTTTACTTACAAAAAATGCTTATGGTTTTACCTATAAAAGAAATACCTTTTGGTCATTATAAAAAGATCATTACTGCACTAGCAGAAAAGTTGTAGCTCTCACCAACTTTGTTTTGACCTTAAAAATAACATGTATACTCAGGAGTTCATTGATCAAATTTTTAGACGAATAAATAGTCATGGATTTCAGGAGACCTAGTTTTCTAGTTTTTGTTATATATGCTTGCCTGTTAAGGTAACTCATGTACTCTATTATTATCTGTAAGAACCTTGTATTCAAACTTCAAGATGAAATATAAATACTATTTTTTTAATGATGTGCTTGTGATATATATTCAATTTCTTGTGATCTATGAACTAAGTCGCACAACCCGACATGTTCTGCCACCTCGGCTAGGGGTGTGACACCAAGTCTCATGTTTAATAGGATGTCTGTGACAAAAGGATAACTGATAAACTTACTTTATACATCAATTGAAGCTTTGAGCTTCTAGGAATTGGATGTTGAGAGAAAAGCACTAATTCATATATTACTAGGGGCAGTGAAATGTCATTAGACATTTGCCATTATATATATCAATCTATGATGAGTCTTATGCAAGTGGGAGATTGAAATATCTATATGTCCAAAGAGTCATTATAGAATGATATTGTTAGATAATTTATGATGATCCTAAAGGGTCACACTAACAACAACTTGATGCAATTATTTTATTTATAAGTATTTAATCCTTGATAAATAAATATAATTCTTGTAATTAACTGAAAATTAGTTATTTCATAAAAATATTAATGTTCAATGTTAAGTATCAAAATATATCAGAAAGTATGATTTATTATTTCATATAAATCTTTTTGGACAAAAAGGGTTTTTTTGCTCTTATATGAATTTATATATTTTATAAGTTATAAAAATTAGAATAGTTTGTATATAAAATGTTGGTTTTATTTTTATAAAATATTCAAATAGGCAACAAAGAAGAAAGAAGACTTGCTATTGATTAATTTATTCAACAAAACATGATTTTAGAAAGCATGACTAGTTGATTTGATAAAGCATGGGTCTTAAAGTGCCAAGACCCATGAGATAGATGCTTAAAGTAAGGGCTTAAAAAGAACTAGTTTTATCCCTTCTTTCACAAGCTAAATCCATAAAATTTTGGTATTACCACGACCATATTCTCTCTAGTTTTTGTCTCTTAAAATGTTAAGAACATAAAGATGAAGATGATACTTGAATTATCTCTTTTAAGGCAAACTAGTTTCTTTGTCTTAACAACATAAGTGATTCATTTATTACAAGAAGAAAACTAGCATCTTATCAAGTTGATTTATTGTTGGTGGATATCTCTCGAGAACTTCTACCTTAAAGTTTCATGTCACACTTCATCAACTTCCAATCTGCCATAAGAATCAATGTCTTCAAAGGTTGTAACAATTTTCTTTCTATGGTTGTTTTTATCTTTCTATGTCATGCAAAATGATTTTTTGGTGGGAATAAAACTAGTTTTATTTTGTTCAAATATAAAGTCTTCTATTGCTTTGTTTATATTTTTTAAACAATTTCCGAATAAAATCTAAACACTCTAGGTATATAATTTATATATATATATATATATATATATATATATATATATATATATATATATATATATATACTACTTCTAAAAAACAATAAATAATTACTTTCAAGTACATAGCCCCAATTGTCACTATACAATTCAAGACCGTCCACTAAAATTTATTGTTGGTATCCATCCCATATACTAATTTTTAGTCCTAATAATAGTGATTGTACCCCTCCCTTGTGTATGAATTCGGGTTAAAGCCACCACCGCCTTACCGGAGAGTCCCGGTCCGCCGGGTGAAACCAGTGGTCGACATGCAAAGTCACCCACTGGATGCTTCAAGGGCCTTGTTGGTGGCATTAGGATTCTCTGATTTATGTCATTTAGTGTCATGTCTCCTTTAAATCCTCCTGGCTTCACCAATGCAAAAGGATATACAAGTCTTGTTATAAGCTTCTTCTTTCTCTCTTCGTTTCTTGCTCCTACATAAAAAAAACGAAGCACGATCGTAAAGTTTCATGTAGTGTAATAAAGGTTGCTACAAGAAATAACAATGTACTTTCATTGATTTGTTTTATCAGAGCATCCTACTATTGTTTCATACAATTACAATATTATACTTTGAATGATCAACTTAAAACATTCTTGTCTTAATGCAACAACAATTATATTAACAATGCTTTAATAGATAGAAATAACAATAGGATTTTGTGATGCAGATAAATGCAAGATGTTACTATTTTTGTGTTTGGTTTTTGATTATATTTCAACCATAGTTACAAAAATAACCTTATATATATATATATATATATATATATATATATATATATATATATATATATATATATATATATATATATATCAAGGTTGTAAAAATCGTTTGACGGTAGCTCGACGTTCGACTGGTGTAAAGAGATTAATCGGTCTTCGCGGAGATTAATCGATGATTAATCGGTGATCATACATTATTAATAAAATATTAAAATTAATTAAATGTTAATATATCTTAAGAAAAACAAGTACTTCAAAATTAGAAAATAATAAAAGTTGTAATTTGGAAATACCAAAATATGAATTTTTTGGTATAATATTTGAAATTTTGAAAATTTGAAAATTTTGGAGTAAAAAAAGAAAATTAGTTTTTTTGAATTTTTTAAAATTTTTTGACCTTTATTTGATTTTTTTTCGATTTTTTTGATTTTTTTTGACTTTTTTGACCGATTAATCCCGCCAAGGCCGATTAATCCCGCGAAACCCGATTAATCCTAAATTTCCGATTAATGCCCTAATCCTCGACGGTTGGAGAACGCCAAGCGATTAATCTACGATTAATCCCGATTTTTGCAACCATGATATATATATATATATATATATATATATATATATATATATATATATATATATATATATATATATATATATATATATATATATATATATATATATATATATATATATATATATATATATATATATATATATATATATATATATATATATATATATATATATATATATATATATATATATATATATATATATATATATGTTGGTGTTGTTTCATTGTCAACCACGTTGAAAGTGAAGAATAAACAAGAAATTTAAAGCTATAAAGATCACAAGTCATGAGTTTAAAGTTGGTTTTGAACTACTTTAGTGTAAACAATGTTTCAGTCTTTTTAGAGTACCCAACTGATGAAAAGTCATGCCTCAGTTTTTATGTATTTGCATGTTATGACATTCATCAAGTGGTCCACATGTGTGTTCTCGCATGCAAGTATATATGTATAACACGTGTTGAAACACAAAACTTGGAGGAATTAAAAATAAAAGAAGTATAGCTAAAAATGTTATGTAAGTTAAGGGGAAAAATAAAAGATTTTCTTATTGTTAGTAATATGGTAAAACTAAAACGTAACTTATATCGACGATTTTCTATTGCAAAATATAAAAATAATGAACAACAATGGCTATTAGTGTATTACATATAATTAATAAAATAAATAAAATAAAGACCTATAAATATTACAATTTCTTTTAAACGGCAAACTAAGTCCTTTTTGAAAAGTCATTTTTTAGTAATAAGATAAAACTAAAACGTAACTTATATCGACGATTTTCTATTGCAAAAATATAATAATAATGAACAATAGGTGTCATTTTTAAACGCCAAACTAACGTACTGTTAAATATTATTTATGTATTCTTGTAAAACTTGAACTCATAAACTTTGTTTTGAAGGAGTTATTTTTTTACTGCTAACTCAAAGACCCATCGGTAAATATCACAACTCTTATTTAATATTTTATTATGATTTACCAAAAAGATACATTAAAAATTTAGTATATCCTTTTACTTAAAATTTTGTTCTTTTATGCTTTGTATGAAAAAAAAATAATAATAATAACTTACAAAAATTAACTTTTTGATTTGAGACATGAATATTATTACAAATAGTTATCATTCCATTAATAAGTTAAAGATGATATCAAAATAAAGTTTATTTTGTATATATACCTAATTGTTTGATGTATCTTTTCTGATCATCGATTAATATATGTATATTGTGTTCTAAAATATTATATATATATATATATATATATATATATATATATATATATATATATATATATTTCATAAAAAAAATAATGACAATGACAATAGATAACAATAATAAAAAGTAAAAAATACAATTATTATTAATTATTTGATTTGACGTATTGATAAAAATAATGGGAAAAGTACTTTTAAGATAACAAGAGTACAATCACCATAACTTAAGCGTTGCATTAATTTGAAGGGAAAAAAAACTGATACGTTTGAGAATTATTGTAGATAATGGAATTTATTCTAGGTAAAAATAAACTGGTCAGCCAATGAAACACCATCATTATATGTACATCACATCATGATCATGCATGCAGCATGCATGCATGTGGGGTTTCTGTCATCTAATTTCCTTTTTTTTTTTCTTTGAGGAACATTTCAAACTATTATATTCACTAAAATATAGAAAAATATTAAATTATACACCAAATTTTACCGATTTTATTTTATCAAAAAAAAAAAAAAAAAAAAAAACTGTTATCATAAACCTTCTTCGATTATTGATCGTTCTTAATAGTTAATGCGTTATTATTATTTTTTTAAAACATTATTATTTAGTTTAGTTATTTTAAACATATTTAGTATTTTTGTAACAACATTTTAATTTATAGACATAAAATGGAATAGTTAATCAAAACAATAAAAATAACTATATGTGTCGGTCTGTTTAAATATTAAAAAATACGATAAAATTCCTATGTGTAGTTTTACATATAAAATATATTAATAATAATAAATAATTAACAGTTACCAATATAATAATTAATATTCGATATTAAATAAAACAAATTATATTGTAAAAATAATTAAGTTTTAAGGATTAAATAGAATTAAAAGATTTAAATTGAACAATTAAGAAAATTATATATAAAATTGGAAAATTAGCCAAAAAAAAACTTTTTAATAAAATCTAAATGTTTAGTTAATGATATTGACCTATGTAAATAACCACTTTGTATTGAAGATGATGGAATAACCAAAATGGTGTTTTTAATTCTTAACTGAGAAATCAGTTAATGAATGTCAAAATAGGAACAATTTTACAAAAAAGAAAAAAAAAAAATAGTAAGATTTACAGTTTCTTTTCTTCAATTAGAATACTCTTTTTTAATAAAAGAATTTAAACAAGTAACTTTAAATCTTGTTGTATCTATACTAATAAATAAAATCAATGTTTTAAAAATCGGTTTGAACTGGCCGGTCGAACCGGTTGGACCGGGAACCGGAAGAAAGAACGGTTCAACTATTACCGGTTTTACATTGATTTCTGAATCAGATTGAACTGGCCGGTTTTTAGAAAAAACCGGTTGAACCGATCAAAATAAACCGGTTGAACCGGTTAAACCGAATAAAAACACATGAAAAAGAACCATTTACATAATAAACTTTGATGATTTTTTTCAAATCTATTTAATTTTCTTTAAAAAAAACATATGATAAATGTTATAAATTCTTTTGATGTGTTTGTATTCATCAAAAACTATATTTCGTTTCGTTATTATACTTTCTTTTCTTTTTAACGTATATGGATTGATGTAAAACACTAAAACTTATGGTTATGTGTTATTTTATTGTATTTGAATTCATCTACAACTTATTTTTATATGTATTTTTAATGTTTAAACTTGTAAACATAAAATTCATAATTTTTATATGTATATATATGTGTAGAAAAATAAAAAAAAAACATGAAAAATATAGAAACCGGTTCACCTGGCGGTCGAACCGGTTAAACCGGTTGAACTTGTAAACATAAAATTCATAATTTTTATATGTATATATGTGTAGGAAAATAGAAAAAAAAACATGAAAAATATAGAAACCGGTTCACCCGGCGGTTGAACCGGTTAAACCGGTTGAACCGGGAACCGGGAACCGGTTCAACTAAAAAAACGGTTTTTAAAACATTGAATAAAACACATTTTCTGTCACATGTCATGTCCTCATTGATTTGGACATATGATATTTTAATAGATTTTTAGAATTTATTTATTTCCACATCTAATTTTCTGATTTGTTCACATATTAATAGATTTTTAGAATTTATTTATTTCCACATGAGAGCTCTAAAATTGATATTGATATTAAATTTAATGTTTAAATATTGATATTAAATTTTTATTTTTAATAAACCCGTATATTACACGGGTGTTACACCTAGTAGTAAATTAAACTAAAAAACTATTATTAGTTTTCAATGAAAATTAGACATGTTATTATACTTAAAAACCGATTATTTAATTATAGGAAGGTTGGTGATTGAGTAGGTGTGAAAGAGAAGACGTACCAATGAAAAGGGAATGGTGTGAAGAAAGAAGTGTTTCTTCAAAAGTATTGATGCTGCTTTTTGTTATTTCTGAAGATGAAGTTGAATTCGTCTCCTCTGTTCCCCTTCCTTTCATCTCTCTCTCATCTCCATTATCATCTGTGTAAAACTTGCAGAAATTCTCATAACAATTCTCCATGTCTTCAACTGAGTTTGAATTACAGTAGCTCTGTGGATTCATACATCATGTTAGAACATGTATATCTGACTGGTTATCAAAACTGAAAGTTGGAAGATAAAGCTAGACGAATTACAGGAAATGAGGTTGTGGAGTTTTGATAGATCGATTGATATTGATCCTCATGGAAGACAAGCAATCTACGTCGTTTAGATCTGAATTCAAACAACGCATCTTCAAGATAACCTGAAGAGAGATCTTGAGAATGCAAAGGTGACTGACTGTGGAATGCAGAATTGTCGTTGATGTCCATAGCTGCAACACAACCATTCAAAATCAGCGTATGCATAACAGACGTACTTACACACAGAAAGAATGAATAAGAAGAATTACAGTAGTGAGAGGAAGAGGAGGCATGATGAATGGTATGGGGGAGGGTGCTAAAGTACGGAATAGAGTGAAGGTCACCCATATTTTTGCTTCCTTGGGATATGAGCGAGTGGATGTAAATGTGGATGTGGAGGGTTTGTATTTATGTATGCAAGTGAGAGTCCTATTGCTCATGCTTCTTGCACCATCTTTCTCGATTACGTCATGCTTTCTTCAAACATTAGATATTGTTGCGTATGGGACCCACTTGTCTACCCGAACAAAATGTAAACAAAATTTAGTGGTTGATTCCATATGTTTTTTAAATTAAACCTTGGAGCATTCCATATGTTATGTCCAATATTATAACATCCAAAGTTATCGCATCAAATGTTAACATAGTAATCACTAAAAATGAGGTGGACTTGCAATATGTTATAATATGTTAAGAGATAAAAAGAGAGAAAATAGAGGAAGAAAGAAAGAATTTATTGGTTGCCGAACACAAAAACCAATCAAAAGAGGTGTTTCATTCATTCTTCGTCATATCGAGATATGCCATAACACCTCCTTAATGAGAAAGAGGGAAGGGGGAGGAGGAGGGGGGGGGGGGGGGGGGGGTCCTTGTGTTATGACGACGTTAAGAGGTGACACCTCAGCCGTAACACTACTTCTCATTGGTCACGCCGCATCCTCTTATACATCTTCACACTTCTCGTATCACCACTATTGTTCCTACAAGCACATTCGCTACAATATATATTTTTTCCTTTTTGGTTAAGGCAATTTTCAAATAGACAAAATTGGTCCATGTGTAAGAAAAATTATAGAAATAGCCCCACCTACCTTTTATTACTACTAGAAAATATTCCTTTAGTGATACGCAAACAATGACAGACACATATTTACGATATGCTTTTTTTGGGTATCGTAAAAAAATGATAGTTTTTAAAAATTTGAAGGATAAAGGATATACATTGGTGTACGCTCTAAATTTGATGTCTATTAGAAAAAAAAGTACAAGCACGGAGGACACTTATATTTTAAATGGGTGCCGTGTAGAAATATGTCGCCTTATAATTTTTTTTCAAAAGCGCGCATTCCACAAAATCACAAGGACCATTACCTAGCTAGGGATTTTTCATCGAGCTTTTTTCAAGAGCACTTTATCGGTTATTTGGCCTCTGCAACAATCGACATTCTTACTTCACCTCTCTTTGCTGACAATATCCGGTCCAGCGGCCTTAGGCCTATTTCTGCTTTGGTGATCTCAGACTCAGTTCTCGTCGGCGACCTTGTGCTCACCTGATCACCTCATTGATCAGAGACTACGACGATTGCTCTACAAGCCCTAGTCCGACTAAGGTATGTTTTTGTTCTTCTCTCTTCCTAATGTTTTTTTCTTCGAACCTTGCCCCCCACAATTTTTGAAACAATAAACTTCCCTAAATTGAAATCATATCTCTCTTTCTCTCCACACAAGCTCAATATTCTATTTTTGATTTCTCTTTAGCTGTAAAGACAAATCAGATTTTGATTCTTTATGAGCTTTTAGCTCAATTTCAAGTTTTTTAACAGTTTTGGTCCACTTTATGACTTTTATGTTGACTCCACTTTGACATTCTATTTGATATCCACCAATCTTTTAAGCTGGTCAACTTCTTTTTTCGACCTTTCAAAACTCCACTTTCAACTTTCGTTATGCTCCACTTTGACATTTTGTTTAACTTATATGTGATGGTGCTCTCCAAGACTCATTGAATCCTCAGATTTTAAACTTTCGAGAATCTCAAAATACCAATACCTACACAACCAATAGTTATCATGTAGTATGATTTATAACTTCTTAGTATTGATGAACAAAATTAGTACAAAACAATTTAAAGTTGTTTTTGGGTACTCTGGTGTTGGTTTTGGTAAACATTTGCACCATTTGTGGGTTCCCGTTCCCGACTGATAGTTTACAGTAATTTCAAATAAACAACTATTTATAATTATTACAGTAATATCAAATAAACAACTACTTTATTTATTTATGATAGTTTTGAAATAAACTTCATTTGTTATCCACCATTAGTTTTTAACAAAAGGGTAAAATAGTGATTTTGGTATTCAGAAAGTTCATTCAGACTAAAAAGGAAATAGATTTTTGTGCATATAACACATATTTCATATAGAAACACTCACCCAACAAAAGACCAAGAGAAGTGGACTTACTTCAAAATAACTGGATAAGAAGAGTAGAGAGTTCGAAAATATGAAAAAGAGACGAGAAAATGTACATACTTGTTCTACTTTACGAGCTTTCGAAGAATAAAGTTTTTTTTAACTTGGTTTCCATGTCCTTTATGCTTGAAGTATTTGTTTCAACTTTCTTTTGTATATCATCTAATTGTATTTGAGCATCAAAACATACGATGCGTCTAGCTTCATGCTAAAACATTCACAAATTGAAGACATTTATTACCAATGTTTAATAAATCAAATGTAATATTATATAATATGTTATATTATTTCATTAAACCATTATAACAAATATCATAATTTAAGCAACAGACGTTCAAAAAATGCCCCTCGCCTTCTCTAACAAAAGCTTAATTATGTGGATGCCACTTCAAGCTTTCATTGGTACTCAATCAGTTCCTTTTCCCAAGGTTTTAGTTCAACTCGAACCTTAACAACTTCTTCTCTAAATAATAATCCATGTTTCTATAATCTATATCCAACTTATGGGCAAACTAAGAATATATGATAAACCTTTTGAGTTCTCCAAAATTTCCTCTAATATTTTTTTCTTCATTCACCAAAATCTTTTGTAGTTTAGGAATATCGTCCTCTAGTTTGGAGATTAGATTACTCTACTCTTTAGATTGTTTTGTGATGTCGGTAATCTTTACTGAATCCTAATTAATGGACAAAAGGGAGATTAATCAGATTATGTTCTGTTTTATTTATTTCATGCATGTATACAAAAGACATATATCTTATCTTTTCAAAATTTCCTTTTATTTTCTTGATTTGTGTTTTCAAATGTTTTAAATCTTCTCGATGTTTTACACCCTGTCTCTCAGATTGTTTGAATCCAATTTTTATGTATATAACTATTGATTGCTATGTTTTGACTTTTGAGTATATTATTATTTTGTTAAGTGTTTAGATGTTTTCTTTTTTGACTCAATTGCTTTCATCTCCTTCTGTTAAGTGTTTAGTTGTTTTCTGTTTCTTCATATCTCATTTATTACTTTTGAAAAAATGTAACAAAATGTTTCTTTTCCAAGTTGAAAAGAACGAAGTATTGGAGAGTTTAAAGAGTTAACAAATCAGTAACAAAGCAACCACAAAGATCTAAATGCATGAAGTGTAGCTAAGGTAACAATTGGATCCTCACCAACTGTTTTACCTGCTTCTCCTCTCTTTTTCTACAATACCAAGAATTTTTTTGACTATGTGAAGTTTTTTGTCCCTATACGGTTTTGCCCTTGTACAGTTCTGTTTTTGCATAATTTTGGTCCCTGTACAGTTTATAGTTTTATTTCCTGTTATTAGAAAAAATAAATTACATTTTGGTTCTTGTACTAAAAATTAATCAATTAGTGTCAAATATTAGTTAAAATTTTCCTTTTTACATGCCCAACATTGTGTAACGCCCGTAGATTCGGGCTAGTCAATTTAGAGACAATAAACATCAAATATAAACTTTTGATAGAAGATTATTTAGAATGAATAATCTTAAGCAAGTTATAATATATGTCACAAGGGTTTCGTACATATAAAGAATGCTGAAATCTGAGTTATAATGATGAAGTTATGACCTGTCGAATTTTTACGGCAAAATCATTACGACACCGGGAATCGTAAAAAATGAGTTTGCGATAAAATAATTTTTTAGCCTTATCGATCTAAATGAAAGTCGTAGTATATATTAAACCGAGAGTGTTAGGGTACAAAGTTTTCGATGAATGACTTTATAATGTTTGACTTTTGTAAAACCCACTTGCATGTGGAGTATTAGCCTTGTGACACATGAGAGATAGAGAGTGAGAGAGAGACATGTAAACACCTCTATAAATAGTGGGTTCATACCACTTGTAGAGGTGTGCTTGAGAGATGTAAAAGTGAGTGTGTAAGTGTGTGTTATTTATGTAGTCTAGATCTAGATCCTTTTTGTAACACCATATACAATCAATACATCTCTTAAACACCCAAATCACCATGTTCAATTGTGCAAGCTTTAATTCCGCATGCCAAACCATATTCTTTGTCACTACAATTGGTATCAGAGCTTGGTTTTCACGATCAACGTGACTTTTGAAGAACGATTCTCGGTTTGGCAACTTTTGTCGCAATTTGAGCAATTTTGGTGAGTCTCTCTCTCTATGATCTCTCTTAATTTCATTGAATTCGTGCGTTGCATTTTTTATTTGTGATCATTTGACTCGTTGGATCTAAATTTTATTGAAAAACCCATTTGTTGTGATCCAATAATTTTTCCGTTGATCAAGCCCGATCCAATCTTATTTGTTTGTTTGATTTGATTTTCAAATTGAAAATGTTCTTTTGAATTGAGATTTAAGATCAAAATTCATTTTATGATCAAATATCTTGAATCGTTACTGTTCATACGATCAAAATTCAAGCCCAAAATCTTAAAGTTAGTCTAGTGTTCATGATCTCGGTTTGAGCCTAAATTTGATTTTTCATTTGTTCATCAAACATGTTTTAGCCCAAAGTCTCGAGTAAGATCCATTTGGTATGAGTCTACACATATTTGTTCATACTTTTGACTTGTACTTATGCTTAATGTCTTGTACGATCGACTGTTCTTGAATCGATTTTCTTCAACTTGTTCTTATGTACTCGTTTTTCATCTCTTCATTCTTAACAATCGTTTGGTATTGATTGTTAATCCAAACCTAGAAATCGATTTCAGATGATTTGTGTTTGATGAAATCGGGTTTGTTCATATCTAGACTTTGAAATCGGAAATTGATTTTGAGATCGTGTAAGTTTTGGTCAAGAATACATGAATGCAATAAAGAACAAGTTAAAGATTCTTTATTTGATCTGAAAATCAGTAATAGAATCATGAATTTGGTGTTTGTTGATCTTTGACTCCGAAAAGTCAAAACTGTGAAAAAGTCAAAGTCGATGATTGTGTGATGAATCGATGAATTTGTAACAGAAATTGGTTAATATAACTTGCTTTCAGGTTATGGATGTCGAAATCAAGTCCGATTTGGGGTTTAATTTTGAAATGGGAGTGTGTTCATGATGAACGAACACTGTGTTCGTTCATATTTGCACGAATGATTAAGAACGATTTCAATGCTCAAAGGATTAAGAACGATTGAAGATTTTGGAAGGTATAATCAAAATTTTGGTGTCGATTTTGAGAAATCAATGATTTGGCTTGCACTGAAATTCAAAATGCGAAAGTTTGGAGTCTGGATTTGTTAATGGGATGTTGTATGTTGGGTTGGATATTAACTGGTATTTTGATTTTGATATTGCGAAGGGTCTCAAGATTTTGGAGTCGTTGATGTCAATTTTGCGAAAATATAAAAATCGTGTTCGCATCTATGGATTGTGTTCGGTGTGTGCTGATTTTTTTTGGGTTCGCATATGGGTGAAGTAACATCGAGTTCACAATCTGGATAGTTTTTTTGGGAATGTTCGCATACATGGTCAAAATGGTTCCCATATAAGATAATGATGTTGTTAATTCGCATTTGTTGAAGTTGATGTGCGAAAGATTATTCGCATTTGTTGAAGAACTGTATAAAAGTTGACATGCAAACACTTTGACTGGAACATGCGAAGTATTTCACTGTTAGTGAATTGGGGAAGAAAGCAAATAGTTTCGAATTTGGCCTCTTATATTTTCATGAAATGACACAATTGGTCCAACTTCGCAAATGGGATCATAAAATGACAAAAAATGCAGAATATTCATTTCGCATCCCTGCAGTCTTCGCAAGATGGCAAATTTTACCCAGTTTCGCATTTGGGGTAAAATTTTTGAGAAATTGGAATATTTTCAAATCTGGTCCATCCAGTTTGTGCGAATTTACACATTCTACCCAGTTTCGCAAATGGGAGTGTGTTTCGCATATTTGGCTGTTTTTGGGCGCAACGGGTCACTGCAGAATTTTGAAATTGACAATTTCTACCCATTTTTGAGAAATTTTGTCAAAGGCAATCCGGTGAACGAAGCTAAAAATTCAATATTTTTTGGATTTTCTGAATTGAAGCACAAAGTTTATGCCACATGTTAAGGGGGAGTTTTGACATGAAAAATTCCAAATAGAGCACGTTCTTTTTCCTTGGAGTTTTATAATCAAATTTCGATTATAAAAAGGGGGAGAAGTTTTATATGGAAATTCGAACTTGAATTTTTCATATTACGCGGATTTGAAGACCGAAGTGATCTTGAAGTTTTGAAGCCACGAGATGATGCAATTGGAAGTTCGGAAGTGATGTATTCGAAATGGGTTTGGTTTATTGAAGATTTTTGGGGTATGTTTTTATGCGCAACTTTAGGGTGATTATTTGGAGGTTGGAATACTCTTGATCATTCGTTGCTGCTCGGATTGTATGGTCTCACATCCTAGAGCCCAAATTGAAGAATCATGGAAGAATTGAAGATTGAAGTTCGTTTCGACATGTGTCACCTTTGAGTCTCGAACCGCGTAGTTGCTCGACTTTGGAAGATTTGAAGTGGGTCATTCATTCCTAACTTTGAGTGGGAGAATGTTAGGGTAAAAAGTTTTCCATGAATGACTTTGTAATGTTTGACTTTTGTAAAACCCACTTGCATGTGGAGTATTAGCCTTCTGACACATGAGAGATAGAGAGTGAGAGAGAGACATGTAAACACCTCTATAAATAGTGGGTTCATACCACTTGTAGAGGTGTGCTTGAGAGATGTAAAATTGAGTGTGTAAGTGTGTGTTATTTATGTAGTCTAGATCTAGATCCTTTTTGTAACACCATATACAATCAATACATCTCTTAAACACCCAAATCACCATGTTCAATTGTGCAAGCTTTAATTCCGCATGCCAAACCATGTTCTTTGTCACTACAAAGAGCGTGTATAAAAAGAATGTCCAAATCTGACTTTGTATGAGGAAATTATGATATTTCTAAGATTTAACATAACAGTGCACAACCCGGAATTCGAATTTTAGATCGATTGATTTTTATCCAACACAACCTAAAATAGAATTGAAGATCACGCTAATAGGAGCTCAAAAATATAAAGACAGATAAAAACGGACGTCAGATGACAAAGTTATGAATGTTTAACGGACTTTACCTGTCTAAGCCTGTTAAAATATAAATTTAAAAATAAATTCAAAATTAGCCGACAGAGTCTAGATGAAAGTTGTAGATTACATCGCCACCTACGCGTGGATATAAAGAACGTCAAAAACAGAGCTCGTATGCGAAAGTTACAGAATTTCAAAGTCGAGATTATGTTGATGCGATCCTGACGACCTCGCTTCGGATGACTGACATTTGCGCCGTCGTATGTGCAGCATACCCCGAGGAGTACGCCCAACGTGTCTTAATAGGTGCGAGGTTTCTTCCATTTCTTCACACCTCAACCTTTATTTCTTTCTCAAACATCTCTTTAACCCCTCCTTATCCCTAGTACTTCCCAAGTGCTATGAGGCGAGTCCCGGAGAGCGATAAGGCTCCGAGAAAAAGAGCTTTCGGCTTGAAAGTTCTGCCCCTACAGAGCCTGGTTCCTAGCCAAACCCCCTTATAAGTAAGCTATGCTTACCCTACTATAAGTATAACTTATGTTTAAGTTTAATATCATTATTATGAACCTATAAACAATATAAGTATTATAAAAAGTGTTATTATAGTATCTTTTAACTACTCGCGGTACGGGGAATCTTGTTTGAAGGGCGGCATGGGGTTGTTGGATTTCAGAACTACTTAAATGCCAAAATGGTCTTGCCCTCCGGTGTTTCATGTCTTGACCCTGTCTATACATAGTAGTTAAAAAGTTATTGTTTAACACTTATATAACAATATCGCTCGTAAATAGCCGCGATAAATATTAAACTAAAATCTAGCGGTAATGATACTAGGTTTCGTCGAAGGAAAATAGAATTGTTATAAGCGAAGCGTTGCTCGAGTTTGGAATCATCACTTTAACAAGTGAGTGCATAGTCCCTTTCATGAACATGATTTTAATACAAGTATTGATTAAAGTATTAAATATATGCTTGTGTGTGAAATATTTGATATTGCCTGAAATATGTGTTAAGAGCATATTTGATAATATATGATGATTTAGGATACAGAGTAAACCTAAATTAATAAAGATGAATATTGAGTAGTATCTCCTTATGAGTACGAATGAGATATACATGGATGGTAGAACTTTAAAACTAGTCATTGATCCGAGAGCATGGATTAGACTTAATCATTTGTCCTTAGTCCAAGAGTATGGAGAGGACGTAGTGATTTATCATTAATCACAGACCATGGATTAGACATAGTCAATTGTCCATAGTCCGAGAGTATGGAATGGACATAGCTATTGATCCGAGAGCATAAAATATACATAGTCAATTGTCCCTAGACCGAGAGTATGGAATGGACATTATTATTGATCCGAGAACATGGATTACACATAGTCAACTGTCCCTAGTCCGAGAGTATGGAATGGGCATAGTTATTGATCCGAGAGCATGGACTAGACATAACTGATATGGGAGTATGGATTACGTGAAGAAGTTAATTTTAGATCCGAGAGTATAGATCGTGTCGTCATGAGGAACGACGGGGTGGGGTAAAATTGCTTATATGAGGTGAAATTGTATATATTGTGAGTTCTAAAACACACACACACACACACACACACACACACATATATATATATATATATGATATAACATTGTGGGGTTGAAATCCCTATGTACTCACCTAATTTTCCAACCTGACCCACTCAGTTTATTTGTATCACATGTGTCGATACGAAGTTACATTACACTAAGGCAGCGTTTGGCAGTGGGACAATATTGGACTGGATTGCACAGAACTGAATAGAATTGGATAGAACTGAACATAATAGATTGTATGTATAACGTTTGGTGAAACTTCGTAAAGAATAGAACAAGATGTTAAAATTACCAAATTACCCTTATTATAAATAATACGAAATAATCAACATTTATTATAAAACTAATAAAATTTTAAACTGATTGTTCAAATCATGACATTTATTTGTGTCTTTTTGATTGATAATTCAATTTGAGTGTTTCAATAAACTTTTCTCAAATCAAACATAAAAGAAATCCAATGAGACCTGCATTCTAATAAAGAAAAATATACAACAGACTTTGAGTTGTACATATAAGATTTTTGGATTCAAAGACAAAATTTGCTTAATAACAAACTGTGAGTTGTCAACAAAATACATATATATTAAAAAAAATAAGTTATCAACTATATTAAACGGTGAACTATCATTAAAACCTGAAATCCAAATTGAAAAAAATGTGTTGCACAATTGCCAAGGCAATGAAAGATTTAACAACAAATCACAGAAAGGTACTAAGGTTTTATCAATAAATCACAAATCGAAGAACTGCAGAAGTAGGTAACTGTAAAAAAACCTAACTAGTCTTCTCCTTCTTTTAAATCTATTCCAAAAACTTAATCGCCGTTTTTGAAACCTAATCGAGAAGATCAAATGTCAACTTTTTGGAATAATTAATCACAGAAATCTCAAGGAAGAAGAAAATGCTTCGCGATTTGCTAGAAAGTAGTTGATGGATTAGCATTTCTATTGTCGTACCAGGTGAAGTCATTTTAGGGCATGTCCGGAGAAGATACGTGTATGCTAGACCTAGATGTAGACAAGATGATGAATGGAAATTTATATATAGCAGACAAGGATCAATTGAGAGAGGCAATGTATGAGAATTTGTGGAGGTTTAGGCTCTGCATATGAACGTGAGAGTAGATGATGAGAGGGCATTTTTGTCTTTGAAAAGAGTAATTTATTTTGTCCATCTTGGTTCCACCTTTTTGGGCGGGACTAAATTTACCAATTTTAGTCCCGTTGACCATATTCTTATTCCATTGACTTTTGTTCCATCCATACCAAACACTATATTAGCAAGTTTTGTTATGTTCAGTCATGTTCTGTTCTACCTGCCAAACGATACATAAGAGATTAAAGGAGATGTAAAATAACTAGTGTAAATGAATGTAAGGCCTGTTTATACTTATGTTTCTGTATTGAGGATGACATCCCAAGTTTTTAATATAAACAAAATACATTTCTTCGCAAATGCTTTGATATTATATTTATCATGTTTTCTGGGAACAAATTCCGCAATATTATTCTTTAAAATGAATACTCTGATTTTCAAATAAGCATAAATAAAATTTTTAAAATGACGGTGAATGTGGGGATGTCACACATTGTTTCTTTAAATGGTAAATAATTATGTAGGTTGGTAACAAATTTTTAATGGATAAATAATGGATTTTGTCTAGTAGATTATCAAATGCATATGGTGAAGGTGTGAATGTTTTTATAGAGTTTGAACAAAGTAATAATCCAAAATTAGATGTTATTCCATGCCCCTGTGTAACTTGTATCAATTTGTGTCACCACTTAAATGACAATGTTCGTTAGCATTTGTTTGCCCACATATTTGATGAAAATTAAAAATTTGGTCTTCCTATGGAGAAAAACAACCCAAGACTGATTCTAGATGCCCTAATAATTCCATTCCTCTTGATGTTATTTTTACAAAGGATAACTACATGATCCCTTCAAATATGCAGAGAAAGAACCTAATTAATTGAAATCACTTCTTGAAGAGTGTGGTAATCCACATTATGTAGGGTCAAAGTATAGTACACTTAGTGGATTATTGAAACTCCAACATTTGCAGGGTTAATTTGGTTGGTCTGATGCTAGTTTTGATGCTTTGTTATGTGTCCTAAAAGATATCTTACCATTAAATAATGCTATCACTAGCTTGATATATGAGTCCAATAAGTTACTAAAAGGAGTAGGCCAACAATGTGACAAGATTCATGCATGTGAAAACGATTGTGTTCTATTATGGAAAGAACATAAGGATGCTTCTCAATGTCCAAATTGTGGCACATCTCATTGGAAAAAGAATACCGAAAACATACCTTCAAAAGTTTTTTAGTATTTTCCTATCATCCCAAGATTTAGAAGAATTTTTTCATCACCACAAATTGCATACGACTTAACTTGGCATGCACAAGGCCGGGTCAATAATGGAAAGCTGACTCATCCTCGCAATACCCCTTCATGGAAGCTTGGTGATAGCACATGGAAAGAATTCAGACAACAAAAATATAATCTTATATTAGCCTTGTTTGTTGATGGTATCAATCCTCACAAGTCATTAAGTTCTGATCATAGTTGTTGGCCGATTGTCCTAATAACATATAATCTACCCCCTTATTTGTGCATGCCAAAAAAATTCATGATGTTGACTCTGTTGATATCAGGGATAAGCCAACCTGGTAACAATATTAATGTCTAATTTGCACCATTGATAGAAGATCTAAAACTCTTGTGGGAAACTGGCGTTGAGACATTTAATGCTTATAAGAAAGAATATTTAAATATAAGAGCAATATTACTTTGGACTATAAGTGACTTTCCCGCATATGATAATCTTTCAGGGTGTGTTACCAAAGGTTATTATGCTTGTCCAATATTTTTGAAGAATACTTATTCACAATGGTTTCCAAAGTCCAAAAAAGTATGCTTCCTTGGGCATAGAAGATTCCTCCTACTTGAACATCCTTTTCGTAAAAGAAAAAAACATTTCAACAATCAACCGAAGAACGATTTTATGCACCAACCACCAACAAGTGAAGATATTTATGACTATCTGGCGGGATTTAAGAATACATGGGGTAAGAACATAAAGTCATAAAAGATAGGATCAAAGAAGATAAGGTCAAAGAAGGGAGCATCAATGAAGGAAATGCCAAAGAAGGAAATGTCAAAAAAGAAAAAAGAAAGCATCGATGAGAGAGCTAACTTTTGGCATAAAAAGTTGATTTTTTTTAACTTGAATATTGGAAGAAGTTGCATGTTCTTCATCAACTAGATCTTATGCACATTGAAAAAAATGTGACCAAGAGTGTTTATGGGACAATGTTGAATTTGCCTCACAAGACAAAGGATGGCTTAAAAGCATGACAAGATCTTGAAGCGTTGGGCATTAAGCATGAATTATAGAGTCATTCAAAAGGAGATAGACATTGGCTTCCATCTGTGTGCTACACATTGGATACCTCATAGAAACAACTATTTATGACACCCTGTCTAACATAAAAGTGCATCATGGATATTTCTCTAATTTCAAGAATCTCATGTTGGATGATGTTTCAAAGATGAATATTTTGAAGTCTAATGATTGTCATGTACTAGTGCAAAAACTTCTCCCCTAAACAATCAAAGGGGTTTTAGATGTGAAGGTGCAGAGAACAGGTTTTTGTTATTTTTTTCAACGATTTGTGTAGTAAGGTTGTTGATGTTAATAAGACAGGAAAGTTGCAAAGTGACATCGTATTAACCTTATTCTTGTTAGAAAAGTACTTTCCTCCTTCATTTTTCGATGTCATGATTCACTTCATGGTGCATTTATTTAGAGAGGTGAGGTTGTGTTGCCCAGTTCCTTTTAGGTGGATGTATCCATTTGAGAGATACATGAAAACACTTAAAGGGTATGTAAGAAATCATTATCGACGTGAGGGTTGCATTGTAGAGTGTTATGTGGCAAAGGAAGCCCTAGATTTTTGTTCAGACTACTTAAAAAACATGACATCAATTAGCAATCCTCATGAACTTGTTGATGAAAGAATATGCACCGACAAGCCTTTATCGCAGGCTACAATCGATGTTGTAGATGCTAACTTACATGATCAAGCTCATCTTTATGTATTATAAAACAATGTTGTTGTGGAGCCGTATATTGAGTAACAAGTACATAAGACTGTATATTCTTTGTACTCTATCTATTATATAAATCTTCTTCTAACTTCTAATACAATTCAGACAACATATGTTGGAATTGAAGGATCTCAACCCCAATGACTCTCGAAAGAATACATGGCTGCAGAGCCAACAATGTTAGACATTTAATAGTTGGTTTAATAAATAGGTTTATTTTTAAAATAATTTTGTTAGAGTTACAACATTTTTAAGTATTTTTTTTAATTACATTAATTAGATATATTTCTAATAGGTTGAAAAACTTTTGGCTAAAAGGGGAAGATATTTGTGACGATGTTTGCTAGCTAGCTAAAGGGCCTATTTTTGCTGTTAGTAAATATAGTAGGTTTTCCATAAATGAGTATCATATTCATACAACATCTTGAGATGAGTCTATAACAATTCAATGCAGCAGAGTATCTTTAGTTGCACATACAATGAGATTGCTAGTGCAAAAGACTCCAATCCCATGTATAGTGTTGTTACTTACTTCGATCGTACAAAAGAGATATGGGATCTTGATTATCGCATGTTTACTATTCTAGTATTCATGTGTGATTGGGTTGATATTCGTGGAGTAAAAAAGGATTATTTAGGATTCACAATAGTTAACATTGATAGGGTTGGTCAGCAGTCTGAACGCTTCTTATTAGTTAGTCAAGCCAAACAAGTTTTTTATGTTCAAGATCAACAAAATGAGAATTTGCATGTTGTTGGCTTCACACCAAATAAGATGTACAAGTATGGAGTAAATGATGAAATAGATGATATGTTGGAAATTGATGTTATTATTGATTTAACACAAGTCTCAACTTTATTAGACCTTGATGATGATTTTTTGTGTACGCGCCCGGATGGCGATGACATATTAGTTAAAATAAATTTTTTGCTGAACAATAAAATTTTTTGTATTTTATTTTACATATTGAATGTGATTAATTGTCTCCCAACGGCAACAAATAACAATGTACTTAATTGTTTCCATGTTGTAAATAACCATTTTATTTGAATCTTGTTGAAACAGGCTGTTTTTGTGACATGGAATCAGATTCTGCTTCTGATCATGATGAGGACTCCAAACAAAGAGGTTTTACGATAAAATCAAAAGCTAATAAAGTGAAACGTAATACCTTAGAATAAAAAGGGTGCCCCAGTTGGAAATAAAGCCACAAAACTATATACTTTTGAGGTTTTGGTTGGAAGGATGATGGTGCCCGTAACTTATGCCTCTTGGTTAAAGTTAGTGATGAAGCAAAGGATGAGGTATGGCACTATGTTTTGGTAAGTCTGGTAATCTGATCTTAACCTCAAATTATCTTTTTTTTTTTATTTGTTGAAAATAATATTGTTAATGTTTTATGCTTCAGGAAAACATTTGTAGTTAACCCAAAGAGCCAGAAGCACACTCTCCAATCAATCGGGAAGAAGTGGAGAAAATTCAAACATTATCTATATTCCAAGTTAATTAAGAATTAAAGTGAAGATCCAAAGGAAAATCTATTCACACCTCCGAAAGATTATTCGTTTGTAAAGAAAGAAGATTGGAAAATTTTTGTATCCCAAAGAGTTACAAAAAAGTGGAAGGTTCGTTAAACTTTTCGTATTTGGATTTGTTCAATGATAATTAATTTTTAGAAGCATGAATTACAATTTTAATGTTTCTAATGCAGGAAAAAAAGTAAGAAAGTTAAAAAAGTTTGTGCAGATCATAAATACAATCACCGTTTGAGCAAAAAAGAATATACCAGACTCATTAATGACATTGTATGAATTCCACTAATTATTGAATATTTTACTTGTATATATTTATGTTAGTTGACTTTTGTTACTCTTTATAATTATGATGCAAGAAACTGGCAAGACGGAAGAGGAGATTGATAGGACAATGTTGTGGTAAAAAAAGAAAGAGAATTGAAAACAGGAGGATACGACTCAAATATGAAGATGAGTGTTGATAAAATTTTAAGTTTCACTAAATGTCAAACATAAAAAAAAGATAACATGAAGATGCCCATAGATTCACACACAATATGTCCCATTTTTTTCTAACATTTGTCCCATTTTTTTTATACATGAGCTACAGAAATCGGGAAGTTTGGGAGAGGCTATATGTGGAACACATGATGTGCTTACAGAGGCCTTGGGTACTGAGGAGCAAACTGGGCATGTTCGCGGGATAGGTAAATTAATAATGCCACAACAATAATATTATTTACCCAAGCATGTTAAGCATTACTTGGATATTGAGAACGAGAGGGTGGATAAACGAATCAACAAAATTGAATATGACTTAGACAAACTAAAAAGAGGTGTATGGAATGTTCCTAATCACCATGTTCTTTGTGTTTCTTTAATTCCACATGTCAAACCAATGCTAATAATTCACATCAACTGGTATTAGAGCGAGTCTTTGAAGATCAAAGTGATTTTTTTAAGAAACGGTTCTCGGTTTGGCTACATTCAACACAATTGGAACATTTATGGTGAGTCAATATTGAAGATTTTGAAAAGGAATCACTTGAAGAATCTATTGTAAGTATATTTTAAAAGTAAGAATTCATTGTAAGTCTTAGCTACAAACTAACATACTATATTTGTAGGATAATTCATGTCTTCCTGCGGTCTTAAATGTAGTCGATAAAGGAACCATAATGAAGTATAGTGTCGGGTACTATGAAAAATATTTGCATTATTGCTACTTTATATATTATATTTTTTTAGAAAATTGTATCTTAATTACTTTTTACCTTTATGTAATAGATGAGAACATTCAGGTTATGATTGAAATCCCTTTACTAGGAGAATCTTTACTACTCATTCCACTCGAAGAGGAGTTCATTGTGAAGGTCAAAGATGCACTTGGGCACATACTATGTTGGCCGAGACACCTAGTTATTCGATGTTCTGACCTGGTAATACTGTTTACACACATTTAATGCATATTTCATTCTATTTCTCCTTTTCCTCACAATGATACAGTATATAACCGTAAAATTCTCAAAATATTTAATAGGTTTCATCATGAAAGAATGCATTAACATATTTCCAATATCCAACTGTAAATTTTGGTATTAATAGATTCCCTCCAAGTATACTTAACCTTTGCAACTTTGTCCTTATTTAAGGTTTTTGTAACAATTTTTGTCCATGTTCCAAATATTAGCTATAATTAGGGATTGAAAACATAACTTACTGAAGCCATTTAGAAGTATATTTAACAAAACATCATTTACATGGCTTCTGCTACCCATCTGAGTCCAAACATGTAAATCAACATGAATGTGTTGATTGTTGAATCCATTTAGAAGTATATTTAACAAAAAAATATTGCAATTCTTGTTAAATTGAAGCCATTAAAAAGCATATTTAACAAAACATATTGCAAACAACCTTAGCAGATAAGTATACACCTTGTTTTAGAAAAAAGGTTGTGTTGACTGTTGATGTGAAAGTTAACACATGTAAATCAACATAATTGCGGATTTGCAGTAAACTCAACAAAATCATTTTATTAGTGTTACAAGGTTAATATAATATGAAATTCTCTAATATAGGCCAAGGTTGCATGAAAATCCAAAATCAAACTAAATCTTTGAATTTCACAAAAACACAAGGAACATTTTCGTAGTTTACTCTAAAAGTTTAGTAAAAGTTATAATTACCTTAAAGTTGCACCTTTGAGAATAACCATAGGTTAATGTTGCTTTCCACTAGATTCATCATATGTTGTTACTTCTTCTGCTTCACACCACACAAAACTCAGAACATATTTAATAAAAAAAACTCAACTAACTAGCTAACTAACATCTTATTCCTACATTCAACTTATTTGTTTATTAATTGATTGATATGTTGAAACAAATTGTGATTCATTTATAATTTTTGCAGGGAAGAGTGGTTGCCAAGCCTATGAAAAAATATGCAACACCTGTAAAAGAAGAACCATGTGATTAAGAAAAAGAGAAGAGAATATAATATAAGAGTAAAGAGAAGAGAAAAGAAATGGAGAAAAAAAATGAAAAGGAGAAGAGTAAAAAGAAGAGAAAAGAAATGGAGATACAAAACGAGACCATACAAAAAAGATGAACGAGAGCACAAATGAAGAAAAGGATAAGAACTGAAAAAATTATTATTTTGAAAATGATTGCAAGTATGGTTGATGGATAAGTTTCAAAGGTTGATTCTATAAAAGTGCAGTGTGATAACGATTATTTTAGGTACGACAGTTACACGTACTTAAATTTGGATGAATTTGAAGCACTACTTACATTGGATGAGTTGATCGGTGCTGTCATTGTGTCTTATATGATGTAAGTACAATTTAAATAACAAGATCTTAAAACAAGTTTTTTTAATGAGTTTAGTGGTCGTACGTTAACATGTTGTTTAACAAAATCAAGTATGGCCCGCCAGAAAGAGATCATGGAATTTGTTTCGTGAACCCAATTGTAATCTTGCTAAGTAATCATAAAGGGAAATCGAAGAATATTGATGATGCAAGTAGAAGTGTTGCAGATCATTTGTCTACAAGAAATGACAATGACATCATCCTATTGTCCTACAATCTTGAGTTTTATTTTGCCATTTGATGTTGAATACAATAAATACCTTTTTATTTTGAAAATGACCTCAATTGTGTTAATTGACATAATTTGGTTTATGGTTTTTGTAGAAGACATTAGGTGTTGGCTGTGCTAGACATGAAATTGGCTACTTGCTATTATCATAATTCCGTAAGTTCCAGCAATGTCAATTTGTAGTTGAATCAAATTATTGATTCGTAAGTAATATAAATTATCAAATCATTTTATGTGAAGATAGTTAATAACTATTCCTAAATGTTTATATAGTGAAATGGTTCTACACGCTACCCAAAGTGGACCCAACAAGAAGGTTAAACTAAATTGGGTCAATGTTGCAGTCAACACTTAATTCCTAATTGAAATTGTAGCTTTAACTTTATTTCTTGGATCAATGTTGCAATGATCATTTATATGTAATTGTGTAGTATCCAGTTCAGCTCGTAAGTACCAAATGTGGTTATTACATGTTAAAGTTCATGAAGGAGATAGTTGAGGAAGAAAATGAAGTGTTGGTCAATGACAATGTAAGTATATCATTCTACTTTCACTACTTTAATTTAATAAAAATTGAATTGAAAAAATGATCATTTTATGGTTATTTGTTGAATATAGCATCTTACTCTAAAAATTATAATTGAAATATTAATTTATATGCAATAAATAACAACATTTTCATTTATTTGAAAGTACAATGCTTTAATAAGAAAGTAGAATTTACATTTCATGTTGATTTGTTGAATATATCATATTCATTGTTAAAAAAAGGATCATTTTTTATAACTGAAATGTTATATGCAATTTATTTCTCAAGCTGGGGGTGGCATAATTGAATACATAAATGATGATATTGATGAAATCCATGAAGAATGGTCGACCTTTGTTACAGGCTTCATTTATTGGTTATATTTTATATCCACAAACAATATTTTTTTTAACGGTGAAAAACTGGGCAACATCATCTTCTAACATGTGGTTTACAATTTTTTTTTGGTTAACTGCGTGAATGTTAGGTATCATCCTTTTTTGAGATTTGGTGTAATGTAATGTCTTTGATAACTTGTTTGACATTTAGATGAAAATGAATGTTTGGTATATATTTGTTTCTGTATTATGCCTAAATGCACATTGTGAATGCGTATTGTAACTGCATATCGTAAATGTGTATTGTAAACGGTTACTAAAGTTTATGACATGCAAAAGCGTGTCATCATTATTTATGACAGAGGATTTAATCATACACATTGCGTTTCGTAAATGCGCGTCATAAGGTTATGACACACAAATGTGTGTTGTCTTCCTTTATGACAGGGCCTTACTTGACACATATTGCGTTTCGTAAGAGCGTGTCGTAAATGCGCTTCGTAAGGTTACGACACGTAAATACGTGTCACCTTCCTTTATGACGGGGCCTTTCTTCACATACATTTGCATGTCATCTCTAGCTGTTAAGACATGCAATGCATGTCATCAAAGGGTATTTTTATAGTAGTGTATAGTTTTTAGTTTTTATCCTTTCTTAATATTTTCTCGAATTTGGTTCAAATTTTCTTTATTAAAATTTCAAACATGATTTGATATGTTTTCTAGAACTTGGTTTGTTTTGTTATATGGTTTTATCCCTCTTATGTATATTTGTATTTATAATTTTACCTTTTAATTTTTTTAAAAAAAATTGATTTTCTGTTTTTTATGTATTCATTTTCATATATGTAGGTTGTGAATACATAAAAATATTAGTTTCTTTTCTATATTCATTTTCACAATCTGAAATGAATTTTATTTATAATTTTTTAATAATTCTATTGTAATTATATCTTATTATAGTTAGTATGATTTTCAAAGTATAAAAATTATAACCAAGTATGTGTTTATGGTTGTGAATTTGATTGTATGTGTGTATGTGTTTACATGTGATTATGTTTGTGTGTCTACATGTGACTTAGTCATGTGTTAGTGTTGTGTATGTGTGTGATTATGTGTGTTTGGATGTGATCAGGTATGTGTGCATGTGTATACATACATGGGGTGTGTGTGGAAGAAATATAATTTCTTATAATACTATAGTCTTATGGTAGAATGTCACAATTTCTTGAGTTGATATATTATATCATGAAATAAAATTTCTTTTAAGAAACAATAAAATCATAAATGATAATGTTCAAATATTTGTTTGTAGTGGAGGAATGTGGACCTAAATCACAGTAACACAAATTGAATACATGATTGTAATGCCTGTCCCGAATCATTCCCTTTTGGGTGCAGGTGATGTAATTTAATTTATCAGAATGCTTGATGGTGTTGTGGAGCCCAAGGGCACAATCATAATTTATTAACTCAGTTCTTTATAAAAATTGGGTTTGTTTTGGCGAGTTTTCAGGCTATGATGGGTTGCTAGAAGTGTAGGGCTTCTCATCACCTTTTTGTGGGTATAAAGTTAGTCATAAACGGACTTATAATGAAGAAGTTATGGCCTTCGGAAGAAATTAGGGTTTTTAGGAAAAACCCTAGTATAAAAGGCATACGTGGGGAGTACATAGGGTGTACTCGTGCAGGGGCACTTACATGGGGTGCACCTTGGCATACGCTAAGCGTAGTTAGTAGACTTGGTCGCAAAGCTTCGGCCTTGTACGTTGGGCGTACGAGGAGTGTTTAAACCCTAAATTTTGATCATGTGTACCCAGTTTAAACATCCTTATTCCTTAGGGTTGGCCACCATTTCAGTCTCTGAAGCCCCAAAACCCTAAAAAGCAAGTCTTAGCCTCCATTGTTGGGGTGTTGAGTCTTTGGTGAGAATTTGGTGTTCATTTTGTGGATCTACAATAAGAAGGAGAAGCTTGACGACTTATTATTTGAAGGAAATCCTTGAGATCCAGCATTTGCATATCTTTTTGGTAGCTTGGGAGGTATAAAGTCTAAACCTTTCCTTTTCATTTCATGGATCTCCTTCTTGGTTAATTTTTGGTCATTTCGATTCTTTTGGTTGATGATTGGGAGTTAAAGTTGTTTTTGAGGCTTGAAATTGTAGATCTGGATATTGTTGGATTTTAGTATACCACAACATCCTATGGTGCACATACAACCCTAAAAGCTTTGGATCTATGTTTTCTCTAATTATACATGCAATGTTGTTTCTAAAGGTTTAAGCCTACAACTAGCATACAAAGTATATAAACTACAAAAAAATACTAGTTAGAAGTTTACCTCTTTGTGTAGCTTATTGAACTTGATGAATTTGGCCTTTAAAAGCCTAGCCCCATTAGTGTTGAAGCCTTAAATGGAATCACAACACATTATGGACAAAGGTGGAACTTGAGAGAGAATTCCATGCACCCAAGATGTGACAACCCGAAATTTCCATTTTGTACGAACATTAACTATTCAATAGAAGCTAGTCCAGTTTCAATGAATTTCAGACTTTTCCGAATAAGTTTGTGTACATTAAGGTTTACGTTTAAGGAGATATCAGGAGAATGGATGCTCATGAGTTTGTGAAACTTGAGCATTTCAAAACTTCATAATGTTAGAGTCCAATTCCGGAATGAAAATATTTTCTGCCAAAATATTTCAGGACTATAAATAGATTTCTGAACTAAATTCATTCATTATTCACATTTCCAACTAGAGAAAAGCCATTTTCTTTGTCACGGATCTTCGGGTTTTCATCCCACATCGTGAGTACACTTCCTTAGTTGTGTTGTAATGCTTGTTTTATGCTTAATAACATAGATTACTTGTCAAATATATGTGATTCGGGAGTTTACCGCCCAAGAACGTTCTTGGGGAGTAAACTCCAAAATGAAGCTTAAAGTCCACCTAGTCCAATTTCCTTGTTAGGTAACTAGTTTAGATTAATATGTATGATCATTTGAGACTAGAAAACAATCAAGAACACATAGCTTTGGGTGATTACGGCCCAAGAGTTTCTTGGACCGTAAACACCAAATTCAAGGGCTTAAATGTGCCCTAATCACTCCTAAAGGCTTTAGACTTTAACCCTCAATTACTTCTAGCTAATTTGGGGACTTTAACACATCAAAAACACCCCTTAAAGGGAGTTTACGGCCAAGGAATATTCTTGGGCCGTAAACACCAAATAAGGGCACCAAAGTGTGCCTATGGTCCTCCATAACCTTAAACAAATGCCTAGAAAGTATTCTACTTGTGTTTGGGACTTGAAAGAATTAAAACACCCATCCCATGAGAGTTTACGGCCGTAAACTCTAAGGGATATGGTCTTTTGGCCGTAAACTCCTCAAATGAGTATTATCTATGCCCTAAACTACCCAAAGGATTAAACCATCAAGCTAGGCTTATTCTAGAAATCATTTAGCACTTTAAAACACCCATTACCACCAAGATTGGAGTTCACGGCCGTAAACTCAAGGGTTTACGACCGTAAACTCCTTGTGTGGTGTTTATTGGATAGTAAACTCTTATATAAGGCCCTTTGATACATTGAACCCCTTTAGCCTTGTCCCATAGCAACTTAGATGCAACCATTAGGACCTATAACACTTATACAAAGTGTTTACATGTTCCTGAGTGTCCCAAATTATTTCATTAAGTTATTATTTGGCTAATTAGTTATATATATGCTCATTATATGATAACTAGGCTCGTGCGTGTGAACAAGTCTCTGTTTGCCACCTAGCACGGTATCCGACACTACAATCCAATCCACTCACCACAGGTGAGTTCATACCCCTTTAATTAACCTTTGAAATACTCTTAAATGTTTTAAATACTTTATGGGGGGGGGATACAAGTTAAATGCTTATAGTTATTGCATCAATCACATGTGATTACATTAATCACATGTGATTAATAACTAGAAAACCAATGATTTTATCACTGTTCAAACTGTTTATTAAACTGTTTTACTTCAAAATGTTTTACAAACTCTTTTACTTATCAAATGCTTTTATTAAACTTTGTTTTACTTCTTATGAATTGCATGCCCATATATGTATAGATATATAATTAATGTTTAAAGGGCTTAGGAAGGCCATCCACCCTATTTCCTTTTTCTCGATTTGGATGTGGTCTGGTGGGATTTCGGGTAACCATCCAAAGGTCGTTTCAATATTAATTATATATCAAATGTACATATATAGACATAAAGGTACTCCTTTATTCATCCTTATCAGTACATCATCAGTAAGTTACCATCGGGGTAACACAGGATCATACTACTACAATTTCTAGATCAATGAGTCAGTTCATTCATGAGTCAATACATTACATTACTATGAGAACATATACTACTATACTAGAAAGAGAACATATACAACTATACTAGAAGGAGAACATATACAACTATACTAGAAAGAGAACATATACAACTATAGTAGAATAGTTCATTACATTACATATACAAGAATACGTTAACAATTGTGATCCACTGTATCAGAGCATGCCTTAAATGTCATGGCTCGAGTTGTAGCCATAATTCTCTTGGAGGGAGAGCGTGAGTTTGTGTATAGATCTATACTGGATTGACTATCCTACACCTTGCTGCTAGCTACAGCCGGACCTGCAGGTCTGCGGGTGCCAAACGTCATTCCGTTATTACGACCATTCGTATGTCGTTGTTACCAGTTGATAGTATGGTGCAATTTATCACATTATACCTTAATATAAATCCGGTTTAAGGTAGTTAGTACAACAGTAGTTCCTATAATACAACACTACAGTACTACAATAATTTACCCCTTACATACATTTAGTGATTATTTTACTTAAACATTAATGTACAAACTATATTTTGTTAAATGATAGTTACACTTGGGAAATTACACACTTTTACAACAAACGAGCATACAAAACAGTGAAGCCTTGGTAGAAGGCTACTTTAATAGAAAATATAGGTTTTTCTGAGAAATTCAAACTTTTACAAACACTTACAAACATTTGCTTACATTTTACAACTTATAATTGAGACAGGTTCAAACGTTTTTGATAACAAACACCGACACTAAAATACTTATGAACTCACCAGCTTAATGCTGATAAACTCTTTCAAAATAACTTGTATTCTTAGGTCATCAGTAGGTAGGTACCGGGGCCAGCTTTTGAGAAGATGGAGCGCATCCAAGACTCATCTTATTATTTTGATTTACATTATATTTTTGGTGTCTATAACTGTACAGAACACGCTTGTATTAAAATTATATATTTAATGAAATGGATGATGTTGTTTGCTTATTTACATTTACTGTGTTGTGATACTTTAGATGACGTCCTCCGCCCCAGAACGTTTCCGCCGTTCTTGGTTTTGGGGTGTGACAGAGTGGTATCAGAGCATTGTTTATAGTGAATCAAGTATATCAACCCATAAAAGATATACTAAACTATAAACCCATTAGGGATTAAAGCAGTCTGACCAAGAGTCTATACTTTAATTATTAAAATATTTAATTAAGTATACTAGTCTGCATTCATACTAAAATCAGTGTCACAATGACAAGAACAAAAGTATTACGATTGTTAAATATCACAAGTGAGCTCGGGAATGTATGGTCAGTCCTGGGAATGGCATAGCCTGATCAACTATGCTGGTCCTAGGAGTGATTAGCATATGCCCTAGAATGGTTGTGATGTGTTAACAAGTCTAAAAACGTACCAACAATACCACAAGAAGATCAGTAGAACTTAAACTTAAAATACTATAGGTGTATTTTGTACTACTAGTTACATGTATAATATATTCTTATACCTCTCTTCTCGCGTAGATTTAAATGGCTGGATTCCATCACGGCGACCCGTACTTTCCAAATGAAGGCAATGTCGGGTGGATCGAAGAAAAGCCCGAAGATGAGCATCCAATCCCTTTGGATGATCACCTCGCAGAAGGCTTTTCTGATGGATCTGACTCAGAGCCTGAAGTCAACAACCTACCGCTAGTAGGTCATGCCCCGAACAACAACCCCCGACCAGCTTTTCTAGGTCCTACTCCCTTGTGGGCAACCAACTTGAATCACTGGAGTGATGAACAGGGTCAACCCTTACCATACTTTGGGGACCGAAGCTTTTACAACGTCAGTGAAGGTGGTTCTGCTGACCGAGCTCTGCCCGTCATTATCCGCAGAATAGCTGGTAATGTTGAGCAAGGTCGAGTAGCCATCGACCGGGTCATGGAGATTGATACCGACTCTGGTGTCAACACAGTCCGCATCCGCCGTCTTGAGGAAGACATGGAATGGACCCGGAGAACCAATGAAACCCTGCAGCAACAGCTGGCTGCCTCTCGAGCTGAAGTCTTGGAACTTCAAGCCCGTCAGAGGGCTCAGGAGCGACACCTTCAAGAGGTGTTTCGTCACGTGTCCGACCTCAGGGCTCGCTCGAGGAATTCCCATCGCCGTTAGATGATGTCTAGTACATCTCTATCTTTTGGTTAAGGAATAGCCTTTCACATCTGTGCTCTATGTAGCACTTGTCTGTAAAATATTCCTAACTTTCAGTACTCTAATTAGGAATCTAAGAACTGTCAAACTTTTCTATATGGTATGATGTAAGACCTACTGTTAGGTCGATTTTCCCTAAGCTTAGTACATCAGTAAAACCAGTATTATTGACATGCATCTAATCTGTGGGAAAAATCTGTACATTTGTGTTTTCCTACTAATATTCCTTGTTGTCATCTCAAACACTCATTCAACTATTGGGCTATGGTTAGTTAGTCCATGTGTCATGCTCACCTTACTTACAAATTGACTCTTACCATTTTTCTTATCTTTATAAACTTATAGCTGAAAGATGCCTCCTTGCAAATCTCCCAGGAATAACCCTGCACCTCCACCTCCTCCGCCTCCGGTCATCGATACTGCAGCCCTGAATGCTGCCGTAGCTGCAGCAGTGGCAACTGCCATGGCTCAGTATCACTCATCTGATGCCAGTAGAGGTGGAACCCCTGTTGAATCAATTCCGGTTGAAACCCCTATGCGCTCGAGAAAGTGCTCCTACAAGGATTTCACCAATTGCAAGCCGAAGTCTTTCCATGGCACCGGCGGAGTCATTGCCCTCTAGCAATGGTTCGAGAAGACTGAATCAGTCTTCGAAATCTGTTCATGCCCTGCAGCGAGCAAAGTCAAATATGCCGCATGCACCTTTGAGGGAAAAGCCCTGATGTGGTGGAATGGCCACGTTAAAGCTCTAACCCTCGTCGTAGCCAACGACATGGGCTGGGAAACGATGAAAGACCTCATGATTGAGGAATACTGCCCGAGGGGCGAAATCCAGAAATTGGAGCAGGAACTTTGGAACCTGACTATGAAGGGCACCAACGTGGTCGCTTATACTGCCCGATTCAGCGAACTGGTGGCCCTCTGCCCCAATATGGTTCCCACTGAAGGGAAAAAGATCGAAAGGTACATATGGGGGCTAGTGCCTTCGTATCAGGGGAATGTCCTAGCATCAAACCCCGCTACCTTCGACAGTGCCAAGCGACTGGTATAGCGACTCATTGACCATGGAGTCAAAACCCCTGCAACCACAACAACCCTAGCCATCCCAGAACCTTCCAAACCCGCTGACACTAAGCGGAAATTCTGGGAAGAGAATAAGAGACAGCGAGCTGCTAAAAAGCAACAAATTGTGGCTGTGCATGCCGCGATAACCCCTGCTGCTGCTACTGCTCCAGTGGGACAGTATGCTGGAAGTTTGCCTAAGTGCAACAAATGCAACTTCCACCACAACGGCCCTTGCCGTGAAATGCAGTGCTCTAATTGCAACAGGAAAGGACACACCTTCCGTTTCTGTAAATTCCCGGCGAAGCCGATCACCCAAGTCCCCGGCTCTGGCGCGAGCCCGACCTGCTATGGATGTGGCGAAGCAGGCCACTTTAAGAGGGACTGCCCCAAAGCGAAGAATGCTGGAGGAGTATGGAGGGTACTAGCTATAGGCCATGGGGAAGCAGTTGCTGACCCGACAGTGGTGACTGGTACGTTCCTCCTCGATAACTCCTATGCATGCATTCTGTTCGATAGTGGAGCGGAGCGAAGCTTCGTAAACCACAAATTTGCTCGCATGCTTAAGCAACAACCACACACACTTAAGGAACAATTCACAGTAGAAATGGCTAATGGGAAAACTGAAAGTACGAATAACATATACTTAGGTTGTACCCTAACTCTAGATAACCATTCATTCCTAATCGACCTCATGTCGGTCTCAATAAAAAGCTTCGACGTTATCATCGGCATGGATTGGTTAAGTCTTCATCGCGCCGACATCATGTGCTACGAGAAAGCAGGCCGTCTAAACCTTTCGTCTAACGAAACTCTTATCGTCTATGGCGACAAACCCGGTGCGAGTCTTCGCATTATATCAAGTATTCAAGCACAGAAGTATCTGCGTAAAGAATACCATGCATTCCTTGCTCACGTCGTCGACACGAGCCTCGAGACGAAAGAACTAAAGAACATTCCAGTAGTGAGTGACTTCCCCGACATTTTCCTAGAAGAGCTACCTGGATTACCTCCACAATGACAGTTCGAGTTCATAGTCGACTTAGTCCCAGGAGCTACCCCAGTAGCCAAGTCGCCCTACCGTTTAGCACCAGCTGAGATGCAGGAACTCTCTGGTCAACTTAATGAACTGCTCAGCAAGGGCTTTATAAGACCAAGTTTCTCACCTTGGGGAGCACCGATCTTGTTCGTTAAGAAGAAAGACGGATCATTCCGTATGTGTATCGACTACAGAGAAATCAACAAACTGACGGTCAAAAATCGTTACCGTCTGCCTCGCATAGACGATCTGTTTGACCAACTGCAAGGGGCGAACTATTTTTCCAAAATTGATCTGAGATCCGGATATCACCAGTTACGAGTACTAGAGGAGGATGTGCCAAAGACAGCCTTCCGAACTCGTTACGGACACTACGAGTTCGTGGTGATGCCATTTGGATTGACCAATGCGCCCGCAGTCTTCATGGATCTGATGAATAGAGTATGCCGACCTTACTTGGATTAATTCGTCATCGTTTTCATTGACGACATCCTGATCTACTCCAGAAGTAAGGAAGAGCATGGCGATCACCTGCGACAAGTTCTAGGGACATTACGTAAGGAAAAACTTTATGCGAAGTTCTCGAAATGTGAATTTTGGATCCGAAGAGTCGAATTCTTAGGACACGTGGTAAGCGAAGAGGGAATCCATGTGGACCCATCCAAAATTAAAGCCATTGAGAACTGGTCAGCACCGAAGACGCCTACTGAAATTCGTCAATTTCTAGGCCTCACTGGCTACTACCGCAGATTCATTCAGAACTTCTCCCGAATAGCGAAACCCCTTACAACCTTGACCCAGAAAGGCATGGCTTTTGACTGGGAAGAGAAACAAGAGAGAGCGTTCCAAATGCTCAAGCGAGCCTTGTGCACCGCGCCAATACTATCCCTCCCCGAAGGGATAGAAGACTTTGTAGTCTATTGCGATGCGTCGAATCAAGGGCTCGGGTGTGTTCTGATGCAACGAGGTAAGGTCATCGCCTACGCCTCCAGACAGTTGAAGACACACAAAGTTAACTACACGACCCACGATCTCGAACTAGGAGCAGTGGTGTTTGCTCTGAAGATCTAGAGACATTACTTGTACGGAACGAAAAACACTATTTTTACCGACCACAAGATTTTACAACACATTTTCGATCAGAAGGAGCTCAACATGAGACAACGATGGTGGGTCGAGCTACTCAGTGACTACGAATGCGATATTCGTTATCATCCGGGTAAAGCCAACGTAGTAGCAAATGCCCTAAGTCGGAAGGAATATTCTGGTCGCAAAGTCAAGTCATTGTCAATAACTATCCATTCACACTTGTCTAAGCAAATTCAGGCGGCCCAACTTGAAGCCATGAAACCTGAAAATGTGACGAGTGAATCCCTTAGAGGAATGGACAAGAATTTTGAAGCCAAGGTTGACGGAGCCTTATATTTCATGAACCGGATCTGGACACCGAAACACGGTGGTTTCCGAGACTTGGTCCTGACCGAGGCGCACAACACTCGGTATTCCGTCCACCTAGGTTCAGATAAGATGTATCTGGATCTTAAAAAGCTATACTGGTGGCCTAATATGAAAAGCAGAGATTGCTACCTTCATAAGTAAATGCCTTACTTGCGTAAAGGTTAAGGTTGAGTACCAGAAGCCCTCTGGTTTACTGCAACAAACAGAGATTCCAGAATGGAAGTGGGAGCGGATCACTATGGATTTCATAACCAAGTTGCCCAAGACAACGGGTGGACTTGATACCATATGGGTCATCGTCGATAGATTGACCAAGTCTGCACACTTCCTGCCTATCAAAGAAACTGACAAGATGGAGAAACTTATGAGAACATACATTAAGGAAATCGTACGGCTACATGGTATACCTATGTCCATTATCTCCGATAGAGATAGTAGGTTCACCTCAAGATTCTGGCAATCACTACAGCATTCCCTAGGAGCAAGGCTGGACATGAGCACAACCTACCATCCACAGACCGACGGACAGAATGAGAGCACCATCCAAACACTGGAAGATATGTTGCGAGCCTGTGTGATCGACTTTGGAAAGGCATGGGATACTCATTTACCCCTTGTCGAGTTTTCCTATAATAACAGTTATCACACGAGCATAAAGGCTGCTCCATTTGAAGCCCTCTACGGCCGAAGGTGCAAATCCCCTCTGTGCTGGGCTGAGGTGGGTGATACCCAATTAGCCAGGGGCAAGCTTCCGATAGTACTCTCACCGATCCGGAGATCATTCGGGAAACGACAGAGAAAATCGTTCAGATTCGTGAACGATTGAAAGCCTCTAGAGACCGACAGAAGAGCTACGCTGATAAACAAAGAAAACCTTTGGAATTTCAAGTAGGAGACCGAGTCCTTCTTAAAGTCTCACCCTGGAAAGGCTTGATATGCTTCGGAAAGCGTGGGAAGCTTAATCCGAGGTACATAGGGCCTTTCGAGATTCTTGCAAGAGTCGGCCCCGTAGCTTACAAAATCGACCTACCCGACGCCCTTCGTAACATACATTCTACATTCCACATATCTAACTTGAAAAAGTGTTTGTCCGACGAGACTCTTGTAATCCCACTCGACGAGATCGAGATCAACGAGAGCCTCAACTTCGTGGAAGAACCAGTAGAGATCATGGACCGTGAGGTCAAGCAGACGAAGCAAAGCCGTATCCCTATCGTGAAGGTTCGCTGGAACGCCAAGCGAGGACCGGAATTCACTTGGGAATGCGATGATCAGATGAAACTGAAATACCCTCATCTTTTCGCTTAATTGTTTGTAACTTCTTATTTGCATAAATTCTAATTTCGGGACGAAATTCCTTCTAACAGGGGGATGATGTGACAACCCAAAATTTCCATTTTGTACGAACATTAACTATTCAATAGAAGCTAGTCCAGTTTCAATGAATTTCAGACTTTTCCGAATAAGTTTGTGTACATTAGGGTTTACGTTTAAGGAGATATCAGGAGAGTGGATGCTCATGGGTTTGAGAAACATGAGCATTTCAAAGCATCATAATGTTAGAGTCCAATTCCGGAATGAAAATATTTTCTGCCAAAATATTTCAGGACTATAAATAGATTTCTGAACTAAATTCATTCATTATTCACATTTCCAACTAGAGAAAAGCATTTTCTCTCTCACGGATCTTCGGGTTTTCATCCCAAATCGTGAGTACACTTCCCTAGTTGTGTTATAATGCTTGTTTTATGCTACATAACATAGATTACTTGTCAAATATATGTGATTCGGGAGTTTACCGTCCAAGAACGTTCTTAGGGAGTAAACTCCAAAATGAAGCTTAAAGGCCATCTAGTCCCATTTCCTTGTTAGGTAACTAGTTTAGGATAATATGTATGATCATTTAAGACTAGAAAACAATCAAGAACACATAGCTTTGGGAGTTTACGACCCAAGATTTTCTTGGACCGTAAACATCAAATTCAAGGGCTTAAATGTGCCCTAATCACTCCTAAAGGCTTTAGACTTTAACCCTCAATTACTTCTAGCTAATTTGGGGACTTTAACACATCAAAAACACCCCTTAAAGGGAGTTTACGGCCAAGGAATACTCTTGGGCCGTAAACACCAAATAAGGGCACCAAAGTGTGCCTAGGGTCCTCCATAACCTTAAACAAATGCCTAGAAAGTATTCTACTTGTGTTTGGGACTTGAAAGAATTAAAACACCCATCCCATGAGAGTTTACGGCCGTAAACTCTAAGGGATATGGTCTTTTGGCCGTAAACTCCTCAAATGAGTATTATCTATGCCCTAAACTACCCAAAGGATTAAACCACCAAGCTAGGCTTATTCTAGAAATCATTTAGCACTTTAAAACACCCATTACCACCAAGATTGGAGTTCACGGCCGTAAACTCAAGGGTTTACGACCGTAAAATCCTTGTGTGGGGTTTATTGGATAGTAAACTCTTATATAAGGCCCGTTGATACATTGAACCCCTTTAGCCTTGTCCCATAGCAACTTAGATGCACCCATTAGGACCTATAACACTTATACAAAGTGTTTACATGTTCCTGAGTGTCCCAACTTATTTCATTAAGTTATTATTTGGCTAATTAGTTATATATATGCTCATTATATGATAACTAGGCTCGTGCGTGTGAACAAGTCTCTGTTTTCCACCTAGCACGGTATCCGACACTACAATCCAATCCACTCACCACAGGTGAGTTCATACCACTTTAATTAACCTTTGAAATACTCTTAAATGTTTTAAATACTTTATGGGGGGGGGATACAAGTTAAATGCTTATAGTTATTGCATCAATCACATGTGATTACATTAATCACATGTGATTAATAACTAGAAAACCAATGATTTTATCACTGTTCAAACTGTTTATCAAACTGTTTTACTTCAAAATGTTTTACAAACTCTTTTACTTATCAAATGCTTTTATTAAACTTTGTTTTACTTCTTATAAATTGCATGCCCATATATGTATAGATATATAAGTAATGTTTAAAGGGCTTAGGAAGGCCATCCGCCCTATTTCCTTTTTCTCGATTTGGATGTGGTCTGGTAGGATTTCGGGTAACCATCCGAAGGTCGTTTCAATATTAATTATATATCAAATGTACATATATAGACATAAAGGTACTCCTTTATTCATACTTATTAGTACATCATCAGTAAGTTACCATCAGGGTAACACAGGATCATACTACTACAATTTCTAGATCAATGAGTCAGTTCATTCATGAGTCAATACATTACATTAGTATGAGAACATATACTACTATACTAGAAAGAGAACATATACAACTATACTAGAAGAAGAACATATACAACTATACTAGAAAGAGAACATATACAACTATAGTAGAACAGTTCATTACATTACATATACAAGAATACGTTAACAATTGTGATCCACTGTATCGGAGCATGCCTTAAATGTCATGGCCCGAGTTGTAGCCAGAATTCTCTTGGAGGGAGAGCGTGAGTTTGCGTATAGATCTATATTGGATTGACTATCCTACACCTTGCTGCTAGCTACAGCCGGACCTGCAGGTATGCGGGTGCCAAACATCATTCCGTTATTACGACCATTCGTATGTCGTTGTTACCAGTCGATAGTATGGTGCAATTTATCACATTATACCTTAATATAAATCCGGTTTAAGGTAGTTAGTACAGCAGTAGTTCCTATAATACAACACTACAGTACTACAATAATTTACCCATTACATACATTTAGTGATTATTTCACTTAAACATTAATGTACAAACTATATTTTGTTAAATGATAGTTACACTTGGGAAATTACACACTTTTACAACAAACGAGCATACAAAACAGTTAAGCCTTGGTAGAAGGATTCTTTAATAGAAAATATAGGTTTTTCTGAGAAATTCAAACTTTTACAAACACTTACAAACATTTGCTTACATTTTACAACTTATACTTGAGACAGGTTCAAACGTTTTTGATAACAAACACCGACACTAAAATACTTATGAACTCACCAGCTTAATGCTGATAAACTCTTTCAAAATAACTTGTATTCTCAGGTCATCAGTAGGTAGGTACCGGGGCCAGCTTTTGAGAAGATGGAGCGCATCCAAGACTCATCTTATTATTTTGATTTACATTATATTTTTGGTGTCTATAACTGTACATAACACGCTTGTATTAAAATTATATATTTAATGAAATGGATGATGTTGTTTGCTTATTTACATTTACTGTGTTGTGATACTTTACATGACGTCCTCCGCCCCAGAACGTTTCCACCATTCTTGGTTTTGGGGTGTGACACAAGAAGTCCCATGTACTCCAGGAACATAGATGTGGCGTTTCTAGGTTATGGAGCTTGTATTTATATGTGTGACTTCAAGGGTCATGGGTATAACCCAAATCCATACACATGGGTATTATGATCCATGGTTCATGTTGCCCAACTCTTTATGTATCAATACATAAACCTAGTCTAACATGGATTATAAGCCCAACACATATAAATATAACTAATTACCATAATTAGTCCCCATAGATTTAACTAGACTCTTTTGATCATTAAATTAATTCCAAATTAATTCTTGATCAATACTAATTAAAAGATATGATTTCATATTAATATATTATAATTGTAATATATTAATAAATCATATATATAACCTTTTCTCAAGAGTCCATCCTAACAAATTGTCCTGATGATATGCAACCCAAATAGACCATGCTTCTCTCGGGTCAAGTAAATACCAATAATAGTTATGGGCTTAGACATCTAATCCAATAGTCTCCCACTTGGATAAGTCTAAAACTATTCTTGCAAGTACAACTCCAAAAACCCGACAAGAAATCGTAGCTCTTAAAAGCCGTTGTTGAACTCTGACCTAGTCAATGACGTGTCCATTAGATAAGGGATCATATATTCCTCCATTCTAGATACCATATAGACAGAGACATGGATTATAATTATACTCTCTGTCCATCTGTTGTTTCTCAATTTCCGATTTATGACGACCAACTAATTGAACATATCAAATCAGTCCAGGACCGTCCGGGCACTTTCGTTTGTCATCACTAAATACCGAGGGGCCCACAGATATCGCTTTTATCCCTCCAAGGGTAAAAGGATTAGAGAAAATTCGAATCATATGCTTGCTGTATTTACTCATCAAATGACACACAAGAATGCGTTTTATAACACCAATTTACTGGTGCGTTTTCACATTATCAATATGTAAACGACTTGTAGACTGCAACTCATATCTCTCAGTTTGAAGAATATAAGATATTATTGTCTTATGATCAATCGTGATAAAATCCATGAAGTGATTCAAATGAGTGTGGGTTGAATCCAATACTCGAATCTAATTCCAGGAGCACTCATGAATGTTGCAACTATGTCTAGGCCACCTAGACAAATTACAGACCCATTCATGACAATCTTGCCTCAATACCTACTTCCAAAGTATGATCAACTGTGGACGGTTTGAATAACCTAGTTATTCGGGAAGTCAAAACATGCAAAGTGAAACGCAAGAATAATACTAATCCTATATGACCCCAATACTTGCGAGAGTAAATAAAAAACCTTTTATTTAATCACCATATTGATTACTCATTATTCATTATATAAGCTTTCGAGTAATCAATTTTATACTTCAATCAAAACAATAGTTGTCCAAACCTCCAAGCATGCACACTATGTTTACCTATGGTCTTTTCTTTGTGAAATGGATCAATTGATAACATTTTAATGATGCTCAGTTCACAACTCCAAATCCTTATGATAAATGTAAGAATAACAAATTCTTACCATTTACCGAAATCAGTTAGATTCTAAACTTATATGCATTGATCCTCTTGTAATGACTATGCACAAAAGTCACAAAGGCTTGGCGACAGACATTACAAAGCATTCCAATAGAGAGAAATTCCATGGAAACTAAGTCTCATATTCAAAGTGCATTCCTTTGAACATCCTTCTTTCATTAAGTTTTCTAATCTTACACAGATTTAAAGAATAATTTCCACCTATGGAAACATTTCCATATTCCCATTTTGACTATCACTTCTGAACAAGAGTTGCCTCCTTTCAGAATATGTCAATATGGCCCTTCCAAAATTTACACTATACTTCCAACTGTCCATGAGTAACCAATCATTGGTAAACCTCAGATTTTCCTCGACAATTGCTTAATCATTTTAGTCATATATAGTTCTGGTCCTTTTTCCCTCTTAATGCCCTAGGCATTTAGAAAATCCAGAACACATAGAAATATTATAGCATATGGGATACGATTCATAATTCTCACATAAAGACATGATACTCGACCAGTCTTTTTCTATAATTCTTTCTATTTGCCTTGTTCTCACAATTTGGACTATGAAGCCGGATGCCTTAATCATAATTGAATTTTGAGAATGCAATTAATATTACCATATAGAGCATTTCCTTATGTTGAAGCATTCCAACATAACATTCATATATATACTAGAATTTTGTTATGTTGAACCATTCCAACATAACATTCATACATATACTTGACTAAATTTGATTAAAATCTCAATCTAAGCTTTTAGAATTAGGATGAGGTATAATTTCCTCTCCCTTAATTATAACAAAACAACTTTTCAAACCCTGCAACTTTGCAAATTGAAACTTTTGTTTTCAATCATTAACATCGCTAACTTGCAACACTTAACATAATAATCATGCTCCCACTAACATGATAATTATATTCTTATCAGCATAACACTTATGCTTCCACTGGCTTTGACATGTATCCAGAAATCAACTGGACTTCTAGAAATCAATACTTTATTGACTTTCATTACCAAAGTTCAAGTTTTTGATACAAGATGCTTTGATAAGACTTTAGCAAAATCATACACCTTTCCTTAGATAGCTCATATGTGTGTCTAAACAATTATGAAGAGGGATACCGTAATAATAATGTTTAGACCTTTTTACATTTTTACTAGTCCATGTTAGTGTGTCGGTTAACCACACACGCTCCACTAACGACTTTGAGAATGAAAATTTCACAATTGCTATCTACTTAAGATCTATTTAGTGAAAGTGTTTCCTCACCATCATTTTCATGAATCGGAGAGAAACCTTATGACACTTAGATTTTATGGTGTATGTGTTCCTATCCATGCGAATTTGTCAGTAACATAACCACAAGAGGAGGTTAGTGATAAACAACATGTTTTATTCTTAATTAGTTCTTGAAACCCTTTTCAAGATCATTAAGACTCCCACTGACTCCTTGACGTATGAGATTCTATTGTCAAGAACCATTCCTGGACAAACAAATATTCAAGAGTCAGTGCGGACTCTTATCACGAAAAAACATTTCACACTATTGGTCTTAGTTGGTTTTTGTTTTATCCAAGACAACACAACTTACCGATTTGAAATGTACAAGAGTAGAAAGCATTTTACTCTACATTTGACAAGTGTTATAAACCTCTCTTAAGATTATGTCACTCAAGTTACAATCTTTGGAGTATGACTCTAAGACTTGTTATGGAATGAAGTATGACTCATCTTCCATGATTTAACCATTTCAACAATTCAAGATTCCTCTGCTTAGTGAAACAATTGCACTAAGATGTCCTTAGAGGATCAATTGTCATATGGTTTTTCCTAATCATTAAGATGATGATAAAACATGATACTGAAGTACTCTCCTATCTTTTCAGATTGGAAAAACTTGCCATACATTGAAACTTTTCCAATGTTTCAGAATTATACTTAAACTTGTAAGCACAACCATATTTACTAAACTTTAGTAAAATCATTACAAATAAACTTATCGTTCTTTGTGGTGGACCTTATTAGCGTACAACCAAGTGTACCCGATCTCCTATAATTGAACAAGGAATTAGTTTTAATTTCCCAAAGATGAAAATTCTCATTCATCATACAATACAAGTTGCATGATTCCAAGTTTCTATCCAACCGAAACTTGGGTGATGAGAATCTTTCCTTATTTGGTAAATTTTGACACTACCACAAACAAAAGAATCAAATCCATTTTCCAATATTGCTATCAACGGAATCATATAAACAACAATTTTCAAAAATCCCATTGTAAGGATACTTCAAATAAATAAAATCAAAAAATTTCTTTTATTTTAAAATTGCGGAAAAATTTATCCTTACAATGAAAATACGTTTGAAAACTATGTTGTTATCTAATCCTAAGCAATCTATCATAACTCTTAAGCAGCAACTCAAAATTATGATCCTCGAATCATGCGATTGAAATCCATATTCGCGATCAAATTTAGCATACTCTTCTTCTAAGATTCCTTTCTTTTTCTGATTTTACAAAACATCAAAATGTGACCTTGTCACATCATGTAATAAGAATCTCCATATAGGGACTTAATAGAGTTAGATAGTGGACTTTACCTGAAGAATAGTCAAATTTTTGACTTTTACCATCCTAGTGAACTTTCAGGTAAATAAGGCAACTTCGCAACCAATTCCCCTTCATTTGGCAATAGAAACATATGGACTCTTTAGTAATGGTACATGGGACTATCTCTGACTTTAGCCTTTCTCTTTACCATTTGGTCAACCAGGTTGACTATGGCTGATCCCTTTCCTTTGGGAAGAGAAAACTTTTATGGATTTCTAATGTTACCATTGTTAATGTCCATGGAAGTTTGGGAAGTAGATCTTCCACTCAAATTTGCCTTACCAGTGCTCCAAATTCTTGTTAATTCAGTTGGAACAAGCAAACACGTAAGATCGAGAAGGGTCATGTCGTGGTATGTCAAATAGTAGTCCTATAAAGAACCCGATATATGATTTAGAAAGCAATTGAAGAACCCAGTCAATAGTCAACTTCCTTGAGACTTCGACACCCAACTCTCCCAACTTGTCAATATGTGACTTCATCTACAAGATGTGAGCACATATAGACACTGCTTGCCAATAGGGATTGAGTGACCTTGAACTATTCAAGAACTTGTATGTTAGGGAGAACAATTAGAGGAGGCGGAGGACGTGAAGTATGATTTCTAGTCCCATTAATGCACAACAAGGGGATTAATCTTTCACCTTGATCGCCATTTGGGATATCATCTTCATTAGGATAGTTTTATCCAAAAGGATAAGGAAGACGATAGTTGTCATAACTAGACATCTATGAGGGAGAAATTCAAGTTTAGTTGATTTAAGTCCTTAATATAACACCCAATATGAAATATTAAGGCTAGGACCCAACACCATATTTTATAACTTGGAAGAGGGATGTCGTAATCTAGGCTACAAAATATTTGAAGGTAGGTAAATGACGATTTACCACTTTCCACCATGAAAAAAGAAATTTAACATTTGGTTTTAAATGAAATGAAACTTCTAGAACTTTTGAGATTCAACTAACTATTCAATGGCATGTTTAAATCTTGATTGTGCCATTCAAGTTTGTGACTGAGATGCCGAGGATCACGAACAAGGAGTGAATAACCATGCAAATTAACTTGGTGCACTTAATGTTACAACCACCTAATCAGTGTTCTTGTTAACCACACACACTCCATTGATCTATGATTAACATCAAGCTGCCCTTTGCCACACACTTTCAGTCCCAGATTAGTATATCGGTTAACCACACACGCTCCACTAACGACTTAACAGGGCACAAAGTGTAAGTTCATGGGTTAGCATCAAATTCACATTTTCCTAAAGTAACTAAGATTTGGACTTTAATAAAGTTTAGTTACTTTATATTTATCATTATACTTTTAATGAAGGGATAATTAACTGCTATTTTATAGGCAGTAACCTTATACCCCCTTATAGACCGGCTTCGTGAATGAGTCCTACTAATGGTAAGACTGACTTACTCTTATACACACACACACACACACATATATATATATATATACATACACACACACATATATGTATATATATATATATATATATATATATATATATATATTAAACCTATAATATTATAAAATTTTAAAATTCTAGGGGTTGGAATTAAAGTATAAATGAGGGGGGGGGGGGGAGGGGGGACTTTACAAATTCCAAAAATTGAGGCAGACTTTGAACAATTCAAAATCTCTTGGTTTCCATGACTTATGAGTTTAATATGGTTTTTATGGAAGACTTTTCAAGTTCCATAACATGAAGACAAGTTATAGAAGACATAAAAAAGATTTTACGATGACATTAAAATATAGACTCTTCCATTTTCATAACCTATGAGACTTAATGTGCTTTTTAAATGAAAAACTCTTCATTTTCCATAAGTTGAGGGCAAGTTATCGAGTTCATAAAAACCATTAAGGTCAAATATTCCAACTAACACAATAATCAAATAATTTTTCCATGATCTAGATTAAACTCATAATAACAAGATAATTCATCTCAACTATTTACAAGAAATTAGTCTATTACATAAACTAATAAAATCTTGAAACTATGACAATTATCTTTTATTTGGATGAGGATAATTATTTTCACAACATAAAATATAATTTTTATCAAGAAAACATTTTATAGAAATTATCCAAATCCAAATTAAGCCAAGAAATCCAAAAATCTGTCAGACCAGTCACCACCTCGTGGTAAAATTTACCACCTCGTGGTGAACAGGTAGAATCCAAAAAAACGATTTTTTCAAGCTTTGAAAACAAGTAGCATCAAATATAATAGAAAACAACCTATGGATCTGATACCACTGTTGGACTTTAGTATACTACAACATCCTATGGTGCACATACAACCCTAAAATAATTGGATCTATGTTTTCTCTAATTATACATAGAATGTTGTTTCCAATGCTTTAAGCCTACAACTAGCATACAAATGATATAAACTACATAAAATACTAGTTAGAAGTTTACCTCTTTGTGTAGCTTGTAGAACTTGATGAATTTGGCCTTTAAAGGTTAGCCCCAATAGTATGGAAGCCTCAAATGGAATCACAACACATCATGGACAAAGGTGGAACTTGAGAGAGAATTCCATGCACTCAAGAACACCCATGAACTCCAAGAACATAGAAGTGGTTTTTTAGGTTATGGAGCTTGTATTTATATGTGGGACTTCAAGGGTCATGGTTATAACCCAAATCCATACCCATGGGTATTATGATCCATGGTTCATGTGGCCCAACTCTTTATGTATCCATACATAAACTTGGTCCAACATGGATCGTAAGCCCAACACATATAAATATAACTAATTACCATAATTAGTCCCCATCAATTTAATTAGACTCTTTTGATCACTAAATTAAATCTTGATCAATACTAATTAAAACATATGATTTCATATTAATATATTATAACTTGTAATATATTAATAAATAATATATATAACCTTCTCTCAAGAATCCGTCCTAACAAATTGTCCAGATGATATGCAACCCAAATGGACCATGCTACTACGGGTCAAGTACATACCAATAATAGTTATGAGCTTAGACATCTAATCAAACAGATATATCATGGGTTCTTTAGGCATAAAGGTGTAAACTTTATGGTCGCTTTGGTTCCATGCATGTATTAAGTAAAGTATTAAGCTCTTTAGAGCTCTAGAGTCCCATTTAGCCATGCATGGATATAAAGTTGGAAACTTTATGTGATTAAGCACCTTAGGAAAGTCAGATCTGTGATTAGATCCAAGTCTTAATGGGTTAAGTGATGAAATCAGCAAGGTGTCCATGGTTGGTGAGTACGCTGGGTGTATAAGTATGTACACGAAAGAATTGGGCTCGATTTGGAAAATTAGGCCAGATTTGGGCCTAAGATGTTTATTTTGGATTTTGGGCCTTTACTCATCTAGTTTGGGAGTTGGCTTTGGGCCAATCCTAAGGAAGGGTAAAAAGGTCTTTTACCTTAATTTGGACTCATAGTGTGAGTCAAGAGCTAGATGTTGATGGGTTGTGTTTGTGGTATCTGATAGCGCACAAATTTTAGCGGATTTGCAGTCATAGATTATTCATGGGATCAGCTACCAATGGGGTGTTGTCTTGATGTTGGCGATTTGAAGATCTGTCAGCCAGCAACTAGGGATCGTTTATATGATTCGGTAGTGTGAGGTGATTTTTCCTCACTGTACGTATGGGTCGAGGGAACCAAGGCCGACCCTTGGTTGATATCCTGTTATTAATTGATATGATGAGTATGGAATAGATCTTCATGATTATGCTAGTTGCCGATATATTTTTGTGGTAGATCTGTAGGACTACGTATGATATGATCTGAGTATGGCATATTGTGCTGGGTTAAGGTTGTACTGCTTCGTGTTGTAGCCAACAAAACCTGGAGCATTCTAGATATGAGATCAGAGGAGGGTAGGGCATGCCAGACTCATACTGAGGGCTCAGTAGCATTGCAGATACCGGCTAAGGACTTGGTGGTATGCCAGACTTGTACTAAGGGCTTGAGGGTATTGGAGCAATTCATATATGGTTTGAGGGCCAAGAAGGGCATGCCAGACTCATAATGAGGGCTCAGTAGCATTCCAGATACGAGCTACAGATTGGATGGTATGCCCGACTCCTACTGAGGGCTGAACATTGGTATTGCAGTCTGATGACTGATTGGGTTGGCAGCAAGCCATACATAAGCTATAGGCCCCAGGGGCAAGCCGGACTTATGCTGTGTGCTCAAGAGCAAGCCAAATATAAGTTGTGGGCCTATAGGCAAGCCAAACTCATACAGTGGGCTCAGGGGTAATCCATTCTTCTAGTTATGGACCCAGTACATGATGTTGTTTTATGTGCTATTTGTTTGTGTGTTGGTACTTTGGGGTAACTCACTAAGCTTTGTGTTTACAATTTTTTTTTTTTATAGTTTTAGGTTCTTCAGATGATTCGTGGTAAGGGGAATGCGTAGCCGTACACATCCTTGGTTTTATAACAGATTGGATCTTAGGAGACTCTGATTTTAAATCTTGTTCTGGAAACAATGTTTTTACAAACACTTTGGTTAATAAATTAGTTGTTTTTGAAAAGTTTAAATTTGTTGAAAATTTTAGGATGTTACAAGTTGGTATCAGAGCCTTGGTTTGAGTGAATTCGAGGAACACTCGTGTGAATCTAGTCTCAAACTAAGGAGAAAGGGGTTTAAAAATGATTTTCAAAGTAAGGGTTTTGACAAAATATACTTTCAAAGTCTCTTTCAAAATAACCAAAAGATGATGTGATGCGTATGATCAGTCAGAGCCAGTAAGTTGACCCCAAATTACCATATTGTTCTTTGATTGCATGATAGAATTTCCTGATTATATGATGCCTGATAGCCTAGGGTTCTTCCTTATATGAAATTGACATCATTACTGTAGTTGCTTAGTGTATGCATCATATTGTACATAATTAAGATTCTATAGCCTGAGAATGTCTGGTTTGGCATTATTTCATGTTCTTGTTTGATGAAGTGCTTACGGTAGGATTAGATATTCGACTGTCTATAGGATTGTGTGTTATGTATGGCTAGCATACACGAGTGCTACATGGTTGGTGGAAGTTTTATGAGTAGGTGCAGTTTGTAGCGGGTCCGTGTGAGGAATGATTAACCACTATGGGGAGAGTGAGAGTTGGGCGAAGGTGTACCTGTAGTGTGAGGAGCTTGAGATCGAGGATTTTGTATGAGGATCTGTGTGATTTTCTTACATTTTAGGGTCAGTCGGCTTCTTTGCTCGAATGTTGTTTGCTTCGTGATTTGTGGGACCCATGTTGATGAGAGTTAACCATCAAACAAACACAATAAAACTAAATTCTATGAAGGTTAAATAATCTAAGAATGAAGGACTCGGACCTATTGCACAACTCTTGTTTCAGTCCAACCGTTGTAGGACTGAGCCCTTTAGTCAAATGATTATTTAAGCTTAATTGAATGTAATTGTATTCCTGAAGTGGTTAACTGGTTTTGGTAGGGATTTTTCAGCAGCTGATGGCAGAGGCAGTGAGGGTGAGTCCTAGCATAGCCTAAATAGTATTTTAGTGGGGTTGCTTCGCACTTGAGCAGGTTTCAGGAGTATTTTATGACTAGGACTTAGAACACTCGAGATGATTCTTGTGTAAAGTATGGATAGATGTGCAAGGTAGTATTGGGACCATACTACTAGAAGCACATGATCCATACTCGAATCAAGGAACGCTTTTGTCACACCCCGAAAACCAAAGGCGGAAACATTTCCGGGGTTGACTACACGTTGAGTATCAAATCCAATGCACATAGTAAAGCAGTAATCACAAAACATGACATTACATAATATTGTTTACATCTGTTTGAAAGTAAAGTTGTACAAGTGTTTTACATATTTAATATAAACAAAAGTAAAGACGAGTCTTCGGAACGCTCCGTCTTCTCCAAAAGGTGGTAGTGTACCTGTCTAACGCTGACCTGAGAATACAAGCGGTTTGAAAATCAGCATAAAGCTGGTGAGTTCATAAGCCGTTTAGTTTTGAAAAGATCGAGTTTCCTTTGTTACAATTTCAAAAACGGTTGGTTATGTCATTCCAGGAAAATCCCATATTTTCCTTATAGTTTTAGTTATTCGTTTGTTATTTTATCCGTTTATGAGTTCATGTGCTACCCAGGAAAATCCCATATTTTCCTATGTGTTGAGTTGCCTATTTGTATCTAAGTTCGTTACTGGTTGGTTCTTAGGATTGATTTTGAAATACTAGTAATTACCATGTGTATAGTGTTAGTTAAGTATTCTAAAACCTTAGATATTCTACATTCGAATGACTATTATCTACTAACTTAGTTGTATTTTCGAATATCTGGAATCACACAGAAGCGTACATTACAGTATTTTTGAAGTTCTGTTGAGTTCCAAAAGAGTACATTAGTTGTATAATCGAAGCTCTGTCGACATTTTGAGGCGGATATATTCGAAACTCAGAAGTGGTCCAGAGGCGTATTTTCGTATTTAATTCGAAACTCTGGTGACACTCAAGGGGTACACTAGCTGTATATTCGAAGTCTTGGTGTCATCCAAAGGCGTTAATTCGCATTCGTATTCCTATTTCTATTCGTATTCGTACTATGCTATTTGATTCGTATTCGTATTCGTTCTATCCTATTAGTTATATTCGTATTCGTTCTATCCTATTAGTTATATTCGTATTCGCATTCGTATTCGTACTAACCTAATAGTTATATTCGTCTTCGTTCTATCCTATTAGTTATATTCGTATTCGCATTCGTATTCGTACTAACTAATAGTTATATTCGTATTCGTTCTATCCTATTAGTTATATTCGTATTCACATTCGTATTCGTACTAACCTAATAGTTATATTCGTATTCGTTCTATCCTATTAGTTATATTCGTATTCGCATTCGTTTAGTATTAATCTTTGTTATGATTAGTATGATTTCTTATTCAAAGAGAATATAGTTATAATACTTTTAAAAGAAATCTATGTTCAGTCTAACTGTTTAACCTGCAATTCGAACCATTAGTTATCACAATTTTCATTATTAAAATCATACATGAAATAAAACATTTGAAATGAAAATACATTTAAGTACAAGATTTCTTGTACTTTTGCTTGTATTCCCCCCTGAAAACGTTGAAAACCATTTGAAAAACACATGAAAAAGGGTAGGGGTATGAACTCACCGGATGCGGAAATGTGACGATTTCGGACACTAAACGTCGGTTCGGGGCCTAATTACTCGCGATGTCCCTATGTAAAATGAAATAATGTCCATATATATCTAATTAGATTTACAATCACTAATTATATGGAACATTATACTCCAATTAGGTTAAACACCTCAAAACGAGTGTTTGGAGTGACCCGGGTGACATCTACGGACGTGTAATGGTACTAGGGACTTGGGATTTGAGTTTACTCCCCAAGAGTAAACATTTTAAGGAGTTTACAACCATGAAACACATACATACATGAATTCATGGCCACGAACTCATGTTGGTGTGATTTTGAGTGTTTAATGGCTTGTTTGGACTTGGGAAATGTTGGAATGGACTTCTAAAATGCCTTAGATTAAATTTATGGGGCTTATACCATGTTTAAGGGAGTTGACGGCTGTAAACTTGGAGTTTATAGCCATAAACTCTCCTATGGTCAAGAATAATTATTTTGGGGCACAAGGAACAATCACATGTGATTCTAGTAATTTTTCCAAGCCTTGGGGTGATTTTAGGGCATCATTTGACACATATTTGGGAGTTTACAGCATAAGGGTATGATCTATGGCTGTAAAATCTTATATGTTGCATTTTGATATGTTTAAGACGCCCAAACTATTTTTAGATGGTCCTAGGATTTACCACAAGGCTATTGGTTGAGTTTCAAGGCATTTGGACAAGTTAAAAGGGGTTTACTCTCCATTTTTGAGGGGTTTACAGCCTAAGCATGAGCCTTGGCCGTAAACTCCTATTTACTCCTCAAAAATTATGTTTGTGATGTTCTAAGGCTAATACCATTATTCTAAAATTCATATCTAAGCCTTGTTTGAGTCTAGGAAGGGTTTAAGGGCTTAAAAACCCTCTAAATTAGTGTTTATGGCCTAGGCACCTTCCAGGGCTGTAAACTCATAAACAAGGCTCTAAATCATGTTTCAAGGCATTCTAAACCCATTCCATAAAGTCATCTAGCCATATCTAAGGTCTAATTGTGGTTTGGAAGGGTTTTGTTGCTCCAAAAACCCCATTTATATGAGTTTACGGCCTAGGACTGTTCTAGGTCCGTAAACCCATGATAATGGCCTTAATCCATGGTTTAAACTCGAATTTGAAGGCTAAACATGATACACAATGAGTTAAGGAAGGTACCTTGGTGATTGGAAGCCTTAAACTTGTGATTTAGACCCTTAAACTTGGATTTAGGAGAGAGGTTAGAGAGAGAGTAGAGAGATGAAGCAAAAAGCTTCAAATGAAAGCTTGAACACGTTTAAATAGGTCCCAAAACTTGTACACGATTGAATTCTACCCGATACCGGCACTAAACGGGGCTTTTGGTCGCACCCGAGTAAGTTTCCGTAACTCGACGGGGACGTTTCTAAAATTTCTAAATTATACAATTTGGGCTAATTTTGTGAGTTTCTAACAGGTTTGGACACTCATTAGCATCAATTAAACATATAAGTTTAATTAATTTAACCCAAAAACGACATCGGAACGAATTGACATACGGCGAGTTATACAGGTAGTATGGGTCTTCAGCGATGAACAACTTTGGGTTGTTACATTATCGCCCTGTTAGAGGGAATTTGGTCCCGAAATTCAATGACTACGATACAAGACATGAATTTGAATGAGATACGGATGGATTTGCTGCTTCGGGTTTTCGCGCTCCTACGTGACATCGGGTCTCCGCTTGACGTCTCAGCAAACCCTCACTATCGGGGCGCGTCTTGATTTCGTTAGGTAGATACTTCTCAAAGAACGAGACGTGAAGTATCAGATGGGTGCTACTAAGTTCCGAGGGCAATCGAAGTTTGAAGGTTACAGAATCGATTTCACAAGGGTCGCGAAGGGTCTAATGTACCATGAGGGAAGTATTTCGCTTTTCTAAAGCATTCCATGCCGAGTTTGCATCAAAGTTTTCCATGAAAAGTTTAACATTAGATCGAATGGAAAGGGATAATTATCCGGATTGAGGATACGATCTATAGGTATGACGTTAACATTCTCTTTCTCACTGGTTGGTCATCTCGATGGTGCACGTTTCGATTACTAACGAAGGATTTAGTTTAGAAAGATATTTTGAATGACTGGTTAGCAAATTCTTTCAGCATTAGAATCAAAAAGGATCACAGGTACAAGATTTATCGAGAAGAAGTATACCTGTGGCAACGGTGGGATCGGCGGCTGTCCTTTCTTGCCCCATAGTTAGGACTCTCCCGGTGTTGCCAGACGTTACTGTCTTTGGACAGTTTCGCTTATAGTGCCCGACCTCTCCACAGCTGTAGCAGGTTTGACCGATACCAGCTCCGGAAGCTTGACTAGTTGACGGGGTTGGGGTTTTGCAGGTTCGTGCGAGGTGACCTTCCTGGCCACGACTTCTACAAAACTTTGCACGACAAGGGCCAGGGATGCGATGGTGGTAGTTACATCGGTCACACCACAGGAGGATACCGGCATATCTGGTGACAGGTACTTGGGATGTGGAATTGACAACAGAAACAGCAACAGGAATAGTGGCAGCGTGGACTGCCACTATTTGCTGTTTCTTCGAGGGTTCTGGGGAAGACTGACTCTTCTTCTTCTTTCTCTAAAACTTTCTTTTCTCTCCACTCTTTTCTATTGGCTCGGGAGTGGTGTCTGCTTCTTCTTGGTTATCATTGTGATAGATCAGGGTTTGCGCGAGACATTTAGCACTGTCATAGGTATCCGGCTTCGCTGCTATAACATTCCCTTTTGTTGGCTGGGTTAATCCCCAGATGAACCTTTCTACCTTTTTGCTCTCCGGGGTAACCATTCCCGGACAAAGAAGTGCCAAGTCGTCAAACCTTGAAGTGTAAGCGGCGATATCGAAACCTTTCATCTTCAGGTTCCATAGCTCATGTTCCAGCTTCTGGATTTCACCCGGAGGGCAATACTCCACACGTAGTAGTTCATTCATAACTTCCCATCCCATGGCATTGGCTATAGGTAAAGTCAGGGATTTGACTCGACCGTTCCACCAAGTCAAAGCCTTATCGGTGAGCGTACAGGAGGCAAATTTCACCTTATCGGATTCCGAACAAGCACAAATCTCGAAGATAGATTCGATTTTCTCTAACCACCGAGTTAGAGAAATGACACCCCCTGTGCCATCGAAGAATATGGGTTTTGCATTCATAAAGTCTTTATAGGAACACTCCTTTCGGTGTCCCTGATTACCTTCTTGGTTTTGGTTTTGGGAACCACCTCCTGAACCATTGGGGTTTAGTTGAGGTAGGAGAGCTGATATGGTGGCAGAAATGGTTGCCTGAAGTGTTTCTAGATCGATTTGAAGGGGAGGTGGTGGCGGCGGAGGGTTTTTGGTGTCCTTTGAGCTGGGTCTTTTCCTCGGAGGCATCTTGATCTAAAAAGATCAGGAAAGAGAGGATCATAAGTCCTCTGAATTGAATCAAGAGATATGGATCAGAGGATATCTCATCGAGACAGATATAACATTATATTAAGCGATAAAGCAGGAAAGAGTGATCAAGGCAGAAAATTTTATCGCTAGAGGAATGTTCAAGGAACAACACGTATACGAGGATTTCTACAAAGGATCGGCTCGAGAAATACTCCCATAGTATTTCATGGTTCGCTGTAGCGACGACTCGTTGTTTGGGATATTAGGTAAGTTTTAGGTATGCTGCGTACCACAGTCACTCCCAAGCACATGTTGGCCGTGTCTCGAATGAATATAGTTGGCCAGGCTATATTAATCCTAGACACGACTATATAACTGACCAAGTTTAACCGCAGTGTACAACACCAATTTACTTATATTTTGTTCTACTTGTAGTTACGGATTTCGACGGTCGGTATACTTGTATACTTTAGAAAATACTTATATTCGTAGAGTATACTTTTAGTTCAAAGCACTTAGGCCCTTTAATGTTTATAGTCTTATACCATGTAAGCTTTGGTATACCGGTTCACTATAAACAAGGTCTCTGATACCAATCTGTCACACCCCGAAAACCAAAGGCGGAAACATTTCCGGGGTTGACTCCACGTTGAGTATCAAATCCAATGCACATAGTAAAGCAGTAATCACAAAACATTACATTACATAATATTGTTTACATATGTTTGAAAGTAAAGTTGTACAAGTGTTTTACATATTTAATATGAACAAAAGTAAAGACGAGTCTTCGGAACGCTCCGTCTTCTCCAAAAGGTGGCGGTGTACCTGTCTAACGCTGACCTGAGAATACAAGCGGTTTGAAAATCAGCATAAAGCTCGTGAGTTCATAAGCGGTTTAGTTTTGAAAAGATCGAGTTTCCTTTGTTACAATTTCAAAAACGGTTGGTTATGTCATTCCAGGAAAATCCCATATTTTCCTTATAGTTTTAGTTATTCGTTTATTATTTTATCCGTTTATGAGTTGATGTGCTACCCAGGAAAATCCCATATTTTCCTATGTGTTGAGTTGCCTATTTGTATCTAAGTTCGTTACTGGTTGGTTCTTAGGATTGATTTTGAAATACTAGTAATTACCATGTGTACAGTATTAGTTAAGTATTCTAAACCCTTAGATATTCTACATTCGAATGACTATTATCTACTAACTTAGTTGTATTTTCGAATATTTGGAATCACACAGAAGCGTACATTACAGTATTTTTGAAGTTCTGTTGAGTTCCAAAAGAGTACATTAGTTGTATAATCGAAGCTCTATCGACATTTTGAGGCGGATATATTCGAAACTCAGAAGAGGTCCAGAGGCGTATTTACGTATTTAATTCGAAACTCTGGTGACACTCAAGGGGTACACTAGCTGTATATTCGAAGTCTTGGTGTCATCCAAAGGCGTTAATCCGCATTCGTATTCCTATTCCTATTCATATTCGTACTATGCTATTTGTTAGATTCGTATTCGTATTCGTTCTATCCTATTAGATATATTCATATTCGTTCTATCCTGTTAGTTATATTCGTATTCGAATTCGTATTCGTACTAAGCTAATAGTTGTATTCGTATTTGTTCTATCCTATTAGTTATAATCGTATTCGCATTTGTATTTGTACTAACCTAATAATTATATTCGTATTCGTTCTATCCTATTAGTTATATTCGTATTCGCATTCGTATTCGTACTAACCTAATAGTTAGATTCGTATTTGTTCTATCCTATTAGTTATATTCGTATTCGCATTCGTTTAGTATTAATCTTAGTTATGATTAGTATGATTTCTTATTCAAAGAGAATATAGTTATAATACTTTTAAAAGAAATCTATGTCTAGTCTAACTGTTTAACCTGCAATTCAAACCATTAGTTATCACAATTTTGATTATTAAAATCATACATGAAATAAAACATTTGAAATGAAAATACGTTTAAGTACAAGATTCCTTGTACTTTTGCTTGTATTCCCCCCATGAAAACGTTGAAAACCATTTGAAAAACACATGACAAAGGGTAGGGGTATGAACTCACCGGAAGCAGAAATGTGACGATTTCGGACACTAAACGTCGGTTCGGGGCCTAATTACTCACGATGTCCCTATGTAAAATGAAATAATGTCCATATATATATCTAATTAGATTTACAATCACTAATTATATGGAACATTATACTCCAATGAGGTTAAACACCTCAAAACGAGTGTTTGGAGTGACTCGGGTGACATCTACGGACGTGTAATGGTACTAGGGACTTGGGATTTGAGTTTACTCCCCAAGAGTAAACATTTTAAGGAGTTTACAACCATGAAACACATACATACATGAGTTCACGGCCGTGAACTCATGTTGGTGTGATTTTGAGTGTTTAATGGCTTGTTTGGACTTGGGAAATGTTGGAATGGACTTCTAAAATGCATTGGATTAAATTTATGGGACTTATACCTGTTGGATATAGTGTCTAAGTTCATAACTGTATTTGGTATGTACTTGACCTGACCCGGCATGGTCCATTTGGGTTGCACTTCACCCGAACAATTTATGGATAATATTTGAGAATAGTACAAGTTATGATTTATTAATATATTATAAGTTCTAATATATTAATATAAGATCATATTATTTAATTAGTATTGATCTATAATTAATCTAGGATTAATTTAGAGATCAAAGATGTTACTAATTAAATATGGGCTTCTATATTTAAATAGTGTGGGCTAGTGCTTATTTGGAATGGGCTAGGCTTGCATGGAAAAATCCATGGATACTCCATGGAGCTTTGACCCATGGATCTCATGGAAATGAAGAGACATGTGTATTAGGGTTTACATGGATGTAACCCTAATCCATCACACTATATAAAAGAGGCTTTGGTTCTTGAAATCAGACTAGTTGACACTTGTTGAGGTGAGGGCCGATTTCAAGATAGTAGTGACTATTCTCTCAAAGTTCCAAGTTTGTGGTGATTTGTGATTTCCATTTGAGGCATCCACACTATTGGTGCTAGGCTCTAAAACTTCAAGGAATCAACTACAACTACAAGGTAAGTGTTTCTACTAGCTTTATTTGATTCAAGTTCCCCATGCCATGCTAGTTAGGATATGAACCTTGGAAAAACAATTATTTGCATGTATCTTAGACAAACAAAGATCCAAGGTTTATTAGGGTTGCATCTACACTTAGGAAGTGTTAGAATGCTCAAAACCCTTCAGTGGTATAAGAGCCTAGGCTTGTTTGTTTGATACTTGTTGCAATATTATGAAAAAAATCGAAAAACTTGCTGTCTGACTGCTGGACTCGGCGAGTCCATGGGGGGACTCGTCGAGTTCACTTGTATATTCAACCTACTCGTCGAGTAGGTTCAAGCACTCGGTGAGTAGGGTCGACAGAGTGCAGATTTTCGACTTTAGTTGCTGGAAATGGATTAGAAACATTACCGTAAACTATTTTGGTACTTGAAAACTTGTTTTAGATGGTGTAATGTCTTGCTAATTCATTTACAACAACTAGTTATCAAAATTACAAAGTTTAAGTGTAGTTTTGATTCATGAAAGTGTTCATATTCATGTTCTTGTTCATATGATGTTTAGATGATCATAGGAATTATTTTGTAACCTATGTGGTAGTTTAATTCTTGATCATAATGTGTTTTAATGGTATCCATAACTTGTCCTCAAGTTATGGAAAACCAAAAGTAACTTGAGTTAAAAAACCATTAAAAGAACACAAGAGTTAGAAAAATGAAGAGTCTTCATTTTATTACTCTATTAAACTCATAAGTTACAAGAAATGAAAAGTTTTGAAAGTTTACAAAACTTGCCCTCAGGTTTTGGAACAAGTAAAGTCAAGTTAAAACTTTAGTTCCAACCCTTAGAATTTTAAAAGTTAAAATTCAACCCTTATACTTATATTATTATGATTTAATAATTATATATATGTATAAGAACAAAGTCGTCTTACCGCTAGTACGCCTCATTCACGAAACCGGTCTATAAGGTGGGTATAAGGTTGTTGCCTATAAAATGGCAACTTAATGGGTGTCCACTCTCACCCACCGCTTGCTTGATCGGTGGAGGGTCGTTAGCCGAACGGGTAAGACAAGGACTTATAAATTCTCATTAAAAGTATGATGAATATTATAAAGTAACTAAATGTTTTATTAAATTCCCAATCTTAGTTACTTTAGGAAAATGTGAATAAGGTGCTAATCCATGAAATTACACTTTACACTTTGTTTAAGTCGTTGGTGGAGCGTGTGTGGTTAACCGGCACACTAACTTGGACTTAACAAGGGAGGTAAAGGGTGACTTAAGGTTTATTATAGTATCGGTGGAGCGTGTGTGGTTTACCGACACATGGATTGAGTGATAAACCTTAAGGGTACCAAGTGATTTGCATGGTTACTTCTCACCTCGTTTTGTGATCCTCGGCATCCCAGTCACAAAACTTGGAGGGCACACTCGAGATTGAAACATGCCTTTGAAAAGTTCATTGAATCTCAAAGAATCTAGGAATTTCTAAGAACCAATAAAAAAAACCTAATATTTAAATATTTCGGTTTTCGTGGTGGAAATTGGTGAATCGTCATTCACCTACCTTTCAAATATGTTATAGCTTAGATTACGGCATACCTCTTCTATGTTATAATATATTGTGATTGGATCCTAGCCTTAATATTACATTTGGGTGTTTTATTAAGGACTCTTTTAATATCTAAACTAATCTTGTTCTCTTCTTTCAGATGTCTTCAAACAATGCTTCTGGCTCTAATCCTAATGGCTCCTTTACTCTTATGAATTTGTGTGGGAAAGTCACCTTTGATGGATCCAACTTCAATAAGTGGATTAGAAAATGAGGATGATTACCCGCTACGAGGACAAAGAATATGTCCTTGACAAGGAGCTTAAGGAGATTGATGAGACCACTGCAACTCCTCAGGAGATCGCTGACTTTCACGCACATAAAAGGGATGCTACGAAAGTGGCATGCATCATGATGGCCACGATGACAGCGGAACTCCAAAAGTCTTATGAGGATTTCTACCCTTATGAAATGCACCAAGATTTGATGGAAAGATACCATCAAAGTGCACGACAAGAGAGGTATGAAATCATCTGCTCCATGATAACAGCCATGATGAAGGACGGGGAATCCGTCATGAGCCACATGCAGAAAATGAAAAGGTATGTGGATCGTTTGCTGAAGCTTAATGTGAACTTCCCTGAGGATCTTGCAATAGATATCATTTTGCACTCCTTACCATCGTGCTATGATCAATTCTGCATGACATATCACATGAATAAGGAATAGGTCACACTCAGCAAACTTCACGGACTTCTCAAGACCGCAGAAACAGGTCTTAAGGGGAAGTCGGTTGTTAACACTCCTACTCCAAAATCTACTCCGATTTTGGCAATCGGGAAAAGTCGAGGGAAGAAAAGGAAGAGCTCTTCGAAGGGTACCAAGGCTCGGACCCTTGATGGCTCTTCTTCAAGTGGAACCAAGAAAGGTTTCATCACTCCTTCTTCTGACCCAAAAGAGGCTGAATGCTTCTATTTCCATGAAAAGGCTCATTGGAAGCGGAACTGCCCAAAGTACCAGTAGGATATGAAGGATGGGAAAGTTAAACCCAACCATGCAGGTATTTACACTATCTTATCTAATAACTCACCCCATTCTAAATCTTGGGTCCTTGATACCGGTTGTGGTATTCATATTTGTTGTGACTTGCAGGGACTAAGAAGAAGTGAGAATGTGGAGCAAAGAAGAATAAACTTGATCATGGAGAATAGGAAAGCTTCACCTGTCACCAAGATTGGAGTTTATACTTTATCGCTAAGTAGTGGGTTTAGTTTAGATTTGAATAAATGTTGTTATTCGCCAGGAATGGCAAGAAATATTATTTCCTTTCATGCTTTGTACAAACAAGGGTTTACCTTTTCGTTTAATAATGAAGTTGGTTCTATTGATGCTTTCTTTAATAATGTCCTTTATTTTAAAGCATTACCTTGTGATGGTGTGTATGAAGCTGTATCTGTTGTAGATAAATTAGGAAATAATGTTTTGTGTACTGATTCTATTAATAATAATAACTTGGATAAAGCATCATTATGGCATTGTCGTCTTGGACATATAAGCAAGAAACGCATAGGCCAACTCCAAAAGGATGGAGTTTTGGAGTCATTTGACCTAAAGTCAGATGATAGTTGCGAATCATGCTTACTTGGAAAAATGACAAAGTCACCCTTCACAGGCTCATGTGAGAGGGGTGAAGGTTTGTTGGACCTTGTACACACGGATGTGTGTGGACCATTCAAACATGCCACAAGGGATGCTAATCATTGTTATTTGACTTTTACTGATGATTACAGTAGATATGGATATGTCTACCTAATCAAGCATAAGTCAGAGACTTTCGAGAAGTTTAAGGAATTTAAACAGAAAGTCGAGAATCAATTGGGCAGGAACATCAAGATGCTTCGATCCAATCGTGGTGGTGAGTATCTTAGTTCAGAGTTCCTCGACTATCTTAGGGAATGTGGGATTGTCTCACAATTGACACCTCCCAGGACACCACAGTTGAATGGTGTAGCTGAGAGGCGTAATCGAACCTTGTTAGATATGGTTCGTTCCATGATGAGTCGAGCTACGCTACCAATCTCATTCTGGGGGTATGCCTTAGAGACTGCCGCCCATATTCTTAATCTGGTCCCTACAAAGAAAGTTTCCAAAACTCCTCACGAGATGTGGACTGGTAAAGTACCTAAACTAGACCATATCAAGATTTGGGGTTGCGAGGCTTTCGTGAGACGCGAGACTCATGATAAGCTCGAACCTTAAAGCGAGAGGTGTATTTTCATCGGCTACCCACAATAATCCTTTGGTTACCTCTTCTATAGACCTAGTGATAATGTGGTCTTTGTAGCAAGAAGAGGAGTTTTTCGAGAGAGAGAATTTATAAGCCAAGGAAACAGTGGGAGGCAAATTGGTCTTGAAGAAATTCAAGAGTCAAGTGGTGAAGGAACTTCAAACCCTAGCCCTCAACTTGAGGAGGAAACTCATGTTGAGCCAATTGATGTGCCTGTACCTCTGAGGCGTTCCACGAGAGTTAGGAATGCACCTGAGCATTATTATGATTTCCATATTACTGCGGAAGGTGAGACACTTATTAGTGATGAGACACTAGTAGGTCTGGATGAACCTAACAGCTACACGGAAGCCATGGCAAGCCCTGAGGCTGCTAAATGGAAAGAGGCTATGGACAGCGAGATACAATCCATGTATGACAATCAAGTTTGGAACTTGGTTGAGAATGTACCTGGTCGTAAGACTGTAGGGTGCAAATGGGTCTTCAAGAAGAAGACTGACATGGATGGTAATGTACACACTTATAAGGCTAGACTGGTTGCAAAGGGCTTCTCTCAAATTCCTGGAGTGGACTATGATGAGACCTTTTCTCCAATAGCCAAGATTAAGTCTATTCGGGTTCTGTTGGTCATAGCTGCATTTCATGACTATGAAATATGGCAAATAGATGTCAAAACCGCTTTCCTTAATGGAAAGTTGGCTGAATATGTTTACGTGAGTTAGCCAGAGGGTTTTGTCAGCAACGAGTACCCTAATAGAGTGTGTAAGCTTGAGAAATCCATTTATGGATTGAAGCAAGCACCTCGCAGGTGGAATCTTTGCTTTGATGAGAAAGTCAAGGAATTTGGCTTTTCAAGGAGTGAAGATGAATCTTGCGTCTATATCAAGGCTAGTGGGAGCATAGTTAATTTTTTGGTATTGTATGTGGATGACATACTACTCATAGGAAATGATATCCCAACCCTACAGGAGGTAAAGTCCTGGCTTGGGAAGTGTTTCGCTATGAAGGACCTTGGTGAAGCTACCTATATCCTAGGGATAAAGATTTTGAGAAACAGGAGTAAAAGACTGATTGGACTTAGTCAAAGTACCTACTTGGACAAAGTGTTGAAAAGATTCAACATGCATAACTTCAAGAAAGGTGAGTTACCCATTCAGTGTAACGCCAGATTAAGTAAGACACAAAGCCCTAGTACTGAGGTTGAGATAGCAGATTTGAGTCGACTTTCTTATGCTTCAGCTGTAGGATCGATCATGTATGCTATGACGTGTACTTGACCTGATGTAGCCTTTGCTTTGAGCATGGTTAGCAGGTATGAGGCGAACCCTGGCAAGGCACACTGGACTGCAGTAAAGAATATCCTCAAGTACCTACGGAGGACTAAGGACTGGGTCCTTACCTTCGGTGGGAGTGATGACTTGAGAGTTGTAGGGTATAGTGATGCTAGCTCCCAGACTGATAGGGATAATTTCCGCTCTCAGTCGGGCTGGGTCTTTACCCTAAACGGAGGAGCAATCACTTGGAAGAGTTCCAAGCAGGAGACAGTGGCTAATTCCACTTGTGAATCAGAGTATATAGCGGCAAACGAGGCAGCAAAGGAGGCTATATGGCTAAAGAACTTCATCGGAGATCTTGGAGTTGTACCAGCTATAAAAGAGCCAATGGAGATTTTTTGTGACAGCAATAGTGCGGTTGCTTAGCCAAGGAACCAAGAGATCATGGGAGATCCAGACACATTGACAGAAAATATGATTTTATCAGACATCGAATAGAAGAAGGACTCCTCGTGGCAAAGAGGGTATCATCGGATGAGAACCCAGCAGATCCCCTCAGGAAGGGACTGACTCGGGTTAAGCATCTCCAGCATGCTCGGAGCATAGGGCTGAAGGATGATATTAGATTTAGTAGTTAGATAACCTAGAAATTTGTAAAGTGTAGTTGACATTAGATGATGAATAAAAGGTGTTTTATTTATGAGTAAAGCGTTGCTATCTCTTGTCGATCGTTTACTATATTTCTTTTGCATGTTTTGACTTCCAGAATAATTTTGTTTGGTATAACATATTATTCAAACCTCCACAGTTGGTCATATGTCGGAAGTAGGTATGAATCAAGACTGTCATGATTGGTTGTAGAGGTCTAAGGTGTTGGAGAAGGCTACAACAATCATGAGTGCTCATAAGTTCTGAGCATTGGACTCAACCCACGCTCACTGGAATCACTTCATGGAATTTATCTCGAGTGATCGTGAGACGGTAATATCATATAAGTCTTCAAACCTATAGATATGATTTGTTACTTAGGAGTTGGTTATGCATTGATTGTACGAAAACGCATTGGTAACTCGATGTTATAAAACGTGTTTTGTGTGTAATTCAATGAGTGGTAGAACAAACATATGAGTCGAAGTTTATCTGTTCCTTCTTGGATTAGAAGCTGATATCTGGGCCCCTCGATGATTGTGTTTTGACCTATGTACCGGGCCCGGTCTGAACTAAATTGATGTGTTCAGTTGAGTTCTTTGTCAAACAAATCGGAAATCGGGAAACAAATGCTGGACAATAAGCAAGACCATGTTCCATGTATTTGTCCGACTGATATCTAGAACAGAGGATTATATGATCACTTATCTAAATGGCGTGTTCTAGCTCAATAGAGTTTAAAGAGCTACGATTGCTGATCGGTTCCTGAAGTCATACTTGCAACTATAGTTATTAGACTTATCCAAGTGGGAGACTGTTGGATATAGTGTCTAAGTTCATAACTATATTTGGTATGTACTTGACCTGACCCGGCATGGTCCATTTGGGTTGCACTTCACCCGGACAATTTATGGATAATATTTGAGAATAGTACAAGTTATGATTTATTAATATATTATAAGTTCTAATATATTAATATAAGATCATATTATTTAATTAATATTGATCTATAATTAATCTAGGATTAATTTAGAGATCAAAGATGTTACTAATTAAATATGGGCTTCTATATTTATATAGTGTGGGCTAGTGCTTATTTGGAATGGGCTAGGCTTGCATGGAAAAATCCATGGATACTCCATGGAGCTTTGACCCATGGATCTCATGGAAATGAAGAGACATGGGTATTAGGGTTTACATGGATGTAACCTTAATCCATCACACTATATAAAGGAGGCTTTGGTTCTTGAAATCAGACTAGTTGACACTTGTTGAGGTGAGGGCCGATTTCAAGATAGTAGTGACTATTCTCTCAAAGTTCCAAGTTTGTGGTGATTTGTGATTTCCATTTGAGGCATCCACACTATTGGTGCTAGGCTCTAAAACTTCAAGGAATCAACTACAACTACAAGGTAAGTGTTTCTACTAGCTTTATTTGATTCAAGTTCCCCATGCCATGCTAGTTAGGATATGAACCTTGGAAAAACAATTATTTGCATGTATCTTAGACAAACATAGATCCAAGGTTTATTAGGGTTGCATGTACACTTAGGAAGTGTTAGAATGCTCAAAACCCTTCAATACCATGTTTAAGGGAGTTCACGGCTGTAAACTTGGAGTTTACAGCCATAAACTCTCCTATGGTCAAGAATAATTATTTTGGGGCACAAGGAACAATCACATGTGATTCTAGCAATTTTTACAAGCCTTGGGGTGATTTTAGGGCATCATTTGACACATATTTGGGAGTTTACGGCCTAAGGATATGAGCTATGGCCGTAAACTCTTATATGTTGCATTTTGATATGTTTAAGACCTCCAAACTATTTTTAGATGGTCCTAGGATTTACCACAAGGGTATTGGTTGAGTTTCAAGGCATTTGGACAAGTTAAAAGGGGTTTACTCTCCATTTTTGAGGGGTTTATGGCCTAAGCATGAGCCTTGGCCGTAAACTCCTATTTACTCCTCAAAAATTATGTTTGTGATGTTCTAAGGCCAATACCATTATTCTAAAATTCATAGCTAAGCCTTGTTTGAGTCTAGGAAGGGTTTAAGGGCTTAAAAACCCTCTAAATTAGTGTTTACGGCCTAGGCACCTTCTTGGTCCGTAAACTCATAAACAAGGCTCTAAATCATGTTTCAAGGCATTCTAAACCCATTCCATAAAGTCATCTAGCCATATCTAAGGTCTAATTGTGGTTTGGAAGGGTTTTGTTGCTCTAAAAACCCCCATTTATATGAGTTTACGACCTAGGAATGTTATAGGGCCGTAAACCCATGATAATTGCCCTAATCCATTGTTTAAACTCGAATTTTAAGGCTAAACATGATACACAATGAGTTAAGGAAGGTACCTTGGTGATTGGAAGCCTTAAACTTATGATTTACACCCTTAAACCTGGATTTAGGAGAGAGGTTAGAGAGAGAGTAGAGAGATGAAGCAAAAAGCATCAAATGAAATCTTGAACACATTTAAATAGGTCGCAAAACTTGGACACAATGGAATTCTACCCGATACCGGCACTAAACGGGGCTTTTGGTCGCACCCGATTAAGTTTCCGTAACTCGACGGGGACGTTTCTAAAATTTCTAAATTATACAATTTGGGCTAATTTCGTGAGTTCCTAACAGGTTTGGACACTCATTAGCATCAATTAAACATATAAGTTTAATTAATTTAACCCAAAAATGACATCGGAACGAATTGACATACAGCGAGTTATACAGGTAGAATGGGTTTTCAGCGATGAACAACTTTGGGTTGTTACAGCTTTAGGGATTCTAAGGGCTGGTCGGGGAAGATAGTATGGTTAGATAACGTGATCGCGATAGTGTTTCTATTCCTGTTAATCTTTTGGTTGTGGCTGCTCAGGCATGCTGATGGATCTGGTAAGTGTTTTGAGCCCTAGTGGTGTTATTGATTTTGGTTGTTTGGTACAGACCTAGTGAGATTTGGTTTGACGCCTCATAGATTTTGCTCGAGGCCAGGTATTCGAGTCACATGACTCAAGAAGGGAATGATGACTATGATCTGCTTGGGTTTCAAAGCTGGAAGTGGGATGGTTGATTGATGGATTGTAACGTTGTTATATGTGGCAAGGGTTATCCCCTTTCAGTTTTTCCGAGTTCGAAAAAGGAGTGAGTAGGCTCGTAACTTCCAGAGTTAGGAAGGATAGTGAATGCTTATGCTGGTTTGAGTTATGATTTGGTTTTAGCACGAGTGGGTGGCAGTTCGAGCCCTATGGGGGGAGAACTAGGATACTCGGGTTGAGTATTATAGCCGTTGAGCGATTTTCCAGTTCGTAGTTTCGATTGTTGTATTTGGATTAGTTGGGCAGATGTTGATCGACAGATCTTTTCTAGAAGTGGGTAGGTTCAGTTCCATGCGCGCTTGATTCTCTAGATTAAGTTTCAATGTGTCCTTGACCATTGGTCGCGGGGTTCATCATTCAGAGGAGGTTCTCTTGAAAGTTTAATTATGTTAGCTGAAATTTAGTGGTTGGACCAATATATCATCAAGTTCACTATATTATATGTTCCTTTGGTCTTTGGGTATGGTTACCCTCAATGATGGAGTGGGAACTTGGTTCATAGTAGAATCAGGTTTTGGTAACCTTCAGGATCACCTTGGAAGTCTTCTCGAGCTACTTGCGTAGTGGTGGAATCCGTTCGGTTTGAATCAAGCATGGGATCTTGTTTCAACTGATCGTGATGATGTTTTCTGTTATTGATTGAGGTGTTATTTTGATTATCTGTGGTATTTCTTCTCTCTTTAGATAAGATTATGGGCTTCCTAAGTATGTGTATGGGTGTATTTCATGTGAGCTGGACAAGATATCATTGGAACACATGGTTTGAATAATGTGCATGGTTCTTTTGGGTTTTAGCTTTCGAATTGGACCAAGATAGAAACCGTTATCCTACTCTTGGGTCATGTGCGGCCATGTTTTCGTAAAATTTTGCTTTGGTAGCAGCTTTTTGTTGCTCAGTTGGTGTTGTAAAGGAGTCGGTTACATCCCTTTAAGGCAATGGAATGAGGTGGGTATCTTTAGGCCCAGAGAGTTGGGCGAATGATGCGATGACGAAAAGGTCGATGTGATATTGGGAGCATTCCGATGTGGGATGAGGGTCAGGGACGGCATTCCAGACTCATGTTGTGGGCTTGGAGGCAATCCAGATCTATGCTAAGGACCTTGCAGAGGTATTCCAGTCATAGGTTGTGGGCCTAGTGAATATGATTGTTCATTTTTCCGCTTGTGTTACTTTTGGTGTTGACGCACTGATAGGAGTCGGGCGAGTCACAAATATGTTGGTTAGATAAGCGGATCTATAAGGGTTGTGGGGAGTGTCAGCCAGGTATCAGAAAGTCTCTATGGGAAGCATGCATTATAATTCTGGTTGTTCACAAGCTGTTGTTAGGGTTTTGAATTTTCAAGTTGGAAATTTATTATGAGGTTGAAAGTCATAAAGTTCTTTATGAATGTCTCATGTGGTTGTTCCGATGGGGGTACACATGATCCGATAAGATTTGGATGTAACATGGAAGTTCTGGGTTTGATCATCTTTTCTCGGCGAAGCAATGATTGGTAATGGCATAACATAGAGTCAAGGGTTGTTAAGGTTTTGGTACATCATATGGTTTGGTTTTGGTTGAAGTTCGTGGTCGGTATGTTTTGAGGATCATTTATGCTTGTCTTCGGTAGTGTCCCCAGTTGGGGACTAAGGGTATATTCAAATGGATGCTCATCTGTTTTAGGGAAGGTTCTGTGAGAAGATATTATGAGTGGCCATTTTCGAGTAGGCTTTTGGGGGAAACTCGCGTTGGGAATCACGAGTGTATCTATGAAGGTCTGTATCAAGAGAGATGTGGGTTAAGAAACTCATAGGTTAAGGCATCAACTGGAGGGTTCAGGATTTAGCTTATGTGTCTATGCTCTAGGATGGTTCTTCCTTTGTGAAGGTCGGGCAAGTGATGAGGTTTCAAGCTTATAACGGAAGTGCATCGGTATGAAAGTTAAGGAAGTTAATATTTTGTATCTCATTGTGTTCATGGAATTGTTATCATTAAGATTTGAGGGGATAGTTTGATGGATAAGTACCTTATATTTAGCATTGGTTCGGTATAGGCGGTCTGTCAGGGAGTCAGATCACTTCCAGACTTCATGATTCAGATAAAGTAGGTTGAGTTTTTGCATGGGGTTGTGGATTCGTCTTCTTCGAGTGGAAAATCTTGTTCAAATCAGTTTCGTTGGGAAGGTAATGGTATGTTCAAGGTTATGGTTATGTCCCTCAGGTTTCGAGCATGCTGGGGATGGTAAGGATGGATTTCGAGGACGAAATCTAATTTTAGTGGTGGAGAGTTGTAACGCCCTGTCCACAATTATTTCATTTTGGGTGCGGGTGATATAATTTAAGTGATCCGAGTGTTTGATGGTATTTTGGAGCGCAAGGGCATAATAGTAATTTTTTAACTAGGTTCTTTATGAATTTTGGTTTTGGTTTGGGGAATTTTAAGGCTATGATGGGTTGCTAGAAGTGTAGGGATTGTCGTCACCTTTCCGTGGGTATAAAGTTCATTGGAAACGGACATAGAATGAAGAAGTTATGACCTTCAGAAGAAATTAGGGTTTTCAGGAAAAAGCGTAGTACGCGGGGCATACATGGAGGGTACACATGGCGTTCTCATGCCAACGGACTTATGCGGGGCTTACCTTGGCGTACGCAAAACGTACTCAACAGACTTGGTCTCAAAGCTTCGGCCTCGTACGTTGGGCATATAAGGAGTACGCTGGGCATACTAGGAGTATGCTAAGTGTACGAGGAGTGTCTAAACCCTAAATTTTGATCATGTGTACCGAATTTAAATATCCTTATTCCTTAGGGGTGGCCTCCTTTTCAGCTTCTAAAGCCCCAAAACCATAAAAAGTGAGTCTTAGCCTCCATTGTTGGGTGTTTAAGCATTTGGTTAGAATTTGGGGTTCATTTTATGGATCTAGAATAAGAAGGAGAAGCTTGAAGACTTATTGTTTGAAAGAAAGCTTTGAGATCCAACATTTGCATCTCTTTTTGGTATCTTGGGAGGTATAAAGTCCAAACATTGCCTTTACATTTCAAGGATCTCCTTCTTTGTTCATTTTTGGTCATTTTGATACTTTTGGTTGATGATTAGGAGTTAAAGTCATTTTTTAGGCTTGAAATTATTGATCTGGATATATAATGGATTCTTTGGGCATAAAGGTGCAAACTTTATGGTGGTTTTGGTTCCATGCATGTATTAAGTCCTGTATTAAGCTTTTTTGAGCTCTAGAGTCCCATTTAGCCATGCATGGATATAAAGTTGGTACCTTTATGTGATTAGGCACCTTAGGAAAGTTAGATCTGTGATTGGATCCAAGTCTTAATGGATTAAGTGATGAATTTAGGAAGGTGGCCATTGTTGGTGAGTACGTTGGGTGTAGAAGTATGTAAACTATGTGTACAAGCCTCCCATGTTGTTCGCTGAGCATACAGGCTAAGTATGCCTCGTGTACTCAGCAAACTTGGGCTTTTTGTGTTTTGGGCTTCAGTTTGGGTTTGGTTGTGTTGGGTATCTAGATTTTTATGGTTGGGCTGTTGTGACTTGTTGGACTTATGGAAAAGGCCCATGAAAGGAATTGGGTCCATTTTGGAAAATTGGGCCATATTTGGGCCTTAGATGTTTATTTTGGATTTTGAGCCTTGAGTCATCTAGTTTGGGCCTTGGCTTTGGGCCAAGATTGATGAAGGGTAAAAATGTCTTTTAACCTAATTTGGACTCATAGTGTGAGTCAAGGGCTATATGTTGATGGTTTGTATTTGTGGTATCTGATAGCGCATGGATTTTAGCGGATTTGTAGTCAAAGATTATTCGTGGGATCAGCAGATGATGCGGTGTTGTCTTGATGTTGACGGTTAATGGATATGTCAGCCATCATTCAGGGATCATCTGCATGATTCAACAGTGTGAGGTGGGTTTTCCTCACTGCACTTATGGGTCGAAGGCACCAAAGACGGCCCATTGGTTGATATCTTGTTATTCACCGATAGGCTGAGTATGGAATAGATCTGCATGATTATGCTAGTTGCCATTATGTCACTATGGTAGATCTGTAGGACTACCTACGATTCTATCCACATGGTTATCTATATATGTTTGTTATCTATTTGCATATTGTCTTAGATTGATTTGTACGGCTTCGTGTCGTAGCCAGCAAACCCTGGAGCATTCTAGATATGAAATGAGGGGAGGGTAGGGCATGCCAGACTTATACTGAGGGCTCAGTAGCAATCTAGATGCGAGCTGAGGACCCAGTGGTATGCCAGCCTCGTACTGAGTGCTTAAGGGTACTGGAGCAATGAAAGACCCTGTATAATGGTTTGGTCTAGGCATACTAGTTAGTGGTAGTGATTGTGTAGGAAACACCGATTTTGTCCAGTTTACGGTTGTTATGTGTTTACGGCCGTAAACTCCTTACGGCCGTCAACACCTCACGGTTGTAAGTCGGTTGTAAGTCAGGTCTATAAATAGCGCATTGTGTCAGACTTTAAAGGTTGTTGATGCCATCGTGTTTTCTCCAAGTTGTATCTGAGGTTTTATTGCTTTAAGGCGTATGTAAGCTTGGTTCATTTGTTATTTGCTCATTGTTTCATCTTTTGCTTCTGTTATTTGTCTTTGATCATTGGTAGATCCGTTTTCGGGCTTTACAATTGGTATCTGAGCGAGACTAGTGTCAAAGACGTCCTACAGTTGCGATTTTGCTCAAAACGATATTCACAGCGAAAGAAGGGTTTTATTCCAGTCGAATTTCGTGTGTTAAGAAGTTCGCGGTCTTAGCTTACGGCCGTAAACACCAATTTCACGGCCGCAAGCAATTCAAGGCTCAATCACCGCAAACGATTTTCTTCTCTAGTAAATCGAGTTCCTGATTTAAGGCTTAAATGATCATATTTCACTGCATTTAATTCTTAAAAATAAAATAAACTTTTAACAGAAAATCATTGGCCGTAAATCGATTATCTGATAATCGATTTTAGATAAATTGTGTCTTTAATTTTCTGTTTCAGAATTCGAAAAAATTCACGGGCTGTAAACAAGGAGTTTACGGTCGTAAACATCCCTCGGTAGTAAACTTGTCTTGAAGCTTAATTAATTAATTTTCGGAATTCACAATAAACAATAAACTTTAAAAAAAAATAATTAAATCCTTTTCAAATCGAAAATTAAGTTTTATTTAATAATTAATTAACTTTAATTTAAATAAAAAAAAATGGAATCACAAAATCCTAATCAATCTCAAGAACTCGATGCTGTGATGGGAGCAACCACGCGCATTCCAAGACTCATGTCCGCTGATGGTTTCCTCGAGTGGAAATACAGGATTGAAAAGTATATAAAAATGAAGGATTTCAAAGTCTGGAAATGCATAATAAAGGACCCGATCAGAATCACCACTACAGTCGCAGGACATGTGGTGGATAAAAAAATCGAAAATTATACCCATGAAGATTTCGAGACCATCGAGGAAAAAGAGAAGGAATTGGCCATTTTAACTATGGCTCTCTCGCCGGACATTGCACAAGGTTTCAGGGAATACACTTCTGCTAAAGCATTGTGAAAGGCGCTGATTGAGGTGTATGAGGGAAACGAGGACATGCGAGAAAGTCGCCAAGACATGTTAAGGCAACGGTTTAACATGCTCAACTATGTGCCCGGAGAGACTCTTGAAGCCCAGCTGCAGCGATTTACAACTCTCAACACATAAATGACTGTAGCAGGGATCTTCTATACAAAGTCTGAGATTAACAAGAAGCTACTGAATGCTCTCCCAAAATCTTGGGACATGAATGTGGCTATAATTAAAAAGACTAAAGATCTCAATCGCCTTACCCTAGCTGAAGTGATGGCTGTCATCAAAGCATGTGATATTGATGACAAGCAAAGAGAGATAAATCATGTCAGCTCATACTCGACTGAAAACCTTGGCATCTCATCTAATAATGCGCTCTCTTCATTTTCTTATTCATCTGCAGGCTTATCCTTCAATGCACCTTCTCAGACTCAGATGCTCTCTCATCCATCTGCTCCCTCTGCCTCAGCTATGCCCCAATCATAGAACCAATCATTATTGATAGCTCCTTCAAATGTGGCTTTTTCTTCAAAGGGAAAGGAGCTTGATGAAAACATTGTCTTTGCTGCAGGGCTAGTCAATTGCTACAATGCACTTGTAGCTGGGGAGCTTCCTCCTCAATTGTCGTTTGCAGATCTTGTTCAAATCCATCCGGAGGACGTTGAGGAGATGGACATCACATGGCAAATTGCCATGGCAGTCTTCAGGGCAAAACAGTTTGCCAAAAAGACAGGAAACAATAATTGGGAAATGAGCGCTGATAGGAAGGTTGGGTTCAATAAAGGAAAGCTTCGGTGCTTCAACTGCCACGAGCCAGGGCATTTTGCTCGTGATTGTCCTCATCCCAATAGAAGACTTAATAATGACAGAACAATTGTTACAGTGGGAAACAACCGAAGCAGTGGGCAACCGAACAATGAGAAGGCTATGGTTGCACAATCGTTTGACTGGGAAGATCAAATACAAGCTCTCAACATCTCTGGACCAGAAAATGCTCACCTGGCACAGGTAAGGGATGATACACCAACAAGGATTGTTGCAGCTGAGGACATCATGATGAAGCTTCATTTTGCCTTGATGGTATCCTCTTCCAATGAACCCAACTCATCCAAGGTAAGTCTCCCATCATGTTCTCAGGCTTGTATTGATTATGTGAAAACCCTACATGATAAAATTGAAAATTTAAAAAGCAAACTAGAATAAAAAATAAAGGACGTAGAAGACCTTAGATATGAAGGATATCAACATAGGAAAGGTCAGAAACCTCTTAAGGCTCAACTAGAATAAAAAATAAAGGACTTTAGAAAACTACAGGAGGACTACAGTAATAAATGTGAAAACTATGATTATGTAGTAAAACAAAACGCAAAACTAGTGGCTGAAATTGAATCCTTAAGTGGCCAATTTGAAACTGCCAAGCTTGATGTTCGGAAATATGATCATTCAAGTGAGGTAGTTGCAAATATGATAGATCACAGCATGAAATTTAAGAGAAATCAATCAAAAGGTCTAGGATATAATAATGTGCCACCTCCCTTTAATCATTCATATCTACATAAGCCACTGTCCAAGGAAGAAATTGCTAATGAATCTTCTATGGTTTATGGCAAATCTTATGGTTTTGTTTCAGGAGGATTTGTTAATGTTGAAAGTACTAACATTTCTACTTCTCCTGTAGATCAATCCTTGAATCAGTCACAGCATGAAGTTAAAGGATCTGTGTCTGAACATAAAACTGAGTCCGAACTTGATGTTTTAGTTTTAAACAAAGACAATTCTTTTTCAAATGTTTTGAGTGACAATAGGTCTTGTGGTGTTTTTGACTCGTCTGATACTTTTTTTATTTCTTCTGATACAGTAGTTGTTACTTCTGATACTGTTTTGAGTGCTTCTAATATGTCTGATAAATTTTTGAACAATTTGGTTGACCATTTGAATGTTTGTGATAAAAATGTTGAGACACCACTAGTTTCACAACCCTCCACCAGTATAGCACCCTCACTTGCCTCACAACTTAATAATGTTGCTTGTTCTTGTGAGAAAAGCAAGGGTGTTGGTAGGGAAAACAAATCTAATCAATGTAGTACTAGTTCTAACAATAACAAGCAGATTTGTTTTAATTGTGGTACTAGTGGTCATATTGCTAGAAATTGTCTTAATCAAATGTTTGTAAGGTATAATCTTCCAAGAGGGGAGAACGAGTTCATAGGAAGGTCCTGAAATAGAAACTCCTCTAGAAGTCGTTCTCGAAATGATGATTGGGCAGATGAACGAAATACAAAACGGGATGTTTTTCACAGACATAAAAAGGTTTTTAATCACCATATCCCAAGCAGTCTGCCGAAAAGGAGCATAGCCTCGCCAAGGTCAAGCTCATCACAAAGGAGTAGTGAGTCTTCAACCAAATCTAGTAGAAGTCACACATGCTCTAAACAGACTGTCAAGCATACAATGACCAAGTCACCTGGGACATTTAGAAAACCTAATTATAAATGGAGGCCCAAACCTGCTCCCAGTACATCATCTGTGTCCTCAGAGAAGTTTAAGTGTAATAAATCTGAAAAGGCATCGGGATCACCCAGGAAGATCATGACCTAGGTGCCCAAATCTAATTAAACCCGCACATTTTGCAGGGATAGTTGCGGGGAAATGTCGTCACACCCTGGTTTGTCGACAGTGGCTGTTCCCGCCATATGACAGGAGATATCGCCCAACTGCACAACATTCAATCATTTAATAGGGGATATGTCTCCTTTGTGGGTGGAGATGGTGGTAAAATCACTCGAAGGGGAACCGTGGCAAATGGAGTTCTATGTTTCGAAAACGTGAATTTCGCTCCCGAGTTGAAGCACAGTCTGTTTAGCGTTTCTCAGATCTGTGACAAGGGCTATTCTACACATTTCACTGAAAAGGAATGCATGATCTTAAAGCCAGGCTATGTCATTCCAGAAGAATGGATTCTCGTAAAATCAAAAAAGGATGGGAACGCCAATATCATTGATATGAATAGCAATCTCCTAGAACAAGTTACTTGTTTATTCTCCAAAATCTCCGAGCAAACTGCAATGCTGTGGCACCGAAGATTAGGTCATGCCAACGCCAAGAATCTAAACTGTCTTGCAAAGAATGAGATGGTCTGTGGGTTGCCCATCAAGGACTTTATTACGTTTGAAAAGTGTGTGTCGTGCGCTCAAGGAAAGCATCATCGAAAGCCGCACTTGCCAAAACAGGTTAACTCAATCAGTCAGGTTCTTCTATTACTTCACATGGATTTGTTTGGTCCAGTGAACGTGCTAAGCATCAACAGAAGTTCTTACTGTTTAGTTGTGATTGATGATTTCTCTCGATTTATGTGGGTTTTCTTTCGATCCAACAAAGCTGGCGTCACTGAATTGATCAAGAAGTTCATTGTACTTGTTGAGAATCAAACTAATCATAGGGCCAAGGCGCTTCGTACCGATAATGGAACAAAGTTTAAGAATACTGTTCTCAATCACCTCTGCGCTGAAAAGGGTATCCTGCGTCAATTTAGTTCAGCTCATACACCTCAACAAAATGGTGTTGCTGAAAGGCGGAATAGAACACTCAAAGACGCTGCAAGAACGATGATGTGTGACTCAAAGCTGCCTGTTTTCTTTTGGGCGGTGGCGATAAACACTGCCTGTTATGTTCAGAATCGAGTGCTTATCAACAAAGCTCAAATGAAAACTCCATATGAAATTTACTATGGACACAAGCTGTCAGTCAGTCATTTCCGAGTATTTGGCTGTCCTTGCACCCTTCTTCACCTAGATGCCAACTGGAAGTTTAATGCCAAAGCCCATGGCTGCTATTTTGTAGGGTATGCTGCTCGCACCGCTTATAGAGTCTTCAATAGGAAAACCAAACAGATTGTGGAATCCTATGACGTGCGTTGGTTGGAAGTGTTGGGTTTTGAGCATTCTTACACTCCTATGGTGTACATGCAACCCTATAAACCTTGGATCTATGTTTTCTCTTTTTGTAACAGCCCGGATCTCCAGGTATTTTATTGTTTTAATATTTTGAGTTTTGAGAAGGGACTCGGCGAGTTGGAGCTCAGACTCGCCGAGTAGGGTCGCGATTCTAGACGCGGGATTCGTTCGGACTCGGCGAGTCCAGGATATGGACTCGGCGAGTCCATGCTGTTTAATCAAACCCTAATTTCTCGGGTTTGGGACCTATTTAAATGGCCTTATGGCCGTCATTTGCATCCATCAGTCCATAGAGAGAAACCCTAAAAGTGCTTTAGCGATTTGAGAGTGAAAGGAGGCATTTCTTGACATTTGTGTGTTGTTTAGCAAAGAAGAAGGAGGCTCTAGCCAAGAGGAGGCAAAGGGGGCTGCTATTTGGTGGATTGGAAGCTTGACCCTTCAATCTAAAGGTATAATTTCGACTCATCTCCTGTTTTGTGAATTATAACCGATTTTAGGGTTTCTTGTGGCCTTGTTGAGTTGATTTGATGGCCAAATAGTCCCATGCTAGTGATGAGACTTCGGATCTGGATCCATAGAGGTCCAGAGAGTCTCATTCTTCAAGCTTTATAGAGAACAATGGAGGTCATGACCTTGTGTAGTGAGATTTGTTGAAGATTCTTCATAATTAGTCATATAGAGGTTGTTAATGCATCAAGGCTAGGACTTTACGTGATGAATCAGTCTAGGAGGGCCAGATCTATGAATTGTTGGAGTAGATCTGACCTTAGAAGCAAGTTTGAGTGATTGCATGGATTGGACTCGCCGAGTCCGATGAGCAGACTCGGCGAGTAGCTTGAAGATTACCTTGGACCGGCCAGAGAGTGGTCCAGACGAGTCAGGAGTTGACCCAGTGAGTCAGGGCGAGTTAGAGAGGATTGTCATGTGATCTGAGTCGAGCTGGGACTCGCCGAGTCGTTCTTGAGACTCGGCGAGTTGAGTCAGGGTGGTCCCGCGATTCTTCCAGGTGGAACTCGTCGAGTCAGGGGAAGTACTCGACGTGTAGAAAGGGAATCCTAGAGAGTTGGTGAGAACGTCTAGACTCGCCGAGTTGCCGCGGGCACTCGCCGAGTCCGGTCAAAGTTGACCGTTGACCGTTGACCGTTGACCTGTGTTGACTTCTTAGGGATAGTCAACCTTAGAGATAAAAGTGTTAATTAGAGTCTTGTGATGTTATAGGAGGAGTAGAGCTCGGAGGATCGAGTACGAGGGATTTCCAGAGATCGTGAGATACTGAGACACGCGAGGTGAGTCTTCTCACTATACTTTACCTTGAGTAGGTAACCAGAGTCATGTGATAGAGTATGTGTATGTTATGTGTATGCTATGTGTTGTACTACATGATGTCTATGTGATTTATGTTGTGCATGCTTATAGAGTTGGAACCGGAAGGTTCCTAGAGTTAGAACCTGAGGGTTCACAGAGTTGGGTGCACGGACCCATAGAGTTATGGCCTCGAGTGGCTAATATGTGTTTTATGTGTGGTATTTTGGGGAACTCACTAAGCTTTGTGCTTACAGTGTTAGTGTTCTTGTTTCAGGTACTAGCGATGACCGTGGGAAGGCGCCGGCTTGATCTGTACACACATAGAGGAATTCGATATAATTATGTGATCTTGGGACTTGTATGATACATATTGGAATTTGAAATTTGATGTTTTATGAAATGAAGAGAGAAATGTTTTTATAAATTGTGAAAAAAATAAATTTTAAAATTTTCAGTGTTACAAGTTGGTATCAGAGCCTTGGTTTGAGGGATTCGAGTACACCTTCGGGCGTATTTGAACTCAAACTGGGGATTTTAGATGTATTTTCAAAAAGAGTAAAAGATTTTCGAAAAACGCAGAGCAAGAGATGTGTGTACGATCAGTCAGCGCCCGAACAGTGATTTCCCAAAAATACCTTTATATATTATGTGATATTGATATTGATATGATGTATCCGCATGCTAGAGTAGGCTAGGTATTGCTATTAGGACTAGAGTGGCCTGATGTGTGATGCCTTAGCCTAGAGAGGGGTGAGCTGCTATGAGATGCTTGAGAGTGAGTAGGTAGCAGCAAGGGACTTATGAGAAATCTATTAGAGAGTAGTCTATGCATGATAAAGTACTTGAGACCTGGGATCCAAAGAGAAGGACTTGGAGTGTATTCTGGTGCGGTGCGGACAGTAGTATTGGGCCCGTACTACTGGAAGCACCGGAGCAGTGTGCAGCCTAAGTCAGAATCTTTGGAATGCCAAGAATCAAGGAGAAAAGAGTTGTCGAGTGTGAGCATACTCGTGTGGATTCTAATTTATCGTATGTTGTATTTCAGAGGTAGATCATGGTGAGGACACGTTTGATGCCCGAGAGCAGTGGTACCAGTGAGGAGGAGATCCGCCGGATCATTCAGGAGGAGGTGGCTGCGGCCATCAGGGCAGAGATACCGGAGATGTTTGGGTCTATAAAGACCACCTTGATTGAGACGTTTGATGAGCGTTATGCCGCTCTTTCTGAGGCTGCTGCTGCAGCGGCTACCGCAGCGATTGCTGCTGCGAGGCCGCAGGGTGGGGATGCGTTGCTGTTCCGTGAGTTCAGCAACACAAAACCACCAGAGTTTGATGGTACTCAGGATCCGGTGGCAGCTATGAGGTGGATATCTGATATTGAGGGGTGTTTCTTCACTTGCTCGTCTCCTGAGCATTTGAAGGTACGGTTCGCGCTGAACCAGCTTCGCTTGGGAGCGAAGGACTGGTGGAAGTTTGTGACAGCGCATTATTCGCCTGCTGAGCTTTCTGCGGTGACCTGGGAGAGGTTCACCACTATGTTTCGGGATGAGTACGTTCCCCAGGTGGAGAGGGAGCGTTTAGCACAGGAGTTTCTGACCCTCAAGCAGGGTACTGAGTCTGTTACAGCGATCACGAGGATGTTCCACGAGAGGGCGATGTTCTGCCCTGAGCACGTGTCCACTGAGCAGGCACGTATGAGCCGCTACTTGAGCATCTTGAGGAGGGATATTCGGGAGTTCGCTGCGAACTCCTCGTACCGGACATTTGCCGAGCTTCAGGAAAATGCCCGGAAGAGGGAGATTGAGCTTGAGACCCAGGCCAGGGAGGAGGCAGAGTCTCAGGGGAGGGATCGGCGACCGGCGTTGTCGCAGCCGGCCGCCAAGCGGGCCAAGCCTGCTGATCCCAGACCAGGGAGCCAGAAGGGCCGCACTTGCGGAAAGTGCGGCAAGGGTCATGACGGAGTCTGCTGAGCAGGGTCTTGCTACAAATGTGGTAAGGAGGGGCACATGGCCAAGGACTGCCCCAAGGGGTTTGCAGTGTGCTTTCACTGCAACCAGACCGGACACCGGAAGGCCGAGTGTCCGCAGTTGCGCGGAGCATCTCAGGGGTCTGCTCCTGCCGCCACCAGAGTTACAAAGAGTCGGCCTGTGAAGGCCGAGACGCCGAGAGCTCGAGGGAGAGCCTTCCAGCTGACTGCGGAGGAGGTCCGCGCTGCGCCCGATGTTGTGGCTGGTATGTTTCCTTTCGTGTATTTATTTTGACATATGATGTTATGCTTATAATATGTTATGTGTAGGTACTTTTCTTGTGAATTCCGTACCTGCTTTAGTGTTATTTGACTCGGGTGCGAGTCGGTCTTTTGTATCTTTGGCCTTTAGCCAGCATATCAGTGCTAGTCGTGAGGCACTGAGTCGGCCTCTGAGAGTCTCCATAGCTGATGATAGAGTGATTTGTGCCACAGAGGTTTTCTAGGGATGTGTGTTAGAGATCTTCGGGATTGAGTTTCCGATTGATCTGATTCCTATTGCGATGGGCGATGTTTGTGTCATTGTGGGCATGGACTGGTTGAGCCGATTCGGCGCGATTATCGAGTGTGAGCGTCAGCTGGTGACTATACGAGACCCTAGTGGGGGAGTTCTTTCGGTGTACGGTGAGGGTACACGTTCGGGATCAGCCTTTTGTTCGGCCGCCAGGGCGAGGCAGTGTCTACAGCAGGGCTGTAAGGGTTTTGTGGCGTATGTGATGGATACGCGAGCGACTTCCGAGAGACCGAGTTCAGTTGGGGAGGTACCGGTGGTATGTGAGTTTCCAGATGTCTTTCCCGAGGAGCTGCCGGGAGTACCTCCTGTGAGGCAAGTAGAGTTTGGTATTGATCTGGTTCCGGGAGCTGCGCCTATAGCTAAGGTGCCTTATCGTCTTGCACCTCCAGAGATGCAAGAGTTATCCTCGCAGCTTCAGGAGTTGCTGGGGAAGGGATTTATTCGGCCGAGCAGCTCGCCGTGGGGAGCACCTATTCTGTTTGTCAAGAAGAAGGATGGTTCACACCGGATGTGTATTGATTACCGGGAGTTGAACAAGCTGACGGTCAAGAACCGTTACCCGTTGCCGAGAATCGACGATCTATTTGATCAGTGGCAGGGAGCATCTTGGTTTTCCAAGATCGATTTGAGGTCGGGATATCATCAGGTGAGGGTGCGAGACGGGGACGTCCAGAAGACAGCTTTCAGGACGCGTTATGGGCATTATGAGTTTGTGGTGATGCCTTTTGGGCTCACCAATGCCCCGGCGGTGTTCATGGATCTCATGAACAGGGTATGTAGGCCGATGTTGGATCGGTCGGTGATTGTATTTATCGATGATATTCTGGTGTATTCGAGATCTAGGGAGCAGCATGAGGAACATTTGAGGGAGGTCCTTGGGGTACTGAGATCGGAGAAGCTTTATGCAAAGTTATCCAAGTGTGATTTCTGGTTACGGGAGGTCCAGTTCCTAGGACATCTCGTTAACCAGGAAGGGATTCTGGTCGATCCGGCCAAGGTTGAGGCGGTGATGGGTTGGGAGGTGCCAAAGTCACCCTCTGAGATCAGGAGCTTCCTTGGATTAGCAGGGTATTATCGGAGATTTATCAAGGATTTCTCCAAGATCGCAGTGCCGCTCACCAGGTTGACCCGGAAGGGTGTTGCATTCTCATGGGGTCCCGAGCAGCAGACCTCCTTTGAGACACTTCGCCAGAGGTTGTGCGAAGCCCCGGTATTAGCTCTCCCGGAAGGGATGGAGGATTTTGTAGTATATTGTGATGCATCGATTTTGGGGTTGGGTGCGGTGTTGATGCAGAGGGGTCATGTGATAGCATATGCATCGAGGCAGCTGAAGCCTCATGAGACAAGATATCCCACGCATGATCTAGAGTTGGGGGCAGTAGTGTTCGCCCTCAAGAGTTGGCGCCACTACTTATATGGGGTTCGATGTACGATATACACGGACCATAAGAGCTTGAAGTACTTGATGGATCAGCCCAATCTAAACATGCGTCAGAGGAGGTGGTTAGATGTGGTCAAGGATTATGATTGTGAGATCCTGTACCACCCGGGCAAGGCCAACGTGGTGGCCGATGCGTTGAGCCGCAAGACGGAGAGCACTCCATTGCGAGATGTATGTTTGAGATTGACCATGATAGCTCCGGTATTGGATGCCATTCGTGGGGCACAGGCCGAGGCTGTGCAGCCGGAGATGCAGAAGAGGGAACGGGTCGTTGGTTTGGTTTCAGAATTCGTTACGGATGGGCGAGGGCTTATGACTTTTCAGGGTCGGATTTGGGTACCGTTCGTGGGTGGTACGCGCACTTCCTTGATGGAGGAGGCTCATCGGTCGAAATTTTCGATCCATCCGGGGGCTACGAAGATGTATTTGGATTTGAGGAAAGAGTATTGGTGGCCCTGTATGAAGAGGGACGTCGCGTGGTTCGTTGAGAGGTGCTTGACCTGCCGTAGAGTTAAGGCCGAGCACCAGAGACCGCATGGCAAGTTGCAGCCATTGGAGGTTCCCGAATGGAAATGGGAACAGATCACTATGGATTTCATCACCAAATTGCCGAGAACTGCCAGGGGAGTTGATGCAATTTGGGTGATTGTGGATAGGTTGACGAAGAGCGCTCACTTCCTTGCCATCAGTGAGAGTTCTTCAGCAGAGAAGTTGGCAGAGTTATATGTGAGAGAAGTGGTATCTCGGCATGGAGTGCCGATCTCGATTGTTTCAGACCGTGATGTGCGCTTTACTTCCAGATTCTGGAAGAAATTTCATGAGGAGTTGGGTACTAGATTGCATTTTAGTACCGCATATCATCCCCAGACAGACGGTCAGAGTGAGCGGACGATTCAGACGCTTGAGGACATGCTTCGAGCATGTGTGTTGGATTTTGGGGGTAGCTGGGATGCGTATCTACCCTTGGCAGAGTTTTCCTACAACAACAGCCATCATTCGAGCATTGGTATGCCACCCTTTGAACTGTTGTATGGTAGGAGGTGTCGGACCCCCATTTGCTGGGGAGAGGTCGGGCAGAGAGTGATGGGCAGTACCGAGATCGTGCTTCAGACGACAGAGCAGATTCAGCAGGTCAGACAGAGGTTGTTGACCGCCCAGAGTCGACAGAAGAGTTATGCAGATAGACGCCGGTCCGAGCTTGAGTTTCAGGTCGGTGACTTCGTTCTCCTGAAGGTCTCTCCTTGGAAAGGGATGATTCGATTCAGGAAGAGGGGCAAGTTGGGGCCCCGGTATATTGGGCCATTTCGCGTGATTGCGAGGGTAGGCCGGGTAGCCTATCGTTTGGAATTGCCAGCAGAGTTGGGGCAAATCCACGACACTTTCCATGTATCGCAATTGAGGAAATGTATTGCCGATGAGTCGGCAGTAGTTCCATTAGAGGATATTCAGGTAGATGCGAGCCTGAATTACGCCGAGAGACCAGTAGCCATCAGAGATCGGAAGATCAAAGTTCTGAGGAACAAGGAGGTACCTTTGGTGTTGGTTCAGTGGCAACACCGGAAGGGATCAGAGATGACCTGGGAGCCGGAGCGCGAGATGCGGGCTCAGCATCTGGAGCTATTTTAGAGCGAGACTTCGAGGGCGAAGTCTAATCCTAGTGGGGGAGAATTGTAACAGCCCGGATCTCCAGGTATTTTATTGTTTTAATATTTTGAGTTTTGAGAAGGGACTCGGCGAGTTGGAGCTCAGACTCGCCGAGTACGGTCGCGATTCTGGACGCGGGATTCGTTCGGACTCGGCGAGTCCAGGATATGGACTCGGCGAGTCCACGCTGTTTAATGAAACCCTAATTTCTCGGGTTTGGGACCTATTTAAATGGCCTTATGGCCGTCATTTGCATCCATCAGTCCATAGAGAGAAACCCTAAAAGTGCTTTAGCGATTTGAGAGTGAAAGGAGGCATTTCTTGACATTTGTGTGTTGTTTAGCAAAGAAGAAGGAGGCTCTAGCCAAGAGGAGGCAAAGGGGGCTGCTATTTGGTGGATTGGAAGCTTGACCCTTCAATCTAAAGGTATAATTTCGACTCATCTCCTGTTTTGTGAATTATAACCGATTTTAGGGTTTCTTGTGGCCTTGTTGAGTTGATTTGATGGCCAAATAGTCCCATGCTAGTGATGAGACTTCGGATCTGGATCCATAGAGGTCCAGAGAGTCTCATTCTTCAAGCTTTATAGAGAACAATGGAGGTCATGACCTTGTGTAGTGAGATTTGTTGAAGATTCTTCATAATTAGTCATATAGAGGTTGTTAATGCATCAAGGCTAGGACTTTACGTGATGAATCAGTCTAGGAGGGCCAGATCTATGAATTGTTGGAGTAGATCTGACCTTAGAAGCAAGTTTGAGTGATTGCATGGATTGGACTCGCCGAGTCCGATGAGCAGACTCGGCGAGTAGCTTGAAGATTACCTTGGACCGGCCAGAGAGTGGTCCAGACGAGTCAGGAGTTGACCCAGTGAGTCAGGGCGAGTTAGAGAGGATTGTCATGTGATCTGAGTCGAGCTGGGACTCGCCGAGTCGTTCTTGAGACTCGGCGAGTTGAGTCAGGGTGGTCCCGCGATTCTTCCAGGTGGAACTCGTCGAGTCAGGGGAAGTACTCGACGTGTAGAAAGGGAATCCTAGAGAGTTGGTGAGAACGTCTAGACTCGCCGAGTTGCCGCGGGCACTCGCCGAGTCCGGTCAAAGTTGACCGTTGACCGTTGACCGTTGACCTGTGTTGACTTCTTAGGGATAGTCAACCTTAGAGATAAAAGTGTTAATTAGAGTCTTGTGATGTTATAGGAGGAGTAGAGCTCGGAGGATCGAGTACGAGGGATTTCCAGAGATCGTGAGATACTGAGACACGCGAGGTGAGTCTTCTCACTATACTTTACCTTGAGTAGGTAACCAGAGTCATGTGATAGAGTATGTGTATGTTATGTGTATGCTATGTGTTGTACTACATGATGTCTATGTGATTTATGTTGTGCATGCTTATAGAGTTGGAACCGGAAGGTTCCTAGAGTTAGAACCTGAGGGTTCACAGAGTTGGGTGCACGGACCCATAGAGTTATGGCCTCGAGTGGCTAATATGTGTTTTATGTGTGGTATTTTGGGGAACTCACTAAGCTTTGTGCTTACAGTGTTAGTGTTGTTGTTTCAGGTACTAGCGAAGACCGTGGGAAGGCGCCGGCTTGATCTGTACACTCATAGAGGAATTCGATATAATTATGTGATCTTGGGACTTGTATGATACATATTGGAATTTGAAATTTGATGTTTTATGAAATGAAGAGAGAAATGTTTTTATAAATTGTGAAAAAAATAAATTTTAAAATTTTCAGTGTTACACTTTTGATGTAGCTTGATGTCTTCAAGCTTTAAGAGCTTAGCCCCAATAGTGTGGAAGCCTCAAATGGAATCACAAATCACCAAAACACCTTGGAAGACTTTAGAGAATATGGATACTTGGTTCTCTCTAGTGAAATTGGCTAGCCCTTCTTAGTGTACCACACTAGTGCTAATTTCACCAACCAAGGACATCTTTATATAGTGTGGAGGATTAGGGTTAAACCCTAATACCCATGACCTTTCACTTCCTAGGATCCATGGGTTAAACACTCCATGGACTATCCATGAAAGCTTAGCCCAACCTAAATGAACTTGGCCCATTCCATATATATAAGAGTCCATATTTAATTAGTTCCTTTTGATCACTTAATTAATTATAAATTAATTCTTGATCAATACTAATTAAATAATATGATTCCATATTAATATATTAGAACTTATATTATATTAATATTAATCATCAACATACTATTCTCAAAAGATTATCCATATAAATTGTGTCGGTGAAGTGTAACCCAAATGGACCATGCCCGGTCGTGTCAAGTACATACCAAATATAGTTATGGACTTAGACATTAATCCAACAGTCTCCCACTTGGATAAGTCTAAAACTATTATTGCGTATGACTTCAAACCTAACTAGCAATCGTAGCTCTTAAAGCCGCTGTCGAACTCTGATCTTGTCAACGAACTTGTCCATTAGATAAGGGATCATATATTCCTCCATTCTAGATATCATATGGACCGAGACATGGATTATAATCATTCTCTCTGTCCATTTGTTGTTTCCCAATTTCCGATTTGTGACGACTGACTAATTGATCAAATCTAATCAGTCCTGTCCTGGCCGAGCACTTCCATTTCTCATCATCAAATCATCGAGGGGCCCACAGATATCGCTTTTATCCCGAAGGTAAAAGGAATGGATAAACTTTGACTCATATGGCTTGTTCTACTATTTGTTGAATCATACACAAAGGCACGTTTTATAACACCGAGTTACCGAATGCGTTTTCATGCAATCAATGTACAACCAACTCATAGTAACAACTCATATCTCTAGGTTTGAAGAATATAAGATATTATCGTCTCATGATCACTCGTGATAAAATCCATGAAGTGATTCCAATGAGCGCGGGTTGAATCCAATACTCAGAACTTATGAGCACTCATGAGTGTTGTAGCCCATTGTCCAACACCTTAGACCTCTACAAGCCAACCCATGACAGTCTTAATTCATATCTACTTCCAACATATGACCGACTGTGGATGGTTTGAATAACTTAGTCATTCCGGAAGAATAACCTAGTTTATTCGGGAAGTGAAAACATGCAAAATGAAACACAAGAATAATTGAATCCAATATGGTATCAAAACCTATGAACATAAATAAAACACCTTTTATTTATCACCATATGATTACACATTATTCATTGTATATTGTTTCAGGTATCAAGTTTATTCTTGAATTTAAAACAATAGTTGTCCCCTGCTCCAAGCATGTACACTATGTTTTCTAAACACTAGTCATGCCATACACCAAGTATGCATACTATGTTTGTATATGATCTTTACTTTGTGAACTAGATCCATTGACCATAACTTCAATGATTCTCTTTTCACACTCCCAAATCCTTACTGCAAATGCAAGAATTCCAAATTCATGCCATTTACTGAAATCTGTTAGATTCTAAACTTATATGCATTGATCTTCTTGTAATGATTATGCACAAAATCAGAAAGACTTGACAACAAACATTACAGAGCATTCCAAAGGAGATCAGTTCCTTGGAAACATCCTTCTTCCATTAAGTTTCCTAATCTTAAACAGATTGAAAATTCTAACTTTGAAACATTTCCAGATTCCATTTTGACTATCACTTCTGAATAAGAGTTGCCTCCTTACAGACTATGTCAATATGGTCCTTCCAGAATTATCACTATACTTCCAACTGTCCTTGAGCACCCAATCTTTGGTAAACCTTAGATTGTCCTCGACAATTGTTTAATCCTTTTAGTCATATCCAGGTCTAAACCTTTTCCCTTCTTAATGCCCTAGGCATTTGGAAAATTTTAGAAAGGATGAATATAACACATGTAATCGATCCTATATCCGAAGCATATGGGACACGATTCATGATGTCTCACATAAAGACCAAACCAGTCTTTTGCTATAACATTTCCATTTCAATTTGCAAAGTTCTCATAATTCAGATTATGAAAAGGGATGCCGTAATCATAATCGAATTTTAGAACGCAAATAATGGACTCATATACAAAATTTGCTTATGTTGAGCCATTCCAACATGAAATTCATATATATCCTTGACTAAATGATTAAAACCTCACGATCTAAGCTTATAGATTTGAGATGAAGTATAATTTCCTCTCCCTTAATTATAGCAAAACAACTTTTCCCAATTGAAACCTTTTGTTTTCTATAATTAACATTGCTAACTTGTTACCTTTATCATAATTATCATGCTCTCACTAACATGATGATTATTCACATAACACTTATGCTCCCACTAGCTTTGACATGTACTCAGAAATCAGCTGACTTTCTTACCAAAGTTCAGATTTCTGATACTAGATTGTTTTGATAAAACTTTATCAAAATCATACACCTTCCCTTAGATAGCACACTTGTGTGTCTAAACAATTATGAAGAGGGATGCCGTAATCATAATGGTTAGACCTTTTTTCCACTTCTCACAAGTCCAAGTTAGTGTGCCGGTAAACCACACATGCTCCACTAACGACTTTGAGAATGCAAATATCACAATTACTATCTAAGCTAAAATGTACTTAGTGAAAGTGTTTCCTCACCATCATTTTCATGAATCGAAGAGAAACCTTATGACACTTATATTTAATGGTGTATGTGTTCTTATCCATGTGAATTATCAAAACCATGGTCGCAAGACAAGGATAATGACAAATCCAAACTCATATGGACTGAACTCAATCTTAAGTTCTTGCCACCTGGCAGCTCAAGGGCCTGCCATTGCTTCCAAGTTGTTGTGCAACAAATTGAGAACTCTAAGAACTCATATGCAAAGCCAACTTTAACAGGAATGGGCACAAAATATGTCAACACGATAGGTTATAAACCTCAAGTCGTGTGCTAGTGAAGAGCTTCAAGTTTATTCTTGATTAGTTCTTGAGACTTTCAAGACCTTTAAGACTCACACTGTCCTCTTGACATATAAGACTTTCTTGTCAAATATTCTAAGGCTAGTGTGGATTCTAACCAAGACAAACACTTCACACAATTGGCCTAAGTTGGTCTTTGTTTTATCCAAAACAACACAACTTACCAATTTCAAATGTACAAGAGTAGAAAACTTTACTCTTACATTTGACAAGTGTTCTAAACCTTCTTTGAGACATGTCACTCAAGTTACAATCTTGGAGTATGACTCTAAGACTTGTATTGGAATGAAGTATGACTCATCTTCTTGATTTAACCACTTCAACAATTCAAGTTCCTCTTCTTAGTCATAAGAATTCACTAAGATTTCCTTGGAGAACTAATTGTGCTATGGTTTCTTGATCATTAAGATGATCAAAAAAACTGATACTAAAGTACTCTCCCATTTTTTAGATTTGAGAAACTTTTATCCTTCTGCCTAAGTTGATTCTTCTTATTCGCTCTACCTTACATTGAAACTTTTCCAATGTCTCAGAATTATACTTTAGTCTGTAAGTATAACCATATTTACTGAACATAAGTAAATCATGACGAATAGTCTTATCAATCTTTTGTGGTGGACTTAATCAGTGCACAAGAATGTGTACTCGATCCCTTAGTCCTTCACTTGGCTCACACATCCATGTGAACAAGTAATTAGTCTTAATTTTTCCAATACTTGAAAGTTCTCATTCATCATGCTATACAACTTGCATGATTCCAAGTTCCGGTCCAATTGAAACTTGGGTGATGAGAATCTTTCCTTATTTGGTAAATTTTGACATTACCACAAATGAAAGAATCAATTTCATATTTCCACTCTTGCTATTAATGGAATCATATAAGCAACAATTTTTCCTCAAATGCCATTGTAAGGATATTTTAAAATAAATAAAATAAAAAATTTTCTTTTATTTTCAAACTTTGCGGAAAAACTTATCCTTACAATCCATATGGAAACTTGTTATTATCTATTCCTAAGCAATATCTTATAACTCCTAAGAAGTAGATCAAGAATCCGATCTTCAAACCATGCAATAGAAATCCATCTACGCGATAAGATTCAACATATTCTTTCTTTAAGTTCCTTTACTTTTCTTTGATTCTTAAAACATCACCATGTGACCCAGTCACATCATGTATCAAGAATCTCATAATGGAAACTTAGCAGAGTTAGATAGTGGACTTTACCTGAAGTAGAGTCAAACTTATTGACTTCAACATCCTTAGGTAAATTTGGCAGATTCGTAACCAATGCCCCTTCCTTTGGCACTATAAACATATGGACCCTTTTGTAATGGTACACGGGACTATCACAGACTTAGCTTTTCTCTTTACCATTTGGTCAACCCAGTTGACTATGGCCGATCCCTTTCCACTGGGAAGAGAGAGCTTTACTGGATATCCAATGTCATCATTGTCAATGTCCATAAAGTTTTAGGAAGTTGATCTTATCAAATAGATAAGATCATTAAGGGTCTTGTCATAGTTCTATTTCATAGGTGTCCCAAAGGAACTCATTATGTGACTTAGAAAGTGATTGAACCACCAACTTTCTCAAGACTTTGACACCCAACTCTCCCGGCTTGTCAATATGTGACTACATCTTCAAGATGTGACCACACCTAGACCTTTCCTTGCCAATAGGGCTTGAGTGACCTTAAACTTTTCAAGAACTTGTGGGTTAGGGAGAATAATTGGAGGAGGTGAATGAAGTATGATTTCCATGGGACATCATCTTCATTTAGGAAAGCTTGTTTCAAGAGATTTGGGAAGATCATAAATGTCTAAACTAGACATCTTTTTGAGAGATATTCAAGATAGTTGATCTTAAGTCCTGAATATGACACCCAATATGAAATATTAAGGCTGGGACCCAACAAACTATTTTATAACTTGGAAGAGGTATGCCGTAATCCAAGTTATAAAATATTTGAAGGTAGGTGAATGACGATTCACCAATTTCCACCAAGATAAACGAAATGTATTATTAGGTTTTAATTGGTTTTGAAACTCCTAGATCTTTGAGATTCATTGAATTGTTCAAAGGCATGTTTCAATCTCGAGTGTGCCCTTCAGGTTTTGTGACTGGGATGCTGAGGATCACAAAACAAGGTGTGAAGTAACCATGCAAATTACTTGGTACCCTTAAGTGTTTACCACTTAATTGATGTGCCGGTTAACCACACACGCTCCATCGATACTATGATAAACATTAAGTTACCCTTTACCTACCTTGTTAAATACGAGTTAGTGTGCCGGTTAACCACACACGCTCCACTAACCGACTTAAACAAAGTGCAAAGTGTAATTTCATGGATTAGCACCTTATTCACATTTTCCTAAGTAACTAAGATTGGGTATTATTAAGAGTTTAGTTACTTAGTATTTATCATTAATACTTTTAATGAAGGGAGAATTATAGTCTCGTCAAACCCGTTCGGCTAACGACCCTCCACCGGTCAAGCAAGCGGTGGGTGAGAGTGGACACCCATTAAGTTGCCATTTTATAGGCAAAAACCTTATACCCACCTTATAGACCGACTTCGTGAATGAGGCGTACTAGCGGTAAGACTGACTTTACTCTTATACATATATATATTATTAACTTATAATATTATAGAGTATAAGGGTTGAATTTTAATTATTGAAAATTCTAAGGGCTAACTTGGAATTAAAGTATTCATAAGTGAAAACTTTTCAAATTCCAAAACTTGAAGGCAAGTTTTGAAACTATTCAAAACTAATTAACTCCATAACTTATGTGTTTAAAGTAGTTTTAATCCAAAAACTCTTCAAGTTCCATAACTTGAGGACAAGTTATGGAAGACTTTAAACTAATAAAAGAATTAACTTTTCTTTATTTTATAACTTATGGAATTAATTAAGGTTACACTTTTTTTTTATTTATTATTTAATGAAGAGACTCTTGGTCCTCCATAACTTGAGGACAAATTATGGAGTCATAACACCATTTAATTAGAACTAGACTCTTCATTTTATAACCTTTGCCAACTTTTATGAGTTTTATGAAACTTAAATGTGACCTTTCATATAACTTGAGGACAAGTTACAAAAACACATTTTAGAATCAACTCTTAGATTAATTTGGATTGAAAACAACTATTTCACTCAACTTTCTATTAATCTAAGCAAGTCATATGAACAAGATAATTAAAATCAAACTTTTTCATGTAATTAGTCTAAACCTTAAACTAATACAAAACATGAATCTATTGACAATTATCTTTGAAATTGGATTAGCATGAACATTACCACATCAAAAACAAATATGGAAGACTTTAAACTAATAAAAGAATTAACTTTTCTTTATTTTATAACTTATTGAATTAATTAAGGTTACACTTTTTTTTATTTATTATTTAATGAAGAGACTCTTGGTCCTCCATAACTTGAGGACAAATTATGGAGTCATAACACATTTAATTAGAACTAGACTCTTCATTTTATAACCTTTGCCAACTTTTATGAGTTTTATGAAACTTAAATGTGACTTTTCCTATAACTTGAGGACAAGTTACAAAAACACATTTTAGAATCAAATCTTAGATTAATTTGGATTGAAAACAACTATTTCACTCAACTTTCTATTAATCTAAGCAACTCATAAGAACAAGATAATTCAAATCAAACTTTTTCATGTAATTAGTCTAAACCTTAAACTAATACAAAACATGAATCTATTGACAATTATCTTTGAAATTGGATTGCATGAACATTACCACATCAAAAACAAATTTATAAGTTCAAAAACATCTTAGGGTAATGTTCCTAGTCCAATTCCAGCCAAAAAAGTCGAATTTATGCTGTCTGGGGGTCCAACTCGTCGAGTGCATGAACCAACTTGGCGAGTTGGATCGATTTGATCACTTTTTAGGCATGGACTCGCCGAGCCTCCTGATGGACTCGCCGAGTCTGATAAATAGACAACAACAATTTCGATTTTTTAAGCAGTTTTGCAAGTATAATAAGAAAACAAGCCTAGACTCTGATACCACTATTGGGTTTTGAGCATTCTAACACTCCTATGGTGTACATGCAACCCTATAAACCTTGGATCTATGTTTTCTCTTTTGATGTAGCTTGATGTCTTCAAGCTTTAAGAGTTTAGCCCCAATAGTGTGGAAGCCTCAAATGGAATCACAAATCACCGAAACACCTTGGAAGACTTTAGAGAATATGGATACTTGGTTCTCTCTAGTGAAATTGGCTAGCCCTTCTTAGTGTACCACACTAGTGCCAATTTCACCAACCGAGGACATCTTTATATGGTGTGGAGGATTAGGGTTAAACCCTAATACCCATGACCTTTCATTTCCTAGGATCCATGGGTTAAACACTCCATGGACTATCCATGAAAGCTTAGCCTAACCTAAATGAACTTGGCCCATTCCATATATATAAGAGTCCATATTTAATTAGTTCCTTTTGATCACTTAATTAATTATAAATTAATTCTTGATCAATACTAATTAAATAATATGATTCCATATTAATATATTAGAACTTATAATATATTAATATTAATCATAAACATACTATTCTCAAAAGATTATCCATATAAATTGTGTCGGTGAAGTGCAACCCAAATGGACCATGCCGGATCGGGTCAAGTACATACCAAATATAGTTATGGACTTAGACATTAATCCAACAGGAAGAGAATGAGACAGGCGCAAGAGTGGGTCCGGATTGGTTGTTTGATTATACGTCACTTTTCAAATCCTTAAACGTGTATTCAAATGATGTATCTAGAACTGGTTCGCATTGGAAGAGTATCTCTGAAGATGAAGACAAAGAAGTCATGTACAAGCCTGTATCTAAATCCTCTGCTTCATCAAAAGGGAAAGCTAAAGCTTCACTTGAGGGAGAGACATCTGGTTCGCATTAGGGAGGATATCCTGCTGCATCTGAGGGGGAGTCTTCTTCTACATTCTCGGAAGAGTCTTCTTCTACTCCTCAAGAGAGCCCGTTCTTGGAACATGATAGTCCTAAATCAGTCCATACTGATTCTTCTGATGCTGGAAAGACACCTCATATATCTATAGAGAAAGAGTTCATTCCAAACGATGCTTCCGCTATCTCCTCAACATTTATGGTATTACTCTTTACTGAGCTTACTGCAGATGAGTATGTCGCATAACCATCTGGTGCTGCCCAACCAGCAAATGAAGGAGGTATCAACATTCACACTCTTCATGTTTCTCTAAATGATATCAGCCAAGAAATACCTTCAAGAGTTCAACGCGATCATCCGATCGGAAATGTCATTGGCCAGCTAGATGATGGTGTTAAAACTAGAAGTCAGAGTGGGGACGTAAATGAATGTCTGTACTCTTGCTTTATTTCTCAAATTGAACCCAAGAATGTAGAAACGGCTCTAAACGAACCTAGCTCGGTGGATGCAATGCATGAGGAATTGCACCAATTTGAAAAACTCGGTGTTTGGAAGTTAGTTGAGTTACCGAAGGGCAAAAAGTCTCTTGACACATGATGGGTCTATGGTAACAAGCAGGACGATTTAGGGGTTATTGTGCGAAACAAAGCTAGACTGGTAGTTTGTGGGTTTCGACAAGTCGAGGGTCTTGACTACACTTAAGTTTATGATCCAGTAGCTCGCCTGTAGGCTATTCGTATCTTCCTAGCATATGCTTCGTATATGAACTTTATTGTCTTTCAAATGGATGTCAAGACTGCCTTCTTGTATGGCAAGGTGAAGGAAGAAATCTACGTTGATCAACCTCCAAGGTTTGTCGACTCGAAGTATCCTAATCATGTCTACAAGTTGGACAAAGCGTTATATGGGATGCATCAAGCTCCTAGAGCATGGTGTGCAACCCTAACAAAGCATTTGCTCGAACATGCTTACACTCACGACACTATCGATCAAACACTGTTCATAAAGCATGTCGACAAGGACCAGATACTCGTACAAATATACGTCGACGACATAATCTTTGGATCGACGAGCCAAAAGCTTTGCAAGGAGTTCGAAAGTGTAATGAAGAAAAAATTTAAAATGAGTTCGTTGGGAGAAATGGCCATGTTTTTGGGGCTTCAGGTTAAACAGAATTCAACCGGAATCCTGCTACATAAAGCCAAGTATGTGGAGGATATTCTTGAGAAGTTTGTGCTTCACGATGCTAAATCTGCTTCTACACCGATGGTTGAACGACATCTCCTGAATCGAGATCCTGAAGGCGAGCCCGTAGATCAAACTCTCTATCGATCGATGATCGGATCACTGATCTATCTTACTGCAAGTCGACCTGACATTATGTTTGCAGTCTGTCAATGCGCACGATATCAGGCTAATCCTAAACTTTCTCATCTTATTGCTGTTAAAAGAATTTTTCGGTAAATCAAAGGAAGCCCTAAATTGGGTCTTTGGTATCTGAAGAATTCTGAATTTGATCTTTATGCTTTTACTGACAGTAATTTTGGAGGCTGTGAGCTTGACAGGAAATCAACTTCAGGAGGATGTCAATACCTAGGTGACAGATTAGTTTCATGGCAATGCAAGAAACAGCACACTGTCTCGACTTCAACAACAGAGGCGGAATATGTTGCTGCATCAGCTTGCTATTCTCAAGTTATCTGGATCCAACATCAGCTATTGGACTACGATTTGAATTACTTCGAAACCCCTATCTATTGTGATAATGAAGCGGCAATTCAAATAGCTAAAAACTCGGTCCAACACTCTAAAACCAAGCACATCGACATTAAAATTCACTTTATCAGAGACTGTTATGAACGATATTTAATTCGAATCGAACAAGTCCACACTGATAACAATGTGGTGGACTTGTTCACAAAGCCATTTAACAAAGCTCGTTTCGATGTGCTTGTCGGATTTCTGAAAATGATACGTTTTGAGAATTAAGTTTTTTTTTTCTTTTTATTTTTCTTTGCTCAATTTATTTTTGGTTTTACTAGTTTACATTTTCATTTTTTTGTTTTAGGATAGTTTAAATTTTTGCATTATTTTGTTTCGCATTCTCACCCATGCACAAATTTAGGGGGATAAATAAAAATCCAAAAACAACAAAAAAATTAAAAAATAAAAAATCCAAAAATAGTGTCATTTATGTTCAGCATTTTAAAATTTATTGTTGACAACTTCGGTTGTAAGTACTGTGATGGGAAATGAAATTATCTTGTGATAACAGACAATCTGAATCGGCATAACGTAGTTAAGTTGAATCGTCTACGCTCTGTACTCGATGTGCTGGTAGGCACGAAAGATTTTAAATGGACTTGACTAGGAAAAGTTGAACCTAATAAATTTTATGGACTTGACAAACTTTGACCTAGTTAGATCCGTTTAACCTGATGTCACGACGCTCAGATAGGTTGAGCAGGGAGATATACATGGGAATCTATCGGTCACATTAATAACCCGTATCTAGAACTGTGGATTTACGTTTCCTCGATGTGCGGATTCTGTCCTTAATTCGGGTTGGATGGGGCGACTGGTAAATTCCGATAAATTATGTCATTAGAATATCATTTTCTTTCTTTACGTCTATTAGTCATATGTTGTCTCCTTTGTGTGACTTCCAATCCGACCTGGTACACAACATATGCAACTCTATTTCTCTGCATGTTATATATGTGAAATACCTCTTATCTGTTAGCCATATGTTGTCTCCTTTGCGTGACTTCTAATCCGACCTGGTACACAACATATGCAAACTTCTACTTCTCAACCCCTCTGAAGTAATAAGTAATAGAATTCTAAATCTATCCTCTCTCTGAATGGTTGTCTGCTCACCGGGTGTAAGGAGTACTCTGGAAGTTCTTGATGGCTGGGGCATATCAGGATGTGGGAAACACGTTCCATTACACTTAAAATTGAACTCATATATATTGTTTGTAGATCTCACTGCTCAATTTATGTGGACAACAATATCCCTGGTTGTAGTCAGTTAAATGGTCGTAAGGTAAATTTATTTAAGATTTAGAATTTATCATAATAATAGATATTTATGATTAGATATATGTCTGAATCTGGTCATTGGTAAAGTGTCCAAATACGTCAAAAGTTTTTCGTGTTTAAGTGGACCACAATACTGGCAATCGATCAGACGGAGATGTGAAGACGAGGGTACCGAGAAGTAAATAAGATTGTCCAATAACTTTGATCCAAACATCACAAAAGTAATAGTGGTTAAGTTTTTTTTGTTTTGTCAAAATTTTATTTGAATTTTTAAATTTGAATTTGAATTTTATTTTATTTTATTTTATTTTTACTGTTTTTATTTTATTTTATTTTATATTGCCTATTTTTTTTATTTTTCTAGCATTTAAATTGTATTTTGTTAGGTTTTATTTTATTTTATTTTTGTTTTCAAAATTAAATTAATCCTCAAAGTTTTTTTTAATTTAATTTTAATTATTGGAAGTTGGAAATACTGGGTAGTTATCAGGTAAGAGGGTAAGGGAAGGTAAGAAAGGGTAAAAGGGAGTTCACTGCCGGAATCTCCTCATTCACGAGATTCCGGCCGCAAACCACTTCTCAAACCCTCTCAAAGGCTCCAAATTTTGTTGTTGATTTTTGGGAAAACGTATACATCATCACAAAGGTAATCACTTCTAGATCACAAATATGTAATTTGTTTCGTGTTTCACCATGTCATTATGCCAGAAATCACGAAAAACGATTCGTCGGAGCTTACGGCCGTAAGCTTAGGCCGTAAACTCCAAGCACTCGAATTTTGGACTTGTTTTTAATTTATATTGGTGCTATTGATTTTTACATTTACGTATTTTGAAGTCTTGTGCGTTAATTCGTAGTGTAGGATCGATTTTTGGTGGTTTTTCGGCTGAAGGTTCTTAGGCCGTAAACTCCGAGTTTACGGCCCAGGAACCATGTGTTTACTGCTTACGTTTCGAATAAAATAATTAAACTAATATCGTGGGTTGATTGTCAAAACAATTCTTAGGCCGTAAACCTCGAGTTTACGGCCCAAGAACAGATTTTTCAGTTCCTTTTATTTAAAATTATATTTCACGATTTCCTTTAACTTCTTGGCAGTAAACTTGCTGTTATCACTCGTTTTTATACAATGAAATTTTATTTTGGTCATATTTTTAATTAGAATATATTTTTTGGGGTCAAAATAAATTTTTCTTTAAGGTTTCCTACAGTTGTGTTTGAGTGCAGACAATGGCGAATCTAAAATTTGCAGATATGCACAACTTAGCAATTGTACTCGCGGATCCTCCGGTTATTCATTCGGATATGCGATCAATGATTCATCAATTGCGTGAATGATGCTTAGCATCCGCAATCACAGTTAATCCGATGGTCTATCAAAATTTAATACGCGAGTTTTGGGCGACTGCAAAGACACACATGGATAATGACGGTAATTTTACAGTGAAGGCGAAAGTACAAGGTCGAGAGATTGTTATTAACGAAGGCTTTATTCGTGAAGCATTGTTAATTGATGATCAACCCAACTTCCCGACAGAGATTGGAATCGAGGATGCTCAAAGAGTTCTACGAAGAATGAGTTACGAGGGAACCTTTCCGCCGACGCTGAAAAAGCTGTTACATCCATAATGGAGGTTCTTGGCCCATGTTTTTGTAAGCTACATCTCGGAAAGGAGGTCTGGGGCAGATGAGATTTCTCAACGCACAACTAGTGCTTTGGTATCACATGCTGCAGGGTTTCGCTTTAATTTCTCAAAGTTCATTCTTGAGGAATTTGTTATCAACATCAGAGCTTCTTATCGGGATACTTTCCTGTTGTATCCCAGTTTTGTGCAAATGTTTATTAACATTCAGTTTCCTGAAGTGAGGAAGACGGGAGAGACGTTGGATATGAAGTCCATGGGTCCGCACACTATGGGACTCATCAAACAGAATAGAAAAGGCAAATTTATATTTCAAGGACTATATCCTTTGGAAAAGTTCGACAAGTTGTAACAACCCGAAGTTGTTCATCGCCGAAAACCCATTCTACCCGTATAACTCGCCGTATATCGAAGCGTTCCGAAGTCGTTTTTGGATTTAGTTAGTTAAATTTATATGTTTATTTTAATCTAATGAGTGTCCAAATCCTCTAGGAACTCATAAATCTAGCCCAAAAACATTTATTTCATAATTTTTAGAAACATCCTCGTCGGGTGACGGAAACTTAATCGGGTGCGACGTAAAGCCTCGTTTAAGGCCGGTATCGGGTAGAATTCCACCGTGTCCAAGTTTTGGGAACTATATAAACGTGTTAAACCATTCATTTGAAGCTTTTTCTTCCTCTCTCTACTCTCTCTCTAACCTCTCTCCTAAAATCCAAGTTTAAGGGTCCAAAACTCAATTTTAAGGCCTCAAATCCCTAAGGTACCTTCCTAACTTCATTGTGTAGCATATTTGGCTTCCAAATTCGAGATTTAAACATGAAATTGGACACAATATATGAGTTTACGGCCCAAGAAGCTACCTAGGCCGTAAACACTAAGTTTGAAGGGTTTTGAGCCCTTAAACCCCTTCCTAGACAATTTTGGACTTTAGATATGGCTTAATGGCTTCATGAATTGAACTTATAACATTTAAAACATGTATTTTAATGGATTTGAAGGAGTTTACGGCCAAGGCACAAGCTTGGGCCGTAAACTCATATTTATGGGGTTTTCTTGACCTTAAACCCTTCCAAATCACTAATAAGGCTTAGATATGAATTATAGAACATTTGGTTTAGCCTTTGGACACTTGAAACATAATTTTTGAGGGGTTATTGTGAGTTTACGGCCAAGGCAAGAGCTTGGGCCGTAAACTCCTTAAAATATGGTAAAAATTCATTTTAAAGTGTTGTTTAACCCCTATAACACCCCTAAAGCCTTGGAATGAGTTTTAGAAGTCCTTACAAACAAGTTTTTGGCATTAAAACACATGTAAATACTCTCTAAGAGAGTTTACGGCCATGAGAGGGGTCTCATAGGCCATAAACTCCAACAACCCCTGCAAAATTTCAAAGAAATGCATGAAAGGCCTAGGAATAATTTTAGCAATCACATATGATTTGTTTGGAAACCAAAAACACAATTTTTCTTGGGTATGTAGGAGTTTATGGCCAGGAGCCTATGCTAGGCCGTAAACTCCCTTAAATGTGTCATTTTGGTGTTTAAAAAGAATTCCAAGCCCTTAAAACAAAGTCTAACATTTATCCCTAAGTGTTTCAAGCCAAATTGTGCCATAACTAACCTCACCATGAGTTTACGGCCGTAAACTCATGGGGAGAGGGTCATATGGCCGTAAACTCTCTAAGGAGTGTTCCTTTGAAGTCCCAATTCAATATCCTAACTATATGTGTCCCTAAATGTCACCCGGGTCCCTCCAAACACTTGTATCGGAGTGTTTTTGCGACTAGAAGCAATTGTCCCTATTAAATAATCAATCTAAGTCCTAATTAGATACAAATGTGTATCTTTACATTATACTTAGGAACCTCGTGCATTTGCAAGCCCCAAACCAACACTTAGCATCCAAATCGTCGCATTTCTCGTCTGGTGAGTTCATACCCCTATGCCTTTTCCGCGTTTTTCAATGTTTTCAGGGGGGAATACAAGCAAAACTATAACTGTTTTCGAATTGTAACATTGATGTATTTCAAATAATATCTGGAAAACTTATAAACACTTTTACTCCTTATGTATTATGCTGAGCATAAGGAATGATCTATCAATTACAACTAAATGGATTTTAGTTAAGAAAATAATCAAATTAATCAAATTATTATGGGAATAATTTGGGGTTCTATATTTCTCTTTATATCATGTACTGATATCTGTATAAAGTTATTAGATAAACTATGTCTGATTCAGTTTATCTCCGTATCAATTGAATGTATTGCCAGATAGTTTCTTGTATGTATCTATTTTTCACTGTATCATATCTTAAAATATTTGTATGTTTGGTATTGTATGAGAACCCTGTGAATAATTTAGTACTAGTTTGTGAGATAGTCACTACCCTTTATGGATGATCAGTAAATCCTCCCCGGAAGTGTAACCAGAGTCTCCTGGAGGGAGAGCGAGGAATTTGTGAATAGATCTATTCGGGACTGACAATCCCACACCTTAACTGCTAGCTACAGTTAGGCGGGCACGCCTGGGGTGAAAAATTCCGAATATCGTCCGACGTCTGACTAACGTTAAGGAGGTCTCGTTGTTGTATCAGCATGGTTACCCGACTCACAATACGTATTAATATAAATTTATTCACATCTGGGATTTTGTTTAGAATCTATATCTTGTTCGGGATGATAATCCCATGGTCTTGTATTTATATCTCATTCGGGATGATAATCCCATGGTTTTGTATCTATATCTTGTACGGGATGGTAATCCCATGGTTTTGAATCTATATCTTGTACGGGATGGTAATCCCATGACTTTATCTAACTATCTTATATCAAATTCGGGATAGTGATCCCATGGTTTTATCAAACAATCTTATATCTAATTCGGGTTAGTAGTCCCATGGTTTTAAATCTATATTTTCTAGTATATCAAACTATGTTGTAACTGGTTCGGGATGTTAGTCCCAAGGTTTTCAAAATACTTTCTATCTACAGTTCGTCTATATTATAATATCCTTGTCTAATTTGGGATAGTAATCCTATCATTCGTAAGAGTGGTAATTCAGAATTGTACAAGGATATCCATGCTTTTAGGTCTTTAATAAGAATTGATCTAACGGAGTTGTCACAAGCTCCGTTTATCAATCTCTTGAATAATCCTCAGGTTACACAGTTTAAGCACTTTCTGTATGATCAAGTTAAGAAAGGTTTTCCATTGATGCCGACGGCAGAGTCAGTTATCTTTGAACATTCAGATGTCTTTGAAGAATCTATCGACAAGCCATTACAGGTGGATATGTGCCCTCCTACGAAGTAGGTCAAGCAATTTCCAATTCCTCAGGGCTATCAAGATGGATCTCTTAGTTCTTTAGAATGTTGGGTCTATGATGAAAATACTTCTGGAGCGGTCATAAAACTTAAAAATGGGTGTATCCGTTTGTATGATCGTAGAGACTTGCTGCAATTCAAGAAGTGGGATATTCATTATATTAGCAACTTTCAAATTAAAGTTGTTGAAGATATACACGAGGAACGAGCCAAGGTGTACACAATAATGGTCGCGGAGATTCTAAGCAAGAGAATGTGGAATGCAACGATGGGCCAGATGGACGTGACGATTGTCAACAAAGGAATGGGTTCGAGCTAGTCCAAACCAAGGTGTAGATTGAAAGACCCTATATAATGGTTTGGTCTAGGCATACTAGCTGGTGGTAGTGATTCTATAGGAAAAACCGATTTTTTCTAGTTTACGGTTGTTATGTGTTTACGGCCGTAAACTCCTTACGTCCGTAAACACCTCATAGTTGTAAGTCGGTTGTAAGTCAGGTCTATAAATAGGGCATTGTGTCAGACTTTAAAGGTTGTTGATGCCTTCGTGTTTTCTCCAAGTTGTATATGACGTTTTATTGCTTTAAGGCGTATGCAAGCTTGGTTCGTTTGTTATTTGCTCATTGTTTCATCTTTTGCTTCTGTTATTTGTCTTTGATCATTGGTATCTGTTTTCGGGCTGTACAAGCAATCCACATATGAGATAAGGGTCGGGTAGGTCATGCCAAACACATACTGAGAGCTCAGTTGTTTTCCGGATACGTACTGAGGTTTGAATATTGGTATTCCAGTCCGATGAGTGATTGGGTTAGGAGCAAGACAGACATAAGTTGTGGGCCCTGGGGGCAAGCCGGAATTATGGTGTGTGCTCAAAATTAAGCCAGATATGAGTTGTAGTCCTATAGGCAAGCCAGAATCATATTGTGGGCTCAAGGGTAATCCAATCTTCTAGCTATGGACCCAGTACATGCTGTTGTTGTATATGTGCTATTTTTTTTGTGTGTTGGTACTTTAGGGGAACTCACTAAGCATTGTGCTTACAATTTTGTTTATGGTTTCAGGTTCTTCAGGTTATTCGTGGCAAGATGAGGACGTTACCATACACATCCTTGGTTTTACAACAGATTGAGTCTTGGGAGACTATGGTTTTAAATCATGTTCTGGAAACAATGTTTTTGTAAACAATTTTGTTAATAAATGATTTGTTTTGAAAATATTAAGTTTTTTGGAAATTTTGGGATGTTACAATGACCCCCTCTCCTAATGAAAACGAGATGTTTAAGGCCATCAATCCAATGCATAAGGTCTGTCACCGATGAAAACGTAGGAATCTGTTGATAAACTCACTTCGCAAGATTAAGCCAGAGTCGTGGGGCTATAGAACACTCGAAGAAGATGTGATTCCCATCCTCCTGCTCCTCTTCAGAACACATACATAACAAGGATTTAAGATATACACCCCTTCCGTCCAAGTTACATGTAGTAGGAAGCCTATTAATAATCACACGTCATATAAAAATGTTAATTTTAATTGGGAGATATCTATTCCATACGAAGTCTAGCCTCCTTAGCCACGAATGAATTACACCCATAGAACACCGCCAAGATTCGAAATTAGAAGGAAAACGTATCGAATTCAACAAGGTCATTAATTGATCAAACTGGTCCAATAATACTCCACTACTAAAATTATGGCTCCAAGGAATAGTCCAAGTCGAACCATCCCACCTGCTTACATATGGAATCAAAAAGAATTAATCACTTATCATGTAAGTCCCAAACTAACTTAAAAATACCCATCTAAACTCCCAATTTCTCTTTGTTTATAGTAGCCAAATGGAAGCCACCATCATTACCATAACAACTTTTAATTACTTTGGCTCGAAGAAAATAATGAACATTTAAAAATCATCACCTCCACTTGTACATAAACGCATAGTTGAACCCTTGCAATCTCCTGATAGACAAACTACCATTCTCTGTGTCATTAAGCATCATCTCCCATTTAAACCACTCGATCATCCGATCCTGCTCCTTTACGCCCCAAAAAAAATCTCAATCTCATCCACTCTAAAGCTTTACCAATCAACAATGACATTTGAAAGAGAGAGAAATAATAGATACTTACACTTCCAAGCATAACTTTCACTAGAGTGAGACGACCACTAATAAAAGCATTATGGATTTCCAAATAGAAAGTTTTTGTGAAATCTTGCAATAACAACCTCCCAAGTTAAAATCCTATACATCTATTGACCTACAGGCAGGCCGAGATAAATGAAAGGAAACAAATTAGGGCCACATCCAGTACAACTAGTCACCTACTCAATCAAATCGAAACTCACCCCAATACCATAAAACTTGGACTTATGCAGATAAATCTACAAGCCATAACCCATATAGAAGAATCTAAGAATTCTAATACAAACTAGAATATTCTCCACCCTCATTCTCCCAAAAAAATAGTGTCACACCCCAAACCGGAACGACAAAAACATTCAGGGGTGGAGGACATCATGTATAGTATCACAACAACTGAATCATAGTAATTAAAAAAAACACAACCATTACATTGAATAAGTAGAGTATTTACATCTGTTCGATACATAATTTATATATAAACAAAATGTATAACCAAAAGTATAAAAGACGCGACTCTAAAAGCTCCGTCTTCTCAAAACCTGCGGCTGTACGTGTCTACCGGTTTCCTGAGAATACAAGTGGTTTTGAAAGAGTATTAACACTAAAGCTGGTGAGCTCATAAGCATGTTTTTGGTAATGAAAACCTATCTATGAATCTGTAAAATGTTTGTATGTTCCACAGAAAATCCATTATTCTCTTTATTAGTTAAAAGTAGTCTTAGTATATATGCCTGGTTACCACCAGCTATATTGTATTGTATTATTTTGTATGAAATCTATGGGTACCAAAAGTAATGTAAAGTAATGTATTGTATGAAAACCTTGGCTAAAACCAGTATGTATAGTATGTTCTTGTATGGATACCCTAGCTATCACCAGCATGTATAGTAGTTTTATTATTACTTAAAATAAAAACATGATTTGTAATCCCTGGAATCCTCCAGTTGTAGTGTATAATAGTTCTATTAATGAAAATAAAACTATTTTAAGAATTTAAATCCCGTAAACAAATGGTTAGTTTATACTGTTGTGAGTTTGGTATACGTGACAACCCGGAAATTTCTATCTTGTACAATTATTCAAACCAACCAAGTTTAGACTCGTTTTTGCTATCTTCTAGCATTGTTTAGAGTCAATTAGAGTGTTCTAAGCCTAGTACCTTCAAGGTTAGGGTTTGGAAATGGGTCCCACAAGTTCAATACTTCACAAAATGGACAAACACTCCATCATGAGGAGTGCACGGCCGTACACTTGGGTGTGCGGATGTACACCCCCCTCTGGTCGTACACTTTGGGCTATATATGTGGGACTTAGCCTTCATTCAACCCTTTTTCACCTCCTTTAGCCAAGAACTAATTTATTCTCTCAACTATCATCCGGTTCTTCACCTAGATCATCAAGATTGTAAGTATTTCTTCCATTGATTTGTTGATTCTTCCTCTATCGTACATGAATCACTGATTTCATCCTTGAAATCACTTCATTTTGGTATATCTTCAATGAGTTTCACCAAGAACACCAAGAACACCTACTATGTTCATGGACCCCAAATACCCCTAAAGGATTCTATATCGTAAGTACTCCTTCCCATACTTGTTACTTACTAGATATGCCCTTAAGAAATCGTCCAAATCATGTTCATCAAGGAGTAAACAGCCATACACACCCCATGTGGCCGTACACCTCTGTGTTTAGTGCATATTGGCCTCAAAACTCACATTCTATACTAAAGCATGACCACGAACACTTAAAGGATGTAAGATATGGCCTTGAAACACCCTATTGACCATTTTTACAAGATCATCAAGGGTGTACGGCTGTACACACCCTTTGTGTGGCCGTACACACCTTTTTAGGGCCCAAAATGTTAACAAAGACCCCTTTTAGATAAGCTATGGCTAAAACACACTTCCTAGATGGTTCCCAAGGCCTTATAGACACACTTTAGCATGTTTCGTAGTGAGTGTGCGGCCACACACCCACTTGGGCCACACACCCTGGCCGCACACACACAACACCGATGCATTCTTGCCTTACACTCCATTTGTGAGGCCATATACCCCTCATATGCAATCATATGTGATTGTGACACTTCAAAATAAGTGTTCCCTAGTCCCTAAGGTGATTCCATATCATAATTAGTCGAGTTAAACACTAACTATATACATATATGTACCATTATATGCTTGCTAGGATCTGCTTGTGCCCGAGATTTCACTTAGCACTCAGCATTCTTTCCCGATCTTTCAATCAAACAACTCACTACAGGTGAGTTCATACCCTTGCAATCAACCTTTTAAAATGTTTTAAATGCTTTGAAGGTGGGGAATACAAGTGAACACAATTGAAATTGTGTTAGTATAAACATTTATATACTTGGTACACATCTTGTTTCAAACCATTTTCAAACTGCTTTTGAAACATTGTTAGATTTCTTTATAAAACCCTTTTTAAACTGCTTTTAAACTCTTGTCAAACTCTATTACTTTCAAAACCATATTTCTTTATGTATTAGTGTATCAGTATAATTTAATGGACTTAGGACTATTATAGGATACACTACTCTGACTGTCGATTATCTCATAGTTATACATTTTAAATATGTATAGAATATAAAATTCTATCCTTAAACGTTTTACATAACTCGGTTGTTCAGGCAGAGCAATTGAGCCTTGTCTAAAAGTTGAGATCAAACAAACATCTAGTAAACTATAATAGGTATAGTTTAGTGAACATATACAAACAACAGAAGCAAACATATACATAAAAAGTTAGATATACAAAGAACGGAAGTGAACATATACATATACATTTACATATAGAAAGAACGGAAGTGAACATATACATATACATTTACATATACAAAGAACAGAAGAGAACATATACATATACAAGAATACGAATGAACATATACATATACATACAAGTACAGTAAGAATACAATAACTAGAATGTGAATCGTGTGTATAGATCTATACGGGACAGGCACTCCCACACCCCGACTGCTAGCTACAATCCCAACCGTTAAGGCCAAGGGGTGGCAAAATGTCACCTCACTATTTTATGACGCCAAAAGGTCGTCAGGTATTCATCCGTCAATCAGTATGGTTACAACTAATTCACATTTAAACATTTAATACAAGTTTGAGTCTTCAGTTTTATCATTTCATATTCGGTAGTGTCACTACTGAGATAAAACATTCTATTTTTCTAAATAAATGATAGTAATAAATGGGAGAATACATACTTTTATACATATATAAAGTATTACTACATTTTTCCATACCATTTCAAGTATATATGCAAACATTACATTTTCATACGAGAACAAACATGTAAAACAGGTGGGCCTCGGGTAGAAGGCTACTTTCATTTTAGGAAGGAAATATAGGATTTTCTAGGAAAAATTTACAAACTTTTAAAGTTTTTAATACAAACATTTCAAGGTTTTAAATTACTAAATGACACGAAACACTTATGAACTCACCAATATTTATGTTGATACTCTCTTTCAAAATAACTTGTATTCTCAAGGTACCAGTAAGACAGGTACACCCATGCAGCTTTTGAAGGGTAGAATGGATTCAAGGCTCATCATTATTTTTTATTATTCATTTTTGGTGTCATTTAAACCTTACAAAATAACATACATGTATTTAACTATTCTTTTAATGCAATGGATGTTGATGCTTGTTTTTGCTATTATGCATTGTTATGATACTATTCATGACGTCCTCCGCCCTAAAATGTTTCCGCCAATTCAGTTTGGGGGTGTGACAGTATAACCATTCTTGATGTGACCTAGTGACCTCTACGACGTTCTTCAGGCATTGGATGTAATGACATTTGTCACCCCGGGCATGCCATCCTAACTGTAGCTAGCAGTTCATGTGTGGGATTGTCAGTCCCGTATAGATCTATACACAAATCTCATGCTCTCCCTCCAGGAGACTCTAGTTATACTATAGTAGGATTTAGTTTCGTACCCTCGAAGGGTACAATTGAACTAGTGCCTCACAACCCTATATTAACTACTTTACGTATAGTGTTGTAGTGTTCTCCTAGACTTGAATGTATGTATGACCTGTAGAGTAAAAATAATTATACTTAAAGTATTATTTAGTATTGTACTCTTGTTTTCAGAAAATAGTATTGTATACCATAAACTATGTCTACCATAGTTTATATGTTCATTTCTATGTAAGGCTCTTGAATTAGTAAAACTATGTATTAAATCCTAAACTATACCTATTATAGTTTTGTATGTATGTTCTCGTTGCATGTTTTGAATTCAGTAAAAGTTCTATGATGTTCCCAAACTATATCAACATAGTTTGATTGTAAGTTATTCATGGAAAACTTTGCAATTTGGTTGTATCTTGTAAACTGCCCTTATGCTCAGCATGTTACAAAAGGGATAAAAATATGTAAAGATTTTTATAAAAAATGTAGTAATTTTCTCGGTTTGTATCATTTGCAAAAGTTTTAAATCTGTTTGAAATTATTTGTATAAAAACACAAAAATCCTTGTGTTTTACTTGTATCCCCCTTGAAAACATTAAAAAACAGTGAAAACGCAGGGGATATGAACTCATAGTTAGTGTGTGCTTGCAGCTGTATATGGAAGTGAAAAAACGATCCTTGAGTTGTTGTACGTGAGATTAACGAAATCCTAATGATAGTTAAACACATAACTATATTTAAGAGAGAACAAGTCATGAGGAATATATCTTATTAGAAAATTCTCGGGATCTCGTTCTCGTGATGATGATTGGAATGTCAATAAAAACAGAAAACAGGCTGAGCTTGAATATAATAAACAGGTTTTACATGAAAATAAAATAGGTAATTTAACAAAACCAAACGTGTCTAAGCCATGATCGGGTTCCTCAAAGTCTTCGCCTGGGTCTTCGGCTAATATTAGACGAAAACCCAAACGATCAAAACCAAAGAAAAATGTTTCAAAATCACATGTAAATGTTTCTAAACCTAACTATAAATGGGTGCCCAAACATTTAAATGTCAAATCACCTCAGTCTTCTGTATGTGCGTCTGGTAATCAATCATTTTCAAAAAGTGAAAAAGAAATTTATGTTGCTAACAAGAGAAAACCCAGTGTTTCATTGACTTGGGTTCCAAAATCTAATTAATCTTGCGCATCGTGTAGGAACAGCTACGGAGGAATGGCGTCAGACCCTGGTATGTCGATAATGGTTGTTACAGGCACATGACAGGAAACATCTCCCAACTACATGACATTCAGAATTTTAATGGGGGCTATATTTCCTTCGCAGGAGGAGAAGGTGGGATGATCACCTAGAAAGGAGCTATCACAAATGAAGTGCTTAGCTTTGAGAATGTCAACTATGCTCCTGAGCTGAAGCATATTCTCTTGAGTATCTCACAGATCTGTGACAAAGGCTATTCAACACACTTCACTGACAAAGATTGTCTCATCTTGAAGCCTGGAATCATTATCCATGAAGAATGGATCTTGGTGAAATCGAAGAGGGACGAAAATGCACACATCATTGACATGAATAATAATATTACAGAACAAGTCACTTGTCTTCTCTCTAAAGTCTCTGAACACAATGCCATGCTTTGGCATCGTCGTCTTGGCCATGTGAATGCCAAGAACTTGAATCTTCTTACTAAAAAGGAGATTGTGCGTGGCCTTCCTATCAAAGACTTTATCACTTTTGAAAAATATGTGGCGTGTGTTCAAGGCAAACATCGTCGCAAGCACTATTTGCTAATGACTGTCAACTCAATCAGCAAAGCTCTTCAATTGTTGCACATGGATTTATTTGGTCCTGTCAACGTTCTCAGCATCAACAAGAGCTCTTATTGCCTGGTTGTGATATATGACTACTCACAGTTCACATGGGGTTTCTTCTTATCAGTGGGATCACTAATCTAATCAAGAAGTTCATTGTGATGATTGAGAATCAAACTAATGAAAGGGTGAAGGCACTTCGAACTGATAATGGCACAAAATTCAAGAACGCAGTTCTAGATCATTTCTGTGTTGACAAGTGTATATTGCGTCAGTACAGTGCTCTTCAAACTCATCAGCAAAATGGTGTTGCAGAATGGCGCCATCGTACTCTAATAGACGCTGCAAGGATTATGTTATGTGATTCCAAACTACTGATATTCCTCTGGGTCGAGGTGATCAACACTGCTTTCTATGTACAGAACCGTGTCCTGATCAACACTCACTTTAGAATATTTGGATGTCCTTGCACCCTCCTTCACCTAGAATCCAATCTCAAGCTCAACTCGAAGGCTGATGAGTGCTACTTTGTAGGATACACCGCACGCACTTCTTATCATGTATACAACAAGACCACCAAGCAGATTGTGGAATTTTTTGATGTGCGCTCGCTGGAAGAGAATGAGACAGATGCCCGAGTCGGTCCTGACTGGTTATTTGATTATGCTTCTTTATTTAAATCATTTATTGTATTTTCAAACGATGTGTCAGGTTCTTGATCAGGTACGGAGGCTGTTATTGAAGATGAAGAGGAAGATGTTGTGCACAGACCACATTTGATGCCTCTTACGACTCCTATGGTGGATGAAGTTATTCCAAGTACTTCTTTAGGTTCTCCAAGTCAAAGAATCAATCCTGATGCTGAAGCCACTCCTCTTACTCCTGTTGAAAGAGAATTCATGACCAGAGATATTTCTGCTGCTACTCAATCATTCATGAAGCTTCTCTTTCCTGAACCAATAGAGAATAAATACGTGGCAAGCACCTGTCATGGTTCTAGATCATCTGAGGCGGATGATTCAGTAGGTGACTGACTCATCCACATCAACAACCTTCCTATCACAATCAATGACATCAGCCATGAAATTGCCACTAGACTTTAAGGTGATCATCCGATCGAAAATGTCATTCGTCAACTGGGCAACAGAGTTAAAATGAGAAGCCAGAGTGGAGATGTCAACTCTTGTCTTTACTCTTGATTCATTTCTCAGATTGAGGAAAAGAACGTGGAAATGGCACTAAATGAGCCTAGTTGGGTTGATGTGATGCACGATGAACTTAATCTATTTGAGAAATTAGGGGTATGGAAGTCGGTTGAGTTACCAAAGGGAAAAAAGACTTTGGACATGCGCTAAATGTTCCGTAATAAGCAAGACGATTGTGGGGTGATTATGCGAAACAAAGAACGTCCGGTTGTTCATGGGCTTCGTCAAATTGAAGGCCTTAACTACACTGAAGTGTATGCTCCTATAGCGCGCCTTGATGCTATTCGTATCTTCCTGGCTTATGCTTCCTAATGGGTTCACCATTTATTTAATGGACGTTAAGACCGCCTTTATATATGGACCTGTGAAAGAGTAAATTTATGTTGATCAACCTCCTGATTTTTTCAACTCAAAAATTCCAAATCATGTCTAAAAATTAGATAAGGCTCTGTATAGATTACATCAAGATCCTCAAGCTTGGTATGCTACTCTAACAGATCATTTGCTTGAACATGGTTATACCAGAGGCATGATTGATCAGACGCTCTTCATCAAGCATGTGGATGACAACCTAATTCTTGTACAGATATATGTTGATGAAATCACTTTCGGGTCGATAAGCTTGAAGCTGTGCAAAGAGTTTGAGGTTTAATGAAGAAGAGATATGAGATGAGTTATTTGGGAGAAATGACCATGTTCTTGGGGCTACAAGTTCGACAAGATTCAACCGAAATCCTTTTGCATCAAGGAAAATATGTTGAAGACATCATTGAGAAGTTTGGGTTTAAAGATTCTAAAGTTGTCTTGACGCCGAGGGCTGATTGACCCTTATTAACTCTAGATCCTAATGGAGAATCCATAGATCAAACAGAGTATAGATCGATGATCGGATCCCTGATGTATCTGACTACGAGTAGACCCAACATCATGTTCGCAGTGTGTCAATGCGCATGTTATTATGCTAATCCTAAACTCTCTCATTTAATTGTTTTCAAAAGAATTCTTAAGTATCTCAAAGGTAGCCTGTGACAACCCGTTATTTCTGGTCAATGCAATGACTAAAAGTCGAGTCTTGTAACCTCTTTGTAAAATAATAAGAATATAATTGAAAATGAAATGTTCAAAAAGCTCTGTTTGGGTACACTATGTGGTAGATATCGTGATAAGGTTTCCAAAAATATAAAGATCACTAAAATCCGAGCTATAACGAAGGAGTTATGACCAATCTAAGATTCATAAGGCTACCGGTAAAGTGTTGTTAAGCATAAAATGAGAAATTTCAATAAAATATTTTTTAGCCTTAGGTATCTAAATGAAAGTCGCAGATATCATTAACCCACGAACATACATAAAAAGAACGCCCAAATCTGTCTTCATATGAGGAAGTTATGAATTTTCGATGTTTCTGACCTAGTAGTAGACAACTAAAAACTCGAAATAGAGATCGAGCGGTCTTTAGCCGACACAACCTGAACGAAATTTGAAAACCCCGACAATAGGAGTACAACATCAATAAGTCTGACGAAAATAGACATCATATGAAGGAGTTATGGGATTTTAACGGACTTTTCCAGGCCCGGCCTTTTAAAAATAATATAATAAAAACAAATTCAAAATTAGCCGACGGATTGAAAACAAGAGTTGTAGAGCCTTTTCACGCCTACGCGTGCATATAAAGAACGTTGAAATCGGAGCTCGTATGAGAAAGTTACAGACTTTACAAGTTCGGGACACAAAACCCGAGGCTGACTCAGCCTCACGACGTGAGAGAACCATGCTCACGACGTGAGCTCATTATTGATGGGTTCCAGAGTGTCAGACACGTTAACTTGTCAAAGAGGATAAGGCTGACTAAGCCTCACGATGTGAGCAATCCAAAGCTCACGACGTGAGACCCCAAATCAGCCCTATAAATAGAAGCTTAAGGGTGTCGGGTTTGGTGCTCATCTCTTTCCATCTAAGCGTCGTTACTCAGCGTGATTACCTCGATAAGCCTTCCTGAAGCCCCGTTTTTTTGTACTCGAGTCCCGAAGGAAGTCCTACACTCCTGAGATCCCCAAAAATCCCGAGATTTCAACTCTCTCTAGTCAAAGTTCTGCTCGATTCTTCTCTCGGTTACTTCAAAACAACCACTTCAATCAAGAGAGTTCATACCCCTTAATTAATCTTTGAAATGTTTTTAAATACTTTATTGGGGGGGGGGGGGGGAATACAGGTTTAACCATGTTAGTTATTAGATAATTCACATGTGATTTATAAGTAGCATACGAATGGATTTATCAAACTTTAAACTGTTTTACCAATCAAATGACTTCAAACTGTTTATCAAACTATTATACATGTTAAACTCTTTATCAAATTCACTTTTCTATACTAAACCTTTCTTTTATAGTTTTCAAACTTATATATTGTTAAAACCATGTCTACTACATATATAGTTATATAAATAAGGTTTGAAGGACTTAGGAGAGATAACGCACTTTACTTCCTGTCCTTGTTTGGTTGTGGTCTTAAATTACCCGGTTGTTTGTCCGAGTGTCGTTGAATCGTTAGTTACATATTATGTATATATGTATAGGTATAAAGACTTTTATCTCAGTTCAGTACATTTAGTCATACAAAAAAGTTTACTAATCATCTATAATAGGTATAGTTTAGAGCTATACTACTTACTACTTCTAGTTCAATGAAGCATACAAGAGTCAGTTCATTTATGATTCATTACTTATTACTATGAGAACATATACAACTATACTAGGATGAGAACATATACAACGATACTATATCGAGAACATACAAGTATACGATAACTTAAATGTGATCCACTGTATCGGAGCATGCCTTCACTGTCATGGCCCAAGTTGTAATCATAACCTCTTTTTGGGAGAGCATGAGTTTGCGTATAGATCTATACTGGATTGACTATCCTACACGTTGTTGCTAGCTACAGCGGGACCTACAGGTCTTCGGGTGCCAAATGTCATACCTTTTGACGACTTACATTCTCGTGTTTTCCAGTCGATAGTATGGTACAATTAATCACATAATACCTTGATATAAATCCGGTTTAAGGTAGATAGTACAGCAGTAGTTCCTAAAATACAACACTACAATATTACATTAATTTTTCCTTTAGATTTATTTGGTGATTACTTCACTTAAGACATTAATGTACAAACTATATTTTGATAATGATAGTTATACTTGGGAACATTACACACTTTTACAAGAAACAAACACACAAATCAGTTGTGCTTTGGTAGAAAGCTACTTTTAGTAGAAAATATAGCATTTTCTAGGGGTTACAAACTTGTACAAACACTTACAAACATTCACATACTTTTACTACAAACGTTTACAAACTCATACTTCAAACAACGGTTCAAACATTTTGATACAATCATAGACACTAAATACTTATTCTGTCACACCCCTGAACCAGACGGCGGAAATGTTCGAGGGCTGTTGTGACTTAATTGAATACCATCACAATGATTACACATGAATCATAACATCATTCATCACCATGCATTGAAATATTACAACTGATATTGTTTACATTCAGTACATTGTTTTAAACATTACAATTCCATAACATAAACCGTTTGATAATTAATCTAAGCAAAACACCATGACATAACTTGATACATATTCTTCTGTTTACCTGTTACCTGAGATTACAAGTTATTTTGAAAACGGTCAACATATGAAATGTTGGTGAGTTCATAAGTAATGTTATGGAAAAATGATTTTTGTGAAGATTGCAAACCCAGAAAATCCGATATTTTCTGAAAAGAGTATTTGTAAAAAAAAGTGTCAAGATCTGTAAATATGCTTGTCGATTTTGAAAACATGTATAATTGTTGGACTTTGTATACATCACATAGGTTAAAATGTTGAACTCCTTGGGAAAACCCAATGTTTTCCCAATACGTAAATTACATGACTTGTTTATTGTTATACCGATACGACGATTGTTTTTGATTACCCAGGTGACATTGGATTAGTTAAGGGTTGTGAGTTGTTACAATCACGCATTATAGAAAATGACTAGTTTATAACTACAAATTATGAACGATCCTTGAGGCGTCGTCCATACTACTCACATACTCCAACCACCCTGATTTCCCTTGTTTAACGTCACGAATCTGTTTACTCGGTTTCTCATAGCCCCACAACCGAGAAGAAGGGAGGGTACGAAGCCCCTTTATTTCCATAAGTTATTCAAGGCTATCGGGAATGCGAAAGGAACTTGGCCCGACTCGCATTTGACTTCTCGACTTCGCTAGCAGTACTAATGGACCCTTGGGGCCCAACAACACAATAGAGCTATTGAAAGTCCTTTTACATGGAATTAGGTCATAGAAGGCCCATTAACATGTAAGCGCGTCCCCTTCGGGCCCAAAGATCAAGCTATTGGGCTAGCAAGGCTCAACAAGCACGATTTGAAACTTTCAAGCCCAAAGATTGAATATCGACTCCTCGTAGTTATCGCCTGTTTATTGAAGTACTACAGTTTATTGATTTTTGTTTTGTTATTGATTCGAGACCGAATCAGTTCGTTTGGTAACGATATTGGTTGTTGAAAGTGTATTTGTTATTACGTTTCGCCGGTAGTCGTGGATCTCGTATTTTGTCTTAAGGGATTTGTTTGTTTAAAAATAAGATTTTTACTTTTTTACAACCCTTCTTTTATAAAGTTAACACTTTTAGTCCTTTATATAAAAGAATTTTCATTTTAGTCCTTAAACCATTTTTCTTGACACTTTAGTATCATAACTTGTTGAAAAGACATTTTTAGCCCAAATTTGCTTTGTAAACAGCTTAAGTCCTTCCAGAATGAAGTTTTCTCGGTTAGAACCCCCATTTTCGCAACTTTTACAGTTTTGGCCCAAAATAGAAAATTTTTACATTTTTGATCCTTTTTGAATTTGAAAAACATTTTTGACCTTTGAAATGGTTTTAATACACATTAAACCCCCTGTTTTACAAAAAACTTCCTTTTCAGCACCTCAATCTTAGAAATCTCACAATTTGGAGCTCATTGGGCCGAAAAGCCCAAATTTAGCCCATTAAATTTAAAATTTACATTTTCAGCCCCTCAAAAATGTTAATGTTCAGAAAAATTGTTAGAGAAACTATTTGGACCCTTTTTAACCTCCAGGAATTATAATTTGTCGGTTTGGACCCCAAGTTTGTGTTTTTTTGACAATTTAAGTCCAAAAATGAGTTTTATGTTTAAATATGTTCATCCTAACCATATAAACTATTTTTCTTGACTTGATTAGTGTAAAATAGTTTAGGTTGTGAATATTTCCTTTCCCATGGTTTAGATCTCGGTTTTACACACCTTTTGAATAACATATTCATCACAAACACAAAATATCACACATATACATGTATCAAATCACACATAGCATACATTTACACATAAATCTACACATTTACTTGTATTCTCCCCCATAAAAACTCATAAAAACCGAAAACAAGGGGGTATGAAACTCACCTTGAGTTGTGGATCGGTTTTGAAGAAGAAAAGAGAAGAGTTTGTTGATATTTTCGGCCCTATCATGTTCCTTGGATGGATCTCGAACTTAGAGGGTTCTAAGATGCAAGATCATGAATTCAAATGAGTTAAGAAGAGATTTTTGATAGAACAAAGAGTCTAGAGTGTGGATCTAATCATCAACTTACCTAAGATGATGATTTTTGTGAAGAATCCTCCTTGCAAAGCCCTTAAATCTCGAAATTTTTGAAGGAGAAGTGAAAGGATGTGTATTGTGTTCTTGAGAGTGTTTAAGTGAAATAATTATGTGTGTGTGTGTGATACTCTCGGCCGAGAGTAATAGAAGAAGAAGAGAGAGAGAGAGGTGAAAGGATATGCTTGGAAACATGTGAAATTCACTTGGATATCCCATAGGTATTAAGGAGGTGGCTAATCCTCCTTAATTCTCAAAATCTTATTTTCTTTTTTTTACTACTTGGGCCGAGAGATAGAGGATAGAGATGGAGATTTGGGCCTTTGGTGCTTAAATCCAAATCATGGGCCCATGTTGAGTGTTTTTCGGCCCATTGGGCTCCTAGGGTGCCTCACGGCCCAATTTGTCAAAGATAATAAATTTTATAGCCCATTTAGGTTAATTTGATTTGTTATGGTCCAATATGGCCCAAAATATTGAAATAAATGGAAGTGGGTCCAATTAGAGCCCATTCAAGAGTTCTAAGCCCAAGATAGTCCAGTTGGAAGCTTATTGGTCCATTGGGCCCAATAAGGAAATCCTAATCCATAATGGACTTAAACAAGAATTTCTAAGGTTTCCAATCGCTTGTTGACTATTTGCAACGCTTGTATGAAGTGTTTGATTGAAATTTTGTTGTCATAGAGTGAGCATCATACATGCTTTCATGTTTTTGATTCATAGTTGACATAAGCGTTGTAGTTACAAAGCAAAAAAATTTCTAGTTGTGACATATTAACTCACCAGCTTTATTGCTGATAAACTCTTTCAAAATAACTTGTTTACTATTATACTATGTTGTGATACTGTACATGACATCCTCCGCCCTAGAACGTTTCCGCCGTTTTTGGTTTTGGGGTGTGACAGATTGGTATCAGAGCATTGTTTATAGTGAATTGAGTATATCAACCCATAAAAGATATACTAACTATAAACACATTGGGATTAAAACAATCTGACCAAGAGTATATACTTTTAAATAAGAAAATATTTAAGTAAGTATACAAGACTGCATTCATACAAAAGTCAGTGTCACAATGACAAATACAAAAGTATTACGATTGTTGAATATCACAAGTAAGCTCGGGGATGTATGGTCTGTCTTGGGATGGCATAGCCTGATCAACTATGTTGGTCCGAGGAGTGAGTAGCATTTGCCCTAGAATGGTTGTGATATGACAACCAGTCTAAAAACTTACCAACACCACCACAATGAAAGCACTAGAACAGAACATAAGTTTAAAATACTATAGGAGTATTTTGTGTTACTATAATCACTTATCTGGGAACATAAAAATGTCTCTATCAAGTAGGTCAATAGTTGTTAAGTGCATATGCTAAGGTTATATGAAATTTAGGTGTTATAGACTTAGAATCTGTGATCTTTGCCTTACTTCCTGTCCTTGATTGGTTGTGGATTTGTAGTTAAGACCACCTATTCGAAGGTCTATCCTACTTCGATTTCATATAACTGGTATACACTACGCAAGTATTGACATAACTGATAAAGATCATATTATAATTATCTTAAGTGGTACGTCTATTTATATAAGATTCTTATACCCCTTTTTCTCGCGTAGATATCATGGCCGAATTCCATCATCATGAAGACCCGTACTTTCCACCCCACGGTAATGCTGGAAGCCTTAAAACAAAGTCCGATGATGAGCATCAAATCCCTTTGGATGATCATCACATAGACGGTTTCTCGGGTGGATCTGACTCCGAACCAAATGTCAACAACCTACCCCAAGTAGGCCAAGCCCCAAGTAATAACCCCCGACCAGCGTTTCAGGGTCCCACACCCTTGTGGGCAACAAACTTGAATCGCTGGAGCGACGAACAAGGTCAACCCTTACCCTACAACGGGGACTGAAGCTTCTATAACATAAGCGACAGTGGCTTGGCTGATCGAGCCCTACCGATCTTGGTCTGTAGGATTGCTCGGAATCTGGAGCAAAATCGGGCAGTCATCGACCGAGTAGTGGATATTGATGCCAACAATGGTGTCAACACGGTCCGCATTCGCCATCTCGAAGAGACAATGGAAAGGACCAGAAGGACTAATCAGACTCTGTAGCAAGACCTAGTTGCCTCCCGAGCTGAAGTCTTAGAACTCCAAGTTCGCCAGAGGGCTCATGAACGACACCTCCAAGAAGTGGTTTGTCAGATGGACAACCTTAGGGTTCGCCCGAGGAATTCGCATCGCTATTAAAAGATGTCGAGCACATCTTTTCTTTTGATTAAGGAATTGCCTTTCGTATCTGTGCTCTATGAAACACTTGCCTGTAAAATATTCCTATCTTTCAGTACACTATCTAGCCTTCTCAACTGTCAAACATTTTCTCTCATATGGTTTGATGTAAGACCTACTGTTAGGTCGTTCTTCCCGAACTCGTTTACGTCAATAATATCAGTAATATTGGCAGTTATCTAATCTGTTGGAAAAATCTATACTCTTTTGGTTTCCTTCTCTTATACTATACTGCTATTTCAAAACATACAGTCATTCAACAGTTGGACTATGGCGATTTAGCCCATGGAACACTCTCACCATCCTTACAATTGATTCTAACCACCATGTACATCTTTCCTTTAAACTTATAGTTGAAGGATGCCTCCTCGCAAATCAACAAGGCGTAATCCTCCGAGTACTCCAACTCTAATACCACCTCCTCCACAATTCGGTGCGGCGGCCCTAAATGTTGTAGTGGTTGCGGCTGTGGCTACGGCCATGGCTCAATACCACTCCACTGATGCCAGCAGAGGTGGAACCCCTGTTAACTCTACTCAAGGTGAACTCCTTGTGCGCTCGAGAGAGTGCTCCTACAAGGACTTCACTAACTACAAGCCAAAGTCCATCAAGGGGACTGGCGGAGTCATTGCCTGCTCGCATTGGTTCAAGAAGAGGGAGTCGGTCTTCGAGATTTGTTCCTGCCTTGCCGCGAGTAAGATCAAGTTTGCACTTGCACCTTTGAGGAGAAAGCCCTGACATGGTGGAACAACCATGTCAAGTCACTCACTCTTGTAGTAGAAAATGACATGGGCTGGGAAACTATGAAAGACCTCATGATTGACGAGTACTGCCCGAGAGGCGAGATCCAGAAGTTGGAACAGGAGCTGTGGAGCCTAACCATGAGGGGCTCCAACATAGACAAGTATATCGCTAGGTTCAGTGAACTGGTGGCCCTCTGTCCCAACATGGTTCCCACCGAAGGGAAAAAGCTCGAAAGGTACATCTGGGGGTTGGTGCCTCCGCTTCAGGGAAATGTCTTAGCTTCACAACCTGCTACCTTCGACAGTGCCAAACGATTGGCACAACGACTCATCGACCATGGTGTCCAATCCCCATCATCGACAACAACCCTGGCCATCTCAGAACCCTCCAAATCCACTGACAATAAGCAGAAGTTCTGGGATGATAAGAAGAAAAAAAGAGCTGCTAAAAAGCAGAGAGTCGTGGTGGTCCATGCTGTGATCGAACCTACCGTTGCTACTCCAATAAGGAAGTATGCGGGAAGTTTGCCAAAGTGAAACAAATGTAACTTCCACCACATCGGACCCTGCTGTGAAATGCAGTGCTCTAACTGCAACAAGAAAGGACACACTGTCCGTTTCTGCAAGTCTCCGGCAAGACCGATCACCCAAGTTCCCGGTGCTGGTGTGGGCCAGGCTTATTACGGATGTGGTGAAGTGGGCCACTAAAAAAGGGACTACCCCAAAACAAGAAATGCTAGTGGAGCGGGAAGAGTTCTGGGTATAGGCCATGGAGAAGCAGTTGCTGACCCTACGGTGGTGACTGCTACATTTCTCCTCAATAACTCTTATGCATGAATACTGTTTGATAGCGGAGCAGAGAGAAGCTTTGTGAATCATAAATTTACTCGCCTACTTAAACAAAAACCACGCACACTTAAGGAACCATTCAATGTAGAAATGGATAATGGGAAAAACGAGAGCACAAATAGCATATACATAGGATGTACCCTAACTCTAGATAGCCATTCATTTCCAATCGACCTCATGCCGGTCTTGATTAAAAGTTTCGACGTCATAATCGGCATGGATTGGTTGAGTCTTCATCGTGCGGACATTATGTGTTATGAAAAAGTTGTATGCCTTAATCTTCCGTCTAACGAAACTGTCATTATCTATGGCGACAAACCCAACACGAGTCTTCGTATCATCTCAAGTATTCAAGAATGAAAGTATCTACATAAGGAATATTGTGCAATCCTTTCTCACATTTTCGATACGAGACTAGAAACTAAGGAACTAAAGAACATTCTGGTAGTGAGCGACTTTCCCGACATCTTTCCTAAAGAGCTACCAGGATTACCTCCGCAACGACAAGTCGAGTTCAGAATCAACTTAGTCTCAGGAGCTACCCCAGTAGCCAAATCGCCATATCGATTAGCACCATCATAGATTGAGGAACTATCTGGTCAACTTAAAGAACTGCTCAGCAAGGGTTTTATAAGACCAAGCTTCTCACCCTGGGAGCACCGATCTTTTTCGTTAAGAAGAAAGGCGGGTCATTCCGTATGTGTATCGACTAAAGAGAACACAACAAACTGATGGTCAAAATATGTAACCCTCTGCCTCGCATAGATGATTTATTTGACCAACTACAAGGGGAGAGTTACTTTTCCAAAATTGATCTAAGGTCTGGATATCACCAGTTACGAGTGCTAGAGGAGGATGTTCCAAAGAAAGCCTTCCGAACTCGTTACGAACACTACGGGTTAGTCGTGATGCCATTCGGATTGACCAATGCTCTCACAATGTTCATGGACTTAATTAATAGAGTGTGTCATCCTTACTTGGATCAGTTCGTCATCGTCTTCATTGATGACATTCTGATCTACTCTTGAAGGAAGGAAGAGCATGGCGATCACCTACGACTAGTTCGAGGAACTTTACGAACGAGGAGCTCTATGCTAAGTTCTCTAAATGTGAATTTTGGATCCGAAGAGTCGAATTCTTAAGACACGTAGTTAGCGAAGAGGGAATCCACGTGGACCCATCCAAAATTAAACCCATTGAGAACTGGTCAGCACCGAAGACGCCTATAGAAATTCGTCAATTTCTAGGTCTTGCTGGCTACTACCGCAGGTTCATACGGAACTTCTCCCGGATTGCGAAACCTCTTACTACACTAACCCAGAAAGGAGTGGCCTTTGACTGGCAAAAGAAACAAGAAAAGGCGTTTAAAATGCTGAAGCGAGCTTTATGCACCGAACTGATACTATCCCTCCCCAAAGGGATAAAAGACTTCGTTGTATACTGCGATGCAACCAACCAAGGGCTCGGTTGTGTTCTGATGCAATGATGTAAGGTCATCACCTATGCCTCGAGACAACTGAAGACACACAAAGTCAACTACACCACACATGATCTTCAGCTGGGGGCAGTTGTGTTTGTCCTGAAGATCTAGAGACACTGTCTGTATGGTACGAAAAGCACGATCTTTACAGACCACAAGAGATTCCAGCACATATTCGATCAGAAGGAGCTCAACATGAGACAACGACGGTGGGTCGAGCTACTCAATGACTACAAATGCGAAATTCGTTATCATTTGGGTAAAGCCAACGTAGTAGCAGACGCCCTAAGTCGGACATAATATTCTGGTCGAAGGGTCAAATCGTTGACAATGACTATCCATTCACACTTGTCTACACAAATTCAGGAGGCTCAATTTGAAGCCTTGAAACCTGAAAACATGGCAGGTGAATCCCTTAGAGGAATGGATAAGAACATAAAAGCTAAGGGTGGCGGAGCCACGGTGGCCTCCGAGACTTGGTCATGACCGAGGCACACAACACTCGGTATTTCATTCACCTAGGTTCATATAAGATGTATCTGGATCTTAAGAAGTTATATTGGTGGCCTAACATGAAAGCAGAGATTGCTACCTTTGTGAGTAAATGCCTTACTTGCACAAAGGTTAAGGTCGAATACTAGAAATCCTCAGGTTTGCTGCAACAACCAGAGATTCCATAATGGAAGTGGGAGCGGATCACTATGGATTTCATAACCAAGTTTCCCAAGACTAAGGGTGGACTTGATACCATAAGGGTTATCGTCGATAGATTGACCAAGTCTGCACACTTCCTGCCTATCAAAGAAACTAACAAGATGGAGAAGCTTACGAGAACATACATTAGGGAAATCGTAAGACTACATGGCATTCCTATATTCATTATCTCGAACAGAGATAGTAGCTTCACTTTAAGGTTCTGGAAGTCACTACAAAGTTCCCTAGGAACGAGGCTGGACATGAGTACAGCCTACCATCCTCAGACAGACGGACAAAGTGAGAGGACTATCCAAACACTGGAAGATATGTTGAGAGCCTGTGTGATTGACTTTGGGAAAGCATGGGATACTCACTTACCCATTGTCGAATTTTCCTACAATAATAGTTATCACATGAGCATCGAAGCTGCTCCATTTGAAGCCCTTTATGGCCGGAAGTGTAGATCCCCTCTATGTTGGGCTGAGGTGGGTGACACCCAGCTAGCTAAAGTACAAGTTCGTGACAGCACTCTCACAGGCCCATAAATCATACGGGAAACGACAGAGAAGATCGTTCAGATTCGTGAACGATTGAAGACCTCTAGAGAACGATAGAAAAGCTACACAGACAAACGAAGAAAACCTTTAGAATTCCAGGTGGGAGACCGTGTTCTTTTGGTAGTCTCGCCCTGGAAGGGCTTGATACGCTTCGGAAAACATGGGAAGCACAATCCAAGACATAGGGCCTTTTGAGATTCTCGCTAGAATCGACCCTGTAGCTTACAAACTCAACCTACCACGCGAGCTCAGTAACGTACATTCTACATTCCACATCTCAAACTTGAAAAAGTATCTTTCCGACGAGACTCTTGTAATTCCACTTGATGAGATTGAAATCAACGAGAAACTCAACTCCGTGGAAGAACCTGTTGAGATCATGGACCGTGAGTTCAAGCAGACGAAGCAAAGCCGCATCCCGATATTGAAGGTTCGTTGGAACGCCAAGCGAGGACTTGAATTCACTTGGGAGTGACAGGATCAAATGAAACTGAAATATCTTCATCTATTTGCTTAGTTATTTGTAACTGCTTACTTGCTTAAAATCTAATTTCGGAACGAAATTCCCTCTAACGGGGCGGTGATGTGACAACCCGTTATTTCAGTTCTATGCAATGACTAAAGGTCGAGTCTTGTAACCTCTTTGTAAAATAATAAGAATATCATCAAAAATGAAATGTTCAAAAAGCTCTATTTAGGTACACTATGTGGTAGATATCGTGATAAGGTTTCCAAAAATATAAAGAACACTAAAATACGAGCTATAACGAAGGAGTTATGACCAATCTATGATTCATAACGCTACCGGTAAAGCAATGTTAAGCATAAAACGAGAAATTTCAATAAAATACTTTTTAGCCTTAGGTATCTAAACGAAAGTCGTAGATATCATTAACCCGCAAACATACATAAAAAGAATGCCCAAATCTAACTTCATATGAGGAAGTTATGAATTTTCGAAGTTTCTAACCTAGCAGTAGACAGCTAAAAACTCGAAATAGAGATCGAGCGGTCTTTAGCCGACACAACCTGAACGAAATTTGAAGACCCCGAAAATAGGAGTACAACATCAAAAATTCTGACAAAAATAGACATCATATGAAGGAGTTATGGGATTTAAACGGAGTTTTCAAGGCCCGTCCTTTTAAAAATAATATAATAAAAATAAATTAAAAATTAGCCGACAGAGTCTAATTGAGAGTTGTAGAGCCTTTTCACACCTACACGTGCATATAAAGAACATTGAAATCAGAGCTCGTATGTGAAAGTTATGGAATTTACAAGTTCGGGACACAAAACCCGAGGCTGACTCAGCCACATGATGTGAGGGAACCATGCTCACGACGTGAGATCATGATTGATGGGTTCTAGAGTGTCAAACATGTTAACTCGTCGAAGAGGATAAGGCTGACTAAGCCTCACGACGTGAGCAATCAAAATCTCACGACGTGAGACTCCAAATCAACCCCTATAAATAGAAGCTTAAGGGTGCCGGTTTTGGTGCTCATCTCTTTCCATCTAAGCGTCGTTACTCTACGTGATTAGCTCGATAAGCCCTCCCGAAGCCCCATTTTTTCATACTGGAGTTCCGAAGGAAGTCCTACACTCCCAAGATCCCCAAAAATCCCGAGATTTCAACTCTCTCTTGTCGAAGTTATGCTCGATTCTTCTCTCGATTACTTCAAACCAACCACTTCAATCAAGTGAGTTCATACCCCTTAATTAACGTTTGAAATGTTTTTAAATGCTTTATGGGGGTGGGGGGAATACAGGTTGAACCATGTTAGTTATTAGATCAATCACATGTGATTTATAACTAGCATACAAATGGATTTATCATACTTTAAACTGTTTTTCAATTCAAATGACTTCAAACTGTTTATCAAACTATTGTACATGTTAAACTCTTTATCAAATTCACTTTTGTATACTAACCCTTTCTGTTACAATTTTCAAACTTATATATTGTTAAAACCATGTCTACTACATATATAGTTATATAAATAAGGTTTGAAGGACTTAGGAGAGATAACCCACTTTACTTCATGTCCTTGTTTGGTTGTGGTCTTAAATTACCCAGTTGTTTGTCCGAGTGTCATTGAATCCTTAGTTACATATTAAGTATATACGTATAGATATAAAGACTTTTATCTTAGTTCAGTACATTCAGTCATACAAACAAGTTTACTAATAAACTATAATAGGTATAGTTTAAAGCTATACTACTTACTACTTCTAGTTCAATGAAGCATACAAGAGTCAGTTCATTTATGATTCATTAATTATTACTATGAGAACATATACAACTATACTAGGATGAGAACATATATAACGATACTATGAAGAGAACATACAAGTATACGATAACTTAAATGTGATCCACTGTATCGGAGCATGCCTTCACTGTCATGGCCCGAGTTGAAACCAGAATCTCCTGTAGGGAGAGCATGAGTTTGCGTATAGATCTATACTGGATTGACTATCCTAAACCTTGTTGCTAGCTATAGCGGGACCTACAGGTCTTCGGGTGCCAAATGTCATACCTTTTGACGACTTACATTGTCCTTGTTTTCCAATCGATAGTATGGTACAATTAATCACATAATACCTCTATATAAATCCGGTTTCAGGTAGATAGTACAACAGTTGTTCCTAAAATACAACACTACAGCATTATAATAATTTTCCGTTTACATTTATTTGGTGATTACTTCACTTAAAATATTAATGTACAAACTATATTTTGATAATGATAGTTATACTTGGGAACATTACACACTTTTACAAGAAACAAACATACAAAACAGTTGTGCCTTGGTAGAAAGCTACTTTTAGTAGTAAATATAGGATTTTCTTGGGGTTACAAACTTTTACAAACACTTACAAACATTCACATACTTTTACTACAAACGTTTACAAACCCGTACTTCAAACAACGGTTCAAACATTTTGATATAATCATAGACACTAAATACTTATGAACTCACCAGCTTTAATGCTGATAAACTCTTTCAAAATAACTTGTATTATCAGGTCATCAGTAGATAGGTACCGATGACAGCTTTTGGGAAGACGGAGCGCATTCACGACTCATCTTATATTTTGATTTATGTTTTGGTGTCTTATATATTACGAAACACATTTGTATTAAAATTATCTATTTAATGCAATGGATGATGTTGTTTACTTGTTTACTATTATACTGTGTCGTGATATTGTACATGACGTCCTCCACCCCAGAACGTTTCAGCTGTTCTTGGTTTTGGGGTGTGACATAGCCCAAAACTGGCTCTTTGGTATCCTAAAATTCTGATTTTTGATTTATATGCATTTGCTGACGGTAATTATGGAGGTTATGAACTTGATAGGAAATCAACCTCAGGGGGATGTTAATTCCTAGGATACCGTTTGGTGTCATGGTAATGTAAGAAACAACAAACTGTCTCAACCTCAACGGCGGAAGCTGTATATGTTGCTGCCTCTGCTTGTTGTTCTCAAGTAATCTAGATTCAACATCAACTTTTGGACTACGGTTTGAATTTTCTGGAAACCCCTATCTTTTTTGATAATGATGTTGCCAACCAAATAGCTAAAACTCTTGTACAACACTCTAAAACCAAGCACATCGACATCAATGTTCATTTAATTAGAGCTTTTTATGAGCGTTCTCTCATCCGTTTGGAACAGATTCACACTGATAATAATGTGGCGAATCTGTTCACTAAACATTCAACAAAGCTCGATTCGATGTGCTTGTGGGCTTTCTCAGAATGATACGTTTTGAAGACTAATTTTTGTTTTAGGTTAGTTTAAATTTGTGCATTTAATTTCCTTTCTCTCGTATGCACAAATTTAGGGGGAGACATAAAAACAAAACAAAAATCATAAAATACAAAAATCCAAAAATATGTTCTAATGGAGGTTGTTTGTAGGTAATTAGTTGGGAAGTGATATCAACCAACTGATAACAGGCATTTTTATTTGTGTAAGGTATCAACGCTAAACTATATAGGCTCTGTGTTCAATGCGCTGGTAGTCGCGAAAGAATTCAATGGACCAGACTAGACATAGATTGACATTTAAAAGGACTTGACAAGTATTGACTTAGATAGTTCTGTTTGGTCTGACAACATGACGCTTGAGTAGATTGAGCAGTGAGATATACATGGTCATCGGTGGTCTACAATAAAGTAATATGTATCTAGAATTGTAGCATAACTTTTCCTTGATGTATGGACGCATGTCCTTAATTCTGGCATTGATAGGGTGACTTGGGAATTCCGATAGAGTGGGTATGTAGAAGGTTATGCTCTTGCTTTCTTTCTGTCAGTCATATGTTGCCTCGTCTACGTGATTGGAAGAGATCTGACCTGGACTGCAACATATGCAACTCTATTTCTATGCATCTCCTTTTCTATGCAATTCTTTATGTCTGTTAGTCATATGTTGTCTCCTTTGCGTGATAAGATTTTATCCAACCTGAAACACATCGTATGTAACGTTCTACTTCTCAATCTCTCTAAGTCAGTTAGTCATATGTCAATCCCTCTGCATGATTAGAAGAGATTCGACCTAGGAATAAGACATATGCATTTCTAAATCTGATTTCTTCCTTAATAATTGTCTGCTCATCTAAAGTACGGAGTATTTTGGAAGTCCTTGATTACCGGGTTATATCAGGAAGCGGAAAACACATTCTAGTGCATCTAAAACTGAATATTGAATAGGCTATATGTAGATCTCGCTGCTAAATTTAGGTGGGCAACAATATCCTTGGTCTTCATCAACTAAATGGTCCCTATAGGAGTATAATTTAGGTATATACGTTCAAAAGTCATGTCACTTGTAGCATGTCCAAATTCGTAACAATCATTAGGTATACGTTAAAAAAATTAAAATCTTAGTTAGAATTTATTTTTTTAGATTTTATTTTGTTTTAATTTTAATTTTAATTTTTAAGTCTTCAATATGTTTTATTTTTGCTTAAATTGGATGTATTGGGCTTAGATTTAAGGTTCTTGGTTTACAGCTCGTGGGCTATGTACCGGATATGGTCCAGGGTATAAAAGGTTTAGTCCGCAGCTGAGAAACTCTTCACCCTCACTTTTTCGTTTTTGGCCGCAAACCCCTCTCAGTTTCTCTCCCTAGAGTTCTTGACAGATTTCTCCGATTCATCATCTATTTGTAGTTTTCATTAGAAATTGAACCTTGAATCTTGTAGGTAGTACAAAGTCGAACCCCACATAGCTATTATTCATATGATTTGGTCGCGTTTTGCATGATTATTAAAGCAAAACAGATTTTCGGCATCGAACAGCCTTTACGGCCGCAAACCGTTTACAGTCATAAACAATTTTATGACCGTAAAACCGTTTATGGCTGTGAAGCTGTTTTTGGCCATCAAATTCTTTTTCATCCAAATAAAATTAAATTAAGGCCTAATCAATTGAAAAAGGAGAAAATTTAAATTTTAATTGATTAAATCATTAGTTTTCTCACTTGGCTTGTTTGGTGCAGAAAAAATGGCAAACTTGAAATTTTTAGATAACCACAACATTGATGCATTCTTGTTTAATCCTCCAGCAGCACACCAAGATTTTAGGTCCATGATTCATGGACTTAAGAGATGCTGTCTTGCACATGCCTTCAAGTCAAATCCCATCATTTGTCAAGACTTAGTGAAGCAATTTTGGAACAAGGCTTCTATGAGTAAAGGAGAAGATGAAGAAGACACGGTGGAATCTGTTATTCTCGGAAGAAAAATTTTAATGTCTGATCAAACTATTCGCGAAGTGCTAAAAATCAATGACCAGCCCGGGTTTCAAATTGATATTTCAGTGGAACAAACTGAAGAGATTATCAAAAGAATGGGCTATGAAGGAGTGTTTTCACCTACCGTGAAGAAGCTGTTACCTCCTTACTGGCGATTTCTTGCTCACTCCTTCATAATCTACATCTCAGGAAGAAAATCCGGTGCTGATGAGATTTCCCTATTGAACACTAGTGCTACTGCTGCTCTTGCCATGGGTCTTGATTTCAACTTTTCACGATATTTTTTGAATGAGATGATGAGAAATTTAGAAGGAAAAAGGAAAGACAAATTTCTAATGTTCCCAAGGTTTCTCCAGATGATATTTGACAACAAATATTTTGAGTTAGAAAGAAGAGGTGAATCTTTGGACTTCAAGTCTTTGGGTGCAAATACTTTTGGTCTCATGAAACAAAACTACAAGGGTACGAAATTTGTATTCCAAGGAAAGTACCCACTGGAGAAGTTTGGCCAGTTTGTAGAGGTCAATGAAGCATCCAAGTCAGAAAGCTCCTAAGACAATGAAGATAATGAAGATGATGTAGTTGATGCAGACCCAGAAGAGGTTCATTGAGAAGATTTCCTGTTCGGAAATAAATGAACTGGGTTGAGACTATTGAATTCACCAAGTACCTATATCTCTTTAGGGACATCGGTGAGAAATTCTCCTAAACTTCCGTGATTTCCAGTCATCCATCATGAAGTGATGACAACCAGATTCGGATTCGGAAGCAAGGCGGAGTAGAGATTCAATATGTCCATACAAGAAGAGAACCCTAGGTAATTACCCGAAGGAAACCAACGCCGAATTCAGTAAAAGCTACGAGGTAGATAGAGCGAGCTAGTGCATGGAACCCAAGAAGTGTCATACCCTCGTGTTCGTCACGCTAATACACCCTTAAAATTATACAATTTAGTGAGTTAGTGGTTACACTACTCACGCTATGTGTTAGGTAAAATCGTCGTTTCCCGTTGCCAGTAACACGTTTAGAGCGGATCCCCGCACCTCTATTGAGAGTATTTAGCCATAAGTCTTCATGAGCCTCTCTATCCACGGTTTCGTTCCGAACTGTTCTCAACCCTCTCTAGACCGGAAAATGGAACCTTTCCCAGTATAAAGGTAACGTAGTAGGAACGAATCGCATCTTATGGCCTTTTTCCACTACACACACTCCTACCTTGAATACCAGGACTACATCATAGGGATGTAGGTCGACACTCAGACAACCAGTACCCGAGGCACGGGAAAAATTTATGCCTAATACAGTCAGGACAGATATGTCCAGGATTAGCCATCGTCTCTCGTTATCTTGTATTCCTTTCCATGTAAGAAAACCATGCCACTGAAGAAGCGTAACCAGTCCGCAAGCAAGAAACCTACTCTCTTATTCAATGAATCTATGTTCCAAGCTGCGGTCTAGGCAGCCGTAGCAGTTGTCATGGCTCACCTGAATGCTAACAACGCTAATGTTAGCAAGGGCCTTATCGGGATTTCCGATCCTAGAAATGGACAGCAACAACCAACCCCTGCATACCCAGCCACCCAAGAACCTCATCCGAATCCACTAAAGAGAAAACTTAAGATCGAGGAGGGAGGTACCTTGGCTCAAGGACCTTCCGAAGGGCAACGAGCTGAGGTAGTCAATACCCCAGTCAATCCTTCCCTCCTGACTTCAAGAAGACCATACCCAGGAAACCTTCCCCACTGCGGCAAGTGTAGCTACCATCATCATGGTTTATGCCAGGAACTTTTATGTGCTAGGTGAAACATGAAGGGGCATACTGCTCGCGTATGCAGAACTCCGGTGGAGTGTATTGCATCAATCACCAATGTGACGACCAATCCAGTTTGCCGTCTATGTGGTGAGATTGGACACTTCAAAAGAGATTGCCCAACTGAAGGAAACAACAGGGACACAGGAGGAGCCTAACTGTACTGCTTAAGGAGGAGCATCCAGGAACCCAGTAGATTTTTGGCACGTCTCTCGATCTTAGATAACTAACACAAAACATTAAAAGGCTAATTTAAATGTAAATACTTCCCCATTAAGGCGAAAGTCACGGCACTGTTAAAAATTTTAAATTCATCAGGTAAAACTATAATGGCTAAACATATACGTTATGGCCATGTATAGTTAAGATGGATAGACCTAGGGCGGAGTCGCTCAGTCAACAGTCCTCCCCACCTTACTTATACATGACTAGTATATGTTAGGCGATTATAGAAATGCCTCGTGAGAATCCATTCATGAAAAGGTACTCTGCTCAAAAACACTTAGAACCCTCTATAGTTCCGCATCGACTCTATCGGTCGAAGTATCTGCGACAGTCACACACAGGACGAAACCCTAGACACCTATAACTTGTGTTCCTGTTCGGTGCAAGACTCTATCGATCCTCATTTTATATCATGTCGAGGCATGCCAACTTTGACGACTCTATCGATCATCGTTTGACCTAGTACAACCATGTGTACATCCCTAGTGCTGTGTAAAAAGAACTTTCTCCATAGCTATGTTGGCAAATAAAGGTTCTTCCGAACCTAAAACATAACACAAATGATTAAACCTAATGCGATCCGTTAGTCGTCCCTCTTATCTCAAACCTTCCGAAGTACTCGAGAGAAGGGTACCGCGCGCTGTTGACCGACCCATCTTAGTCATATGGAAACCGAAGCGAAAGACACTACAAGATACTCCAGAAGACAAATGACCATCCGAAGCATACTTCGTAGATCCCCCAGAAAGACCCTTCGCACCTCGCACACTAGGTTCGTGAAACCAGAGAATAGAACTCATAGGAATGACCACCATAACCAGGTATAGGCGCAAAGGTGGTATATAATTGAGATCAAAAAGATTTAAGATGTGTGTTTCCTCCCTACTCCGTGTTCCTTGCTGGGTTGTGGGTCTGGGTGGAGTCGCACAACTGAACATCCTGCCGACCTCAATTATATACAACTTGCATACACCAAGTATTAGTGGTTAAGCCAAGTATGAGCTCTACCACGAACCTCATAGTAAAGCCCTTCATCCTATTCCATAAAATAGGAGCTGGATTCAAGAGAACCACTACGGGTTGAGCTACTATAATGACCACAGATCGGAAATTTGTTGTCATACCGGTTAAGCCCACATAGTAGATAACACCCTCAGGTAGTAAAGGGATTAAAGTTCCGAGTAATGGGACCCTATACTCACTAGATTTGACCTAGACCGGGAAACACTCAGGAACTTCGGAAAAGTAGTTGCAGAAGATGTCCGCACTACTCAGGCACTTCGTCCACCCCGTTACAGACGAGTAGTGCCTATGATCCTCTGCCCACTCGCATGGAGGAAGTCATCGTCACCTTGTAGACGATAGACAACATTCTTCGAAGTGAACACTAGAATACCAAGAACCACCGGATAACCTACGCAGCCAAGAATACTTGATCAAAGTGCAAAAGTAGTTGCGTTAAGCCTCATGACCCAGATCCCAAAGAGATTATAGACTTGACCCCAACCTTTGGTGTTAGTCGATGGGTTATACAGGAGCATGCGCTTTCCGCACTAAAATAAACCAAAGTCTTAGAGATTCAATGGACTATTAGGTGTTCCACGAATACTATCTCATGCAGAAATAGTTGAACCACCTCCCGAGATAGTCCAACACTCGTCTGGTGAAACCTATCTCCCTGACCCTGAGGGTTTCCGTTAGAAATACCTCAAGAATCAGATGTGCATGTTCATTTTGCACGATCTTGAGATAGACACTCTACAACAGACATATAACAGTAGACACGCAACCCATTCAATGATCTAGAAAGCCTCTAAAATCTAATTGACAGGAAACACGAAACCAAAGAACCAACCTTAAGGACTACACATCCAGTATGAGAGAGAACGTTAGGAACTTCGGAATGGCGATCACGCCAGTGATGATCTTGACATAGAAGTACACTATGTTCCAGGTACTGAAAAGCTCTACCCTTCCGAGAGCTTAGGACCATCCGAGATCCTTTACGGAGATTGGTCCAACCCTCGTCAGACCACTGCTACCTTCGGATATTCCACAATTTTCACACCCGATCGATCCACTTTTTAGACTTGATATGTGTTTACCCGATGTCACTCTTTGTATCCCAGTCATCTTGATAGAAACCATTGAGAACCCTAACCTCGTAGATACACCAGTTGGAACCCACTAACTACACGAGACGGAATCCGCGTCCCGTAGGTGAAGGTTTGTTCGAATGACAAACACAGACTAGAGTTCACTTGGAGTGCGAGGACAAACCGAATAGGAAGTACCCTCCTACCTCTATCCTTCATACCTACTTCCTTGCCTAAACCTGAATTTCGGGACGAAATTCCCTCTAACGGGGGAATGATGTGACAACCCGAAATCTATTATGTCATTTTTAACCTTTTCCGTTAATAAGCCTCGCTTATTTAAATGACCGTTGGAAGAGGTTAATTAATTTAAGACTTTTATAATGACTTGGTAAGGGTTGAAACAACTTAGAAACACCCACAAAATACCCTTAAAAATGTGTGGTTGCAACCAAGTCAAAATTTGACCATTTAATCGGGTGCGACCAAAAAGCCCCGTTTAACAGCAGTATCGGGTAGATTTCAACTGAGCCCCAACTCCAACCCCTATATAAGGGTGAGTGGAGTCCATTAGAGACTTTTTACACTCTCCCCACTCTCTCTCTCTCTACAACTTAAATTTGAGCCAAAAATCATCCGTTTCGAGCCCCAAACGAGTAGGTAAACTATCCTAACTCGTTGTATAACTTATCTAGCATGCAAATTTGATTTTAAAACATAAAATAGGGACAAAATCATGTGTTTACGGCCCAAGAACACTCTTGGCCCGTGAACACCATTTAATGGGGTTTTTAAGCCCCAAAACCCCTCCAAATTGTCCCTAAGGCTTAGATATGACTTGTAGGCTTATAGAATCAGACTTAGAACACCTTGAACTAGCATTTTGGGGAGTAAACATGAGTTTACTGCCCAAGATTGTGCTTCAGCCGTAAACTCCCCTTCATGGGGAGTAAACTCATTTTCCTATGTTAGAAATGCCCTCAACACCCCTATGGCCATAGAATAAATTCAACAATCAACCACCAACAAGTTAGGGACCTTAAACTCAATTAAAACAACTCCATAAGGATTTCACAGCCGTAAAGCCCTCATGGAAGGGTACCTGGGCTGTAAACTCCTACAAAGGGGTTAATTGGTGCCCTAAACTCCCCATTTGACTTGGAAAAATGCTTAGGAATTTACACTCTACCATTTAAGCCCTTAAAACACCAAAAGATATGTACATAGGAGCTTACGGCCATAAACTCCCTAGTTTAGGGTCATAAACTCCCATTTGGTCCCTTTAAACCCCTTAAATCCACTCATACAATTTAGATTTGGACCTAGCAAAATTCCACAATTCGTATAAGGCCTTCAAGCAACCTAGAACACCGTCACCATGAGTTTACGGCCGTAAACTCATGGGGAGTTGTCCTAGGGCTGTAAAATAAGTGTATAGAGTTTACTCTTGAAGAGTAAACTCCATTCCTAAGTCATTCACACCCTTAGATGTTACCCGGGACACCCCAAACACTTCACCAAAGTGTTTTCCGCTCCTTAGAGTGTGTATACTTGTTAAATTAGTATTAAATGTACTAATTGTATGTGAACATATGTTATCCTATGTTAAATAGGTAACTAAGTGTGTCCAAGTCTTTACTTGACACCGAGCACCCAACCGGCACCTTCGTCGGATCCACTTACATCAGGTGAGTTCATACCCCTAAATGAACCTTTTAAATGCTTTTACATGTTTTATAGGGGGGAGAATACAAGTTAAACATGCCAGTTATCATATCAATCACATGTGATTGATAACCTGCATGCACAAGGATTTACAACACTGTAAACTGTTTTACCAAGTAGGATACTACAAATGGTTTTTCCAAAATGGTTTTCACTTGTTCAAAACTCTTACTTATACTGTTTTATCAAAGTTCATTTTAAACTTGTTTATGAAAAGTTTCCAAAGAATTTCTAAAGGTTTTCAAACTTATTTTACCAAAGCGCACCAAGTTGTGATTTTCTCAAGTATAAAGGTTTTCTTCCATGTTTTGATACTCCTTCTTAGTTTAAACTCTTACTTGATAACGCTTTCACTTTGTGATGCGTTTATACTTGTCATTGCCTCTATTTCGCTTATACTTGTAGTCGCTTATACGTGTTAGACGCTCTTACTTCACCTGTTGTTGCTTCCACTTCGTGATACACTTACATTTGGTATGCTTATACTTCACGATTCGGTTATTCCACACTGTACGCTTATACTTCACGATTTGGTTATTCCACACTGTACGTTTATACTTCACAATTCGGTTATTCGACACTGTACATTTATACTTCACGATTTGGTTATTCCACATGATTTGGTTATACTTCACGATATGTTTCCTCTTGTTACACACTCAAACGTAGTTAGATGTATGTATGTGCTTGTATAGATGCATATTAATAATGAATGAAGGACTTAGGAAGGCTTGTCCGCCCTATTTCCATTTCTTCGTTGAGATGTGGTCTGGTGGGATCGGATGTCCATCCGAAGGTCGTTTGATTCATTAGTTATATATTATGTATACAAGCATAACCATATAGGTTTACTCTAGTCAGTTCACTTATGAGTCTCTACCTCTAGTTCAACACTTATATTGGAAACCCACTACCCACTATTTGGGATGCATCTTCAGGACACAACCTTCTCCGTCGTCTAGTTGGTAACCAGAGTCTCCTGTAGGGAGAGCGGACATTGTGTGTATAGATCTATACGAGATTGACACCCCCCACCACCATGACTGCTAGCTACAGTCCACGGCCTACCAAGCCAAGGGGTGAAAAATGTCACATTTTATAGACGCTTGTAGGGCGTCAGGTACTCTAGTGTCGGTTAGTATGGTTACGAGTATCCCAGGTTACCTTATAATTCATGCCCTTAAGGTAACGGTATTTCACCAGCAATTTACACTGTATGTTGGAAAGCCACTCTCAGTGTCACACTGTTTTTAGACCTTGCTAGCTGTATCTTTCAATTGATATTGTCTGGGGTCTGTATTCTCTGTTTTTAGGCCTTGCTAGTTGTATCTTTCATTTGATATTGTATGGGGTCTGTATTCTCTGTTTAGACCATGTCAGCTGTACCTTTCATTTGGTACCATCTGGGGTCTATGCCTCCTATAGTCAGCAGTCTTCACTGCTGAGGCATATGTTATTTTCCCTGATTTCTCTTGCTTTCTTTAATAATCAAATTATGTATTTTGATAATGATAGCGATTGATAGAAAACCACTTTTCACCACATAACACCAACCAGTCTTGGTAGAAGACTGCTTTTATTAAAGAAAATATAGGATTTTCTGGAAGGGACACAAATTATATGGATACTTGAAAACTACTACTTATATAAAGTTATTTGTATAAAATGTCACTAAATTCTTATGAACTCACCAGCATTTGTAAAAATGCTGATACTCGCTTTTCAAATAACTTGTATTCTCAGGTCAGCATTAGACAGGTACATCCCCGGAGCTGTTGATGGTAATGTAAACCATGTAAAACTATTACTATAAATGCAATGTTTTGTTGTACTTTAATTACTATAATGCATGTGTTGTGATACTTGACATGACGTCATCCACCCCAGAACGTTTCCACCGTTCCGGTTTGGGGGTGTGACAATGTTAATCAGAAATTATATGTCTTCTGTGCCATTTGGGCCAAAACTTTATTGATGCATATCAAGTACTGAAATCGTTATGTCTCATTGATCATAAATCTTTGAATCAAATCTTGAGTTAATATTGAAAGCCTAACATATGATACGCATATGCTATTGTTGTTCTTGTTCCCTTTTGCTTCTGTCATGTTCGTATATATAAGGCCTAAGATTACATTTTATCTATTTATTGAATTCACTAAGCGTTATCGCTTATCCCTATCAATGTTTAACAATTGCAGGTGATGAGTATCCAATATAGTTTTATATTGCTGAAAGATTTAGAATAGTTAATACTATTTCTCTGTATTTTAAAGTTCATGTATGTATATGAATAGTAGATTCCTGGGTAGACATGAAATTTAATAAAACTTAGTTGGTTTGTATCCAATCTTTTGTAATCACTTTATCAATATAAAATATTGTTTTATAAATATGCATGTAGCATGTAGCATGTTTTGAGGAAGTAACTTAAGAAATTTTTTCTGAAATATTATGAAAGTTTGGGTCTTTCAAAAATACGAAAGTTGGGGTCTTTCAATCAATGCGTATAGCTAACCATTTTGTGAAAAAGAAAGTTTCCTATAAATTTTATGACGTTAATTCTCGTAAGTGAGACATTATAACCATACTTGATAATGACAATTTCTCCTGTCATGACGTATATTAGACGCCGACTTGCTTATGGTATGGTTTGTCACCCTAGACTGGTCTTGTCTAATTGTAGCGAACAGCTCAGGTGTGGGGCGTCACCCCATATAGATCTATACACAAACACACGCATTCGCTCCGGAAGACTTTGGTTATAACTACAGGCTACGTTTGTACACTCATTTTGTGCCAAACGAAATGTCTCACTAGATCCTTAATCAAAGTTTACGTAGAAAAAGAAGAAAAACATATAAAACTCATTCCCAGACCCAATGAACCATGTAAGTGAACCACTAAGGCATCGTGAATCATGTAAGTCATTTGAAGTCCCGTTAGGAATAAGATTATATAACATGGGCCCAAAATATATGTAAAAGGACCACTAAGGCCCATTTCACATGTAAGGTATTTACAGGCCCAAATATCACGCAAATAGAATCCAAGGTCCGTCGCACATGTTAATGGGTCAATGAGGCCTAATAAACATATAAATAATATTCAAGACCTATCAAGCATATTAATGGGTTACTAAGGCCCAATAAACATGAAAATAACTTAATCAACCTGTTTTTTATTATATTGCTAGTTTTATCTGGATTATTTACTAAACTGATATAAAAATCCCATTTTTTTTGTAAAAATGACGTTATTGGCGCAATAAGTCACAGAATTCCAATTAAGGCCCCATTTTAGTAAAAATAACACCTTAGTCCACCTTTTAGTTCAAAACTTGTATTTATGGCTACTTTTTGTCAAAGAGATCATATTTAACCCATTTTTATCAAACATATCATTTTTGGCTTGATTTTTTTGAAAATACACATTTTTCTGGTTTTTTACTTTTCTGACCCGATTGTTGGAAAATTCGTAGAAAAATCATCATAAGTCAAAATTTGGATCTATAAACGCTGGAAGTTTGGAAATTTTTTCTACTTTGGTCACAATTTTTCTCATAATTTTTAATGGCCTAAAAAAAGTGTGAAATTGCTCACCTTCACAGGATGGCCCGAGATTATTTCAAATATGATAGCCAGTTTGTAAAATTTGCGAAACATTGTAGAAGCATCGTATGAAAATGTGAGAGTAGTCATTTTAAAGGTAATAACCTGAAAATTTTGAATGTAAAACCGTTTTGATAAATATTACATTTAAGGGGGTCAAAACATTCCAAGATTAGACTAAAACATTTGTGTCAAAGGCTGGTTTCTGAGTTTAAGTTATTCATGTTTGTTCAAAACACTTGTTTTTGCTATTTTATGTGTATAAATCCTAGATTTACAAGTTTACATGTTTTATATGTGATAACACATAATTTTCGCAAGGTTTTTATGAAGATCCAAGTGATAAACTTCATGTCCAAGTAAAGATCTAAAAGTTAAACACATAAACATGCACATTTACATAGATCTAACACAAAAGGAATTGAATCCTCCCCCAAAAACATTATAAAACCAAAAACAAGGGAGTATGAAGCTCACCTTGGGGGTTTTTGAGATGTAAATGAAGAAGAAGAAGTATCTTTGAACCTAGCTTGAGTTTTTGGTGAGATCTCGAAATGGAGGTGGTTCTAAGAGTTTAATCATGAAAAATGGAAGAGTAATTGAAAGATCTTTAATATAAACTTGAAACAAGGCAAAGGAGTTAGTAATAAACTTACCAAGTGATGGATCTTGAAGAAAATCCTCTTGAAAACAAACACACAACTCACGATTTTGAAGAAAGAAATGAGAGAGCTTGTTGAGTTTTTGAGAGAGAATGAGATAAGGAAGTAAGTTAGAGGTGGAGAGTGGAGAGAGGATGGTGGTGGTTTGGCCGAGTTTAATGAAAGAGAGGGAAAGAATGGATGCATTGTTACATTTTGGACCCTTCTTCCTTCCTATATGTATGGGATGTAATGACCTTGATATTTGTTGTGTAATATTGATGTGGCATGCATAGATAAATTCATCTTTTCTCCCTTTCTTTAATTGGGCTAACCGGCCCAAGAGGGATCTTCGGCCCATAAAAGCTTAATAAATGGTTTTTGGTTAAAAGGGCCCAATTATATTAACTCTTGGTCCAAACAGAACATCCAATAACAAATTGTGGCCCATTTATGCTAGAATAAGGTTTTTCAGCCCATTAAAGCCTAAAGGAAGTGTTATTGGCCCATTTGGGCCCAATAAATGAGTATTGGTTCAATAAGGGTTTTAGTTTGAAAATTTATAGGTTAAAGCCCAAAAATGATTGAGCTTGGCTTATTGGATCGGGTTTTGGGCTTATACAAGTAGATTACATTGTTTAGGAATTTACATCTTAATCTACTTTTTGCCAATTATGACATTATCCCCCCGTTAGAGGGGATTTCGTCCCGAAATTCATTTTAAAGCAGCATCCCAAGTACTAAGGAAAAGGTGTAGGTATCTTGGTTCGCTTTTCTATGCCTTTTCCAAAACATATTATCTCTTTCCAAATAGGGCTTTTAGTAGTACATGGTCACTAACTTGGGATTCCAAGGACTTCTATCGCTTACTTGCATAGTTCTTTTGTCAGTTTCTAGATGACTCTTGTCGTCCTTGAATTTAGGTAATCTCTTAGGTTGTCTTTCTGATGATTTCTGGGTTGGTGACAGTGTTGTAGGCTACTTGCCCTTTGGATAGCTGGGTGTTGATAATCTCAGCCTAAAACAAAGGTATTCTGACCTTGCGTCCTATATGGTGAAGTGAAAAAGGGTGGTTATGGCTATTGATGATTCGTATACTTGACTTCCCAACAATAGTACCTCTTACCTATATGGCGAACACTATTGTCACTAAAGTTAAGGTCGTGTGATGTAGTTGGTCTTAAAAATATTAAGTTGGCTTAGGAGTTTCTTACTACGGAGTTCTAAAATAGTGGGAGGTCGATCTTGGTTTGTTTCTGAGGGTCGTCGAGTAAATCTTTGATTTGGGATTAGAGATATCGATCATTGAGGATGGTTTCGTTTGATTCCTAGTAGTCATGGTCCTATGGACACTTAGCCTATCCTATTTATAAGTTGGATAGGCGTTCTCTAAGGTTCAAATCTTGGTTTGTTAATCTCATACTTACTGGGTCGTTCCATCGACCGGATACCTTCGGTGTTTATTTTGGTGCTAAGTGGTCTTAGTGGTCTGGCTACGAGAATGGCTCCATGATATAAGTCGATCTCCGAACTCGACTTGGCATGTAGGTGATATTTCCGAAAGGACATTGGAAACATCTTAGGGGGGTTATAATTCTCTAGGTTAACCTCGGTGTCCTTTGCTCCTTGTTTCTTATCCCTATTATGGGCTAGGAAAGAGCGTGGTATTTCTTGCACGATTACCTAAGGGTCTTGATACCCGAGATAATTTGAGGATTGTCATTACAAGTTGTAGGGGTTTTGTTAATTGATTAGTTAAGGCGAAAAGCCTCGTTGCCACATTAATTTTGTATAGTGAGGATCAAGTCAGCCCATGTCAATTGACACCGTTGGGCTTCTTATCGTAATAGATGTTGGATTGATCTGTAAGAGATGGTTGTTTGAAATTATAGTGTGTTCTACGTATACGTTTGTAATGTTACCAATTTTGTCTTCGGTATTACTATTGTGGCTATTTCGTTCCGAATTTTTGGGTGCTCTAGCAATATGAGCACCTTGGTATAAATGATGCGATTTCATAGTCTGATTTCTATTAGACCTCTCTATGATGGTTCGATGTACCTTAGTCGTACGTAATTCAAGATTGAAAAGGTTGTAGATTGAGTGGTCATGCCCTAAATCCACAGTTAGACAAAAAAAAAATTAAGGCAGAACTCCGCACTCTAAGCTTGTAGAATCTTGATTACACATGACCTTACATTTATACTAAGTTAGACTGAGTGATTTTGGGAACGTACAAAAAGTCTTGGTAGGTTTCCTTGTTGTCCCTTTCACATCCAGCTGTTAAACTCCTCCTGGTACTCCATCATTCTTCTCTGTTGGGCAATTCCAATTGAAGTGTCCCGTTTCACCACATGTGTGGCATACAGGACTTACTTATGGGTTGAAGGCTGGAGTAATGCATGGGGCCGGTGCCCTACAGTAGCGGGAGGTGTACCACTTCTTGTTGCACCTAGTGCTATGCAATTCCTGGCACACTCCATGATGATGGTAGCTGCACTTGCTACAGAGCGGGGAGTTTACATCATATGGTCTTCTCGATGCTGAGGTAGGGGCCAGTGGGGGTAGGGGCTTCTATAACTTATTGCCTTTTGGTAGGCCCTTGAGTCGATCCACTTCCTTTCTTTTTCCTCCACTCTTGCTTCATGACCTTAGGTTTGGAGTTTGGGGTGTCTTGGCAAGTTGTCCCTCGTTGGTTTCCTTGGTTTTTACTACGGTTGGAGTTATCGACACCATTTTCATTTCCCTTTGGATTGTTGGCGTTGAGTTGCGCCATGATGCCTGTCACGACAACTGTTACAGTGGCTTGGAAGGTTGTGGGGTCCATCTGCAAAATTGGTGTTTCAGCGGCTAGTTGGTTGTTTCCATAGGAAGACATGATTCTATTGCATAATGAGAAAATAGGTTCGTGATTAACTATGGTTATTTCTAGTTGTATCTCATCTATGATTATAGGTATGAACTTATACATGTACTCATATAAATCACATGTTCTGTTGCACGATTCTCGTTGTTTCGACCTACATCCCAACGATATATTAATGGTAGTATACAGAAATAAGTATTGTACAAATGTTAAGTTACCCTAAGAGATTATAGATATTACATCCTTAAGTTGGCTCAGGTTACATGAGTTGTTGTAGGGCGTACCTGTCTTGATTTACTACTACTAGTTGTGACGAATTACATGGTAAACCTAGGACTTAATACGAATAGTGTGATGACTCTCATATCCCTAAATAACGTAAAGGTGTCCAACCATTTCGCTCATTTCACGAGTGGCCTCTTTCACTCCCTGCTCTGCTAGGGCTGCCTTAGCCTCGACTTTAATGAGTTGTCGCCTTGGGGTGGTCATGTCCTCTCATAAGGGGCGGAGATGATTGGTAAGGTCTTCCTGTTCCGCGTGTTGGTTCGGTATTGCTTCCGAGAGGTAAGGCTCGCCAAGGATCTTTCTGGCGCTTTCATACATGTCTGACTCCTCATTAGAATCCTATCCCTTGTGGTTCATCTCTTGGTATTCTTCAGGACCCATTTCTGGGTATTCCCTTTTGAACTTCCTCTAGTTCTCCCTCGATTCCATTCATTGGCTATTACCGTAGGGTAGTAGGGGTCTTTCGGGTGAAGACCAGTCATGTTGTCTTCACGAGAGTGGAGGTAGGAGATATATGTATAAGATTTAAGTATGGAGGTCATATGGTATTCTAAAATGCTACTACAGTATTACATGTTTGATCCTACGGCTTCCTGATGTACGAGATCGATACGTTTTTAGACTTTTTGTTATTGTTTAGTATCATAAATACTCCATTAGTATTTTAAACATTAGGTTTGGTTCTAATGCTCCCTTGCATATAGGGTTTGTAAGTTTTAGACTCGTCGCAACTCCACCATCACTACCAAACACATGTTGGTTGTATCTCGAATAAATACAGTGGATCAGGATCTATTTATTCCAGATAGGATTACATAACTGCCCATGATTGACTATAGTGTTCAAAAATTAATTACTTTTGTTTTGTTCTTATTATGATACGGTTCTAGCAAGTATGTATACTTTTAGAAGATACTTATATTCTTAAGGTATACTTTTACTCAGAGTGTTTTTAGTCCCATTGTATTTATAGTTGTTTATCAAGTATGGTTAGACATGATAGTTCACTATAAACAATGCTCTGATACCAACATGTGACACTCCCGAACCGGGATGACGGAAACGTCCGAGGGCAGATGACTTCATTGTACAGTATCATAACAATTGAATATGAATGAAACATAGCAACCAAACATCATACATTAGAAATAAACACTTACATAGTTTACATATTGAACTTGTTCATCAATTACATAAAGGTAAGAAAAGTAAAATTTTTTGAAGTCACACCACTTGATCTCGTAGCCGAGCTTATTACCTGTTACTGGATCCCTAAGAATACAAGTCGTTTTGAAAAGCGTCAACTAAAAAGTTGGTGACTTCATAAGCAGTTTTGTATAAAAATGGGTCTTATACTTGTTTAGAAAAGTTTTCATATTGCTTTCAGAAATTCGATATTTCTATAAAAAAAAATTATAAGTCTCGTGCTAAAACAATGAATATATGCATGCATGTCCTTTGTTGTCTTTTATTTGTAAAAGTAAGGCAAACGAACCCAGAAAATCTGATATTTTCTAAAAAGAAATGGTTTGAAAAATTTGTGTTCGACCTTATATTAATGCATGTGTGTTAACGTTTGCAAAAATAGAAAGAGAATGATTCCAGACAACCTGATGTTGTCTGCGATAGATGTGACAACCCGAAATTTCCATTGTACGAACATCATCTATTCAATAGAAGCTAGTTCAGTTTCAGTGATTTTCAAGCTTTTCTGAACAAGTTTGTGTTCATTAGGGTTTATGTTTTAGATGATATCAGGAGAGTGGATACTCCTGGTTTTGTGAAACTTGGGCACTTCAAGTTTCATAATGTTATAGTCCAATATCAGGAATGAAAATATTTTCTGCCAAAATATTTCAGGACTATAAATAGTTTTCTGAATTAAATTAATTCATTATTCACAATTCCAAATAGAGAAAAGCCATATTCTCTCTGACGGATCTTCGGGTTTTCATCCCAGATTGTGAGTCTACTTTGCTAAATATGTTTCAATACTTGTTTAATGCTTATTAACAACAATAACATGTTTAGATTACAAGATCCGGGAGTTTACCGCCCAAGATCGTTCTTGGGGAGTAAACTCCAAAATGGAACTTTAATGCTTTCTAGACCCATTCCTATGTTAGAGGACCTATAAAGGACTTAGTGTATGATCTTTGTAGCCTAGAAATCATCCAAGAAACACAAGTTCTAGGAGTTTACGGCCAAGGAACTCCCTTGGGCCGTAAACCCCTTTTCAAGGGCTTAAGTGCCCTAAAACTTCCCCAAATGCTTAAGGACTTTAACTACTAGTACTTGTGCTTGTTTAGAACACCAAAAGCCCATAAAAATCATAAGTTTCTAGGAGTTTACGGCTAAGAATATCTCTTGGGCCATAAACCCCTTTTTGTGGGACAGAAATCATTCCAAGCAACCCTTAGGCCTTTAGACAATTTACCTTGCACCTTTGGGACTAGAATGGAGAGTAGAACACATAGAAATCACTCCTTGAAAGGAGTTTACGGCCAAGGAACATGACTTGGGCCGTAAACTCCAAGTGAAGGCACCAAAGGGTGCCTCTTGTCCCCATTAGCCTTAGATAAATTCATGGAAGCCATCCTTGATGTTTAAGAGCCTCAAAACAATTAAATTCCAAGAGTTTACCGCTGTAAACTCTAGGGTGAATGACCTTAGGCCGTAAACTCCCATATGGAGTGTTCTAAAGCCTTAAACTACTTCATGTGTTATTCCAATAAAGCTAGGAGTGTTCTAGGATCAAGATAGCACCACAAAACACCCAAAACCACCCTTTTAAGAGTTCACGGCCATAAACCCATGAGTTTACGGTCGTAAACTCCAAGGTGTGGGGTTTTTTGGGTGGTGAACTCCTATACAAGGCCCTTTGATGTTTCAAACCCTTTTGCCTTGTCCCGTGGCAACTTAGATGCAACCATTTGAACCTTAAACACTCATAAAAGTGTTTAAATGTTTTCTAAGTGTCTTAACTTATTTATTTAAGTTATTATTTGTCTAATTAGTTATATATATGCTTATTATATGATAACTAGGCTCGTGCGTGTAAACCAGTCTCCGTTTGCCACCTAGCACGGTAGCCGACACTTCAATTCAGACGACTCACCACAAGTGAGTTCATACCCCTTGAATCAACCTTTGAAATGATTTTAAATGTTTATAACACTTTATGGGGGGGGATACAAGTCAAATACTTATAAGTTATTACTTCAATCACATGTGATTGTGTTTAATCACATGTGATTAATAACTAGGAAAACAACGATTTTTACCACTGTTCAAACTGTTTTCAAACTACTTCACTTTGAAATGTTTTACAAACTGTTTTACTATCCAAACTTACTTATAGACTGTGATTTAAACAAATGCTTCTTATACTTGAACTGTTTTATTTTACTTATGCCTTTAAATTGTTTTATAGATCGACATCAAGTCGATCTCCTCTTGATATCATATTTATGCTTCAAATGTTTTATGAAAACTTATTTATGTTTTATATATTCAATTGCATGCCCATATATGTATAGATGTATAAATAATGTTTAAAGGACTTAGGAAGGCCATCCGCCCTATTTCCTTTTCGCGCCTTGAGATGTGGTCTGGTGGGATTTCGGGTGACCATCCGAAGGTCGTTTCAATATTACTTATATATCATATATACATATATAGACATAAAAGTACTTCCATATTCATACTCATCAGTACATCATTAGCTGGTTACCATCAGGGTAACGCAGGATCATACATATACAGATATACTAGAAACAATACATATACAGATATACTAGAAACAATACATATACAGATATACTAGAAACAATACATATACAGATATACTAGAAACAATACATATACAGATATACTAGAAACAATACATATACAGATATACGAGAAACAATACATATACAGATATACGAGAAACAATACATATACAGATATACGAGAAACAATACATATACATAAATACGTAATAATTGTGATCCACTGTATCGGGCATGCCTTAAATGTCATGGCCCGAGTTGTAGCCAGAATTCTCTTGGAGGGAGAGCGTGAGTTTGCATATAGATCTATATTGGATTGACTATCCTATACCTTGCTGCTAGCTACAGCCGGACCTGCAGGTCTGCGGGTGCCAAACGTCATTTCTTTTATTACGACCATTCATTATGTCGTTGTTACCAGTCGATAGCATGGTGCAATTTATCACATTATGCCTTAATATAAATCCGGTTTAAGGTTGTAGTATTTAGTACATCAGTAGTCTTAATATACAAAGCTACAGTACTACAATAATTTACCCATTACATATTTTAGTGATAATCTCACTTAAGCATTAGTGTACAAACTATATTTTTAACAAATGATAGTTATACTTGGGTAATTACACACTCTTACAACAGACAAGTTTACAAAACAGTTTAGCCTTGGTAGAAGGTTACTTTTATAGAAAATATAGGATTTTCTGAGAGATTCAAACTTTTACAAACACTTTCAAACATTTGCGTACATTTTTACAAACTTATACATTGAGACAGGTTCAAATGTTTTTACAAGAAACATTGACACTAAAATACTTATGAACTCACCAGCTTAATGCTGATAAACTCTTTCAAAATAACTTGTATTCTCAGGTCATCAGTAGACAGGTACCGAGGCCAACTTTTGAGAAGATGGAGTGCATTCAAGACTCATCTCATATTATTTTGTGTTTCATTATTTTTGGTGTCTATAACTGTACAGAACACACTTGTATTAAAATTATATATTTAGTGCAATGGATGATGTTGTTTGCTTATTTACATTTACTGTGTTGTGATACTATACATGACGTCCTCCGCCCCAGAACGTTTCCGCCGTTCTTGGTTTTGGGGTGTGACAGATTGGTATCAGAGCATTGTTTATAGTGAATCAAGTATATCAACCCATAAAAGATATACTAATCTATAAACCCAAAAGGGACTAAAACACTCTGACCAAGAGTGTTTTTGGGGTGTGACAGATTGGTATCAGAGCATTAGTCATCAACTTACCTTAGATGATGATTTTGGTGATGGATTCTCCTTGTGAAGCTTCTTGATTCACGAAATTTTTGAAGAAGGGGGAAGGAGATGTTCTTCAAGATTTAGAGAGAGTAGAATAGATTTTTGTGAGTGTGTGTGTGTTGTGTTTCGGCCGAGAGTGAGGGAGGGAAAAAGGAGAAGTGATTTTTATGTTCCTAGAAGTATGAGATGTGCATGGAAACATGTTGGGTATCAATGAGGTGGCAAGAAAATAGTCAACTCTTCACCATTTCCTCTTGGACTTGGGCCTTGGGCCGAGAACCTTGAAGGAAAAAGGAGAAATTTGGGCTTTTTGCCCCTAAGCCCAATATTAGAGTTTGTTTGGGTATGTTTTAAGCCTAAAAGAATGTGGTAGGATTTTTACATTTTTATGGGACTAGTTTAGGTTATTCATGTATCAAAGCTTTTAATTCATTTAATTCTAGGCCCAACATGGTCCAAAATGTTGAAATAAATTAATGTGGGTCCAATTAGAGCCCATTTAAGGGTTCTAAGCCCATGATAGTCAAATTGAAAGCTTATTGGTCCATTGAGTCCAATAAGGAAGTCCTAGTCCAAAATGGACTTAAACAAGGACTTCTAGGGTTTCCAATTACTTGATGACTATTTGTAGTACTTGTATGATGTATTTGATTGAAGTTTTTGATGTCATAATCATAGGTGTCACACATGTTCTTAAGTTTTTGATTCACATTAAGTTGAGTGTATAGATTACATGACACAAAATTTCCAGTTGTGACATCATCCCCCCGTTAGAGGGAAATTCGTCCCGAAATTCTGTTTGAAAGCTAGATTTGAGAATGCTAGAATAGGTGAGGGTACTTTTGCTTCATTTGATCTTCGCGTTCCCACGTGAATTCTGGCCCTCGCTTTGCGTTCCACCGTACCTTCACGATCGGAATGCGACTTTGCTTAGTACGCTTCACCTCCCTGTCCATGATTTCGATTGGTCCTTCGACGAACAGGAGATTCTCATTGATTTTGATTTCGTCAAGAGGAATGACAAGGGTTTCATCTGATAGGCACTTCTTCAGGTTAGAGACATGAAACACGGGGTGTACACCGTTTAGCTCTGCGGGTAGTTGCAGTCTGTAGGCTACCGGACCTATTCGGGCGACGATTTCGAAAGGTCCAATGTATCGCGGGTTCAGCTTTCCCCATTTTCCGAAACGTATAACCCCTTTCCAGGGTGAGACTTTCAACAGTACTCGATCACCGACCTGGAATTCTAAGGGCTTTCGCCGTTTGTCGGCGTAGCTCTTTTGTCGGTCACGCGATGCTTGTAATCGAGCTCTGATCTGGACGATCTTTTCTGTGGTTTCGCGAATGATCTCCGGTCCCGTTAGTGCCCTGTCCGACGTATGTGTTCTTGCTAGCTGGTTGTCACCTACTTCAGCCCAACATAACGGTGATCTACATTTACGCCCGTACAGTGCTTCGAAGGGAGCCACCTTGATGCTCGAATGGTAACTATTGTTATATGAGAACTCGATCAACGGTAGGTGGGTATCCCAAGACTTCCCAAAGTCTATCACACATGCACGAAGCATGTCTTCAAGCGTTTGAATGGTTCGTTCACTTTGACCGTCCGTTTGTGGGTGATACGCGGTGCTCATGTCGAGATGAGTTCCCATTGCCTTGTGGAGTGATTGCCAAAAGCGCGATGTGAACCTACTGTCCCTATCCAAGATAATAGATTTTGGCACTCCATGGAGTCTCACGATTTCTCGTAGGTACAAACGCGTCAATCTCTCCATCTTGTAGGATTCTTTGATTGGCAGGAAATGGGCAGATTTCGTTAGTCGGTCGATTATTACCCATATGGTGTCTAGTCCGTCCGACGTCTTGGGTAGCTTGGTCACGAAATCCATAGAAATCCCCTCCCATTTCCACTCAGGGATTGCCGGTTGCTGTAACAACCCTGAAGGTTTCTGGCATTCCACCTTTACTTTGGCGCACGTAAGGCACTTACTAACATAGGTCGCGATTTCCGCCTTCATGTTAGGCCACCAATAGTGTTGTTTAATGTCCAAATACATCTTGTCCGAACCGGGATCAATGGAGTATCGTGTCTTGTGGGCTTCCTTCATAACGGCCTCCCTAAATCCTCCGATTTTTGGGACCCAAATACGGTTCATGAAGTAGTATACCCCATTCTCCCTTGCTTCTAGGTTCTTCTCCATCCCGCGCAATGCCTCGCTAGCTCTATTTTCCGTTTTCATAGCCTCCGACTGGACTGATGCAGTTTGAGTGGCCATATGAGATTGAATGGTTATCGAGAGAGTTTTCGTACGGCGATTAGAGTACTCCTTCCGACTTAATGCATCAGCTACCACGTTGGCCTTGCCTGGGTGGTACTTGATCTCACATTCGTAGTCGTTTAGCAATTCCACCCATCTTTGTTATCTCATGTTCAGCTCCTTCTGATTCAAGATGTGCTGGAGGCTCTTGTGGTCCGTGAAGATGGTGCACTTTGTACCGCACAGGTAGTGCCTCCAAATTTTCAGAGCGAAGACCACGGCTCCCATTTCAAGGTCATGGGTCGTGTAATTTACTTCGTGCGTCTTTAGTTGGCGGGACGCGTATGCTATCACTCTTCCACGTTTCATGAGAACGCAACCTAAGCCCTGATTCGACGCGTCGCAGTAGACTACGAAATCTTCCGTTCCTTCAGGTAGAGACAGTACGGGAGCGCTACAAAGAGCTTGCTTCAAGGTTCGAAATGCAATCTCTTGTTTGTCTGTCCATTTGAATGGTACGCCTTTTTGCGTAAGCGAGGTAAGCGGCTTGGCGATCTTAGAGAAGTTTTGAATGAATCTCCTATAGTAGCCTGCTAGCGCTAAGAACTGACGAATTTCTGTGGGCGTGGTCGGAGTTGCCCATCCTTCCACAGCTTTGACCTTAGAGGGATCCACATGAATTCCGTCTTGGCTAACTACGTGGCCTAGGAAATTCACACTCCGGAGCCAGAACTCACACTTGGAGAGTTTGGCGTAAAGCTTTTCCGATCGCAGAGTGTCTATGACTTGTCGGAGATGTTGGTCATGCTCCTCTTTGCTTCGAGAATAGACGAGAATGTCATCGATAAACACAATGACGAAGTTGTCGAGGAATGGTCGGCAGATTCGATTCATTAGGTCCATAAATGCGGCAGGTGCATTTGTTAGACCGAAGGGCATTACAATGAATTCATAATGTCCGTAGCGGGTTCGGAAAGCGGTTTTAGGAATATCCTCTTCCCGGACCTTGAGTTGGTGGTATCCGGATCGTAGATCTATTTTAGAAAAATAACTAGCTCCTTGGAGCTGGTCGAATAGATCATCGATTCGTGGGAGTGGGTAGCGGTTTTTAACAGTGAGTTTATTTAACTCTCTATAATCGATGCACATTCTGAAAGATCTGTCCTTCTTTTTTACAAAGAGCACCGGAGCTCCCTATGGGAAGTAGCTAGGTCGGATAAATCCCTTGTCCAGAAGCTCACTGAGTTGGCTGGACAATTCCTGCATTTCAGCAGGAGCCAACCGATAGGATGATTTAGCGAGAGGAGTTGCTCCTGGAACGAGGTCGATTCGGAACTCAACCTGTCTCTCTGGGGGTACTCCTGGAAGATCTTCAGAAAACACGTCTGGAAATTCACACGCTACCGGAATATGTTGAATGTTAGTTTCTTCTTTGGTCTTGTCCACTATGTGAGCCAAGAACGCCAAGTTGTTCTTTTGCAGATGTTTCTGTGCCTTGATGCACGAGATGAGACGAAGATTCGTGTTGGATTTGTCTCCGTAAATTACTAGGGTTTCGTGATTTGGGAGACGAAGGCGAACGGCCTTCTCGTGGCACATAATCTCAGCATGGTGGGGGCTTAACCAATCCATGCCGATAATCACATCGAAACTCCTAATTGACACTGGCATTAGGTCTATTCGAAAGACGTGTTGGTTAAGGGTTAGGGTACATCCGATGTAGATTTCCCCAGTGGATTCGGTTTTCCCATTGGCCATTTCCACCGTATAGGTTTCATTTAGCTTCTGGGGTTGTTGTTTTAATAAATGTCTAAACTTCTCGCTTACGAAACTTCGCTCCGCTCCGGTGTCAAATAAGATGCATGCATAAGTGTGGTTTAGGAGAAACGTACCGGTCACAACTGCGGGGTCCTGAACTGCATCACCCTGACCCATAGTCAGCATCCTTCCTGCTCCTCTATTTCCTGAATTGTTGTTGTTAGGGAAATCTCGGTGGAAATGCCCCGTCCTTCCACACCCGAAGCAGGTGTGGCTAGGTCCTGCATTGTTGCCGCCGGCATTGGTGTTATTGTTATTGCGGTGGTGGTTGTTGTTGTGGTTGTTTCCCTAATTTTGATTCTGGGGAGGATAAGTCCTGCCGAACCTTGCAGTGTGTCCCCTTCGGTTGCAACTGGTGCAATGGAGTTCCCTGCATTCGCCGTGATGATGGAGACCGCACTTATTGCATTTGGGAAGATTACCGGAATAGGGTCTTGAAGCATTTGAAGCAGCTGAGGCTGGAGCATGTGGTGTGGCTAGAACCGGTGCGGTGACGGCGTTAACTGCCACCGTCTGCTGCTTTTTAGAGGTCTCGGGGCCCTGACGTCCCTTCCTCTTGTTGTTTTTCCCTTTCCTGCCATCACCCTCCTTTTTCTTCTCAGCCTCCACTGGCTTCTCGCCCTTCTTGTTGTTATGATCATATAACCTCTTCGCCAATCTCCTCGCACTGTCAAACGTTTCAGGGTTCGCAACTATCACATTCCCTTGAATGGGAGGTGTCAGTCCCCAGATGAATTGCTCAATCTTCTTTCCTTCGGATGTGATCATACCCGGGCACAACAGAGATAGTTCGCTAAATCTCGATATGTAGGCATCGATGTTCGCATTCTGCACAGTGAGATTCCATAGCTCCTGCTCCATCTTCTGTATTTCGCCTCGGGGGCAGTACTCAGCCATCAACATTTCTTTCATTTATGTCCATGGCATAGAGTTGGCTACAGGGAGCGTCATGGCTTCCACGTGTCCGTTCCACTAGGTGAGCGCTTGATCGACAAGAGTGCAGGCTGCAAACTTCACCTTCATCTGCTCAGGGCATTCGCATATCTCGAATACCGACTCCACCTTCTCGATCCATCGCTTCAGAGTGATCACCCCTCCAGTGCCGTTGAAAGTTCGTGGTTTAGCGTTTGTGAAGTCCTTGTAGGTGCACGTTTTAGTGGGTCCTTGATTCGTCCCGTTGTTCGAGCTTCCGGACCCTTGCCCGTTGCCTCCTCCGTTGTTCCCTCGGTGAAGTTGTGCCATAACTGCTGTGACCGCAGCAGACACGGCTGCCTGGAAAGCAGTGGAGTCAACTTCGGGCGGGGTTGGTCCTGGGTTTCCGCGAGTAGGTCGGAGAGGCATCTTTCTATCACGAAACAGAAAGATGTTGAGTGTATGTGGTTTCTGTAAGGTTGTGATCCTACTATCTAGGTGCATGGGACGAACTTAGACATTGCTACCATCGGACATACAATCATAACGTCTATACACATAACTTGTAATATCATAGCAAAACACATAAAAGTTCATTAATATTATCCGCATTTAATACAAGAAAATTTTGCTCGTAAGAGCATACATAAGTGACACAAATTCGACAGCATAACGGCTCTATGAGTAGTGTAGTCACTTAAACATAGAGCCGGAGTACATAACATAGTTCCTAATGACCTACTATGATAAGTCTATCCCTAACCGTGATGAGCTGTGTCTGGAGGTGGTGCCGAAGATGTGGATGCTCCCTGAAGACGAGCCACCAAGCGTTCTGCGTCCTGAAGTCGAGACTCCCACCTTACCTGTTGTTGGATAAGGTATCTAAGTCCATAACTATTTCGGGTGTGTACTTGACCCGACCCGGCATGGTCCATTTGGGTTGCATGGCACCATGCAATTGGATAGACTAAATGAGAGAAATAACACTTGGAGATTATTAATATATTATAAGTTCTAATATATTAATAATATTATTTGATTAGTTGATCAAAGAATTAATCTTGAATTAATTAAGTGATCAAAGGATAACTAATTAAATATATGGGTTGATTATGTAAATCATTCATATCATGTATAGTGGGCTAAGAGGCTCCATGGATTATCAAGTTGGGTTCTACCCATAGGATGCTCCATGGTAGTTACAAACCCATGGGTCATGGAAATGAAGAGTCATGACACATTAGGGTTTACATGGTATAACCCTAGATGTGTCAACACTATATAAGGATCCCATTCTCCACCAAAATCGGCTAGACATAAGAAACTAGAGGGCTTGGCCGATTTTAAGAAGTGTGTATTATCTCAAAGGTCTTTCCAAGAGCATTTGGTGTTGTGTGAAGCATTTGAGGCATCACACTTGGGGTGCTAGGCTCACAAGGTTTCAAGGAACATAAGCAACAACAAGGTAAGTTATTCTATCTTTCATTCAAGTTAAAATTGTTCCCCATGTATGCTAGATAGGAATATAACCTTGGAAATTCAACTTTGCATGATAATTAGACAAACATAGATCCAAGGTTATTAGGGTTGCATGTACACTTAGGAAGTGTTAGAATGCTCAAAACCCATCAGTGGTATCAGAGCCTAGGCTTGTTTGTTTCTTATTTGTGCTTAAAAGTTGAAGAAAGTCGAAAAACTTGCTGTCTGACTGCTGGACTCGACGAGTCCATGGGGAGGACTCGTCGAGTTCACTTGTATCTTCAACCTACTCGGCGAGTAGGTTTATGCACTCGGCGAGTAGGGTCGACAGAGTGCAGATTTTCGACTTGAGTTGCTGGAAATGGATTAGAAACATTACCCTAAACTCTTTTGGTACTTGAAAACTTGTTTTAGATGGTGTAATGTCTTGCCAATTCATTTACAACAACTAGTTATCAAAATTACAAAGTTTTGAGTGTAGTTTTGATTCATGAAAAATGCTTATGTTCATGTTCTTGTTCTTATGATGTTTAGATGATCATAGGAATTATTTGTAACCTATGTGGTAGTTAATTCTTGATCATAATGTGTTTTAATGGAGTCCATGACTTGTCCTCAAGTTATGGAAAACCAAAAGTCTCTTGGATTAAAAACCATTAATAGAACACAAGAGTTAGAAAAATGAAGAGTCTTCATTTTATTACTCTATTAAACTCATAAGTTACAAGATATGAAAAGTTTTGAAAGTTTACAAAACTTGCCCTCAAGTTTTGGAACAAGTAAAGTCAAGTTAAAACTTTAGTTGCAACCCTTAGAATTTTAAAAGTTAAAATTCAACCCTTATACTTATATTATTATGATTTAATAATTATATATATATGTATAAGAACAAAGTCGTCTTACCTCTAGTACGCCTCATTCACGAAACCGGTCTATAAGGTGGGTATAAGGTTGTTGCCTATAAAATGGCAACTTAATGGGTGTCCACTCTCACCCACCGCTTGCTTGATCGGTGGAGGGTCGTTAGCCGAACGGGTAAGACAAGGACTTATAAATTCTCATTAAAAGTATGATGAATATTATAAAGTAACTAAATGTTTTATTAAATTCCCAATCTTAGTTACTTTAGGAAAAATGTGAATAAGGTGCTAATCCATGAAATTACACTTTACACTTTGTTTAAGTCGTTGGTGGAGCGTGTGTGGTTAACCGGCACACTAACTTGGACTTAACAAGGTAGGTAAAGGGTGACTTACGGTTTATTATAGTATCGATGGAGCGTGTGTGGTTTACCGGCACATCGATTGAGTGATAAACTTTAAGGGTACCAAGTGATTTGCATGGTTACTTCACACCTCGTTTTGTGATCCTCGGTATCCTAGTCACAAAACTTGGAGGGCACACTCGAGATTGAAACATGCCTTTGAAAAGTTCATTGAATCTCAAAGAATCTAGGAATTTCTAAGAACCAATCAAAAAAACGTAATATTTAATATTTCGTTTTTCGTGGTGGAAATTGGTGAATTGTCATTCGCCTACCTTTCAAATGTGTTATAGCTTGGATTACGGCATACCTCTTCCAAGTTATAATATATTGTGATTGGATCCTAGCCTTAATATTACATTTGGGTGTTTTATTAAGGACTCTCCTAATATCTAAACAAATCTTGTCCTCTTCTTTCAGATGTCTTCAAACAATGCTGACTCTAACCCTAACAGCTCCTTTACCCTTATGAACTTGTGTGGGAAAGTCACCTTTGATGGATCCAACTTCAATGAGTGGATCAGAAACATCAGGATGATTACCCGCTACGAGGACAAAGAATATGTCCTTGATAAGGAGCTTAAGGAGATTGATGAGACCACTGCAACTCCTCGGGAGATCGCTGACTTTCAGGCACATGAAAGGGATGCTACGAAAGTTGCTTGCATCATGATGGCCACGATGACAGCGGAACTCCAAAAGTCTTATGAGGATTTCTGCCCTTATGAAATGCACCAAGATTTGATGGAAAGATACCATCAAAGTGCACGACAAGAGAGGTATGAAATCATCTGCTCCATGATAACAACCATGATGAAGGACGGGGAATCTGTCACGAGCCACATGCAGAAAATGCAAAGGTATGTAGATTGTTTGCTGAAGCTTAATGTGAACTTCCCTGAGGATCTTGCAATAGATATCATTTTGCACTCCTTACCATCGTGCTATGATCAATTCTGCATGACATATCACATGAATAAGGAAGAGGTCACACTCAGCAAACTTCAGGGACTTCTCAAGACCGCAGAAACAGGTCTTAAGGGGAAGTCGTTTGTTAACACTCCTACTCAAAACTCTACTCCGGTTTTGGCAATCGGGAAAAGTCGAGGGAAGAAGAGAAAGAGCTCTTCTAAGGGTACCAAGGCTCGGACCCTTGATGGCTCCTCTTCAAGTGGAACCAAGAAAGGTTTCATCACTCCTTCTTCTGACCCAAAAGAGGCTGAATGCTTCTATTGCCATGAAAAATCACATTGGAAGCGGAACTGCCCAAAATACCAGCAAGATGTGAAAGATGGGAAAGTTAAACCCAACCATGCAGGTATTTACACTATCATTTCTAATAACTCACCCCATTCTAAATCTTGGGTCCTTGATACCGGGTGTGGTATTCATATTTGTTGTGACTTGCAGGGACTAAGAAGAAGTGAGAATGTAGAGCAAGGAAGAATAAACTTGATCATGGGGAATAGGAAAGCTTTACCTGTTACCAAGATTGGAGTTTATACTTTATCGCTAAGTAGTGGGTTTAATTTAGATTTGAATAAATGTTGTTACTCGCCAAGAATGGCAAGAAATATTATTTCCTTTCATGCTTTGTACAAACAAGGGTTTACCTTTTCATTTAATAATGAAGTTGGTTCTATTGATGCTTTCTTTAATAATGTTCTTTATTTTAAAGCATTACCTTGTGATGGTGTGTATGAAGCTGTATCTGTTGTAGATAACTTAGGAAATAATGTTTTGTGTATTGATTCTATGAATAATAATAACTTGGATAAAGCATCATTATGGCATTGTCGTCTTGGACATATAAGCAAGAAACACATAGGCCAACTCCAAAAGGATGGAGTCTTGGAGTCATTTGACCTAAAGTCAGATGATAGTTGCGAATCAAGCTTATTTGGAAAAATGACATAGTCACCCTTCACAGGTTCGTATGAGAGGGGTGAAGGTTTTTGGACCTTATACACACGGATGTGTGTGGACCATTCAAACATGCCACAAGAGATGCTAATCGTTATTATTTGACTTTTACTAATGATTATAGTAGATATGGATATGTCTACTTGATCAAGCATAAGTCAGAGACTTTCGAAAGGTTTAAGGAATTTAAACAGGAAGTTGAGAATCAATTGGGCAGGAACATTAAGATGCTTCGATCCGATCGTGGTGGTGAGTATCTTAGTTCAGAGCTCCTTGACTATCTAAGGGAATGTGGGATAGTCTCACAATTGACACCTCCCAGGACACCACAGTTGAATGGTTTGGCTGAGAGGCGTAATCGAACCTTGTTAGATATGGTTCGTTCCATGATGAGTCGAGCTTCGCTACCAATCTCATTCTGGGGGTATGCCTTAGAGACTGCCGCCCATATCCTTAATCTTGTCCCTACAAAGAAAGTTGCCAAAACTCCTCACGAGATGTGGACTGGCAAAGTACCTAAGCTAGACCACATCAAGATTTGGGGTTGTGAGGCTTTCGTGAGACGCGAGACTCATGATAAGCTCGAACCCCGAAGCGAGAGGTGTATTTTCATCAGCTACCCACAACAGTCCTTTGGTTACCTCTTCTACAGACCTATTGAAAATGTGGTCTTTGTAGCTAGGAGGGCTTTCTTTAGAGAAAGAGAGTTCATAAGCCAAGGAAACAGTGGGAGGCAAGTTGATCTTGAAGAAATTCAGGAGTCAAGCGGTGAAGGAACTTCGAACACTAGCCCTCAACTTGAGGAGGAAACTCCTGTTGAGCCAATTGACAAGTCTATACCTCTGAGGCGTTCCACAAGGGTTAGGAATGCTCTTGAGCATTACTATGGATTCCATATTACTGCAGAAGGAGATACACTTATCAGTGATGAGACACTGATAGGTCTGGATGAACCTAACAGTTATGCGGAAGCCATGGCAGGCCCTGAGTCAGCCAAGTGGAAAGAGGCAATGGACAGTGAAATACAGTCCATGTATGACAATCAAGTTTGGAACTTGGTTGAGAATGTACCAGGTCGTAAGACAGTAGGGTGCAAATGGGTCTTCAAGAAGAAGACCGACATGGATGGTAATGTACACACATATAAGGCTAGACTGGTTGCAAAGGGTTTCTCTCAAATTCCTGGAGTGGACTATGATGAGACCTTTTCCCCAGTAGCCAAGATTAAGTCTATTCGGGTTCTGTTGGCCATAGCTGCATTTCATGACTATGAAATATGGCAAATGGATGTCAAAACCGCTTTCCTTAATGGAAAGTTGGCTGAAGATGTTTACATGAGTCAGCCAGAGGGTTTTGTCAGCAACGAGTACCCTAATAGAGTGTGTAAGCTTGAGAAATCCATTTATGGATTGAAGCAAGCACCTCGCAGATGGAATCTTTGTTTTGATGAAAAGGTCAAGGAATTTGGTTTTTCTAGGAGTGAAGATGAGTCTTGCGTGTATGTCAAGGCTAGTGGGAGTATAGTTAGCTTTTTGGTGTTGTATGTGGATGACATACTACTCATAGGAAATGACATCCCAACTCTGCAGGAAGTTAAGTCCTGGCTTGGGAAGTGTTTCTCTATGAAGGACCTAGGAGAAGCTACCTATATTCTAGAGATTAGGATCTTGAGAGATCGGAGTAAAAGACTAATTGGACTTAGTCAGAGTACCTACTTGGATAAGGTGCTGAAGAGATTCAGCATGCAGGATTCTAAGAAAGGAGAGTTACCCATCCAGAGTAACACCAGATTGAGTAAGACACAAAGCCCTAGCACTTAGGCTGAGATAGCAGAAATGAGTCAAACACCTTATGCTTCGGCTGTAGGATCGATCATGTATGCTATGACGTGTACTCAACCCGATGTAGCTTTTGCCTTGAGCATGGTTAGCAGGTATCAGGCGAACCCTGGCAAGGCACACTGGACTGCGGTAAAGAATATCCTCAAGTACCTATGGAGGACTAAGGACTGGGTTCTTACCCTCGGTGGGAGTGATGACTTGAGAGTTGTAGGGTATAGTGATGCTAGCTTCCAGACTGATAGAGATAATTTCCGCTCTCAGTCGGGCTGGGTCTTTACCCTAAATGGAGGAGCAATCTCTTGGAAGAGTTCCAAGCAAGAGACAGTGGCTGATTCAACTTGTGAATCAGAGTATATTGCAGCTAGCGAAGCGGCAAAGCAGGCGATATGGCTGAAGAACTTCATTGGAGACCTTGAAGTTGTACCAGCTATCAAAGAGCCAATGGAGATTTTCTGTGATAGTGAAGGTGCTGTTGCCTTAGCCAAAGAACCAAGGGATCACGGGAGATCCATATACATCGACAGAAAATACCATTTTATCAGACATCGTATAGAAGAAGGACTGCTCGTGGCAAAGAGGGTATCATCGGATGAGAACCCAGCAGATCCCCTCACGAAGGGACTGACTCGGGTTAAGCATCTCCAGCATGCTCGGAGCATAGGGCTGAAGGATGATATTAGATTTAGTAGTTAGATAACCCAGAAATTTGTAAAGTGTAATTGACATTAGATGATGAATAAAAGGAGTTTTATTTATGAGTAAAGTGTTGCTTTCTCTTGTCGATCGTTTACTATATTTCTTTTGCATGTTTTTACTTCCAGAATAATTTTGTTTGGTATAACATATTATTCAAACCTCCACAGTCGGTCATATGTCGGAAGTAGATATGAATCAAGACTGTCATGATGGGTTGTAGAGGTCTAAGGTGTTGGACAAGGCTACAACAATCATGAGTGCTTATAAGTTCTGAGTATTAGACTCAACCTACGCTCACTGGAATCACTTCATGGAATTCTATCTCGAGTGATTGTGAGACGGTAATATCATATAAGTCTTCAAACCTAGAGATATGATTTGTTACTTACAAGTTGGTTATGCATTGACTGTACGAAAACACATTGGTAACTCGATGTTATAAAACGTGCTTTTGTGTGTAATTCAATGAGTGGTAGAACAAACATATGAGTCGAAGTTTATCTGTTCCTTCTTGGATTAGAAGCTGATATCTGGGCCCCTCGATGATTTTGTTTTGACCTATGTATCGGGCCCGGTCAGAACTAAGTTGATGTGTTCAATTAAGTTCTTTGTCAAACAAATCGGAAATCGGGAAACAAACTGCTGGACAATAAGTAAGACATTATTCCATGTATTTGTCCAGCTGATATCTAGAACGGAGGATTATATGATCCCTTATCTTAAATGGTGTACCATCATCTTCTCAGTTCCAAGAGACCTTGAAAGAGCTACGATTGCCGGTCGGTTCCTGAAGTACTAGAGATATAGTTATTAGACTTATCCAAGTGGGAGACTGTTGGATAAGGTGTCTAAGTCCATAACTATTTCGGGTGTGTACTTGACCCGAACCGGCATGGTCCATTTGGGTTGCATGGCACCATGCAATTGGATAGACTAAATGAGACAAATAACACTTGGAGATTATTAATATATTATAAGTTCTAATATATTAATAATATTATTTGATTAGTTGATCAAAGAATTAATTTGGAATTAATTAAGTGATCAAAGGATAACTAATTGAATATATGGGTTGATTATGTAAATCATTCATATCTTGTATAGTGGGCTAAGAGGCTCCATGGATTATCAAGTTGGGTTCTACCCATAGGATGCTCCATGGATGCTCCATGGGAGTTACAAACCCATGGGTCATGGAAATGAAGAGTCATGACACATTAGGGTTTACATGGTATAACCCTAGATGTGTCAACACTATATAAGGATCCCATTCTCCACCAAAATCGGCTAGACATAAGAAACTAGAGGGCTTGGCCGATTTTAAGAAGTGTGTATTATCTCAAAGGTCTTTCCAAGAGCATTTGGTGTTGTGTGAAGCATTTGAGGCATCACACTTGGGGTGCTAGGCTCACAAGGTTTCAAGGAACATAAGCAACAAAAAGGTAAGTTATTCTATCTTTCATTCAAGTTAAAATTGTTCCCCATGTATGCTAGATAGGAATATAACCTTGGAAATTCAACTTTTCATGATAATTAGACAAACATAGATCCAAGGTTATTAGGGTTGCATGTACACTTAGGAAGTGTTAGAATGCTCAAAACCCATCACCTGCCTCATGTGAAACTCCCGAAGGACGTCACACGTCTCCTGTTCCGCACGCTCGACCCTAGTCCACAACTGGCGTACTTGATCAGCAGTGCCCTTAGCAAGGTCGCCGGTGTCCCGTAATCATCTCACCATGACCGGTAAGGCTCGATCGGCCGGTCCTCCGTCCCTCAGGTCAAAGAACTCACGTGACATGCCAAACGGGGGTCACTGTCCTTGATGTCTGCTCCATCTCCAAAGATCAATGCCCCAAGGAGGGGTAGGCCCAGTGGGGCCCACACGATAAGCAGGCACCCTGATCGGGTAAGGGGGGTTGATGACCTCGGACTCTGCGTCCGAATCACCCCCTTCGCTGTCATCGAGCTCCTCTTCGAAATTCTCTTCGTCTTCTTCGGGTTCGGCAGGCTCACCCTCGACTTCTGCCTCCGGTTCCCCATCAGATTCCTCTTCGGGGTCTTCCTCAGGCTCCTCCTCCTCCAGCCATCCATTGTTTCCCTGATTAGGGAAATAGGGGTCTCCAGGGTGATGAAAACCAGCCATGCTGTCTACACGAGTATATAAATATGCTAACATTATTCCTAGGATGCTATGACTATTGTACGGACTAAACAAGCGTTCTCTTTTTAGTGATAAAGGGTGTAGTTTTAGGTTCCCTAGCTATCCCGATCTCATCAAGACATGTGTTAGTTTTACTTTGGAGAGAATGTAGTTGATCAGGCTACATTCACTCCTTGGTATCACTAAGAACAGTCCCAAATTAACCGAGATACTAGCATTATTGTGTTTGATTTGGCGTTATGTTCTTATTCCTTATGCAAGCAAGCGTGTTTTATTTACTTGTTTTGTTCAAAGTTATGTTAGTCCGTCTTTTTGGTTTATAGTTGCATATCAATGTGTGGCTCGACATGCTAGTTCACTACAAACAAGGCTCTGATACCAACCTGTCACACCCCCGAACCAGGCGGTGGAAACGTTCGGGAGCTGTCGTGACTCAATTGAATACCAGAACATTGAATATATATGAAACGTAACAACATTCGTCACCATGCATTAATATAGTACAACCAATAAAGTTTACATGAAGTACATTGTTTAAACATTACATTCCCAAAAATAAATTGTTCGATTCGTTATTAAGTAAACTGCAAGCCATCACTGAGTACATTTTCCTTTGATTCACTGGTTCCCTGAGAATACAAGTATTTTGAAAAACGTCAACATGCGAAATGTTGGTGAGTTCATAAGCGGTATTTGAAAAAAAAAAACAATGTTTTGTATCGTTTTGAAAACCACCAGAAAATCCGATATTTTCTGAAAAGAAAAGCTTTTGAAAACGTTTGTGAAGATCCATAGGTATGCTTGTTTGTTTCTATACTTGTAAAAAGATTGTTCATTAACTTTGTATACATTTCGAATCCGTATGTATTGAAAAACCCTAGGAAAACCCGATGTTTTCCTAATTCTTTGAATTCCATGAAGTTAAAATGAAACCATTGCAACGCGTGAAGTTATCAATTCCAGGCGACGTTGGATTATTTTTGAGCATGATTAATTGCTATAAACACGCGTTACACAAACGACCAGTTTATAACTATACTAACGATCCCGTAGGCGTCGTACGTACTAATCACGTTATCCAACCGCCCTGTCTTCCCCACATCCGAAGAGAAAGAGGACACGAAGACCCCGATGACTCCATTAACCGGTTAGGGATAAAAAAAAAAGGTACGAGGGATCCCTGACCCGCCTCGCATGAAATACCGACTTTACTAGCAATACCAAAGGACCCTTGGGGACCAAAGGACCCTTGTTAGATCGTGTAAGACCCAACACCTCGTAAGATAGAAGTCTTCGGGCCTTAAGATCAGGTCATTGGGCTAGCTAGGCCCAACAAGCAAGATTTTACACTTTGGGGCCAAAAGATGGTGCGTAGACGTCTGTGCACTCTCACGTGTATATTGAATTCCCAAATGTTACTTGTATGAATCGATATATCGTCGCGTTAGTAGTTTCGGGTTTTTATTGGTTCCAGACCGAACCAATTCGTTTAACAACGACTTTTGGTATTGTTGTGTATTATATTTCGTCGATAGTCGCAATGCCATTATTTGATCAAATTGCGTGTATTGAATTAGCCTTGGAAGTTTTCTGTTTTCAGCCCCTCATTGTTTGTAAAATTTACTTTTTCAACCCTTTAATTAAATAACTTTCCGGTTTGGTCCTTAAATCATTTTTCTTGACATTTTAACACCAAAAATTATTGAAATTAATATTTTTCAACATATTTTTCATTCAAAACAGTTTAAGTCCCTGAAAATGCAGTTTTCTCAGTTATAACCCCTCTTTTTCGCAATTTTGACAATTTTGGCCCAAATTGGAAATTTTTTGCAACTTTGGTCCTTTTTAAATTTAAAAAGCATTTTAAACCTTTGAAAAGGACTTGGAACACTAATAGTCCACTGTTTTACAGAAAAACACAGTTTTGGCCCTCCAAAACAGAAAATTTCGCATAATGGGCCTTTTTGGGCCGAAAATGTCATTTTTCGCCCATTAAACTTGAAATTTATGTTTTTAATCCTCCAACAAGTATATTTTCAGAAAATACATTACGGAAACTGTTTTGACTCATCTCCCCCATCAGATTTCGTAATATTTCAATTTGGGCCCTTTAACTTTATATTTTTAGCATTTTATGTCCAAAAATTGAGTTTTTAGCCCAAAGAAAATGTTACTAAGCCATTTAGCTATTTTTTCTTGGAACACTTGGTATGTAGAAATATAATTGATGCTAGTATCATTTAACATAAAGTGTATCTCGGTTTTTAGGGGTTTTATGGCTAGATCCAACATTATAACACACAAAAACACATATATAAGCATAGGAATCATACAAGGCATACAAAACACATATAGATCTACACTTTCACTTGTATTCCCCCCCCCCCCCCCCCCCACAAAACTCATAAAAACAGAAAATAGGGGGTATGAAGCTCACCTTGGGTGTTGTTTCGGTTTTGGAGAGAAGATGGAAGAAAAATGAAGTGATTTTCGGCCCTAGCACCTTTCCTTGGTAGATCTCGAGTTTGGTGACTTCTAAGGTGCATGATCACAAGTTGGAATAGATTTAGAAGAGATTTTTGATGGAATGAAGTAGCTAGATCATGGATTAGTCATCAACTTACCTTAGATGATGATTTTGGTGATGGATTCTCCTTGTGAAGCTTCTTGATTCACGAAATTTTTGAAGAAGGGGGAAGGAGATGTTCTTCAAGATTTAGAGAGAGTAGAATAGATTTTTGTGAGTGTGTGTGTGTTGTGTTTCGGCCGAGAGTGAGGGAGGGAAAAAGGAGAAGTGATTTTTGAAGTGATATGTTCCTAGAAGTATGAGATGTGCATGGAAACATGTTGGGTATCAATGAGGTGGCAAGCAAATAGTCAACTCTTCACCATTTCCTCTTGGACTTGGGCCTTGAGCCGAGAATCTTGAAGGAAAAGGAGAAATTTGGGCTTTTTGCCCCTAAGCCCAATATTAGAGTTTGTTTGGGTATGTTTTAAGCCTAAAAGAATGTGGTAGGATTTTTACATTTTTATTGGACTAGTTTAGGTTATTCATGTATCAAAGCTTTTAATTCATTTCATTCTAGGCCCAACATGGTCCAAAATGTTGAAATAAATTAATGTGGGTCCAATTAGAGCCCATTTAAGGGTTCTAAGCCCATGATAGTCAAATTGAAAACTTATTGGTCCATTGAGTCCAATAAGGAAGTCCTAGTCCAAAATGGACTTAAACAAGGACTTCTAGGGTTTCCAATTGCTTGATGACTATTTGTAGTACTTGTATGATGTATTTGATTGAAGTTTTTGATGTCATAATCATAGGTGTCACACATGTTCTTAAGTTTTTGATTCACATTAACTTGAGTGTATAGATTACATGACACAAAATTTCCAGTTGTGACATTACTAAGGCCCAGTAAACATGAAAATTACTTTATTAGCCCGTTTGTTATTATATTTCTAGTTTTAGCTCGATTATTTACTAAACTGATATAAAAAGCCCATTTTTTTGTAAAAATGACATTCTTGGCCCAATAAGTTATAAATTTTCAATTAAGGCCCAATCTTATTAAAAATAACACCTTAGTCCCCCTTTTGTTCAAAACGTGTATTTATGGCTAGTTTTTGGTAAAGATAACATTTTAACCCATTTTTATCTAAAATATCATTTTTGGTTTGATTTTTGTGAAAATACACATTTTTCTGGTTTTTGACTTTTTTTGACCCGGTTGTTGGAAAATTTGAAGAAAAATTGTCGTAAGTTAAAATTTGGATCCATAAACTCTGGAAGTTTGGAAATTTTGTCTACTTTGGTTATTATTTTTCTCATAATTTTTAATGGCCTCAAACAAGTGTGAAATTTCTCACCTTCACAGGCTGGTCCAATATTATATCAAATATGATAGGCAGTTTTGTAAAATTCGCCAAAAATAGTAGAAACATCATATGAAAACGTGAGAGTAGTCATTTTAAAGGTAATAACATGAAATTTTTTCATGTAAAACGGTTTTGAAAAATAACACCGTCCAGGGGGTCAAAAAGAGTCGAAGATTAGACTAAAATTTTTCTGTCAAAGGCTGATTTTTGAGTTTAAGTTCTCCGTGTTTGTTCATAAGACTTTCTTTTGCTATTTTAAGTGTATAAATCCTAGATCTATAAGTTTACATGTTTTATATGTGTTAACACATACTTTTCTCAAGGTTTTTATTAAGATCCATGATGGAACAAAGAATCGAGTATGAAATGAATCAGAGTAAAAGTTTGTGAATCAATTAGTAATTGAACACACGATGTAAATAAGATCTTCACTTCAACTCAATTACGCTTTAAGAATTTTTACAGAGAGAATAGACAATGTTGATCTCGTTATCTAACTCTAGTAAACTATCCTATTTATAGGATACATAAAGCGTACAAAAAATATACTAAGGCTAAAACACTTAAGCTTCGAATCAAAAGAGCCCTAGTAAAATATATTACAGACCATACGAAGAGTACACAATACGCTTCGAATCATTATAACCAAACTACCCTTAAATTCTCCCCCTTTGTAAACAGAGTTGATGACTTCAGTTCATAAGCAGTTGAATGGAGTACAACATTACTCTTCGTATCTCAGTGCACCATGAGATAACTTTCTTCAGTTCCTTTTTATCCCCTTCATTATTCTTCTTGCAATGATTCATACGAACAATCAATTTTGTATATTGCGAAGTTGAATATCTTTCAAACTTACTATCCTGGAACATAAACCATTTTGATTTCCCTGACTTGTCCTTCCCAGAGAAAACTAAACCAAAAGGCTTTAAGCAGATTTCACCATCTGCATACTTCTTTAACTCTGATTGTGTCTTCGAAGGAGCCATGGGTGTTGTAATTTCCAATCCTTTAGTTGTAGTCAACTCCACATGCTATAATGCTAAGCATTCATAATAATTTTCAATAAAAATATTGATGTGAATAATTCCCAACATATACTCATCAGGATCTGTGTTCTGAAGATATAAAAAAGACCTTTGCTTCAGCAGTAATGCAACTTGTATAAGATCATACAAGTTCATTAAAGGAAAGTCAGCAATTATAAACTCGTACACATTCCCATTTTCCCTGGTTAACACATACTTAAGTTTTGGACTATGTTTTCAAACACCACATCCTTCTTTATGCTTATGACCTTCTTTATCTTCGTCAATGACCATACTTCTTCAGCAGGCTTTACAAGAACAACATGAAACCTGATTTACATTTGAGTTCCTTCATCCTTCTCCTTGAACTTGCTTTCTGCTTTAAACTGAGGCATGATGAATATCATTTCGTTAACTGGAAAGTCCAACTGGCTTGCATCCGTATTCGTGACAATGTAACTCTGTTTTGGCTTCTTTTCAAACGAATACATGTGATTAAATGCAACCTTGGCTTCAATTGTTTCATAATTTTAGTGCTTTGATGGATCACCCTTGTCCATGCCAGGAGGATCACTTGCCCTTTGAGTCATTATGCTTTGAATCAATCTCATCTTTTCTAGTTCCGCCTCAGTCTCTGCCTTGTTTTCTTCTTTAGATTTTTCTATAAGAATTGACTTTCCCCTTGCCTTCGAAGCTAATTCTTCAATCACTTATTTTGACTTCGAGTCACTCCTACCAGTATCGGTAGATTTACTAATCACAATTCCTTTCGAAATTGGTCTTGTGATTGGCATAGTTGTTACTACTGTTGAAGAGATAGGACCAGCAGTTGCTATAACTGGATTTGTTGTTGGGAACTTTGAAGGAAACAACTTTCCAACCACTTTCGCATCTTCACCTCCAGCCTTCGAACCTTCGCTTTTCCTTTCTCCGCCTTTCACCCTTATACTAGTAGGTAGGGCATACGTTGTGGGAGGAAGGCCGGATATACATGAAAGGGGAGCCAATTGTTGAAGAAGTAAGGCTTCGAATATTGAAAATTTCTGGATAAGATGTTCGAAAGATAGCGGAGAAATCAAATCTAGTTTTGAGGACATGCTTTGAGCTCCTTTAACAATGTGAAAACTTCCAAAAAATTCTAGTTTTCAGTTGTAGAAAGTTGATCTATTTGAGGACTCAGACCTTCATACAACTTGGCAAACTTGGTAACTACATCACATATTATATCCACCTTCTGATTTAGAGACGCAAATTCTATGCGAACCACTGCAATCTCTTTTTCCATGTCTTCACATAGCTCTTGAAGCTTAAGATTCACATCCTCTCTCACCTTTTTAACATCCTGATTGAATAATACATGCCATTCCTTTGCCACCATTTTCAATTCTTTCAAGTAATCTACAAACGTAGACTTCTGAGAATTTACCCTCATTTCATAGCTATGATCACAAACATCAATTTTCTCCAATAAATGAGACTAAGAATCTCTAATCATCCCCGAAACCTTTGAAGTAATCCTCCCTTCAAGCAACTTTAACAGATCATCCACTTGTAGACTGGTCACTGAATTTCCTCCCCCAAGATCAGCCTGAGATTGAATAATTGAATTGAGCTTTGTATTCAATATCTTGAACTGCTTCATGGTCATTAGCATGTGATCTGGGAAGTCAATTTCTTCGTCATCAAACTCCACATTTTCAAAACGTCCCTCCAAAACCTTCGGACTCATGTTCAGTTTCCATAAAAGAAGAATCTTGAATTGGTGAAGTTGTGGTAGGTGGATCAGTGAATTGCAAAGAAAAAAGAGATGTTTTTGGTTGTTTGGTAATGTTTTCGAAGGTAGGAGAATCAGTGGTGGAAGTAGTAGGAATGATAGGTGTGAGTTGTGGGGGTAAAGAAACAATAATGTCTGAGGTAACATCCGAAGTTTTAGATTGGTCAGCTTTATATGAAGCATCCTCACCCATTGCGACATTTACATCCGTATGAGATACGTTTACAAAAATGTCAGAAGTTCGTGCCGCCTCAGAAACTGACTTGGCAACCAAATCTTCGGGTGATATAACAATAGTTGGTGCAACATGAGAAGATTCTTTCTAAAGATCGGATTCGGGAGTTTCTGGAATTGTTTCATCTTCATCAGCAGTAGACTCAGAAGAGATAATGATTTTACTTTTCTTCTTCTTCTTCTTAGAAATATGTTTTGCCATATCAGTTTCCCTTCGTTTCTTTGAAGATGGAGAAACAGTCACCGGGATCTCAAGAAACAGGACTCCCTGATGAGTAATCTGTGGTTTTCTTACAACGTTCGGAAGTGGAGATCGACTCTTGTGTTTGGATTTTATTTTGATTCTACGAAAAACACCAGTCTTCAAAGGAATTAGTTCTTTTTGAGTTATAGGGGTATCAGCAACTGACACTTCGGGGTTTTTTTGGCTTTGCTTCTGTAATCAGTAACTTCTTCAGACTCTTTGTAGATTTAGTTTCTTTGACTTGTTTCTCCGAAGATTCAGCAGCTGTCTTGTTCGAACGTTTGGACTTTTTCTTTTCTTCTCTTGCCAAAAGAACTCCAATTTTAATAGAGGTATCGATGGTTTGCAAGTAAGTGATTAGAACTGTGTTGGTAGGATCAACTCTTTTAAACATGGCATCAGGAATACGAGCAACAAATGGAAGCTCTTCAGTATCATCAGTTGCATCCTTTGGACAACTATACACATGGAACACAACTTTTTCTTCATCTGCAGGAACCAGAATCCCCTCCTTCTCATAGAAATATTGTAGAATCAAATTCCATTATCGGGCACACGAAATGCCATGAATAGCAATTGTATTTTCAATACTCTTCAAGAACTCTTTCCATAACTGAGTAGAGTAATCAACTTGAAGATCATAATATAAGCCTGCAACCATAGCATAAACCTCTATTCTCCCCTTGTCTAACCCAATGGTTCTTCCAGTTAAACATCTTAGTAAAATACGAAACAAAAAATTCCAAAAACTTGGAAGACCCAACTTCATGAAATCACTTATCTTGGACAGTTGGGGTTGATGACCCATTTCATTAAACATATGAATAATTTATGGGAAGGTAAAAGTGACAAATGGCAGAGAATTAGGAACGTCGAGAATATGACAGAAGAGCTTCTTTGATAGTCTAACCTTTTTATCAGTCACTAGATTGAAAGTAACTGCATCCAAGGCTTTCGAATAAGTAGCAGTTGAACCAGCTTGAGACAGCCATGAAAGAGGAACAGAGAATGAGTTGAACATGGCTTTAGCCAATACAGAGCTTTGCAGAGCAACGACGAGCATCTTAAGTTATTCAGGATATAGAGAGACATTTGCTTCAACTTGGTAATTTGTACCCTGAATCTTCATTATTAGCAACGAGGTAACATCTTTTGTTTGTGTGAGACAGAGTTGCATCAGGATTAGCAGTCGCCACTGTTAGGGTTTGAAAGCGGGATTTTTATCAGAGAGTATTTGGGAATATTAAAGCATAAACTGATAATGAACCCTTGAATCCCCTTTTATATGTAACTCTTGAATTTGAAATCAAAGCGGGATAAGCATTTAATGATATGTGACGTGTCACAATGAAAACCGCATCATGATGATGAAAATGTAACCATGCGTGATAAAGAAACTTTCACGTCTCCTCATATCCCGCATAGAATTTAAACAGTCCCCTCAAACAGGCTGGATTGTTTGCCCCAATGGAATAGTAACCGTCGGAACCCTTCAGATGGAGGTAAGGCTATTTTACTTTAGGGTTTCAAGGTAAAGTCATTTGCCAGATTCTTCAAATCATCAGCATGAGTTGGTGTTACTCAGAACCTCAAGGATTTCGTGTGTGTAGTGTGTCAAAGAATAAATATGAGAAGCAATTTAATTTTTTTTGGATATTCAGTGATGTCAAAAATTCAATCTGACACAAAGGCAGTTAAAACCCCAGGCAAAGATTGCTTCGTTAATTATCAAGAGAGATAATCAACAGCTTATGTATGTTCCCATGAATTACAATAGAATACTTCTAAAGAAGTATCGAAGGGCTTCTTTTAAAAGGCTTTTGAGGTGGTTTAATGAATTTCGTTACATATCAGCCTAAACATAAGGTGACTAATTGTAACAGAAATTACTTGTTTGACCAGTGTAATCAGTGACAAGTTTGGTTTGAAAAACATTTAAGTAACATGGAATTTCTGATAAAACTCACACTGAAATCATATTAAAAAATATATATATTATGAATCATGTTGGGTAACAAACATCGTGGGTTTCGAATGTTTGATCAAGACCACTCATAAGAAATGAATATGATTTGGAGTTTTGAATGAAGGTATAGAAACAAATTTTTCGTTAATGCCTGGAGCAAAGTTCCCCGTAAATTCCTTAAAGGTTGATTGATTTGGGTTTCACGTCCATCACAGTCTCATGATGTCTGAGCATAAACACAGATTTGTGATATATCTAGTTTTCGATTGGTTTTCATCAGAAACCTCTTGGACATATGTCTTCGTGTGTGATAGTGTAAGAATTTTGAGATGAAAAAGATTGGTATATGAAAGAACATGTGCCTCTCTTATTTTTGACTAAACAGTAAACTCTTAACTCATGTGAGAAGAGTAAGGTAGCTCATTGGACTAATGTGAATGTAAGTCTAATTGGGAAGAAATCTTCGTATGAAAATTTCATTAAGACTTTCGAACATTGAGTCAATTCAAGGCTTTAGTCAACATGTTGCAACATGCTTCTAGGGACATCTTAACTAGTTCAAAGTGTGTGAAAAATACCTGACCCTAGTACTTCAAGCATTACTCTAGTAGATTTAGCATGAAAATCTGCAACAAACAACAAAAAGAAAGAAAGAAAAAAAAATACTTTTGTTGTTTTTGAATTTTTCAAAACAAAAAAAATCTTTTTGGTATTTTTGATTTTTCGAAAAAAAAAGAAAAAAAATATTTCTTGCAAACATGCGAAATTTAAAAGACTAAAAAAATGACAATTATACGACTTCGAAGGATCCGAAGAGTTGACTATGAACAATAATCTTTTTCTTTGATGACTTGTCTCTGAACCATTTCTTTCGGACCATCAGTCTCCTTTTTTGCATGGAACAGAATCTCCATCGATCATTCCAAGTCCTTCCAAAATTCTCACGAACGATTTTCCATCCAATGGTTTTGTGAAAATATCAGCTAACTGATGTGTTGTTTTCATAAAATGCACTTCAATATTTCCATCTTCCACATGATCCTTCATGAAATGATAATGAAGAGCAATATGTTAGTCTTCGAATGCTGCACAGGATTATGACAAATTCTCATAGCACTTTAAGATTCACAATATAATGGAATCTTTTTCATATTAATTTCATAATCCTGTAATTGGCTTTGAATCCAAATGATTTGTGAAGTACAAGCAGCAGTAGCAACATATTCTGCTTCAGCAGTTGAAATTGAGACACATGTTTGCTTCTTCGACTACCAGCTCACCAATTTGCCATCCATCAATTGACAACCACCACTTGTGCCCTTCCTATCAAGATTACAACCTCCCAATTCTGCATCCGAATATGCTTGAACAAATAACCCATTTTTCGAAGGATACCACAATCCTAACAAAATCGTTCCTTTAAGATAACGAAATATATTCTTTACAGCAGTGAAATGTGGTTCTCGTGTATTTGACAGATACCTAACACAATTACTTACAGAAAACATGATGTCAGGTCTACTAATAGTAAGATAAAGTAATGGACCAATCATGCTTCTGTCGAGAGTTTGATCAACAGAAGGTTTATCTAACGAAGGTGTCAGTTTGATGTCAGTAGCCATCGGAACTCGTAACTTTGTGCTATTCGTCAATCCAAACTTCTCTAGCAAATTCTTCATATATTTTTCCTGATTGATAAAAATACCTTCTCTATTTTGACGAATATTCAATCCAAGAAACTTATTGATTTTTCCCATCATGCTCATTTCAAATTTGCTTTTCATCAAATTTTCGAATTCACTAGACAAGGCACGGTCAGTTGAGCCAAAAATTATATCATCAACATAAATTTGAACAAGCAGTTGATGATTCCCAACTTTCTTTCGAAATAATGTGGGATCAACTGATCCGTGTTTAAATTTAGATTGTTTCAAAAATGAAGTTAGTGTTGCATACCATGCTCATGGTGCTTGTTTCAAACCATAAACTGCCTTATCTAAGATATAAACATAATCAGGATGTTCTTCGTTAAGAAATCCTGGGGGTTGCTCAACTTAAACAGTTTCTTCAAGCTCTACGTTTAAAAATGCACACTTCACATACATTTGATAAACATCAAGGTCTTTGTGAGCTACATAAGCCAAAAATATATGAACAACCTCGAGTCTTATGATAGGGGCAAAAGTTTTTTCGTAATCTATACGTTCTTGTTGAGAATATCCTTTAACAACAACCCTAGATTTGTTTCGAACAATGTTTCCATCTTTGTCGATTTTATTTTTGAAAATCCATTTTAACCCGACAATAAAAACATCATTTGGCTTAGGAATTAATCTCCAAACCTTATTTCGTTCAAATTCAGACAATTCAAATTGCATTGCAACAACCCAATCTGAGTGTTCCATTGCAATCTTAACTGTTTTTGGTTCAATTTTAGAGATAAAGACATTGAACATGCAAAATTCTTGATAAGTATTTAATACCTCATTCTTTGCATGAATTTGAGCTCTTGTTAAGACTCCCTCTTGTGGATTACCAATTATTTGCTCCTTCGGATAATCGTTTGTCCATTTTTCCATTGGTGGATAAGCTGAATCAAATTCCAAAGGTGCATCATCATACAAATCATCATGTTCTGAACCAACAATTGAACATGCATCATTAAGATCACGAAAATCTTCATTTTGTTCAATTTTCTCCCCCTCAACATCATCATTCACCCTCTCATTCTCCCCCTCGAAAGAATGCGCCCCCTCAACAATAGTGTTCAAATCCAAGTGCTCCCCCTCCACTAGATTAATATGCATACTTTCGTCTGTTGGTTGATGATGTGATGTTGAATTATTATTGAACTTTGTTGATTCATGTATATGATTGTCATTGGCATTAATTTCAGCATCAATAGCCTGATCTGAAATTCCAAAAATCAAATCATAATCAATATCTAATGATTGTATAGGTTCATATTCATCAGAAATTTCTTTCAAAATAGGATGATTTTCAAAACGTTTTTCAGATTGTTTGATATAATAATCATCAAATGTAAGATTGAATGTTTCTTCCACTTTTCATTTCCTTTTGTTTAGCACTCGATAGGCTACTGAATTTTGCGAATATCAAAGGAAAATCCCTTCATTAGCTTTTGCTTGAAATTTTGAAAGGTTGTCCTTTAGATTCATAATAAAGCACCTGCAACTGAAAACATGGAAAATTTTCACATTAGGTTTTCTGTTATTGATTATTTCATATGGAGTGATATTAAATCGACGATGAATAAAATATTTGTTTGGAGTAAAACATGCAGTAGATATAGCTTCAGCCCAAAAATATTGTGGAAGATTCGCATATGACAACAGTGTTCTTGCGGCTTCGCATAAAAGATCTATTTCTTTGCTCAACAACACCATTTTGTTGTGGTGTATATGGAGATGGAAAATTGTGTGAAATTCCTTTATCCACCAAGAATGAATCAAGAACGTTGTTCTTAAATTCAGCTTCATGATCACTCTTTATCTTTCGAACCATCTTCTTCAGCGTCGTCTCCATTTTCTTGATAAAATCAATCATGATTTGTGCAACTTCGGATTTAAGCCTGAGAAAATAAACCCACGTGTATCTTGAAAAATCATCAATAATTACTAAAATGTTTCGTTTCTTGTTTAGAGTAGATATAGTTGATGGTCCACACAAATTAATGCGTAAAAGCTCGAGAGGTTCAACAATCTTTGAATCAATTGTGATTAGATGACCTTGCTTATGTTGTTTTCTAACTTCACAAGCTGCACATAAAGAATCATTATCAAATTTAAGTATAGGTAAACCTCTTACCAAATCTTGCACAACAAGTTTGTTGATATTTCGAAAGTTGAGATGTGAAAGTCTTCGATGCCAAAGCCAGCTTAGATCTGATGTAGCTTTCGAAAGTAGACATACTGCAGGTTTACCCATAATTGGATTGATGTCCAACGTAAACATGTCACCTTTCCTTTTGGATTTAAGAAAAACTTCTTTTGTATTGACATTCGAAATAATGCTTCCTTCTTCGTTAAAAAGTACTTGATTGCTAGTGGCTACCACAAGTTATGATACACTTATCAAGTTGCGTTGAAGACCATCGACATAAGCAACCCGATTCACTATGAATTGACCATTCATTATTTTTCCATATCCTTTGAGTTGACATTTTTGATTGTTTCCAAACTTAACTACTCCAACATTCTTAAAGCTTTGAAAATCTCACAAGTTCTCCTTCTTTCCAGTCATGTGACGAGAGCAACCACTATCAATGTACCATTTGTTATCGTATTGCTCGTCACAAAGTACCTGCAATTATTGAAAAAATTTAGGTACCCAAGGCCTTTTGGGTCCTTGGTTATTAGCTTGAAACAAACAATGAATTTTAGAACTGAAAGCCCATGTTCGAACTTGTGTTTTGATCTTATCAATTAAATCAACATCATTTTCTAAAGATATTGAAATGTAATTTTTCGATTGTTTTGGATTTTCACTAGATTGCACCTCAGGCTTCTCAGTTTTTGTTACTTTGTTGATTAGTTTCCATCGCTTAATTGGAGTATTCGAATCTTGAGAAGATAAACTTCCAGTTGAGGACTCATTCAAATACTTTTCATAGGCTGATTTAATTTGACCTTGTGTAAACTTTCTAGACTGAAACCTTTTTCCTTGACCCTCAAGCCAATGATTAACTGAATGAACTTATGATTTTCCTTTTGTGCTTGAAACCTTTGATGGTTTTGTGATTGAAGGATTTGGAAAATTTGGCTTTTGTGAAGTAAATTTTGTGGATGATTTGAAGGCTTCATGAGAAGTTGATTGATTATTCGTTAATATTCGAACATCGTTATGTTTTCAATCATTCACAACCGTCTGTGAAGTCTTATACTTTCGAATGTTTTCAGATTTTCGAACATATTTAACCTTTTTATTCATTGGAATAGTCTCTATTAAATTCATTGGATGATGAAAAATGTGTTTCTTGGTTTTTCTTTGAATATTTTCTATTGAATACTCGTTGATTTTGATGCTCTATTTTTCGTTTTTGAAACTTTAGTTTTGGTTAAAGAAAATTTTTCCTTAGACATAACTAGCCAACAAATTACCTTTCATGCTTTTCTCTTTGAAACTTTATCATTTTTCAAAAACTTATCAACAAGCTCTTTGAATTCATTTGAATTACATTTTACAACTGGAGTTGAATTAACAACTTCTTTTGTAACAACTTCATCTTCTTTTTTAGATTTAACAACCCATTTTTGTTTTGGTTTCTGTTGTTGAAAAACAAATGAATTTTTAGTGAGGTAGTTTTCAACAATATTCTAATTTACAAAGAATCCTTCGTTTGTGGAACGTTTGTTGTCCCCTTTAACCAACTTGTTGAATTCTGGCTTTATATTCTCTGAATTTCTAGTGGTGACAAAGAATTGATTTGGAAACACTACATTATCAGTGCATGTAAAATATGGATATACAACAGTGTTGGTTTCCAGAAAATGTGCTCCTTTGTCACTCATCACTTTGTCAAACTTTTCAGTGTCTCCATACACTTGTTCAACTACAACTCTTGGAATTAAAGTTTCGTTTAAAACTTTATTTTCTTCCATACACACATTCAAAGCTTGATCTTCGTCCTCCTCATCATCACTACTATCAGTCTGACTGTCTCGTACTTCCACATCATGAAAGTAAAGTTTTTTTGAAGTAGAGGGTTTTCCAATGTCATCCTCAACCATCGAATCATTAACAATTTCTTTACCTTTGACCTTAGATGTGATTTTAATGATACATAACTGAGAACAATCAATGCTTTCTTCTTCTTTAATTTCACTGATTTCACTAAGAATATCAGAATTCTCATCGACATCAGCAAAATTGTTTTCGAAATCAAGTTTCGAATGTTCAGTTCTTTTCAGGATTTTCACTTGTTCATCTTTTGTTAAACTTTCATTAACAATTTTAACCAATTCATCTGCATTTAAAAACTCATCTATCTTAACAATGCCATATGCAAACCTATCATCTGGAACTTTGTCAAAATCAGCTATTGTATGTTCACAATCATATGTCATGACATCAACTTTTTCTCTTTTGAATGCAAGAAAAGGTAGCAATTTACGATGTTGTTCTTTGCTAATGTTAGAAGAATGATGTAAAGCAATTAATTTTACATATAAACGTTTGGATGAATTAGAGTAAATATTTCGTTGTTTCAACAACAACCTAACATCTTTGTCTAAGTCTTCCCTATCCTTATTGACATTTTGTAAGTGCAATTCTAGATATTCGACTCTGCTACTTTTCGTGTCTAACAAGTTTCGTGTCTCTAGCAGACACAAGAATAGCATCTAAGTAACCAACAATATCATCGAATGCAATTACTTTAGAATCATATGCATGTAAAGGAATATTAAAAGATTCAAGAATTGAACGTACCTTGTTTTTCATCGGAGATTTGTCACCTGTCTTCGTAACAAAACAACGTCCATTTACCTCTTCCTCTTCAAAACATGCAAACATGGCAGCATGAGTCAGATGCCTCATCTCTTCATCATCAGAACCAGATGACCAGACCTGATACGTGCCACTTCCTTCATCTTCACTCTCCCTTCTTGCCACTAGAGACAAACTTTTTGCCTTCTCACGAACTTCTTCCAAATTCTCCACATAATACGCTTCGTCCTTGTTTTTGTTCTTCTTTTCTTCTTTCTTACGGAGCATACAGTCAATTGCAAAATGATTCGAACCATTGCAGTAATGACAGTCGATGCCAGAATCTCCTTTCATCTTCTTTTCCCCTTTAAATTCCTTCATCTTTTCATCCTTTTTCTCAAAGTTTTCAAACTTCTTCTTTTCTTCTTCACCATACTTCGTACAGTTTCCCCTCTCCTCACTCTTTTTCCCTTTTGGATTAAAAGGCTTTTTGAAAAACTTCTTAACTCGATTACTCGAGTAAAAAGCTATAGCTTCATCATCAGAATTCAACAATAAACCTTCTTCATCCGAATTCTCCTTTTCAGCAGATTGCACTTCAGACATGTTCGAAACTAAAGCCAGTGGTCCTCCAATACTCATCATCGATTCCTCAGCTATTTCAAAAAGCTCACTTTCATGTGTCTTTAGCTGATTGTAAACATCATTCAAAGACGAACAATCAAGTCTCATTTGAAGCCTTTTCACTCTCTCTCTCTAACATCTCTCCTCAAGTCCAAGTTCTTGATCCAAAATCACTCATTTCAAGCTCCAAATCATCAAGGTAACTATCCTAGCTCCTAGTATAACATCTTTAGCCTTCAAATTCGTGTTTAATCTATGAAATAGGACCATTATCATGAGTTTACAGCCCTAGAACAGTCATAGGCCGTGAAATCACATAAAATGGGTTTTGGAGCCTAAAAACCCTTCTAAACCACCTTTGGAGCTTAGATATGGCTTAATGACTTATTTGAATGGACTTAGAACACCTTAAACTCATTTTTAGAGGATTAAACATGAGTTTACTGCCCAAGAACATGTTTGGGCCGTAAACACCCATTCATTGGTAGTAAACTCCTTCTAAGGTGTTAAATTGCCACTTACACACCTCCTAAGCCTTGGATTAAAGTCTAGAAGCAACCACAAGCGAGTTAGAGGCCTTAAACTTAATGAAAACCACCCCCATAGGAGCTTACGGCCGTAAACCCCCCAAGGATTGGTTCCTGGGCCATAAACTCGTATAACTTAGTCAAATGGTGCCTTGAATTCATTCTATGGCTTGTAGATTTAACTATAAACACTTGTAGTGACCTCGGACCACCAAAACATCAAAGGAAAGTGTGTGGGAGAGTTTACGGCCATAAACACTTAGTTTACTGCCATAAACTCCATGAAATGGTCCATATGTGAGTTTAATCCATTCCTATGCCCTAGATTTGATCCTAGCTAATTTTCCTAAGTGATATTTGACCATTTAGCACCATAAAATCCCTCATCCATGAGTTCATGGCTGTGAACTCATGTGGAGTTGGTATTAGGGCCGAAAACTCCATAAGAAGCTTACTCTTGAAGAGTAAACACATTATCCAAGCCATATACGTCCGTAGATGTCACCCGGGTCACTCCAAAGACTTGATTTGAAGTGTTTTCGCGTCTTGGAGTGTATAATCATATCTAATTAGTGTTTTAAAGTCTAATTAGATACATTTGTATATCATTTCACATTACATAGGAACCTTACGTGTTATCAAGTGTGACAACCCGAAATTTTCCATTCAAATCAAACCATTTCAATCCAATAGAAGTAGAGCAGTTACAGTGAGAATTCAAACTTTTGGAGTAAGTTTGGCAGTTTTAGGGTTTTACACCTAAGGAGTTATTAGGAGAGTGGGTGCATTAGGATTTTGTGCAACACTGTAAATCCATTACTCTAGGTCATTAGAATCCATTCCGAGAATAGAAATATTTTTTGCCAAAAACCTCTGGACTATAAATAGAATTCTGAACCAAATTGGTTCATTATTTGATTTCCAGTTAGAGAAAAGCCAAATACTCTCTCACGGATCTTCGGGTTTTCATCCCAGATTGTGAGTCTACTTCCCTAAATGTGTTTTAATACTTGTTATATGCTTTATAACATTGTTTACATGTCCAAAACACTAGATCCGAGAGTTTACCGCCCAAGAACGTTCTTGGGGAGTAAACTCCAAAATCAAGCCTAAAGGCCACATAGTCTCATTTCCGTGTTAGGCAACTAACTAAGGACCTAGTGTATGATCATTGGAGGCTAGAAACAAATCAAAATCACTTAGTTTGAGGAGTTTACGGCCAAGGAACCACCTCTTGGGCCGTAAACTCCAAGTAAAGGGCACAAATGAGTGCCTTGTGATCCCTAGCCTTAGAACAAACACCTAGAAGCTTTACCCTCATGATTTATGCCATCAAAACCCTTAGAAATCATTTCTATCAAGGAGTTTACGGCCAAGAAACTCCTTGGGCCGTAAACTCCAAGTTTTAGGTTCCAAAATGCCTTTAAACTCTTCCTAAGGCTTAGTATTCATTTTTGGCATGTACCTTAACGTGTTTAGGACCTAGAAAACACATAAGAAGCATAAGTGTTTGAGAGTTTACGGCCAAGAGTATTTCTTGGGCCGTAAACTCCTTAAATGGGGTCAAAGGGCACCCTAGACACTTCCATAGGCCAAGAAACTTTTAGGGCAAGTACCTAGATGAGATATGGACTAGTTAAAATTCTTAGGACCTCATGTGTGAGGGAGTTTACGGCCCAAAGAGTTATATGGCCGTAAACTCCATCAAATGGTCCCATTTAGTGCCTTAAACCTTCCCTAACCAAATGGTTGAAGCCTAGACTTGTTCCTAGAATTGTTAGACACTTGAAAGGACAATAAGAACCCTCCCAAGGGAGTTTACAGCCGTAAACTCCAAGGGAAAAGGGTCTTTGGGCCGTAAACTCCCCAAAGGAGTCAATGTGGTGCCCAAACACTTGTATAGGCCTTGAAACAATTCCCAATAGAGTTGTAGTAATTCAAAGTACCATTCCAAGCCTTGTTTGAGAGTTTATGGCCAGGAGCTTACTCCCCTGGGCCGTAAACTCTAATGAATATGGTCTTTTGACCTTAAACTTCCATTCGGGGCATTGCACTCCTTTGTTGCAACCCATTAGCCTCCTAGCACTTGACCAAAAGCGTTGTCCTCGCGCTTAAATGTTATTACTTGTATAATTAGTGATTTAATCTCTAATTATTTATATACATATGTCTTCATATGTAATTAGGATCATTGTGTGTGTCTAAGTCTCCACTTGACACCAAGCACTTGTCCGATCCTTCCATACGATAACAGCCGTTCACTTCCAGTCACATACTGCAGGTGAGTTCATACCCCTTAACTAATGTTTTAAACTGTTTTAAATGTTTTATGGGGGGGGGATACAAGTAGAATCATGCTACTTTTTATGTCAATCACATGTGATTAGTAAGTAGGATTATATTACTTATTACATCAATCACATGTAATTAATATACAGCATTCCAAAGATTTGGCTACTCATTAGCCGTTTTACCAAATAGTTTCCTTCAAATGATTTTTATAAACATTTTGTATGTTTTAAACTACTTCTTACACTGTACTTCTTACTCGGTTTATCATACTTCAAACTTATTTACAACTGTGTTTCAAACAAAGGTTTCTTTATACTCAAAATTGTTTTATTATACTTATGCCTTCAAATTGTTTTATAGATTGACAACAAGTCGATCTTCTCTTAAATATTTCTGTTTCAAATGTTTTACAAAACTTACTTATGCTTTTATATTATTATAAATTGCATGCCTCTATATCTATAGTTATATAAGAAATGTTTAAAAGACTTAGGAAGACTATCCACCCTATTTCCTTTTCGCGCCTTGAGATGTGGTCTGGTGGGACATTAGGTATTCGTCCAAGGGTCGTTTAAAGATTTGTTATATATCATGTGTACATATATAGTCATAAAAGGTCTTTCTAGTTTATCCTATGCCCGTGAGTAGCAAGGGTATACATCCACGTCCATACGTACCACTTAGATTACTAGAAAGCTACCATAGAGTCAGTTCATTCATGAGTCAATACTTTCTAGAACATTGCTATACATTACATGTACAATTATACTAGGACGAGAACATATACATCCATACTAGAACGTTTACATTACTATACTTGCTAGATAGGGAGAACACACATTCTAGCTAGCACACGTAGAACCTTACCATACTCTACTATAATATTTACATTATTATACTTATAGGAGTACTTGTGCATAGATATATCAGTAGGAGTCCTATTACATTTTATATGTGTCGACTCTGTTATCAAATCCGTGTTCTTATCTTTACCTTGTGATAAAATCACATAATCGACGAGATAGAATGGATTATTATCCTAGTACCAAAGGATACGTATTGAGGGATTGACCATTCCTAGAATCTCTGTTAGCTACAGAGGTAAAAGTACATCCACGGATGTCAAACGGTTGGTACCATTACAGGTACACAATTAAGGGATTGACTATTCCTATACCCAGCTGTTAGCAAAAGAGGTAAGAGTACATCTACGGATGGCTTAAAGTTATCAATGATAGTTACCCTAGTACCAAAGGGTAATATTCAGTTTAGTTATATTATTACCTTTATTTTGTGACTCATTCACATGGCCAAGGAGGTGAATTATATTTAGGTATCCTAGTACTAAAGGATACAATTTCTTATAATGATAATAATAGTAACACAGTTGGGTCTTGGTAGAAGACTACATTCAGAACAGTTGGGTCTTGGTAGAAGACTACATTCAGAACAATTGGGTCTTGGTAGAAGACTACATTCAGAACAGTTGGGTCTTGGTAGAAGACTACATTCAGGACAGTTAGGTCTTGGTAGAAGACTACATTCAGAACAGTTAGGTCTTGGTAGAAGACTACACACAGAACAGTTAAGTCTTGGTAGAAGACTCCTTTTTGTTACTAATAGGAATCATAGGGATTTCTAGGGATTTTCAAACATTTACAGTTGAGCTACAAACATTTTCATACTTATACTAGCTTTCTTTCAAAGTAATGTCATGTCTTAGAAATTATAAGTTTTCACAAATTAAGACACATTAATACTTATGATCTCACCAGCTTTATAGCTGATACTCGCTTTCAAAATTACTTGTATCCTCAGGTCATCATAGACAGGTACCGATGCAAGGAGAAAGGAAGATGAAGCTTATTCAAGACTTATCTTTCATTTTGATTTATGCTCTAGTGTTTATCAAAATTTGACAGAATACAATTGCATAATAATTATTTTATTAATGCAATGGATGATGTTGTTGCTTGTTTACTACTTTACATTGTTGTTGATATTAAACATGACGTCCTCCGCCCCAGAACGTTTCCGCCGTTCTTGGTTTTGGGGTGTGACATCAAGCCCCGATCTGACATTTAGCACCCAAACCGACACGCTTCTCGACCGGTCAGTTCATACCCCTAGCCTTTTTCAATGTTTTTCAAATGTTTTCAGGGTGGGAATACAAGCAAAAGTACAAGGAAATCTTTTACTCAAACTTATTATTTCAAATGTTTATATTTGGTATGTTTTTCATATCGAAAACTGTGTTAACCAATAATTCGAATTGCAGAGTTAGCTTTTAGACTAATCATAGATTTATTTATAAGGTGTTATAATCTATGTTATATTTCATAATTTACGAATAATTCATACTAATCATAAATTAGAACTAATATGAATACGAATACGAAAGTACAACTAGGAATAGAACAAATGCGAAAGTACAACTAGGAACATAACGGATACGAAAGTACAGCTAGGAACAGAACAAATACAAAAGTAATAATACGAATACAAACATGAATACAAATGCGAATACGAATATGAATACGAATATGAATACAAATACGAATACGAATACGAATAGGATTAGGAATACGAACACGAATATGAATGCGATTGCGAATACGAAGACGAATACGAATACGAATACGAATAGGAATAGGAATACAAATACAAATACAAATATAAATATGAATATGAATACAAATACAAATACGGATACGAATACGAATCTGATTACGAATAGGAATACGAATACAAAAGCACACCTCTAGATAGATTCTAGTGTAACATAACTAGAATATCAGAATACTTGGTTAATATAACAAGTATGATAGATAATTGTACATTACATTAGGATTCAATAACTAAACTTACTTTTAGGAAAATAAGGGTGTTTCCTGGGATAACAATTATACATAACCAGAATCGTGTAACAAAACAGTTAACTAAACTTTACATATAAGAAAATATGGGATTTTCTTGGATAATAAACTGTATCGGAAAACCAAAGGAAACTTATACATTTTCAGAAACCAAACCTCTTATGAACTCACCAGCTTTATGCTAATTTTCAAACTGCTTGTATTCTCAGGTCCATATTAGACAGGTACCCAGCGATCCTTTTGGCGAAGACGGAGTAAGTAGAAGACTCGTCTCTACTTTTGTTCATATATACATATGTATAACACTTGTAACACTTTACTTTTGAATAGATGTAAATTCTAATATGTAATTTAATGGTTGTTTACTTTGCTTGCTATGTACATTGGTTGTGATACTTAACATGAAGTCACCATCGCCCCGGAACGTTTCCGCCTTCGGTTTCGGGGTGTGACATATATATATATATATATATATATATATATATATATATATATATATATATATATATATATATATATATATATATATATATATATATATATCCAATAAAAACACATGCCCAGTAAATCATCAAACATATCAATATACACGTTATCAAGTTTATTGACTGACCGCACAAAGCAGTAAAATATCACCCCACCCACACTACGACTACAGATACCATGGATAAACATATACCCAAGAAGTGGATAACAGACAGATCTACTGATCACTAAGGATGACATCATCCTATATCCCATCATATAGATCTAGATCACTACAACAAACCAACATGCGATATATTAGGATAAAATTCCAATGGGCCGGCCTTGGTGCCTTCGACCCGAAAGTACAGTGAGGAAAATTCACCTCTTGATCTGATCCATAGCTGATGAGGTCCCTATTGGATTATGTGTCTAAGCCCCATAACTATAATTGGTATATACTTGACTTGAGAGTAGCAAGGACCATTTCGGGTTGCCTTCACCAGAACAATTTAACAGGATGTACATTTGAGAAAGAGGTTATTTGTGATTTATTAATATATTATATGTAAAATATATTAATTGAGATATCATATTATTTAATTAATTTTGGTCAAGAACTAATTTGGCATTAAATTAGTGATCAAAAGAGATTAATTAAATTAAGGGGACCGATTAAGTAAATCAGTAATACATATAGTATGGGCTAATGATCCATGATTGATTAGTGATGGACTAAGTTTATGTGAGAGTCCATGAAGTGTTAGTCCATAAGGCTTATCATATGGATTATTCGGTTAAAGGTCCAAGGAATGAATTAGGGTTTACAAGTTGAAACACTAGGAATTCCACACTATAAAAGTATCCCCTTACCTCCAAATTCACTACCCCAAGGGTTCTAAGAGAACCCTAGCCGATTTTGATAGTTATTGCTTCTCTCAAAAAGACCTCCACTTGATCATGGTGTTTGTGACTTGTTTGAGGCATCACACTTGTGGTGCTAAGCTCTTGAATGGACAACAAATACAAGCTACAAATAAGAGGTATTCTTCTAACTAGTTTTTTATGATTCATATACCAAATGTGTATGCTAGATAGGGTTCATGCTTTGGATAATATGAACATGCATGTATAATTAGAGAAAACTTAGATCCAATACATTAGGGTTGTATGTGCATCATTGGAGTGTTATAGTACATAAAACCCAATAGTGGTATCAGAGATATGGGTGGTTTCTATTATATTGATGCATTGGTTAATTGTTCAAAGCAATAAAATTGTTTTCTTGGAATCTGCATGATCACCACGATGTGGTCAAAGTTACCACGATGTGGTGACTGTTTAGTGGACGATTTTTTTTCCGTTTTTTGGCCAAATGTTGGAAAAAGTTACCACAAACTGTTTTGACTATTAAATAAATATTTTGTGTGATAAGGTAATGATTTCCATCATCCAAAATTAAAAAAGACAATTATCAGATTTTAAGATAATGTTTTGATTATGTGATAATTTGATTATTTGTATTGTTTGATTAGAATTGTCTCGCAATAAGAGTTAAATTAGGTCAAATTGGTAAATGATAGGTTATATGATAATTATATTAGTTTATATTTTTGATCTAAGTGTTTCAGGAAGAGATTCACAACTTGTCTTCTAGTTATGAAATATGAAAAGTCTCATTCATGAAACTTTAAACTCCTTCAGTTATGGAATTCCAAAGGTCTTGAAAAGTTTCATAACTTGTCCTCAAGTTATTAAACTTGGAAAGTATCATTCGTTAAACATTAACTCCATAAGTTATGCAATCCAAAAGTTTTGAAGAGTTTCAAAACATGCCCTCAAGTTTTGGAATTTGAAAATTTTAATTAATGCGTTTTAGTTTGAAATATTGAATTCTAAAATATCTAGTAATTGAAAGGTTTCAAAAGAGTTCGTAACTTAAAAATTAATTAAATAGTTTATAATTTTGAATTTGGGAAATCTCCAAAAAAGTCCTAAAACTTTAGTCCAATTTATGAAAAAGTCCCAAACTAAATTTTATTTACAGAAAACCACAGAATACCGGTTAAAACTTCGAAAAAACTCTTTTCCGCTAGTTTCACAGATCTTATCGGTATTCTGTGCTTTTTCATTAGTTTGCTCAAAATTTTGGGACTTTTCAAAAATTACATAATAACAAAAATATTGGGACATTTTTGAAAATTACCATGAATTTAATGGATATTATTATTAACAAATCATTTATAAATATAAATAATATTTTTATTATAAAAACAGAAATACATTTGTTGCTCATTTCTAGGAATAAATTGGTGGTCTAAGTACTCTATTGCTTTCTGACCACTCAAACTCTCTACGTTCTTCTTATGCATTTTTGTGGGTATGATGGTGTGATGAACTTAGTTAGCATTCCTCTAATGTTGGTGATCCTCTTATGTTGTTTAACCTAACTACCAACCAATATTCATACCTTACATGTTAACAACCATCAACTAAAACAAATCTATAAAATGTGAAAAGTGAACTGTGAATGATAATTATATGGAAACAAGTGAAGAGTTATTATCTATTTAAATTGTAATTCAAAGTTTACTTTTCACTCTCGATAGATGTGTGTAATTTTATGGTTGTTACCGAGTAATGTTTGGAGGTTAGGTGGTAGTTAGGTTAAAGAACATAATGAAAGATCTTAATGTTCGTGTAATGATATTTTCTAATAACACATAATCATATAGGATCATGCCTAATAGCAAGTAGACACTTGTTGATTGTCTATTAATAAATATGATCAACTCTTGTATTGGTCACGCCTAACAGAGTACTTCTCACTATGACACCCAAAACGATACAGAGGAAGAACATAGAGACTTTGAAGTGGTCAACAAACAATATAGAAGTACATAGTCGACCATTCTATTCCTAGAAATTAGCAAAAAATGTATTTCCTTTGTTTATAATAAAAAAATGTATGTTTAAAAACGATTTGTTAATAATAATATCCATTAATTCCATAGTAATTTAAAAAAAAAGTCCTAATATTTTGGTTATCGGGTAATTTTCAGAAAAGTCCTAATATTTTGAGCAAACTAACGAAAAAGGATAGAATACCGGCTAAATCTACAAAACCGGCCAAAAAGGGTTATTTCGAAGTTGTAGCTGGTATTATGTGCTTTTCTGTAAACAAAAATTAGTCCAGGACTTTTTCATAAATTAAACTAAAATTTCGGGACTTTTTTGCAGATTTCCCTTTAAATTTTTATAACCTTGATGCTTTGAATAGTTCAATTACACCTTACGGGCTTTATTAATTTGATTAAACTGTTTAATTAAAAGAGAATTAATAAATCCATAATGATATGGTTTAAACTTAATTAAATAAAGAGTATAATTTATTAATAGATTAAACAACCTAGTATTTTAAAAATGTAAAATCCACCCTTATACTATATAAAATTAAAAGTTTAATATATTATATATGTATAAGTAGAAAGTCAGTCTTACTATTAGTAGGCCTCATTTATGAAGCTGGTCTATAAGGGGTGTTTAAAGAAGCGGCCTGTAAAATGATTATCATTGGGTATCTATTGTTACCCACCGCACCCTTGACCAGTGGAGGGTCGTTAGCCGAACGGGTTTGACAGGATATTTAAATCCTCATTAAAAGTATGATAAAATACTAGGTAACTTTACCTTTTATAAATTCCTAATCGTGGTTACTTAGGAAAAATGTGAATTTGATGCTAACCCATGAAATTGCACATTGCACCTTATTAGTCGTTAGTGGAGCATGCGTGGTTAACCGACACACTAATATGAAACTAATGAAGGATGGGAATGGGTAGCTCGTAGTTTTTCATAGATCAATGGAGCGTGTGTAGTTAACTGACACATTGATTAGGTGATAAATGACTTCAAGAGTGCTAAATTAATTTGCATGGTTATTCACACCTTGTTTGTGATCTTCGGCATCCCAGTCAAAAACCTGAAGGGCATAATTGAGACTAAACATCCCATTGAAAAAGTTCAATGAATCTCAAATAATTTAGGAGTTTCAAATCATTTGAAACCTAATGCTCTTTTTCATTTTTCATGGTGGAAATTGGATTACGACATCCTTCTTCTGAATTGTAGAATATTGTGTTGGATCGTACCCTTAATATTTCAGTTTGGGTGTTATATTAAGGACGTAAATCGACTAACTTGAGTTTCACCCCTTATAGATGTATAGGTTAGACAACTATAATCTTCCTTATCCTGTTGAAAAAAACTTTCCACATGAAGATGATATTCCACAATATCATACTTCACTTCCTCTACCTCCTCCAATAATTCTCCCTGACCCACATGTTCATCAACATGAAAAGTACAAGGTCACTCCAGCCCTATTGGCATGAAAACACGAAGATGGAAAGTATGTATGTGCTCACGTCTTGGAGATGAAGTTGCATACCGATAGGCTGGGAATGTTGGGTGTCAATTTCCTGAGGAAGTTGGTTGTTAACTTGGTTCTTCAATCACTTCCCGAGTCGTATAGTTATTTGTTAAAGACTACTATATGATAGATCACGACGTGACCCTTATTGATCTTACCAATTTGCTAATTGCTGCTAAATCTGAAATGAGTTGGCACACTGGCAAAGAAAATTTAACTAGAAGATCTACTTCCCAAAGTTCCATGGACATGGATAATGGAAACATTGGATGTCCATAAAAGCTTTCTCTTCCTAATGGAAAGGTCAAGGTCAAACTGTTTGACCAAATGGAAAAGACAAAGGCTAAGTCTGATATTGTCCCGTGTGCCATTCCGAAAGAGTCTGCTTGCTTCTATTGCCAAGAGATGGGGCATTGGATGCGAAGTTGCTGTATGTACCTGAAGGATCACAAGGATGGTAAAGTCAAAGTGTTTGACTCTGCTTCAAGTTAGTCCACTATCTAACTCTATTATGTTCCTATTTAAAGATTCTTAATACATGATGTGATGAGATCACATTTTGATGTGTTGTTGAATCGGAGAAGAGAAAGGAAGCTTAAAGAAAAAGCAGGCTGAGTCTGATAACGAAGAGATGGTTTTCGATCGTATGATTTGATGATTAGAATTTTGAGTCGTTGCTTAGGATTTTGGATAGATTGCTTAGGAATATTTAGAAACATAGTTTTTGTCACACCCCGAAAACCGAAGGCGGAAACATTTCCGAGGTTGACTCCACGTTGAGTATCAAATCCAATGTACATAGTAAGTAAAGTGAAACAAACATTACATTACATATTAAAAGTTTTACAATTGGTTTCAAAAGACACAGTTTATACAGTTGTGATACATAGTATAGATATAAACAAAACGAACGAGCCTTGCACGCACACCATCCTGGATCAAGTAAGTCTTCGGGTACTTGTACTATCGATGACCTGAGAACACAAGCAGTTTGAAAATCAACATAACGCTGGTGAGTTCATAAGTAGTTTTGTTTCGTAAAAATGTTTATGTTTCCTTTCTGTTTCTGAAAATGTAACACACGCCAAGAAAATCCCACATTTTCTTAAAAGTTGGTTGTTGTTTCACAAAAGTAAAGTATAGTTTGATTATCCAATTCATTGTTCTATTCCATTTATGTACCATTGTATTCCCAGGAAAGTCCCATACTTTCCTGAATGTTAGTTATTGTAAAAGATGTAATGTTATTCTATTTGTTACACTTTTCTGGTTATGTATATGTTACCCAGGAATGCCCCATGCTTTCCTGTATGTTGGTTTTCGATGTGAAAGATGTATTCTGTTAGACTTTGTTATGTATAAGGTTTCCTAGGAAGGTCCCATACCTTCCTGAATGTTGGATATAATTGTAAAAGATGTAAAAGATGTAAAAGATGTAATCGAAACCTGGTTATCTGTAAAATGTAGTAAGTGGTTCATTATTACTATAAGTAAATCTTTGTTATCCTAGTTGCGAGTTCCATAACCATACTAAAGACTGAACCTGTGGCAATAAGTAGTCCACAACCTTATGACTTTCGTCACCCTTGAACCATTTCGGTTCGGCTGTAGCTAGCAGCCAGGTGTGGGGTAGTCAGCCCCGTATAGATCTATACACTCAAGTCACGCTCTGTAAATCCCAGAGATTCTAGTTACGGGTGTAGTCCTCCAATCGCGTATCTCTGTGGAGTGTTCGCCGAGGACGTGTCTCCACTCATACAGGAATAACAAATTTACTAGTAATAATAGGATAATCCTCCATTCACGTATCTCTGTGGAATGTTACCGAGGACAAGACAGTGTACAAATTATATTGTTCATGTGTTCAAAAGTTATGCTTTTAACTGATAAAATGTGGAAGCCATTAGTGAAATATATAAAACATAACAATTTATAAAACCCATTTCACAAATAAATGTTTAAGTGATCTGTATGTTCTACCAATTATCAGTTGCGTATATCAGTATTAAAAGCATATAAATTGTGAAACACACACACACGAAAATAAGTTTTGAGTACAAGAACCCTTGTACTTTGCTTGTGTTCCCCCCTGAAAACAGTGAAAAACAGTAAAAAAGGGTAGGGGTATGAACTCACCGGACTCGGAAATGTGTCGTTTTTGGATACTAAACGTGGTTTCGGGGCTTGATTACTCGCGATGTCCCTATGTAAAATGAAATAATGTCCATATATATTTAATTAGGGATACATTCACTAATTAAATGGAATATTACACTCCGACGAGATTAAACACCTCAAAACGAGGGTTTGGAGTGACCTGGGTGACATCTACGGACATGTATTGGAACTAGGGACTTGGGACTTGAGTTTACTCCCCAAAAATAAACATTTAAATGAGTTTACAACCACAAAACACACCCATACATGATTTTACGGCTGTAAACTCATGTTGGTGTGAATTTGGGTGTTTAATGGCTTGTTTGGACATGGGGATTGCTGGAATGGGTTTCTAAAATGCCTTGGAATGGATTAAATGTAATTATACCATTTAAAAGGGAGTTTACGGCCACAATCTTGGAGTTTACGGCCGTAAACTCACCCATGGACAAGAATGATTAATTTGAGCTACAAAGGACAATCACATGTGATTCTAACTAATTTTCTAAGGCTTGGAATCAATTTTTGGCTTCAAATAACATCTTTGTATGAGTTTACGGCCCAGAAGCATACTCTCTGGCCGTAAACTCTAATATGGGTAAGAAAAATTAGTTTTTTTGATGCTTAAAACAATCACATGTGATTCTAGGAATTTATCTAAACCTTTGGGGTGGTTTAAGGCATCATTTGACACACTTATAGGAGTTTACGGCCCAGGAGGTGTTCTATGGCCGTAAACTCATTTATGTAGGGCATTTGGTGTGTTTAAGGTCTCCAAACCATTTTTAGATGATTCTAGGATTTACCACAAGGCCATTGGTTGAGTTTCAAGGCATTTCGACATGTTTAAAGGCACTTAATCCCCATTTTAGAGGAGTTTACCGCCCACGAACAAACCTTGGCCGTAAACTCTCTTTTTTCCTCTATAATTCATGTTTAATGTGTTCCAAGTCTAGATTTGCAAGCCCTAAGATCATATCTAAGTCCCAACTATGATTTGGAAGGGTAAATTTGGCTTAAAAACCCCATTTTGAGGAGTTTATGGCCCAAGCTTGCTCCTTCGAAGTAAACTCATGTTCTTGGTCCCAAAACTTAATTTAATCATCAATTTGAAGGCTAAAGAGGTTGGATAACAAGTTAGGGATGATACCTCTTTAGTTTGAAGCCTTAAATCTTGTTTTTGGACCTTTGATTACGGATGAGGAGAGAGGTTGGGAGAGTTTTATGAGAAATTGGCCAAAGGCTTCAAATGGAGTCTTAAAACACTTTATATAGTGTCTAAGTTTTGGACACGGTGGAATTCTACCCGATACCGGTGTTAGGCGAGGCTTTTGGTCGTACCCGATTAGGTTGCCGTAACCCGATACGGTAAATTCTAGGAATATTCCGATCACTAAAGTGGGGTGTTAAAATGATTTCTAAATGTATTAAGACACCCATTAGGTCATTTTAGGTTGATATGAGCTAATGACTTAATAAAATGGCGAAATCGGAAACGAATTTGGAAACGACGTTTGGTTGATCAAATTGGATTACAAGTTGAGTTACAAGAAGTGATATGAAATTTCGGGTTGTTACATTATCCCCCCGTTAGAGGGAATTTCGTCCCGAAATTCAAGACAAGATACAAGATAAAATACAAATCATGGATCTAGAAAGAGTTGTGGATGCTTCTGTTTCATTGAGTCTTCCCGCTCCCAAGTGAACTCCGGTCCCCGCTTGGCATTCCAGTGAACCTTCACTAACGGGATGCGACTTTGTTTCGTACGTTTGACTTCTCGATCCATGATTTCGATTGGTTCCTCCATGAAGTTAAGGTTTTCATCGATCTCAATCTCGTCTAACGGAATCACTAGGGTTTCATCGGATAGGCACTTCTTGAGGTGTGAAACATGAAAGACGGGATGGATGTTACTGAGTTCGTGAGGTAAATGAAGCTTATAGGCTACCGGACCAACTCTGGCGAGGATTTCAAAAGGTTCAATGTACCTCGGATTAAGTTTCCCACGTTTACCAAAACGTGCAGTGCCTTTCCAGGGCGAGACCTTCAACAGGACACGATCTCCAACCTGGAATTCTAGTGGTTTCCGACGATTATCAGCATAACTCTTCTGGCGATCGCGCGAGGCCTTCAGTCGTTCACGGATTTGGATAATCTTCTTGGTGGTTTCACGGATGATTTCAGGACCAGTAAGAGCACTTTCGGGGACTCGACTCTTAGCTAAGTGTGTATCTCCCACCTCGGCCCAGCACAGAGGGGATCTGCACTTGCGACCGTATAGGGCTTCAAACGGGGCAGCCCTAATGCTGGTGTGGTAACTGTTGTTGTACGAGAATTCGGTCAAAGGTAGATGTGCGTCCCATGACTTTCGAAAGTCAATGACACATGCCCTAAGCATGTCTTCTAGAGTTTGGATTGTTCTCTCACTCTGTCCATCTGTCCGAGGATGATACGCCGTGCTCATATCTAGCTGGGTTCCAAGAGCTTTCTGGAGAGACTGCCAAAATCGGGAGGTAAACCTGCTATCTCGATCAGAGATAATGGATGCAGGTACACCGTGCAGTCGGACTACCTCTTGGATATAAATCCGTGCGAGTCTTTCCATCTTGTATGATTCTTTGATTGGAATGAAGTGAGCTGACTTTGTCAAACGATCGACAATCACCCAAATGGTATGATACCCACTTGAGCACTTGGGTAGTTTGGTGATGAAATCCATGGTGATCATCTCCCATTTCCATTCAGGTATCTTGGGTTGCTGGAGCAGACCCGAGGGTTTCTGATGCTCAACTTTTACCTTGGCGCAAGTCAGACATTTGCCCACAAATGTAGCTATCTCAGCCTTCATATTTGGCCACCAATATTGTTTCTTGAGATCTAAGTACATCTTGTCAGAGCCCGGGTGAACAGATTATTTGGTTCTGTGTGTTTCCTCCATGACTAACTCTCTGAATCCTCCGGACTTGCGAATCTAGATCCGATCCATGAAACAATGGACTCCGTCAATTCTGATCTCAAGTTTCTTTTCCATTCCTCTCAAAGCTTCAATTGACATGTTCTCGGGTTTGAGGGCTTCTAACTGAGCTTCTCGGATTTGCATGGGTAGATTGGAATGGATGGTCATCGACTGGCTCTTCACCTTGTGGCCAGTACTCTCCTTTCGGCTAAGGGCATCTGCTACCACATTGGCCTTGCCGGGATGGTAACGGATTTCACACTCATAATCACTGAGTAATTCTACCCATCGCCGTTGTCTCATGTTCAAGTCTTTTTGGTCGAAGACGTGTTGCACGCTCTTGTGGTCAGTGAAGATCGTGCACTTGGTTCCATAGAGGTAATGCCTCCAAATCTTCAATGCAAAGACTACGGCTCCTAGCTCCAAGTCGTGTGTGGTATAGTTGACCTCGTGTGCTTTCAGTTGTCTAGAGGCATAAGCAATTACTTTTCCTCTTTGCATAAGCACACAGTCTAAGCCTTGAGTAGACGCATCGCAGAAAACAACAAAGTCCTCTATCCCTTCAGGTAGGGACAGAACAGGCGCGCTGCACAAAGCTTTCTTCAGTGTATGGAATGCGGTTTCTTGTTTATCATTCCAACAGAAGGGTACACCTTTCTGTGTTAGAGTGGTTAGAGGTTTGGCGATTCTAGAAAAGTTCAGGATGAATCTTTGGTAATAGTCAACTAGACCCAAAAATTGCCGGATTTCTGTGGGTGTCTTCAGTGTTGACCAATTCTCTATTGCCTTTATCTTGGAAGGATCTACATGAATACCCTCCTCACTTACCACGTGACCGAGGAAAGTTACCTTCCGTATCCATAACTCGCATTTGGAAAACTTCGCATATAACTTCTCGGATCGCAGGGTCTCCAACACTAGCCTCAAGTGTTGTTTGTGGTATTCTTCACTTCGGGAATAGACGAGTATGTCATCGATGAACACTATGACAAATTTATCCAAATAAGAACGACACACCCGATTCATCTGGTCCATGAACACTGCCGATGCGTTGGTTAGACCAAAGGGCATCACTACGAACTCGTAGTGTCCATATCGAGTCCTGAAAGCTGTTTTGGACACATCACTTTCATGAACTCGTAGCTGATGGTACCCTGACCGAAGGTCTATCTTAGAGAAGTAACTGGCTCTCTGGAGTTGATCGAAGTGGTCATCTATCCGCGGAAGAGGATATCGGTTTTTGACAGTCAACTTGTTCAACTGGCGATAATCAATACACATACGAAAGGATCCATCCTTCTTCTTGACAAACAAAACCGGAGCTCCCCAGGGTGAGGAACTCGGTCTAATGAATCATTTACTGAGCAATTCATTGAGTTTACTGGATAACTCCTGCATCTCTGCTGGAGCTAAGCGATACAGAGACTTTGCTATGGGAGTAGCTCTAGGAATTAGGTCACTACGGAACTCGACCTGACGCTCAGGAGGGATTCCTGGAAGCTCTTCGGGAAACACATCAGGAAAGTTACAGACCTCGGGGATGCTCGCGAGGTCTTTAACTTCCTGTTTCTCATTGATTAGATGGGCCAAGAATGCAACACACTCCTTTCGCAGGAGTTTCTGAGCTTTGATGTAGGAAATGATACGAAGGTTGGAACCGAGTTTATCGCCATAGATCACTAGGGTTTGACCCGAAGAAAGATTGAGACGGATGGATTTTTTGAAACAAAGGATATCTGCATGATTGGGACTCAGCCAATCCATGCCAACGATGACATCAAAGCTCTTTATGGATACCGGCATGAGATCGATAGGAAACGAATGGTCGTTCAGGGTAAGAGTACAATCTACGAATACCTCACTCGCGCTTTCTTTCTCACCGTTCGCCATCTCGACGGTAAACGTTTCGGTTAAAGGTTGGGAATTATGTTTTAGGTTATGTTTGAATGCATGACTAATAAAACTCCTCTCAGCGCCCGAATCAAAAAGAATATTAGCATACGAGTTGTCGAGAAGGAACGTACCCGAGACAACAGTGGGATCGGCGACCGCTTCCTCCCGTCCCATAGCGAGGACCCTTCCAGTGTTGTCAGCAGTAGTCTTCTTGGGGCAGTTCCTTTTAAAGTGCCCAGCTTCACCACAGTTATAACAGGCTTGACCGACGCCTGTTCCCGAAGATTGATTTGCTGATTGGGTCGGAGCTTTGCAGAATCGGACCTTGTGCCCCTTTTTACCACAATTTGTACAGGAGAGTTCTCGACAGGGACCAGGGTTGTGGTGATACTTGCACTTTTCACAGAGAGGGAGATTACCAACATATCGGCTGGTAGGAGTTGGAGCTGTGGATCCCACAACGGAAGCAGCAGCAACAGGGGTAGTAGCAGCATGGACTGCTACTGTTTGCTGTCTTTTGGAGGATCCTTGAGAAGATTGACCCTTCTTCTTCTTCCAGAATTTCCGTTTCTCACCACTGCTTTTAGTCGACTCAGGGGTAGCAGTGGTGGCTTCCTCAACATCATCACTGTGGTGAATTATGGCTTGGGCTAAAGTTTTAGCACTATCATAAGTATTCGGGCGAGCAGCTAAGACATGACGCTTTGTTGGATTGGTTAGCCCCCAAATAAACCGCTCGATCTTTTTGCTTTCAGGGGTGACTAGACCAGGGCAAAGTAGGGCAAGATCATCAAATCGGGAAGTGTATGTAGCAATGTCGGAACCTTTCATCTTCAGGTTCCAGAGCTCGTGCTCTAGCTTCTGCATTTCACCTCGGGGACAATATTCAGCAAGGAGGAGTTCTTTCATAGCTTCCCAACTCATGGAATTGGCTACCGGGAGGGTCAAGGATTTGACTCGGCCATTCCACCAAGTCAATGCTTTATCAAGGAAGGTACAAGCTGCGAACTTGACCTTATCGGACTCAGCACAGGCACAGATTTCGAAGATGGATTCGATTCTCTCGAACCATCGGGATAAGGAAATGACACCACCAGTGCCATTGAATAAAGAAGGCTTCACATTCATGAAGTCCTTGTAGGAACCCTCCTTACGACGTTCCTGGTTGTTATCTTGATTCTGATTATTGCCTCCTGAACCACCGGAACCACCGGTGTTTAGCTGGGACATGGCAGCTGCCACCGCGGCGGTAACAGCTGTTTGAAATAACATGGGATCGATTTCAGGGGGAGGTGGTGGAGGGTTGTTAGAGCTGGATCTTCTTCTGGGACGCATCTTGATCTAATAAGAACAAGAAAGAGAGAGGATGATAAGTACTCTGAATTTAATCGAGAGATATGACAGATATTTATTCCAAATAAGCGATACAACAGGAAAGAGTTATTGAAGCAGGTAAACTATCGCTAACGGAATGATCGGGGGTCTATACATGTACGATGATTTCTACAAAGAATTGATTCGAGAAATACTCCCATAGTATTTCATGATTCGCTACGATAGTGGCTCGATGTTGGTGGTATTAGGGTAAGTTTTAGGCATGCCGCATACCACAATCACTCCCAAGCACATGTTGGCCGTGTCTCGAATGAATATAGTTGGCCAGGCTATATTGATCCTAGACATGACTACATAACTACCCAGGTTTAACCGTAGTACACAACACCCATTCACTTATGTTTTGTTCTACTTATAGTTACGGATCTCGACGGTTCGGTATACTTGTATACTTTTGAAAATACTTGTAGTTTGAAAATACTTTTAATTCAGAGCACTGAGGCCCTTTAGTGTTTATAGTTTTATACCATGTAAGGTTTGGTATACTTTATTCACTATAAACAAGGGCTCTGAAACCAATCTGTCACACCCCGAAAACCGAAGGCGGAAACGTTTCCGGGGTTGACTCCACGTTGAGTATCAAATCCAATGTATATAGTAAGTAAAGTGAAACAAACATTACATTACATATTAAAAGTTTTACAATTGGTTTCAAAAGACACAGTTTATACAGTTGTGATACATAGTATAGATACAAACAAAACGAATGAGCCGTGCATGCACACCATCCTGGATCAAGTAAGTCTTCGGGTACCTGTGCTATCGATGACCTGAGAACACAAGCAGTTTGAAAATCAACATAACGCTGGTGAGTTCATAAGTAGGTTTGTTTTGTAAAAATGTTTATGTTTCCTTTCTGTTTCTGAAAATGTAACACACGCCAAGAAAATCCTACATTTTCTTAAAAGTTGGTTGTTGTTTCACAAAAGTAAAGTATAGTTTGATTATCCAATTCGTTGTTCTATTCCGTTTATGTACCAGTGTATTCCCAGGAAAGTCCCATACTTTCCTGAATGTTAGTTATTATAAAAGATGTAATGTTATTCTATTTTTTACACTTTTCTAGTTATGTATATGTTACGCAGGAATGCCCCATGCTTTCCTGTATGTTGGTTTTCGATGTGAAAGATGTATTCTGTTAGACTTTGTTATGTATAAGGTTTCCCAAGAAGGTCCCATACCTTCCTGAATGTTGGATATAATTGTAAAAGATGTAGAAGATGTAAAAGATGTAATCGAAACCTGGTTATCTGTAAAATGTAGTAAGTGGTTCATTATTACTATAACTAAATCTCTGATATCCTAGTTGCGAGTTCCATAACCATACTAAAGACTGAACCTGTGGCAATAAGTAGTCCACAACCTTATGACTTTCGTCACCCTTGAACCATTTCGGTTCGGCTGTAGCTAGCAGCCAGGTGTGGGGTAGTCGGCCCCGTATAGATCTATACACTCAAGCCACGCTCTCTAAATCCCAGAGATTCTGGTTACGGGTGTAGTCCTCCACTCGCGTATCTCTGTGGAGTGTTCGCCGAGGACGTGTCTCCAATCATACAGGAATAACAAATTTACTAGTAATAATAGGATAATCCTCCATTCGCGTATCTCTGTGGAATGTTACCGAGGACAAGACAGTGTACACATTATATTGTTCATGTGTTCAAAATTTATGCTTTTAACTGATAAAATGTGGAAACCATTTGTGAAATATATAAAACATAACAGTTTATCAAACCCATTTCACAAATAAATGTTTAAGTGATCTGTATGTTCTACAGATTATCTGTTGCGTATATCAATATTAAAAGCATATAAATTGTGAAACACACACACACGAAAATAAGTTTTGAGTACAAGAACCCTTGTACTTTGCTTGTGTTCCCCCCCCCCCCCTGAAAACAATGAAAAACAATGAAAAAGGGTAAGGGTATGAACTCACATGACTCGGAAATGTGTCGTTTTATGATACTAGACGTGGTTTCGGGGCTTGATTACTCGCGATGTCCCTATGTAAAATGAAATAATGTCCATATATATTTAATTAGGGATACATTCACTAATTAAATGGAATATTACACTCCGACGAGATTAAACACCTCAAAACGAGCGTTTGGAGTGACCTGGGTGACACCTACAGACATGTATTGGCACTAGGGACTTCAGAATTGAGTTTACTCCCCAAGAATAAACATTTAAATGAGTTTACAACCACAAAACACACCCATCCATGAGTTTACGGCCGTAAACTCATGTTGGTGTGAATTTGGGTGTTTAATGGCTTGTTTGGACATGGGGATTGCTAGAATGGGTTTCTAAAGTGCCTTTGAATGGATTAAATGTAATTATACAATTTAAAAGCGAGTTTACAGCCACACTCTTGGAGTTTACGGCCGGAAACTCACCCATGGCCAAGAATGATTAATTTGAGCTACAAAGGACAATCACATGTGATTCTAACTAATTTTCTAAGGCTTGGAATCAATTTTTGGCTTCAAATAACATCTTTGTATGAGTTTACGGCCCAGAAGCATACTCTCTGGCCGTAAACTCTAATATGGGTAAGAAAAATTAGTTTTTTTGATGCTTAAAACAATCACATGTGATTCTAGTAATTTATCTAAACCTTTGGGGTGGTTTAAGGCATCATTTGACACACTTATAGGAGTTTACGGGCCAGGAGGTGTTCTATGGTCGTAAACTCACTTATGTAGGGCATTTGGTGTGTTTAAGGTCTCCAAACCATTTTTAGATGATTCTAGGATTTACCAGAAGGCCATTGGTTGAGTTTCAAGGCATTTGGACATGTTTAAATGCACTTAATCCCCATTTTAGAGGTTTACGGCCTAAGAACAAAACTTGGCCGTAAACTCTCTTTTGTCCTCTATAATTCATATTTAATGTGTTCCAAGTCTAGATTTGCAAGCCCTAAGATCATATCTAAGTCCCAACTATGATTTGGAAGGGTAAATTTGGCTTAAAACCCCCATTTTAAGGAGTTTACGGCTCAAGCTTGCTCCTTGGCCGTAAACTCATGTTCTTGGTCCCAAAACTTAATTTAATCATTAATTTTAAGGCTAAAGAGGTTGGAAAACAAGTTAGGGATGATACCTCTTTAGTTTGAAGCCTTAAATCTTGTTTTTGGACCTTTGATTATGGATGAGGAGAGAGGTTGGGAGAGTTTTATGAGAAATTGGCCAAAGGCTTCAAATGGAGTCTTAAAACACTTTATATAGTGTCTATGTTTTGGACACGGTGGAATTCTACCTGATACCGGTGTTAGGCGAGGCTTTTGGTCGTACCCGATTAGGTTGTCGTAACCCGATACGATAAATTCTAGGAATATTCCGATCACTAAAGTGGGGTGTTAAAATGATTTCTTAGTGTATTAAGACATCCATTAAGTCATTTTAGGTTGATATAAGCTAATGACTTAATAAAATGGCGAAATCGGAAACGAATTTGGAAACGACGTTTGGTTGATCAAATTGGATTACAAGTTGAGTTACAAGAAGTGATATGAAATTTCGGGTTGTTACAATTTTCATATGTTCTTGCATTGTAAGGAAAGGTTTTCCGTATTTTATAAATAAAGGAAAATTTTTATTTTATCTTATTTTATATTTCCTTGCAATGGCATTTGTGACAATTGATGTTTGTGTGTTTCTATTTTTAGCAATATGGATTTGATTCTTTCGTTTGTCGTACTGTCAGAAATTTACCAAATAAGGAAAATTCTCATCACCAAAGTTTCAATTGGACAGAAACTTGGAATCATGCAACTTGTATTGTTGATAAATGATGTAATGCCTGTAGATCCGGGCTAGTGAATTTAGAGGCAATAGGGGTCGAAAACGACTTTTCAACAAAAGGTTATTTAGAATAAATAATTTGAACCAATTTGTAGTATATGTCACAAGGTTTTCGTACATATAAAAAACGCCAAAATCCGAGTTACAACGAAGAAGTTATGACCCGTTGAAGTTTCGCGACGGAACCGGCACGACACTGGGAAGCGTGAATAGTGAATTTACGATAGAGCGAGTTTTAGCCTTAGCAATATAAACGAAAGTCGTAGAGTATGTTTGTAACAGCCCGAATTCCTAGGTATTATTCATTTATTTATTTTTGGTAAATTGTGAGGAGACTTGGCGAGTTGGAGCCTAGACTCGCCGAGTAGGATCGCGGATTGGACGCGGGTTCGCGTCCGGACTAGGCGAGTCCAAGAGTGGACTCGATGAGTCCATGCTGTTTAATGAAACCCTAATTTCCCGGCCCTAAGCCCTATTTAAAGGACCTTATAATCCTTCATTGCGGCTACCTTCGACCTTGAGAGCATCAGAGCATCTGCGAGTCCTTGTGAGTGAGAAAAGAGGCCATCATTCACCATCCTTGTGTGTGTTTGCAAGAAGGGAAGAGGAAGGCCAAGCTGGGAGAGTTGGGGAGCTTGGATCTACTTTCATTTCGACAGAGGACGCTATTTGAGGTAATATTCAGAGCTTATTCTCGTGTTTTTATTGATATGGTCAAATCTAGGGTTTCTTCATGCCTTGTTTACCTTGTAATTGGAGTGTGAGAGGTCCCATGGGGAATTGGTACCTAGATCTGGACATTAGTAGGTCCAGAGAGACCTAAATGCTCTGCTTTATGCCTTTCCTTTTGAGTTATGGACTTAGGTTACCATTTTAGATGTCATTTCACCAAAAGAAGCCTTGTAGGCGATGCATGGTAGCCAAGATTGTAACTTTACCTGATCATTGTGCTTGGAGGGACTGGATCTATGAGTTACTGGAACGGATCTGACCTGAGGAGTGAGTTTGAGTTCGTGCATGGCTTAGACTCGCCGAGTCCGAAGAACAGACTCGGCGAGTAGCATGAAGATTGTCCATAACCACTCAGCGAGTGGTCTTGCCGAGTTAAGGGGTTGACTCAGTGAGTCAGAGAGGGTTGTCGAGTGAACCGAGTCAAGCTGGAACTCGCCGAGTTGTTGTTGAGACTCGGCGAGTTGACTCGTGGTGGCCCCGCGATTCATGCCAGGTGAAACTCGTCGAGTCAGGGAAGTGCTCGACGTGTCAAGAGAGGATCCTCGGGAGTCAGTGAACACGTATAGACTCGCCGAGTCGCTCTAGTGCACTCGCCGAGTCCGGTCAAAGTTGACCATTGACCGTTGACCAGAGTTGACCGGTGTTGACTCTATAGGGGTAGTCAACCTTAGTTGTGAAAGTGTTAATTAGAGGTATATGATGTTATAGGAGGATTATAGCTCAGAGGATCGAGCGCAAGTGATTTCCAGGATTTGTGAGTTATCGAGATACACGAGGTGAGTCTTCTCACTATACTTTACCTTGAGTAGGTAATCAGAGTTATGTGATAGAGTATTTGTATGCTATATGTATGTTATGTGTTGTACTACATTATTTCTATGTGATTTATGTTGTGCATGCTTATAGAGTTGGAACCGGAAGGTTCCCAGAGTTAGAACCAGAGGGTTCACAGAGTAGGGTCTACAGACCCACAGAGTTATAGCCTCGAGTGGCTAATATGTGTTATGTGTGGTATTTTGGGGAACTCACTAAGCTTTGTGCTTACAGTGTTGGTGTTTATTATTTCAGGTACTAGTGATGACCGTGGGAAGGCGCCGGCTTGATCAATACACACGCATGAGATTTTTTTATGATATGTGATCTTGGGATTCATTGTATGACATTGATTGGAGTTTCAAACACTGATGTTTTATGAAAAATTAAATGAATATGTTTTGATATTATGCGAAAAATTATTTTGAAATTCACGGTGTTACAAGTTGGTATCAGCGCCTTGGTTTGAGGGATTCGAGTACACCTTCGGGCGTATTTGAACTCAAACTAAGGATTTGAAAAGTATTTTCAAAAAGAATAAAAGATTTTTGGAAGAACGCAGAGCAGACTTGTGTGTACGATCAGTCCGCGCCCGAACGGGGATTTCCCAAAATACCCTCATGTTATGTGATATTGATATTGATATGATGTATTCTCATGCTAGAGTAGGCTAGGTACTCCTATTAGGACTAGAGTGGCCTGATTTGTGATGCCTTGGCCTAGGGAGAGGTGAGCTGCTATGAGATGCTTGAGAGTGAGTAGGTAGCAGCGCGGGGCTTATGAGAGATCTGTTAGAGAGTGGATTATGCATGATAGAGTACTTGGAATTTGGGAACCGAAGAGGAGGACTTGGGGTGTATTCTGATACGGTGCGGAGAATAGTATTGGGCCCGTACCACTGAAAGCACCGGAGCGATGTACAGCCCAAGTAGGAATCTTTGGAATACCAAGGATCAAGGAGGGATGAGTTGTCGAGTGTGAGTATGCTCGAATGGATTCTAATTTATCATATGTTGTATTTCAGAGGTAGATCATGGTGAGGACACGTCTGATGCCTTAGAGCAGTGTGACCAGTGATGAGGAGATCCGCCGGATCATCCATGAGGAGGTGGCTGCGGCCATCATGGTAGAGATACTAGAGATGTTCGGGTCTATTAAGATCACGTTGATTGAGACCTTCGACGAGCGTTATGCCGCTCTTTCCGAGGCTGCTGTTGCAGCGACTACCGTAGCTATTGCTGCCGCGAGGCCGCAGAGTGGTGATGCGTTGCTGTTCCGAGGGTTCAACAACACAAAACCACCAGAGTTTGATGGGACCCAGTACCCGGTGGTGGCTATGAGATGGATTTCTGACATAGAGGGGTGTTTCTTCACTTGCTCAACTCCTGATCATTTGAAGGTCCGGTGCACGCTGAACCAGCTTCGCTTGGGAGCGAAGGACTGGTGGAAGTTTGTGACGGCGCACTTTACGCCTGCTGAGCTTGCGGCAGTGACCTAGGAGAGGTTCAATGCCATGTTCCGAGATGAGTACGTTCCCCAGGTGGAGAGGGAGCGTTTGGCCCAGGATTTTCTGACCCTCAAGCAGGGTACTGAGTCTGTTACGGTGATTACCAGGATGTTCCATGAGAGGGCGTTGTTCTGTCCTGAGCACGTGTCCACGGAGCAGGCACGTATGAGCTGATATTTGAGTCTCTTGAGGCGAGACATTCGGGAGTTCGCAGCGAACTCCTCGTACCGGACATTTGCCGAACTTCAGGCAAATGCCCGGACGAGGGAGATTGAGCTAGAGACTCAGGCCAGGGAGGAGGCGGAGTCTCAGGGGAGGGATCGGCGACCGGCATAGTCTCAGCCAGAAGCCAAGCGGGCCAAGCCCGCTGATCCCAAACCAGGGAGCCAGAAGGGCCGCACTTGTGGGAAGTTTGGCAAGGGTCATGATGGAGTCTCTAGAGCGGGATCTTGCTACAAGTGTGGCAAGGAGGGGCACATGGCCAAGGACTGCCCCAAGGGGTTTGCGGTGTGTTTTCATTGCACCCAAACCAGACCCTGAAAGGCAGAGTGTCCGTAATTGCGAGGATCATCTCAGGGATCTGCCCCTGCCGCCATCAGAGCTACCGAGAGTCGGCCAGTGAAGGCCGAGGCGCCGAGAGCACGAGGGAGAGCTTTTCAGTTGACCGCGGAGGAGGTCCGCGCAGCACCCGATGTCGTGGCTGGTATGTATTCTTTCGTGTATTTATTTTGATGTTTTGATGTTATGCTTATATTATGTTATCCGTAGGTACTTTTCTTGTGAATTATGTACCTTCCTTGGTGTTATTTGACTCGGGTGCGAGTCAGTCTTTTGTATCTTTGGCTTTTAGTCAGCATATCAGTGTTAGTCGTGAGGCATTGAGTCGGCCTCTGAGAGTTTCCATAGCCGACGAGAGGGTGATATATGCCACGGAGGTTCTCCGAGGGTGCGTAGTTGAGATTTTCGGTGTTGAGTTCCCGATTGATCTGGTTCCTATTGCGATGGGTGATGTCTGTTTGATTGTGGGCATGGACTGGTTGAGCAGATTCGGTGCGGTTATCGACTCCGAGCGACAGCTGGTGACCATACGAGACCCTATTGGGGGAGTTCTTACGGTGTACGGCTAGGGTACACCTTTGGGATCAGCGTTTTGTTCAACCGCTAGGGCAAGGCAGTGTCTACAGCAGGGCTGTAAGGGTTTTGTGGCGTATGTGATGGATATGCGGGTGGATTCCGACAGACCGAGGTCTGTTGAGGAGGTTCCGATAGTGCGTGAGTTCCCTGATGTATTTCCTGAGAAGTTGTTGGGTGTGCCTCCTGTGAGGCAAGTGGAGTTGAGTATCGATTTGGTTCCGAGGGTCGCGCCTATCGCTAAGGTGCCTTATCGCCTTGCACCTCAAGAGATGCAAGAGTTATCCTCGCAGCTTCAGGAGCTGCTGGGAAAAGGATTTATTCGGCCGAGCAGCTCGCCGTGGGGAGCGCCTATCCTGTTTGTGAAGAAGAAGGATGGTTCACACCGGATGTGCATTGACTACCGGGAGTTGAACAAGCTGACGGTCAAGAACCGTTACCCGTTGCCGAGGATCGACGATTTGTTCGATCAGTTGCAGGGAGCGTCTTGGTTCTCCAAGATCGATTTGAGGTCTGGATATCATCAGGTGAGGGTGCGGGATGAGGACATCCAGAAGACAGCGTTCAGGACGCGTTATGGGCATTACGAGTTTGTGGTGATGCCTTTTGGGCTCACCAATGCCCCCATATGTTCATGGATGTCATGAACCGAGTGTGCAGGCAGATGCTAGATCGGTCGGTGATTGTATTTATCGACGGCATTCTGGTATATTCGAGATCTAGAGAGCAGCATGAAGAGAATTTGAGAGAGGCTCTCAGAGTTCTGAGATCTGAGAGGCTTTATGCCAAATTCTCCAAGTGTGATTTCTGGTTGCGGGAGGTCCAGTTCTTAGGACATCTCGTTAACCAGGAAGGGATATTGGTCGACCCGGCCAAAGTTGAGGCGGTGATGAGTTGGGAGGTGCCGATGTCACACTCCGAGATCAGGAGTTTCCTAGGGTTGGCAGGGTATTATCGGAGATTTATCAAGGATTTCTCTAAAATCGTAGTGCCACTCACCAGGTTGACCCGAAAGGGTGTTGCTTTTTCATGGGGCCCCGAGCAGCAGGCATCCTTTGAGACACTTCGCCAAAGCTTATGCGAAGCCCCTGTGTTAGCCCTCCCGAAACGAATGGAGGACTTTGTGGTATACTGTGACGCATCGATTTTGGGGTTGGGGCGGTGCTGATGCAGAGAGGGCATGTGATAGCATATGCATCGAGGCAGCTGAAGCCGCATGAGTTGAGATATCCCACCCATGATCTAGAGTTGGGGGCAGTGGTGGTCGCCCTCAAGATTTGGCGTCACTACTTGTATGGGGTTCGGTGTACGATATACACGGACCATAAGAGTTTGAAATATTTGATGGATCAGCCCAACCTAAATATGCGACAGAGAAGGTGGTTGGATGTGGTCAAGGATTATGATTGTGAGATCCTGTACCACCCAGGAAAGGCTAATGTTATAGCCGATGCACTGAGCCGCAGGGTGAAGAGCACTCCACTGCGGGATGTATGTTTGAGATTGACCGTGATCGCTCCTGTGTTGGACGTCGTTCGTGGGGCACAGGCCGAGGCTGTGCAACCTGAGATGCAGAAGAAAAAGCGGGTTGTTTGTTTGGTTTTCGAGTTCGTTACCGATGGTCGGGGGCTTATGACATTTCAGGGGTGTATCTGGGTGCCGTTTGTGGGCCATTTTGATGGAAGAGGCTCATCGGTCGAAATTTTCTATCCATCCTGGGGCCACTAATATGTATTTGGACCTGAGAAAGGAGTATTGGTGGCCCTGTATGAAGAGGGATGTTGCGTGGTTTGTTGAGAGGTGCTTGACCTGCCGTAGGGTTAAGGCCGAGCACCAGAGGCCGCATGGTAAGTTGCAACCGTTAGAGGTTCCCGAATGGAAGTGGGAACAGATCACCATGGATTTTATCACCAAATTGCCAAGGATTGCCAGGGGAGTTGATGTAATTTGGGTGATTGTGGACAGGTTGACAAAGAGCGCTTACTTTCTTGCTATTAGCGAGAGTTCTTCAGCAGAGAAATTGGCAGAGGTGTACGTGAGGGAAGTGGTATCTCAGCATCGGGTGCCAATCTCGATTGTTTCAGACCGAGATGTGTGTTTCACTTCCAGGTTCTGGAAGAAGTTTCATGAGGAGTTGGGTACTAGGTTGCATTTTAGTACCGCATATCATCCCCAGACAGACGGTCAAAGTGAGCGGATGATTCAGACGCTCGAGGACATGCTCCGGGCATGTGTGTTGGATTTCGGGGGTATTTGGGATGCATATTTTCCCATGGCAGAGTTTTCCAACAACAACAACCATCATTCGAGCATTGGTATGCCTCCCTTTCAGCTGTTGTATGGGAGGAGGTGTCGGACCCCCATTTGTTAGGGAGAGGTTGGACAGCGCGTGATGGGCAATATAGAGATCGTGCTTCAGACGACAGAGCAGATCCAGTAAGTCAGACAGAGGTTGTTGACCGCTCAGAGTCGTCAGAAGAGTTATGCAGAAAGACGCCGATCCGAGCTTGAATTTCAGGTCGCCGACCTTGTGCTCCTGAAGGTCTCTCCTTGGAAAGGAGTGTTTCGATTCAGGAAGAGGGGCAAGTTGGGGCCCCGATATATTGGTCCATTCCGGGTACTCGCGAGGGTAGGACAGGTAGCCTATCGTTTGCATTTGCCAGCAAAGTTGGGGCAGATTCACGACACTTTTCATGTGTCGCAGCTGAGGAAGTATATAGCCGATGAGTCGGCAGTGGTTCCATTAGAGGATATTCAGGTGGATGCGGGCCTGAATTATGCTGAGAGACCAGTGGCAATCAGAGATCGGAAAATCAAGGTTCTGAGAAACAAGGAGGTACCCCTGGTTTTGGTTCAGTGACAGCATCAGAAGGGGTCCAAGATGACTTGGGAACCGGAGCGTGAGATGCGTGAGCAGCATCCAGAGTTATTTGCAGAGCGAGACTTCGAGGGCGAAGTCTAGTTCTAGTGGGGGAGAATTATAACAGCCCGGATTCCCAAGTATTATTCATTTATTTATTTTTGGTAAATTATGAGGAGACTCGGCGAGTTGGAGCCTAGACTCTCCGAGTAGGCTCGCGGATTGGACACGGGTTCGCGTTTGGACTCGGCAAGTCCACGCTGTTTAATGAAACCCTAATTTCCCGGCCCTGAGCCCTATTTAAAGGACCTTATAATCCTTCATTGCGGCTACCTTCGACCTTGAGAGCACCAGAGCATCTGTGAGTCCTTGTGAGTGAGAAAAGAGGCCATCATTCACCATCCTTGTGTGTGTTTGCAAGAAGGGAAGAGGAAGGCCAAGCTGGGAGAGTTGGGGAGCTTGGATCTACTTTCATTTCGACAGAGGACGCTATTTGAGGTAATATTCAGAGCTTATTCTCGTGTTTTTATTGATATGGTCAAATCTAGGGTTTCTTCATGCCTTGTTTACCTTGTAATTGGAGTGTGAGAGGTCCCATGGGGAATTGGTACCTAGATCTGGACATTAGTAGGTCCAGAGAGACCCAAATGCTCTGCTTTATGCCTTTCCTTTTGAGTTGTGGACTTAGGTTACCATTTTAGATGTCATTTCACCAAAAGAAGCCTTGTAGGCGATGCATGGTAGCCAAGATTGTAACTTTACGTGATCATTGTGCTTGGAGGGACTGGATCTATGAGTTAATGGAACGGATCTGACCTGAGGAGTGAGTTTGAGTTCGTGCATGGCTTAGACTCGCCGAGTCCGAAGAACAGACTCGGCGAGTAGCATGAAGATTGTCCATAACCATCAGCGAGTGGTCTTGCCGAGTTAAGGGGTTGACTCAGTGAGTCAGAGAGGGTTGTCGAGTGAACCGAGTCAGGCTGGAACTCGCTGAGTTGTTGTTGAGACTCGGCGAGTTGAGTCGTGGTGGCCCGCGATTCATGCCAGGTGAAACTCACCGAGTCAGGGAAGTACTCGACGTGTCAAGAGAGGATCCTGGGGAGTCAGTGAACACGTATAGACTCGCCGAGTCGCTCTAGTGCACTCGCCGAGTTCGGTCAAAGTTGACCATTGACCGTTGACCAGAGTTGACCAGTGTTGACTCTATTGGGATAGTCAACCTTAGTTGTGAAAGTGTTAATTAGAGGTATATTATGTCATAGGAGGCTTATAGCTCGGAGGATCGAGCGCGAGTGATTTCCAGGATTCGTGAGTTATCAGAGTTATGTGTTGTACTGCATTATTTCTATGTGATTTATGATGTGCATGCTTATAGAGTTGGAACCGGAAGGTTCCCAGAGTTAGAACCAGAGGGTTCACATAGTAGGGTCTACGGACCCACAGAGTTATAGCCTCGAGTGGCTAATATGTGTTATGTGTGGTATTTTGGGGAACTCACTGAGCTTTGTGCTTATAGTGTTGGTGTTTATTGTTTCAGGTACTAGTGATGACCGTGGGAAGGCGCCGGCTTGATCAGTACACACACATGGGATTTTTTTATGATATGTGATCTTGGGATTCATTGTATGACATTGATTGGAGTTTCAAACACTGATGTTTTATGAAAAATTAAATGAATATGTTTTGATATTATGCGAAAAATTATTTTGAAATTCACGGTGTTACAAGTTGGTATCAGAGCCTTGGTTTGAGGGATTCGAGTACACGTTCGGGCGTATTTGAACTCAAACTGAGGATTTGAGAAGTATTTTCAAAAAGAATAAAAGATTTTTGGAAGAACGAAGAGCAGAGTTGTGTGTACGATCAGTCCGCGCCCGAACGGTGATTTCCCAAAATACCCTCATGTTATGTGATATTGATATTGATATGATGTATGCTCATGCTAGAGTAGGCTAGGTACTTCTATTAGGACTAGAGTGGCCTGATTTGTGATGCCTTAGCCTAGGGAGAGGTGAGCTGCTATGAGATGCTTGAGAGTGAGTAGGTAGCAGCGCGGGGCTTATGAGAGATATGTTAAAGAGTGGATTATGCATGATACGGTGCGGAGAATAGTATTGGACCCGTACTACTGAAAGCACCGGAGCGGTGTACAGCCCAAGTAGGAATCTTTGGAATACCAAGGATCATGGAGGGATGAGTTATCGAGTGTGAGTATGCTCGAATGGATTCTAATTTATCGTATGTTGTATTTCAGAGGTAGATCATGGTGAGGACACGTCTGATGCCTTAGAGCAGTGAGACCAGTGATGAGGAGATCCGCCAGATCATCCATGAGGAGGTGGCTACGGGCATCATGGTAGAGATACCAGAGATGTTCAGGTCTATTAAGACCACGTTGATTGAGACCTTCGACGAGCATTATGCCGCTCTTTCCGAGGCTGCTGTTGCAGCGGCTACCGTAGCTATTGCTGCCGCGAGGCCGCAGGGTGGTGATGCGTTGCTGTTCCGAGAGTTCAACAACACAAAACCACCAGAGTTTTATGGGACCCAGGACCCGGTGGCGCCTATGAGATGGATTTCTGACATAGAGGGGTGTTTCTTCACTTGTTCAACTCCTGAGCATTCAAAGGTCCGGTGCACGCTGAACCAGCTTCGCTTGGGAGCGAAGGACTGGTGGAAGTTTGTGACGGCGCACTTTACGCCTGCTGGGCTTGCGGCAGTGACCTGGGAGAGGTTCAATGCCATGTTCCGAGATGAGTACGTTCCCCAGGTGGAGAGGGAGCGTTTGGCCCAGGATTTTCTGCCCCTCAAGCAGGGTACTGAGTCTGTTACGGTGATTACCAGGATGTTCCATGAGAGGGCGTTGTTCTGTCCTGAGCACGTGTCCATGGAGCAGGCACGTATGAGCCGATATTTGAGTCTCTTGAGGCGAGACATTCGGGAGTTCGCAGCGAACTCCTCGTACCGGACATTTTCCGAGCTTCAGGAAAATGCCCGGAAGAGGGAGATTGAGCTAGAGACTCAGGCCAGGGAGGAGGCCGAGTCTCAGGGGAGGGATCGGTGACCGACATAGTCTCAGCCAGAAGCCAAGCGGGCCAAGCCCGTTGATCTCAAACCAGGGAGCCAGAAGGGCCGCACTTGTGGGAAGTTTGGCAAGGGTCATGATGGAGTCTCTAGAGCGGGATCTTGCTACAAGTGTGGCAAGGAGGGGCACATGGCCAAGGACTTCCCAAAGGGGTTCGCGGTGTGTTTTCACTGCAACCAGACCAGACCCCGGAAAGCAGAGTGTCCGAAATTGCGAGGATCATCTCAGGGAGCACCTTAGGGATCTGCGCCTGCCGCCATCAGAGCTACCGAGAGTCGGCCAGTGAAGGTCGAGGCGCCGAGAGCACGAGGGAGAGCTTTTCAGTTGACTGCGGGGGAGGTCCGCGCAGCACTCGATGTCGTGGCTGGTATGTATTCTTTCGTGTATTTATTTTGATATTTTGATGTTATGCTTATATTATGTGATGCGTAGGTACATTTCTTGTGAATTATGTACCTGCCTTGGTGTTATTTGACTCGGGTGCGAGTCGGTCTTTTGTATCTTTGGCTTTTAGTCAGCATATCAGTGTTAGTCGTTAGGCGTTGAGTCGGCCTCTGAGAGTTTCCATAGCTGACGAGAGGGTGATATATGCCACGGAGGTTCTCCGAGGGTGCGTAGTCGATATTTTCGGTGTTGAGTTCCCGCTTGATGTGGTTCCTATTGCGATGGGTGATGTCTGTGTCATTATGGGCATGGACTGGTTGAGCAGATTCGGTGCGGTTATTGACTGCGAGCGACAGCTGGTGACCATACGAGACCCTATTGGGGGAGTTCTTACGGTGTACGGCTAGGGTACACCTTTGGGATCAGCGTTTTGTTCAACCGCTAGGGCAAGGCAGTGTCTACAGCAGGGCTGTAAGGGTTTTGTGGCGTATGTGATGGATATGCGGGTGGATTCCGACAGACCGAGGTCTGTTGAGGAGGTTCCGATAGTGCGTGAGTTCCCTGATGTATTTCCTGAGGAGTTGTTGGGTGTGCCTCCTGTGAGGCAAGTGGCATTGAGTATCGATTTGGTTCCGAGGGTCGCGCCTATCGATAAGGTGCCTTATCGCCTTGCACCTCAAGAGATGCAAGAGTTATCCTCGCAGCTTCAGGAGCTGCTGGGAAAGGGATTTATTCGGCCGAGCAGCTCGCCGTGGGGAGCGTCTATCCTGTTTGTCAAGAAGAAAGATGGTTCACACCGGATGTGCATTGATTACCGGGAGTTGTACAAGCTGACGGTCAAGAACCGTTACCCATTGCCGAGGATCGATGATTTGTTCGATCAGTTGCAGGGAGCGTCTTGGTTCTCCAAGATCGATTGAGGTATGGATATCATCAGGTGAGGGTGCGGGATGAGGACATCCAGAAGACAGCGTTCAGGACGCGTTATGGGCATTACGAGTTTGTGGTGATGCCTTTTGTGCTCACCAATGCCCCGACAGTGTTCATGTATCTCATGAATCGAGTGTGCAGGCCGATGCTGGATCGGTCGGTGATTGTATTTTTCGACGACATTCTGGTATATTCGAGATCTAGAGAGCAGCATGAGGAGCATTTGAGAGAGGTTCTCAGAGTTCTGAGATCGGAGAGGCTTTATGCCAAATTCTCCAAGTGTGATTTCTATTTGCGGGAGGTCCAGATCTTAGGACATCTCGTTAACCAGGAAGGGATATTGTTCGACCCGGCCAAAGTTGAGGCGGTGATGAGTTGGGAGGTGCCGAGGTCACACTCCGAGATCAGGAGTTTCCTAGGGTTGGCAGGGTATTATCGGAGATTCATCAAGGATTTCTTTAAAATCGCAGTGCCACTCACCAGGTTGACCCGAAAGGGTGTTGCATTTTCATGGTGCCCCGAGCAGCAGGCATCCTTTGAGACACTTCGCCAAAGGTTATGCGAAGCCCTGGTGTTAGCCCTCCCGAAAGGAATGGAGGACTTTGTGGTATATTGTGACGCATCGATTTTGGGGTTGGGGCGGTGCTGATGCAGAGAGGGCATGTGATAGCATATGCATCGAGGCAGCTAAAGCCGCATGAGATGAGATATCCCACCCATGATCTAGAGTTGGGGGCAGTGGTGTTCGCCCTCAAGATTTGGCGTCACTACCTGTATGGGGTTCGGTGTACGATATACACGGACCATAAGAGTTTGAAATATTTGATGGATCAACCCAACCTAAATATGCGACAGAGAAGGTGGTTGCATGTGGTCAAGGATTATGATTGTGAGATCCTGTACCACCCAGGCAAGGCTAATGTTATAGCTGATGCACTGAGCCGCAGGGCGGAGAGCACCCCGCTGCGGGATGTATGTTTGAGGTTGACCGTGATCGCTCCAGTGTTGGACGTCATTCGTGGGGCACAAGTCGAGGCTGTGCAACCTGAGATGCAAAAGAAAGAGCAGGTTGTTGGTTTGGTTTCAGAGTTCGTTACCGATGGTCGGGGGCTTATGACATTTCAGGGGCATATCTGGGTGCCGTTTGTGGGAGGAACGCATGCCATTTTGATGGAGGAGGCTCATCGGTCGAAATTTTCGATCCATCCGGGGGCCACTAAGATGTATTTGGACCTTAGAAAGGAGTATTGGTGGCCCTGTATGAAGAGGGATGTTGCATGGTTTGTTGAGAGGTGCTTGATCTGCCGTAAGGTTAAGGCCGATCACCAGAGGCCGCATGGTAAGTTGCAGCCGTTGGAGGTTCCCGAATGGAAGTGGGAACAGATCACCATGGATTTTATCACCAAATTGCCAAGGACTGCTAGGGGAGTTGATGCAATTTGGGTGATTGTGGACAGGCTGACGAAGAGCGCTCACTTTCTTGCTATTAGCGAGAGTTCTTCAGCAGAGAAATTGGCAGAGGTGTACGTGAGGGAAGTGGTATCTCGGCATGGGGTGCCGATCTCGATTGTTTCAGACCGAGATGTGCGTTTCACTCCAGGTTCTGGAAGAAGTTTCATGAGGAGTTGGGTACTAGGTTGCATTTTAGTACCGCATATCATCCCCAGACAGACGGTCAGAGTGAACGGACGATTCAGACGCTCGAGGACATGCTCTGGGCATGTGTGTTGGATTTCGGGGGTAGTTGGGATGCATATTTGCCCATGGCAGAGTTTTCCTACAATAACAGCCATCATTCGAGCATTGGTATGCCGCCCTTTCAGCTGTTGTATGGGAGGAGGTGTCAGACCCCCATTTGTTGGGGAGAGGTTGGATAACACGTGATGGGCAGTATAGAGATCGTGCTTCAGACGACAGAGCAGATCCAGAAGGTCAGACAGAGGTTGTTGACCGCTCAGAGTCGTCAGAAGAGTTATGCAGACAGACGCCGATCCGAGCTTTAGTTTCAGGTCGGCAACCTTGTGCTCCTGAAGGTCTCTCCTTGGAAAGGAGTGATTCAATTCAGTAAGAGGGACAAGTTGGGGCCCCGATATATTGGTCCATTCTGGGTAGTCGCGAGGGTAGGCCGGGTAGCCTATCGTTTGCATTTGCCAGCAGAGTTGGGGCAGATTCCATTAGAGGATATTTAGGTGGATGCGGGCCTGAATTATGCTGAGAGACCAGTGGCAATCAGAGATTGGAAAATCAAGGTTCTGAGGAACAAGGAGGCACCCCTGGTTTTGGTTCAGTGACAGCATCGGAAGGGGTCCGAGATGACATGGGAACCGGAGCGTAAGATGCGTGAGCAGCATCCAGAGTTATTTACAGAGCGAGACTTCGAGGGCGAAGTCTAGTTCTAGTGGGGGAGAATTATAATAGCCCGGATGCCCAAGTATTATTCATTTATTTATTTTTGGTAAATTGTGAGGAGACTCGGCGAGTTGGAGCCTAGACTCGGCGAGTAGGATCGCGGATTGGACGCGGGTTCGCATCTGGACAAGGCGAGTCCAAGAGTGGACTCGGCGAGTCCATGCTGTTTAATGAAACCCTAATTTCCCGGCCCTGAGCCCTATATAAAGGACCTTATAATCCTTCATTGCGGCTACCTTCGAACTTGAGAGCACCAAAGCATCTGTGAGTCTTTGCGAGTGAGAAAAGAGGCCATTATTCACCATCCTTGTGTGTGTTTGCAAGAAGGGAAGAGGAAGGCCAAGCTAGGAGAGTTGGGGAGCTTGGATCTACTTTCATTTCGACAGAGGACGCTATTTGAGGTAATATTCAGAGCTTATTCTCGTGTTTTTATTGATATGGTCAAATCTAGGGTTTCTTCATGCCTTGTTTACCTTGTAATTGGAGTGTGAGAGGTCCCATGGGGAATTGGTACCTAGATGTGGACATTAGTAGGTCCAGAGAGTCCCAAATGCTCTGCTTTATGCCTTTCCTTTTGAGTTGTGGACTTTGGTTACCATTTTAGATGTCATTTCACCAAAAGAAGACTTGTAGGCGATGCATGGTAGCCAAGATTGTAACTTTACGTGATGAATGTACTTGGAGGGACTGGATCTATGAGTTACTGGAACGGATCCGACCTCAGGAGTGAGTTTGAGTTCATGCATGGCTTAGACTTACCGAGTCCGAAGAACAGACTCGGCGAGTAGCATGAAGATTGTCCATAACCACTCAGCGAGTGGTCATGCTGCGTTAAGGGGTTGACTCAGTAAGTCAGAGAGGGTTGTCGAGTGAACCGAGTCAACCTAGAACTCGCCGAGTTATTCTTGAGACTCGCCGAGTTGAGTCATGGTGGCCCCGCGATTCATGTCAGGTGAAACTCGTCTAGTCAGGGAAGTACTCGACGTGTCAAGAGAGGATCATAGGGAGTCAGTGAACACGTATAGACTCGCCGAGTCACTCTAGTGCACTCGCCGAGTCCGGTCAAAGTTGACCGTTGACCATTGACCAGAGTTGACCAGTGTTGACTCTATAGGGGTAGTCAACCTTAGTTATAAAAGTGTTCATTAGAGGTATATGATGTTATAGGAGGATTATAGCTCGGAGGATCGAGCGCGAGTGATTTCCAGGATTCGCGAGTTATCGAGATACACGAGGTGAGTCTTCTCACTATACTTTACCTTGAGTAGGTAATCAGAGTTATGTGACAGAGTATTTGTATGCTATATGTATGTTATGTGTTGTACTGCATTATTTCTATGTGATTTATGTTGTGCATGCTTATAGAGTTGGAACCGGAAGGTTCCCAGAGTTAGAACCAGAGGGTTCACAGAGTAGGGTCTATGGACCCACAGAGTTATAGCCTCGAGTGGCTAATATGTGTTATGTGTGGTATTTTGTGGAACTCACTAAGCTTTGTGCTTAAAGTGTTGGTGTTTATTGTCTCAGGTACTAATGATGACCGTGGGAAGGCGCCGGCTTGATCAGTACACACACATGGGATTTTTTATGATATGTGATCTTGGGATTCATTGTATGACATTGATTGGAGTTTCAAACACTGATGTTTTATGAAAAATTAAATGAATATGTTTTTATATTATGCAAAAAATTATTTTGAAATTCACGGTGTTACAATGTTAAACTAAGAACATCGATAAAAAGAAAGCCCAAATCTGACTTCGTATGAAAAAGTTATGATTTTTCGAAGTTTCGGATTAGCAATGTACAACCTGAAATTCGAATGTTAGAATGGTTGATTTTTAGCCGACACAACCTAAACGAGTATCGAAGATCTCGTTAGGAGTAGCGTTACGAGAAAAAGATGGGCAAATACGGACGTCTGATGAAGGAGTTATGACAATTTAATGGACCAATCCTGTCCCGGCTTGTTAATAATCCAAAATTTAAAAACGAATCAAAGTTAGCCGACGGAGTCTAAACGAAAGTTGTAGAGTACATCCCCACCTTCACGTGGACATAAAGAACGTCGAAAACGGAGCTCGTACGCGAAAGTTACGAATTTTTAAAGTTTACTATCCAATCATACAGAGGTCTCTCCTGGATACAAGATGCCCCGCTCACTCCCGTCCCCTGATGGTAAGAGCTAAAATGGGATCTCCCTCCCTGATGGATCCCTGAACTCCATAAGAATCGGGCTCTATACGAGCCCCAAACTGCACTGAAACTATCCCAACCCTAAAGGCCCCTAGCCGACTGTCCAAAAGCTCCATAATGGCCTCCCTAACTGAACCAAATATCACGGGAGTCTGATCAATGATGTTGCGCATAATCTCTGTAGAAATGAAATCCCTCAACTGATCCTCAAGCTGCCCAACTCTAGATCATGAGCCAGATCCCTCCCTGGCACCTGAACTGCCAACTGATATCTCGTGCAACGTAACCATGCTGAAAGCGTAACACATTACTAATCAATACACATCGCTGCTGAGGGACCTCTCACACCCTCTACTAGTTCCCTGGTTTTGCCTCGGCCCCTCTTGAATCAAGTACGGATCCTTTGCTTTTAGTAGTACGGGCCCATACTACCTTCCACATCTATCCGTACTTTCCTCAAGAGTTACCTCAACTCCACCAAGTCCCTTTTCTCCACTGCTAATCTTTGCTACTCTCATCCTAGGCTTGACCTAGGGAACCTCTGACTCCACCCAAATAGTCCTCAGCTGATGAAGGTCTCCTCGTAATTTCAATTAGCCACCACCTAAATACCATCACATGTGACGAGGATTAGATAATCCTTCGAGTAAAAGAATCGTCCCCACAACGGTTAGACTCAGACGAAAGCTGAATAATAGGGTGAAATCCAGCACTCTGAGATTATTCAACCCTGATCACATGTGATGTGACGTATTCACCTACTGGCTAACTCCTATCACTCAGAGCCCCACAAAGCACAAAGAAAGCAGCATTCAGACACAGGAAACTACTCGAGCAATTCTATCCTCATCTCAACAAACTACACTAGCATACAATGTTGAACTCATACTATCAGGTATAACCAAAACAGGCTATCCTACTGCTGTCTACTCAATACTAGCATGCAATTCTCATAAGGCTGAAACACATAAGCAGGCACATAAGGCAACCTCCTAGATCCTTAGTCCTATACTAGCATGTTGTTCTACTGAAACCGAAACTGACACTGAACTAAAACTGAAACTGAAACTAATAATCATAACTTGTATGGGTCATTTTGGAGTACTTACTTGAGCTCGACTGATTGCATGCACCACGACCTTTTTCTCTTTTCAATTTATTTTCTTTCTAAATATTCTTTTCGCTTTTTCTAAAACTCTTTTCTTTTCTCAAACACCTTTTTACAAAATTCCTTTTCAAAAATGTTTTTTTTTTTCTTTTGAAAAACTTTTTACCGTTACCTTAGTTTGAGTCTAGACACATTCTCAAGTGTGTCTGAATCCCTCAAACTGAGGCTCTGATACCAACTTGTAACGACCCAAAAATCATGACTAAAATTTTCTTCTAAATATTACTTAAGCCTTGTTTAAAGAAAACACATCATAAGTTATAACATAATTTCCGAGTATTAATCCAAAACATAATCTTATTATCAGAGTAAACATTCCCAGGCTAACTGATTATGGTGTGTGCACTGCAACCTCTCCGAGGTCCTCTTTGGAAAACTGAGTACCTGAAACCAAAAACTGAAACCGTAAGCACGAAGCTTAGTGAGCTCCCCCAAACTACCATATACCATAAAATAACATAAAAAGCACATATTGGGCCTTGCCCACTGCATCGGACCGAGGTCCGAAAACTGACAGGGACCTTGTCCCCTGCATAGGACCGAAGTCCGGACTAACTGGGGCCTTGCCCCCTGCATCGGACCAAAGTCCGAAAACTGACTGGGACCTTGTCCCCTGCATCAGACCTATGTCCGGACTAACTGGGGCCTTGCCCCCTGCCTCGGACCGATGTCCGAAAACTGACTGGGACCTTGTCCCCGACATCGGACCTAAGTCCGGACTAACTGGGGCCTTGCCCCCTGCATTGGACCGAAGTCCGGAAACTGTCTGGGACCTTGTCCCCTGCATCGAACCGAAGTATGGACTAACTGGTGCCTTTCCCCTTGCATCGGACCAGATTCCGGAAGTAACTGAAGATAACATAAACATATCAACTAGCATGAACACATATACTACATACTGCATCGGGTCGTAGCCCGCAACACATAATACGTAAATCCTGTCTGATCCATGAAGGCATCAAACATACTAACTACTGAATCTGACCGATGTCCAAAAACTACTACTAGCTAAACGGGCCGGCATTGTGGCCTTAGACCCGTTCCTACTGGAAGGAAACTCACCTGACTGCTGAGATCTGCTGATAACCCTCTAGCTGCTAACCGACAACCCTCTGAGGCGCTGCTCCTCTAGCTCTCCGAGCTACAATTATCAATATAAGACTTAGTCTGACAGTCCTCTAAAATTCAACTTAGTCAACTCTTGTCAAAGTCAAAGTCCTGGTCAAAGTCAACCTTCCGGGTTGACTCTGCTCGCTGAGTCCGCCTACCGACTCGCCGAGTTCATAAGCTTAGAAACCCCTTTCATTCGCAACTCGACTCGCCGAGTCTACTGATTTTCGAGTCCTGTCCTGCTCAACTCACTGTCTCTCCACTCAACTCACTGATCCGAGTCTTAAGTAGAAGGGTTGGGGTTTCACGACCTGACTCGCCGAGTCCAAGAACAAACTCACCGAGTCTAAGTCAATCTTCAACAGACTTGCCAAGTTGTTCTTCCAACTCGTCGGGTTCCTGCCTATCTTCATACAACTCGTCGAGTCCACCCATGTGCCTTGTCAAGTTACTACGCGACTTAAGTCTGGTATCTAGCCCGAGTCGTCGAGTCTTTTCCCAGACTCGCCGAGTCCTTACGTGTATTCACATAATCTCGAGTCATATAGCTACTCCTTTGCTCCAAACAATAGATTTGGGTTCCTAGAGTCCATTAGCAACATAAAGTTGTTAACTTTACGTGCTACTTGTCTCAGAATACCAAAAACCAAGCTAGAGAGGAACTTAACTCATGGGGAATGGATTTTGCATAGCAACAAACAGGTCTTTCTACATTTTCGATCCAAATAGAGCTCAGATCTGGAGTTTCAACTCCAGATCGAAGTTGTGCACCAATTTCTCATCACATACTCTCAGAGAAACCCTAAAACTCCATGATAGATGGATCTAGAAAGGAAATAGCCAAGGATAACGATTCATTACCTCCAAATGCTCTAAAAAGTTCCACCAACTCTGGATCCACGGCCTCCTATTGCACCACTATGAATCTCTTCTCTTCAAAGCTTCAAATTACTTCACCAAGGGTAAATCTTGCTCCAAGAACGGTTATGGTGGCTAGGGTTTGGGGTTCTGGACTATAGGGGCCGCAAATGAGCCATGGGGAAGAGAATAAGGTGCTTAAATAGGGTACCAAGTCCCGGAATTAGGGTTTCCCAACCCAGACAAGACTTTTCGAGTCCACTTACCGACTCGCCGAGTCGGTCACTTACTTTACACCCGGATCACGCTCCGACTCGCCGAGTTCCTCCCTGGACTCGACGAGTCGACCCACTTTAACTTATCGTTTTCCTTTCCTTTCTTGACCTTTCTGATTTCGGGTGTTACAATTACCTTGTGACGGTGTGTATGAAATTGTATCTGTTATAGATAACTGAGGAAATAATGTATTGTGTATCGATTCTTCCACTAGCTTAGATAAAACATCCTTATGGAATTGTCGTCTTAGACATGTAAGCAAGAAAAGTATAGGACAACTCCAAAAGGATTGAGTCTTGGAATCATTTGACCTAAAGTCGGATGATAGTTGTGAATCTTGTGTACTTGGAAAAAATGACAAAGTCACCTTTTACTGGCACTTGTTGTGACTACTGTCAATTCAGGTCATTCTCGGACTCATGCATCTTTTTAATAACCATTCATGCACAACATGCCATGACCTAGTAGTATAAATTAGGTCAAAAATCATGCATAAACTAGGATCCAACTAAGGTCTAGGACTAATATACTTGATACTTACAATTCTAGTAAGTTTCTTAGCTACAATAGGAAATGCAAATACTATAATTAGAATAAAGCTTCAAGCTTTGTTATAATTGAAATAGGGTATAAAACCCTAAAAATAAATTAAAACATTCTAATTATACTTCAACATGTTGTGAATATCAAACAATATTCCAAAAACCCTAAAGAGCCAAAAATCCAAAGTTATAAATTATAAAGCTTAAAAACTTTATAAAATTTGGCTATAAACTTCCTAATATCAAATTGTTATTAATGAAATTAAGAATTATAGTCAATGAAATAGAAACTAAATTACAAAGTATTAATCATAATTCATCTGTTGAAAACAAGATTTTAAATAAATCCAAATTTGCTTAATAATCACTTTTATAAAAATTAGATTTTTATAAAAATTAAGGAGGGATTTTTATAAAATTTTAATTGAGGAGAGAGAAGGCCCTAATCCACTCAAAAATCTGGCCATTCTCCCCTCCCCATGCTCCCTCTTCCCAAAAACTTCAATCATTAAGTCAAAACCCTCACTCCACCTCTTCTTTCTTCACTCTCTTACACTCCACTCTTCACACACTTCACTCTCTTCTTCCCTCTCTCTAAACTCACGAAAATCCTCTCATTTCTCTGCAAAATTTCGAGATTGTGAAGCCCTTGAAGTGTTCTTACTTCCCTCAAGATCATAACAAAGGTAAACAACACCATCTTCTTCCATAGTTACATGATTCTACTCCTTTTCTTTCTTAGTTCTCTCTTCTTTTCGGATTCTATGCCATTCCATGGCGAGAAATCTTTATATTTTCCCTTGTGGTTTGTAGATTCTCACCATAACACAATGCATGTGTAAGAGATGGTGAAAATCCGGGATCAAACCCATGCAAGGAGTGAAAAAGATGCACATATGATCATGTGACATCAAAACATAATATTTCATGTTCTTCTCCATTTCTTTTGTGTTCATGCATGACCAAAAGCATTTAAACCATTTCTAGTACATCTTGGATGCTCATTCATTCCATGCATGTGTTAGAAATCGGGCCTTACCAAGGACATGCATGATGTTCTTGTTGAAATACCCTAATAATGCACACAAGCAAACATGCAATCTGCCAGATTACTTTGTTCGACTTTGAACGGTCATAACTCAGTCATTTCTTAACCAAATCATGATATTCTTTTTTTTATTGGTTAGTTCCACAAGTTAACTTTCAAACCCAACTGGTCTTACTGTAAAATATTAAATATCCGATTTTTGGCAATTTTTACAAAACGATTGCACATACAGCTCTTTTTCTGTGATCACTATTTTTGTCTTGCATAATCAATGGCCTTAAACCCAACCATAAATCTGAGGAAAAATACCTTAGAAACTTAACATATCTAGTGAATGATGGTTGAAATTTCGTGGCTTAAAACCTCACTGAATGGGCTACACAAATTCATGAATTACAGACACATTTACACTTCATGCATTATTGCATGCAACTTTTCTTAAATTGTTTGGAATCATTACCCTCATTTCTCTTCTGAATACATTTTTTTTACATTTTACCTTTTGAAAGCCCTTGCATGCATGAGATAATCTGGGAAATTTCAAGAGCTTTTGTTATTTCTTTGATTTATTAGAGTTATTGCTAAAACCAAGGGCATAAATCATATAAAATACTTCCAGAGGTCAATAAATCCTAAATAAATTCATGGATGATACTCATGGGGAATAATGACCCCTCACCAAATTTCAGCAATTTTTGTTACTGTTTAATACGACTTCTAAATTTCTTTTGTTTAGGACATGATAAATTACAAAACCACCTTAGAAGATATGAAAATTTTATCTAACAATTTTCGCATACCTTACCTGTGATGGGTGACTCCAGAAAATAATTTCAATATTTTTCATCATGTCTTACTATTTTTCCCAATTTTTGGTAATTATAATGGTCTAAAAATGGGAGAAATAGTTCTGATTATCCAAAATTCATGAAAATTTACCAGGATATAATATTATACAGTAGGAGGTTACATAAAAATTTTTTGAATATTTTTCTCTACTGTAAACTATTTTTCTCTTATTTTCTAAAATTAATTGCATTAAAATGCACTTAAATACACATAAATACCCAAAACCCGTTTATGCATTATGAAAGCCACTTTTGATATTTTTCCCAGGTTATTTACACTGTAAATGATGTTACAAAAATTTATGGTGATTTATTTTAACTGTTTAATAATATTTCTTTAATTTATGATTATTTAAAGGAATAAAACAAGGAAAAATAGAAATACCCACTGAAAAATATCTTTTATATTTTTACCAGCCTAGTTATGTATAATAACAATTAAATAAAAAGTTTGGGTAATTTTGAAAACTTTTTTCTATTTATTTCAATTTTTATTGAAATAAATGCTCAAAAATCATAAAATATAATTAAACAGCTTGGAAATCCATTTTTATATTTTTCCCAACTTAGTATTGTGTAATAGCAGTTAAATAAAAAGGTTGAGAATTTTTATCCCTCGAATGCTATTTTTCGTGAATTTATGTTGTTATAGAGACTTAAAAATTTGGAAAGTTTATATTCCAAGGTTGTAATTAATCGCCCGATATATAGAATTTCATTACTTCAGAAAAAGTGTAACTAATTGATATAAAATCCAATACTAAAACATAAATTGGCATTTCCCTATATGTAGAGTGTAGTATATTAGTATTAGATTTCCACATGGAAACTCACTAGTGTGTGTGTTTGATGTCATAGGATCCCGGTAGTAAGACGTTGGTGCATCCCGAAGTACCGCTTGTGCCTACACAAAACATCGTGAGTATTCACATACTCCCCTATTTTCGGTTTTTATGTTTTGGGGTGGAAAAGCATGTCCTAAACTACTTATGTTCGTTATATTTAATTGATTCGTATAAACTTGATTACTATATTTTGCATATTGTGAGTATTCACGCACTCCCCTATTTTCAGTTTTTATGTTTTGGGGTGGAAAAGCATGTCCTAAACTATTTATGTTCATTATATTTAATTGACTCACATAAACTTGATTACTATATTTTGCATATTGTGAGTATTCACGTACTCCCCTATTTTCGGTTTTTATGTTTTGTGGTAGAAAAGCATGTCCTAAACTACTTATGTTCGTTATATTTAATTGATTCGTATAAACTTGATTACTATATTTTGCATATTGTGAGTATTCACGTACTCCCCTATTTTCGGTTGTTATGTTTTGGGGTGGAAAAGCATGTCCTAAACTACTTATGTTCGTTATATTTAATTGATTCGTATAAACTTGATTACTATATTTTGCATATTGTGAGTATTCACGCACTCCCCTATTTTCAGTTTTTATGTTTTGGGGTGGAAAAGCATGTCCTAAACTATTTATGTTCGTTATATTTAATTGACTCACATAAACTTGATTACTATATTTTGCATATTGTGAGTATTCACGTACTCCCATATTTTCGGTTTTTATGTTTTGGGGTGGAAAAGCATGTCCTAAACTACTTATGTTCGTTATATTTAATTGATTCGTATAAACTTGATTACTATATTTTGCATATTGTGAGTATTCACGCACTCCCCTATTTTCAGTTTTTAGGTTTTGGGGTGGAAAAGCATGTCCAGAAAAACTATAATTTGCATGTTGTATTTAAATTGGTTATTATCAGACATGATTGCTATTGTATTGCTATGTTTCTTTATGTATGTCTATGCAACACGGAACATGAGAACTTATCGTAGTAAGGCCCTTCCCTTATCTCTAACCATTAACTCTTTGAGCCAATGGTCATTATGGATAGCGCTATTAGGAATTGACAACTCCTCACTCGCCCGAATCGCTGGAGTGCATGATACCATATTCATCTATGGAACGATAAGCATAGATCTCGATAGGGCTTCAGTCATAGGTTTGGTTGAGACTCATTGTTTGCTCATACACATACAAACGCGTTTCTCGTTATAGCAATAAACTTGTATTCCTTAATAGCAATCAACTTTGTTTTATCATTAAAGCAATGTACTTGTACTTACGAAAAGCATTATTGTACCCTCGATCTATAAGCTTGTGATACTCACCAACTATTTTCATAGTTGACGCTCGTTTTACATGCTTTTTCAGGAAATCATTAGTAAGTGAATGTAAAGATTCATCATCATAGAGCATGCTGCATCGTGTTGAAGCTATTATGAAGTTATATTTTGATTAATGTGGTTTTGGAAAAACTTGTACTTTGTTTCTTTTAAGCTATGGGTTGTAAACTTTTAAATACTGCTATGGTGATGTATCTTTATCTTTTGCAATGAAACCGTTATCGCTGTCATACCTTGCGTTTCCGCTTTAGCGGGGTGTGACACTTGTCCTAGGAGTGAAGGTTTGTTGGATCTCATACGCACAGATGTGTGTGGACCCTTCAGAACCGCCACTAGAGATGCTAATCGCTTTTATGTAACTTTTATTGATGATTTTAGTGTTGGGTTATGAGCATTCTAACACTCCTATGTGTACATGCAACCCTAAATACCTTGGATCTATGTTTTTCTCTATTATACATGCAAATATGAACATCCAAGGTATTATCCTAATCTAGCATATAAAGCTATATATATAACAAGATAGAATACATACCTCTTTGATGTAGAAAGTCTTCATGAAGCTTGAGTGCCTAGTGCCCCAAGGGCGACACCTCAAATCGTTCACACAACACCAAATACACTTGGAATAACTTGAAGAAATCCACAACTCATGAAATCGGCTAGCCCTTATTTTTACACACTCTAGTGGTCGATTTTGGTAAAGAATAAGATCATTATATAGTGTTACAATTAGGGTAAACCCTAATTGTCACGACTTTCCATTTCCTTGGATCCATGGGTTCAAATACACCATCGAGCATCCATGGACCATCCTATGGGTTTTAGCCCAATTTGATTATCCATGGAGCATTAGCCCACTATACAAGTATGGATAATTTACACAATCAACCCATATATTTAATTAGTCTTCTTTTGATCACTTAATTAATCCTAGATTAATTCTTGATCAATACTAATTAAATAATCTTATTATTCTTATTATTAATATACTAGAACTTATAATATATTAATAACCATAAGTGTTATATTTCTCACATTATAGTCTATCCAAGTACATGATGCCATGCAACCCAAATGTACCATGTCGGGTCGGGTCAAGTCTTACCAATTATAGTTATGGACTTAGACATTAATCCAACAGTCTCCCACTTGGATAAGTCTAAAACTATTATTGCGTATCACTTCAGGAACCAACTGGCAATCGTAGCTCTCAAAAGCTTCTGTCGAACTCTGACCTTGTCGATGAACTCTAACCTTTGTCAATGACTTGTCCATTAGATAAGGGATGATATATTCCTCCATTCTAGATATCATATGAACTGAGACATGAATTATAATCATTCTCTCTGTCCATTTGTTGTTTCCCGATTTCCGATTTATGATGACTGACTAATTGAACAAATCAAATCAGTCCTGGCCCGGCCGAGCACTTCCATTTGTCATCATCAAATCATCGAGGGGCCCACAAATATCGCTTTTATCCCGAAGGTAAAAGGAATGGATAAACTTCGACTCATATGGCTTTTTCTACTACTTGTTGAATCATACACAAAGGCACGTTTTATAACATCGAGTTACCAATGCGTTTTCGTGCAATCAATGTACTATCAACTCATAGTAACAACTCATATCTCTAGGTTTGAAGAATATAAGATATTATTGTCTCATGATCACTCGTGATAAAATCCATGAAGTGATTCCAATGAGCACGGGTTGAATCCAATACTCAGAACTTATGAGCACTCATGAGTGTTGTAGCCCTTTGTCCAACACCTTAGACCTCTACAAGCCAACCCATGACAGTCTTAATTCATATCTACTTCCAACATATGACCGACTGTGGATGGTTTGAATAACTTAGTTATTCCGGAAGAACAACCTAGTTTATTCTGGAAGTCAAAACATGCAAAATGAAACACAATAATAATTGAATCCAATATGGTATCAAAACCTATGAACATAAATAAAACACCTTTTATTTATCACCATATGATTACACATTATTCATTATATATTGTTTCAGCTATCAACTTTATTCTTGAATTTAAAACAATAGTTGTCCCATGCTCCAAGCATGTACACTATGTTTTCTAAACACTAGTCATGCCATACACCAAGTATGCATACTATGTTTGTCTATGATCTTTACTTTGTGAACTAGATCCATTGAACATAACTTCAATGATTCTCTTTTCACACTCCCAAACCCTTACTGAAAGTACAAGAATTCCAAATTCATGTCATTTACTGAAATATGTTAGATTCTAAACTTATATGCATTGATCCTCTTGTAATGATTATGCACAAAGTCAGAAAGACATGAAAACAATCATTACAGAGTATTCCAAAGGAGATCAGCTCCTTGGAAACATCCTTCTTGCATTAAGTTTCCTAATCTTACACAGATTGAAAAATTTCTAACTTTGAAACATTTCCATATTCCATTTTGACTATCACTTCTGAATAGGAGTTGCCTCCTTACAGATTATGTCAATATGGTCCATCCAAAATTATCACTATACTTCCAACTGTCCTTGAGCACCCAATCTTTGGTAAACCTTAGATTATCCTCGACAATTGTTTAATCCTTTTAGTCATATCCAGTTCTAAACCTTTTCCATTCTTAATGCCCCAGGCATTTGGAAAATTTTAGAAAGGATGAATATAGCACATGTAATCGATCCTATATCCGAAGCATATGGGAATCGATTCATGATGTCTCACATAAAGACTAAAGCAGTCTTTTGCTATAACATTTCCATTTCAATTTGCCAAGTTCTCATAATTCAGATTATGAAAAGGGATGTCGTAATCATTATCGAATTTTAGAATGCAAATAATGGACTCATATACAAAATTTCCTTATGGTGAGCCATTCCAACAAGAAATTCATATATATCCTTGACTAAATGATTAAAACCTCACGATCTAAGCTTATACATTTGAGATGAAGTATAATTTCCTCTCCTTTAATTATAGCAAAACAACTCTTTCCCAATTGAAACTTTTGTTTTCTATAATTAACATTGCTAACTTGCAATACTTATCATAATTATCATGCTCCCACTAACATGACGATTATTAGCATAACACTTTTGCTCCCACTAGCATTGACATGTACTCAGAAATCAGCTGACTTTCTTACCAAAGTTCAGATTTCTGATACTAGATTGTTTTGATAAAACTTTATCAAAATCATACACCTTCCCTTAGATAGCACACTTGTGTGTCTAAACAATTATGAAGAGGGATGCCGTAATCATAATGGTTAGACCTTTTTGCCACTTCTCACAAGTCCGGGTTAGTATGCCGGTAAACCACACACGCAACACTAACGAATTTGAGAATGCAAATATCACAATTGCTATCTAGCTAAAATCTACTTAGTGAAAGTGTTTCCTCACCATCATTTTCATGAATCGGAGAGAAACCTTATGACACTTAGATTTAATGGTGTATGTGTTCTTATCCATGTGAATTGTCAAAACCATAGACATAAGACAAGGATAATGACAAATCCACACTCATATGGATTGAACTCAATCTTAATTTCTTGCCACCTGGCAGCTCAAGGGCCTGCCATTGCTTCCAAGTTGTTGTGCAACTAATTGAGAACTCTAAGAATTCATATGCAAAGTCAACTTTAACTGGAATGGGCACAGAATATGTCAACATGATAGGTTATAAACCTCAAGTCGTGTGCTAGTGAAGAGCTTCAGGTTTTATTCTTGATTAGTTCTTAAGACTTTCAAGACCTTTAAGACTCCTACTGTCCTCTTGACATATAAGACTTTCTTGTTAGTTATTCAAGAGATAGTGTGGATTCTAATCAAGACAAACACTTCACAAAATTGGCCTAAGTTGGTCTTTGTTTTATCCAAAACATCACAACTTACCAATTTCAAATGTACAAGAGTAGAAAAATTTTACTCTTACATTTGACAAGTGTTTCAAACCTTCTTTAAGACATGTCACTCAAGTTACAATCTTGGAGTATGACTCTAAGACTTGTATTGGAACAAAGTATGACTCATCTTATTGATTTAACCATTTCAACAATTCAAGTTCCTCTTCTTAGTCATAAGAATACACTAAGATTTCCTTAGACAACTAACTTTGATATGGTTTCTTAATCATTAGGCTGATCACAAAAACTGATACTAAAGTACTCTCCCATCTATTTGGATTTGAGAAACTTTTATCCTTCTGCCTAAGTTGATTCTTCTTATTCGCTCTACCTTACATTGAAACTTTTCCAATGTCTCAGAATTATACTTTAGCCTGTAAGTATAACCATATTTACTAAGCTTTAGTAAATTATGACAAATAATCTTATCGATCTTTTGTGGTGGACTTAATCAGTGCACAAGAATGTGTACTCGATCCCTTAGTCCTTTACTTGACTCACACATCCATGTGACCTAGTAATTAGTCTTAGTTTTTCCAATACTTGAAAGTTCTCATTCATCATGCTATACAACTTGCATGATTCCAAGTTCCGGTCCAATTGCAACTTGGGTGATGAGAATCTTTCCTTATTTGGTAAATTTAGACATTACCACAAATGAAAGAATCAATTTCATATTTCCACTCTTGCTATTAATGGAATCATATAAGAAACAATTTTTCATCAAATGCCATTGTAAGGATATTTTAAAATAAATAAAATCTAAAATTTTCTTTTATTTTAAAACTTTGCGGAAAAACTTATCCTTACAATCCATATGAAAACTTGTTGTTATCTATTCCTAAGCAATATCTCATAACTCCTAAGAAGTAGCTCAAGAATCTGATCATCAAGCTACGCAATAGAAATCCATCTACGCGATCAGATTCAGCATATTCTTTCTTTAAGTTTCTTTACTTTTCTTTGATACTTAAAACATCAAGATGTGACCCAGTCACATCATGTATCAAGAATCTCAGATTAGAAACTTACCAGAGTTAGATAGTGGACTTTACCTGAAGTAGAGTCAAACTTATTGACCTCAACATCCTTAGGTAAATTTGGCAGATTCGTAACCAATGTACCTTCCTTTGGCAATATAAACATATGGACCCTTTGATAATGGTACACGGGACTATCACAGACTTAGCTTTTCTCTTTACCATTTGGTCAACCGAGTTGACTATGGCCGATCCCTTTCCATTGGGAAGAGAATGCTTTTCTGGATTTCCTGTGTCACTATTGTCAATGTCCATCAAGTTTTAAGGAAGTTGATCTTATCAAATAGATAAGATCATTAAGGGTCTTGTCATAGTCTGTTTCATAGGTGTCCCAAAGTAACTCACTATGTGACATAGAAAGTGATTGAACCACCAACTTTCTCAAGACTTTGACACCCAACTCTCCCGGCTTGTCAATTTGTGACTACATCTCCAAGATGTGATCACACCTAGACCTTGCCTTGCCAATAGGGCTTGAGTGGCCTTGAACTTGTTGGTTAGGGAGAATAATTGGAGGAGGTGAATGAAGTATGATTTCCATGGGACATCATCTTCATTTAGGAAAGCTTGTTTCAAGAGATTTGGGAAGATCATAAATGTCTAAACCAGACATCTTTTGGGAGATATTCAAGATAGTTGATCTTAAGTCCTTATTATGACACCCAATATGAAATATTAAGGCTAGGACCCTACAAACTATTTTATAACATAGAAGAGGGATGTCGTAATCCAAGCTATAAAATATTTTAAGGTAGGTGAATGACGATTCACCAATTTCCACCAAGATAAACGAAATGTATTATTAGGTTTTAATTGGTTTTTGAAACTCCTAGATCTTTGAGATTCATTGAACTGTTCAATGGCATGTTTCATTCTCGAGTGTGCCCTTCAGGTTTTGTGACTGGGATGCCGAGGATCACAAAACAAGGTGTGAAGTAACCATGCAAATTACTTGGTACCCTTAAGTGTTTACCCCTCAATCGATGTGCCGGTTAACCACACACGCTCCATCGATACCATGATAAACATTAAGTTACCCTTTACCTACCTTGTTAAATACGATTTAGTGTGCCGGTTAACCACACACGCTCCACTAATCGACTTAAACAAAGTGCAAAGTGTAATTTCATGGATTAGCACCTTATTCACATTTTCCTAACTAACTAAGATTGGGTATTATTAAGAGTTTAGTTACTTAGTATTTATCATTAATACTTTTAATGAAGGGAGAATTCTAGTCCTGTCAAACCTGTTCGGCTAACAACCCTCCACCAGTCAAGCAAGGGGTGGGTGAGAGTGGACACCCATTAAGTTGCCATTTTATAGGCAACAACTTTATACCCACCTTATAGACCGGCTTCGTGAATGAGGCGTACTAGCGGTAAGACTGACTTTACTCTTATACATATATATATTATTAACTTATAATATTATAAAGTATAAGGGTTGAATTTTAACTTTTAAAATTCTAAGGGCTAACTTGGAATTAAAGTATTCATAAGAGAAAACTTTACAAATTCCAAAACATGAGGGAAAGTTTTTGAAACTATTCAAAACTAATTAATTTCATAACTTATGTGTTTAAAGTAGTTTTAATCCAAAAACTCTTCAAGTTCCATAACTTGAGGACAAGTTATGGAAGACTTTAAACTAATAAAAGAATTAACTTTTCTTTATTTTATAACTTATGGAATTAATTAAGGTTACACTTTTTTTTTAATTTATTATTTAATGAAGAGACTCTTGGTCATCCATAACTTGAGGACAAGTTATGGAGTCATAAAACAATTTAATGAGGAAACAGACTCTTCATTTTTTAACCTATGACAACTTTTATGAGTTTTAAGATTCTTAAATGTGACTTACAAGTTACCTAAACACATTTTATGAACTTCTTTTAGATTAATTTGGATTAAAACCAACTATCACATAATTTTATTCATTAATCTAAATTCACTCATAAAACAAGGTAACACAAAAAACTTTTGGTGATCCATAACTTATTCTTAAGTTATGGAATCCTTTAAAACATTAACACCAAATTTTTTAACTCCATAAAAACTTTGAATCAATTTTTTTTAAAACCTTTTCATATCCATAACTTATGGAGGTTTCAAAAAATAAAACTCTTTAGATCAAACTTTTAAAACTAACAAAATAATCATATCATTTTATCTTTTATTAAATTTGACCTAATTCAACTCATAAAGAAAATTATTCAAATTTTACAAATAATTAGTTTTTCACAGGAACAAGTAATTATCTTAAAATTTGACAAACTTCATGTTTTTTTTTTCCTTTTTTTCAACTTTGAAAATAAAATATTTGCATCAATATAACAGAAAACAACTCGTGGCTCTGATACCACTGTTGGGTTATGAGCATTCTAACACTCCTAAGTGTACATGCAACCGTAAATACCTTGGATCTATGTTTTTCTCTATTATACATGCAAATATGAACATCCAAGGTATTATCCTAATCTAGCATATAAAACTATCAATATAACAAGATATAATACATACCTCTTTGATGTAGAAAGTCTTCATGAAGCTTGAGTGCCTAGTGCCCCAAGGGTGACACCTCAAATGGTTCACACAACACCAAATACACTTGGAATAACTTGAGAGAAATCCACAACTAATGAAATCGGCTAGCCCTTATTTTTACACACTCTAGTGGCCGATTTTGGTCAAGAATAAGATCTTTATATAGTGTTACAATTAGGGGAAACCCTAATTGTCACGACTTTCCATTTCCTTGGATCCATGGGTTCAAATACACCATGGAGCATCCATGTACCATCCTATGGGTTTTAGCCCAACTTGATTATCCATGGAGCATTAGCCCACTATACAAGTATGGATGATTTACACAATCAACCCATATATTTAATTAGTCTTCCTTTGATCACTTAATTAATCCTAGATTAATTCTTGATCAATACTAATTAAATAATCTTATTATTCTTATTATTAATATACTAGAACTTATAATATATTTATAACCATAAGTGTCTTATTTCTCTCATTAAAGTCTATCCAAGTGCATGATGCCATGCAACCCAAATGGACCATCCCGGGTCGGGTCAAGTCTTACTAATTATTGTTATGGACTTAGACATTAATCCGACAGTTAGTAGATATGGATATGTCTACTTAATCAAAAATAAGTCGGAAACCTTTGATAAATTCAATGAGTGTAAGCAAGAAGTGGAAAATCAGTTGGGCATGAATATTAAGAGGCTTCGATCCGATCGAGGTGGTGAGTATCTTAGTGAGTTCCTTGACTATCTTAAGGAATGTGGGATAGTCTCACAATTGACACCTCCCTGAACACCACAAGTGAATGGTGTAGCTGAGAGGCGCAATCGAACCATGTTGGACTTGGTTCGTTCCATGATAAGTTGAGTTTCGCTACAATCTCATTTCGGGGGTATGCCTTAGAGACTGCCGCCCATATCCTTAATCTAGTCCCTACAAAGAAGTTTGCCAAAATACCTCACGGGATGTGGACTGGAAAAGTTCCAAATCTAGGCCACATCAAGGTTTGGGGTTGTGAGGCTATCGTGAGACGCGAGACTCATGACAAGCTCGAACCTCGAAGTGAGAGGTGTATTTTCATCAGCTACCCACATAAATCTTTTGGTTATATCTTCTACAGACCCAGTGACACTGTGGTCTTTGTAGAAAGAAGAGGAGTCTTTTGAGAGAGAGAAATCATAAGCCAAGGAGACAGTGGGAGACAAGTTGACCTTGAAGAAATTCAAGAGTCAAGCGGTGAAGGAACCTCAAACCCTAGCCCTCAACCTGAGGAGGAAACTCCTGTTGAGCCGACTGAAGAGTCCATACCTCTGAGGCGTTCCACGAGAGTTAGAAATGCACCTGAACATTATTATGGTTTCCATATTGCTGCAGAATGTGATACCCTTATCAGTCATAATACACTGATAAATCTGGAAAGAGCCTAATAGCTACACAGAAGCCATGGCAGGCCCTAAGTCTGCTAAATGGAAAGAGTCTATGGATAGCAAGATACAATCCATGTATGACAATCAAGCTTGGAACATGGTTGATAATGTACTAGGTCGTAAGACAGTAGGGTGCAAATGCATCTTCAAGAAGAAGACCGACATGGATGGTAATGTACACACTTATAAGACACGACTGGTTGCAAAGGGTTATTCTCAAACTCCGGGAGTTTATTATGTTGAGACCTTTGCACCAGTGGCCAAGATTAAGTCTATTAGGGTTCTCGCATTTCATGATTATGAAAATTTTCAAATGGATGTCAAGACCGCTTTCCTTAATAGAAAGTTGGTTGAGGATGCTTACATGGTTCAACCAGAGGGTTTTGTACATACAGAATACCCTAATAGGGTGTGTAAGCTTGAAAAATCCATATATGGATTAAAACAAGCACCTCGCAGATGAAATCTTTGCTTTAATGAGAAAGTCAAAGAGTTTGGTTTTTCGAGATGTGAAGATGAATCTTGTATATATGTCAACGCTAGTGGGAGTATAGTTAGCTTTTTGGTACTATATGTGGATGACATACTGCTCATAGGAAATGACATCCCAACCTTGCAGGAAGTGAAATCCTGGCTTGGGAAGTGTTTCGCTATGAAAGACCTAGGAGAAGCTGCCTATATCGTCGGGATAAAGATTTTGAGAAACAGGAGTAAAAGACTAATTCGACTTAGTCAGAGTACCTACTTGGACAAAGTGCTGAAGAGGTTCAGTATGGAAAATTCCAAGAAAGGAGATTTACCTATTCAGTGTAATGCCAGACTGAGTAAAACTCAGAGCCCGAGTACAGATGAAGAGATACCTGAGATGAGTCGAGTCCCATATGCTTCCGCGGTAGGCTCGATCATGTATACTATGACTTGTACTCGTCCTGATGTTGCTTTTGCTTTCAGCAAGGTTAGCAGATATCAGACTAATCCTGGCAAGGCTCACTGGACTGAAGTAAAGAATATTCTCAAGTACCTACAAAGGACTAAGGACTGGGTCCTTACCCTTGGTGAGAGTGATGACTTGAAAGTAGCAGGGTATAGTGATGCTAGCTTTCAGACTGATAGCGATAATTTCCGCTCTCAGTCGAGCTGGATCTTTACTCTAAATGGAGGGGAAATTACTTTGAAAAGTTCCAATCAAGAGACAGTGGCTGATTCCACTTTTAAATCAGAGTATATAGAAGGAAGTGCAGCAGCAAAGGAGGCTATATGGCCAAGGAACTACATCGGAAACCTTGGAGTTGTACCATCTATTCGGGAGCCCATGGAAATTTTCTGAGATAGTGAAAGTGCAGTTGCCTTAGCAAAGGAAGCAAGGGATCACGGGAGATCCAGGTACATCGATAGAAATTTTCATTTCATCAAACATCGAATAGAATAAGGAATCCTCATGGTAAACAGGGTATCATCAGATGAGAACTCGGCAGATCCCCTCACGAAGGGACTGAGTAGGGTTAAGCATCTTCAACATACTAGGTGCATAGGGCTAAGAGATGATATTAGTTTTTAGAAGTTAGATAATTTTGAAATATGTAAAATGTAATTGACATTTGATGATAAATAAAAGTTGTTATTTATGAGTAAAGTGTTGCTATCTCTTGTCAATCATTTACTAGTATTTCTTTTTGCATGTTTTGACTTCCAGAATAATTATGTTATGGTATATATCATATTATTCAAATTCTCCACAGTCAATCATATGTTAGAAGTACATACGAATCAAAATTGTCATGGTTTGGTTTGTTGAGGTCCAAGATGTTGGACAAAGCGGGCTACAACACTCATGAGTGCTCAGAAGTTCTAAGTATTGAATTCAACCTACGCCCACTGGTATCACTTCATGGAATTTATCTCAAGTGATCGTGAGACGTTAATATCATATAAGTCTTCACACCTAGACATATGATTTGTTACCTATGAGTTGGTTATGCATTGATTGTACGAAAACACATTGGTAACTCGATGTTATAAAATGTACCTTTGTGTGTAATTCAACAAGTAGTAGAGAAAACATATGAGTCGAAGTTTATATGTTCCTTGTTGGATTAGAAGCGATATATGGGCCCCTCGATGATTTTGTTTTGACCCATGTACCGCGCCCGGTAAGAACTAAATTGATGTGTTCAATTAAGTTCTATGTCAAACAAATCGGAAATCGGGTAACAACTGCTAGACAATATAAAGACATTGTTCCATGCGTTTGTCCGACTGATATCTAGAACAGAGGATTATATGATCACTTACCTAAAATGGCACACCATCATCTTCTCAGTTCCAAGAGACCTTGAAAGAGCTACGATTGTTGATCGGTTCCTGAAGTCATACTTGCAACTATAGTTATTAGACTTATCCAAGTGGGATACTGTTGGATATAGTGTCTAAGTCCATAACTATATTTGGTATGTACTTGACCCAACCCATCATGGTCCATTTGGGTTGCATGGCATCATGCACCTGGATAGACTAAATGAGAGAAATAAGAAACTTATGGTTTATTAATATATAAAAAAGTTCTAATATATTAATAATAAGAATAATAATCTTTAGTTAGTATTGATCAATAATTGATTTAGAATTAATTATGTGATCAAAAGAAGACTAAATAAATATATGGGTTGATTGTGTCAATCATCCGTAACTTATATAGTAGGCCAAGGCTCCATGGATTATCAAGTTGGGTTAAACCCATAAGATGTTCCATGGATGCTCTATGGGGGTTACATAACCCATGGGTCATGGAAATGAAAGGTCATGACAATTAGGGTTTACATGGTGTCACCCTAATTGTAACATACTATATATTGAAGCTATTATTCACAATTTTCGGCCACTAGAGTGAATCAAAGAGGGCTAGCCGAAAATCCAAGTGTTCTTATTCTCTTAGAGTTTATTCCAAGTGTACTTGGTGTTGTGTGAAGCATTTGAGGCATCACACTTGAGGTGCTAGGCTCATAAGGTTTCAAAGGAATCCAAGATACAAAGGGGTATGTAATTCTTACTAACTATTAGAATAAAAGATCCCCATGTATGCTAGATAGGCTTATGAACCTCGGAAAATCATTTCGCATGTATCTTAGTCAAACATAGTTCCAAGGTTTCTAGGGTTGTATGTACACAATAGGAGTGTTAGAATGCTCAAAACCCAACACTTATACCCAAACTTTAGATCCATGGCCAAAATACTCTTTGGAGTCATAAAGTGTCCAACATTATGACCTAACATGTCCAATAAGAGCTTAACACAAGGTCTTATTCCATAAATACATTCTACAAGATGCATGAAGCAAAACCAACCACTTGGAACCCATTTTTATGACTTAAGACCCCTCTTAGGGTCCGAAAGGACAACTCAAAGATCAAGAACATGCCATATTCAAGATCTAACATGTTGGGACCGAAAAAGCTCCACAAAGCAACCAAAACTAGATCTATGTGATAGAGCAATCAAGTTGCTATCTTTTTACCTTTGAATGGTTGAAAATGAAGAATATTCCCCAAATCCAAAGTGCTTCCCACTTCCAAGATGAGTTTGGCTTCCTTCCTTTTTCTTCTAAGCTCACAAACACACACTTTTTGGCTAGAAATGGCTTCTCAAGGTGAACTAGGGTTGCAACCATAAATGAGAGGGTGGAAGCTAATGAGGTGACGGTAAATGAGACCATAAGTATTCTTAAATAATAGCCCAACCCTAAAAATTAGGGTTTCCTCAATTAGCAAGTACGCCCAACATACTAGGGCGCGAACTAGTAAGCTCAACGTACACCACATACGCATGAAGTATTCTCAAGCTCAATATTACAATAATTCCATTAGGGCTCCCCATGCATAGTTTTTTGAACTTAGGGACCAAAACGCAATTCACCTCAATTCAAGGATCAACAATGGAAGTACTTCATGATCAAATGTTACAGACCCCCCTCATCATGGGAAGGCGTTGGTAAAACCACAAATAGTGGAACAACATTTATAGAGTCTCGAAGGAATTATAGATGAATAAATCCCTTATCTTCATCATCATTAGCTTGATTATAATATACTATTTATCTCCATTTTTACATCATCTTGAATAACTAAGGAAAAGGAGGGAGTCATAATATGAAAAGCATGAATGTCATGTTGAATATGTATAACGGTACAGGAGTTGGAGTTTATGGTAGAGCTTAAGGTGGAATAGGTACCCTTTTATCTAAGATATTTCTAATTGAAGACATTGTAGATGTGATGTAATTTTTTTAAACAAATCCAAATAGGATATTTACAATCTTAATTATTTAGAAGAGTGTAATGGGTGGTACAACTATATTATGGTTAAAGGTTCAGATGGAGGGGGTTCTTAGGAAGCTTTTGGTGAGTCGTGACCATGCTCAAGATCAGACATGTCATGATGGGTATGAAAACATGGTGAATGATAGAGATGCTAAGGAGAATTTGGTTTAGAGGTTTGGATAAGACACACTAGATATGTGATTTACATAACCTCAAGAGGAAGTGAGGAATGGTGAGAGTCAGAGGAGTTAAATTATGTGTGAATGCTTGTACTTGGATCAAAAGAAGGTGATGTTTGAATGAAATGTGAATGTTTAAAGGTTTTGGAGGACCGTCATTTTCATTAGATGATTAGTGCAAAGCTTCCACCTTTTCAGTGTCAACAACATCATTAATGTCATGATTTCTTCAGCTGCATCATCATCATATCATCATCATTGTCAACATCATCACTCTCAGACTTGTCATGAGCCTTAGATTTGGTAATGTCAGAAGAACTATCTTCAACATTATTTAAGGGGTTTTAGACTTCGATGATCATTTTTCAAGAAATGGAGCCTCTACAACATGAGGATAGGCACCAATATCATAAACATAATGCTTAGAATTGTAAGTATTTTCAATCCAGAAAAACATGCAACGGGTGAAAGGAGTATCATACATTAAAGGTGTAACATAACAAAATCTTTGGCCCTAGAACTGGAAAACAACCATTATAAATTCAAATTCTATGGAAAAGAATTGACGATAAGGAACACAAGTAGTTTGTTTTTCCTTGACAAATAGAATCACAAGATAATAAAAATTAAGTTGAGCAAAATTGAAGCTCTTGCTCTTGACCATTTCATAGAGGATTCAGAGCTCAAATAGGTTCAATTAGTCAATCCTCCCCATCTTGTAAGCTATGGATTTGGATATGACACAAGTTAAGAACTTCCAATTAGGTTGAAAACATTGCGTCCAAACCAGTATAGGCTCATCCTTTTTTTCCTTGTCTAGAAATATTGTAACCTATTAGTGGGAGAATGGTATTTTATTTTTATTCTAAGGATAGAGGATTTACTTATTCATAGAAGGCTAATCGAAATAATTGCTTAAACATCTCTACACTCACCATGATATATTGATGCCAATATTAAATCATTTCAAATTCTTCACCGTAAGACCAGGTGTACCAAAAATAGAAAACAATGTTACGAAGAATCTCATTGGATAACCACTAAACACAAAACATAATGAATGTGAATGAAGGAATTTGGTAGAAGAACATACGAAGCTACAATATTTTTGGTTGAATAATTATGGGACTCGATTGGTTGATACATATTTCACGACATTGATTGTGAGTGCATATGAGTAGAGAGGTGGCATGGCTAAAAATTGGAGGACTTAGAGAAATTAATTCGAGAGAAAAAAAAAGTGATGTTGAAGATGGAAGGATGTATTTATAGTTGGAATTTTAAATAAAGATGTTGATGTGATTAGTAATTATCCTTTGTTAGAAAAGTAGGCAACATGATTTGAATACTAACTTTATGTTTGCTTATCAAAGTTGAAGAGTTCTGTGTGATGAAATCTTTGACCTGTCAACGCTAAATATGTTTATGAGAAGAAACTTGATAGAGTGAAAAGGATAAAATTTGTTATTATATAGATCATGAGCATGAAGTTCTTCAACGTGAGAATTGCCTGAACATTGTTTATCATGTGGACATATGATATTCACCCTTCAACATGAGAATTGTTGTAATGTTCTCTAGCTTGTTAATTTTATATTGTTTCAACTATATCATGACATCCATCAATTAATGAGAGACTTTAGAAAAAAGTTGTTTTGTTGATGGTAAATATAAAACACCCTTTCCTTTTAAAATAAGTTTTTAATAGGGGGCATGCAATATCTTCAATGAATTATCAAACTTTGTTGTTAGCTTGATTGAAGAGGGGTCACTCAATAGATTCAGCAGGTAGACCAACTGCTTGAGAATAAGAGACTTTATTCACATACAACGACATGTTTGTATCATTCAAAAATTATGTCCACAAGATGATGAAGATTTAATATGTGCTACCAAAATATTTTTTATGGGGACCAGGAATTCTAAGATGCTAAAATATAGACATTGCTATTAGTTTAGCATGAGAGTAGGTAAATATATAAGGGTATATGATTAGCTTAGAGATAACATCCAAAGTTCATCAATGAGAAATATGAGTTGGTTGTTGTGGGAACATAGACCAAGTTGACATTTCCCTTTTAAACATCATTTATAATGACATGGTGTCTTATTTGTATGTGTATTGTCTTGGAGTGTTGAAGTGGATTTGAAGTGATGAGAATGGCATTTGTGTTCTCACAACATATGAGAGTTTTTGTTAGCTTCAAGCCATAATCAATAAATTGCTTTTGAATCCATAATATTTGAGAACAACATCTTGCAGCGACAACATATTTAGCTCCGGTATTTAAACATGCTAGTAAAGATTCTTTCTTGCTAGACCATTTTATCAGTCTATTTCCCAAAAGCTGACATCCACCTGATGTGAGTTTCCTATCAAAGGTACACCTTGCATAATTAGAATATGTATATCCAATTAGATCAAAAAAAGAGTGTCTAGGATACCAGAGACCATGATTAGGGATGTGCGTAAGATATCAAAAGCTTCTTTTGACATCATGAATATGTGATTTATATATAGTATTTATTAGTATAATTTGATCAATAAAAAATAGATTCGACACTTGTATTTAATTGGAAAACATTATTTTACGAAAATAATATTTTACCAACATATTGAGAATTATTGTTTCTACGAAATATTAATATAAGAAAACATACTACAAATATATCATATGGAATGAATATATATATATATATATATATATATATATATATATATATATATATATATATATATATATATATACGTCGTGTATAATTCTTTGGACACTTTCAGTAAGTCACTTAGTTCATTTGCAACTACTAGTTACTTCTGATGGGTTTTGATACAAAATATAAATTTGTTTTTCATAAAAAACGCAACGGAAGTCTTATAAAAATAACAAATATATTTCTAAGTTTACAACAAAACCAAACCATCTAGGATCCACTTATAGATGTTAAAATGATATTAAAACAACCAAAAAGTGTTTTAGAATGACAACCTTTGAAGTCTTTGAACAGACTTGGTTTTAGGGTGTTGATGAAGATAGAAAAATCTAAGAGTATGATTAGTACCCACCATCAAGATAATGCACTTGGCATGCTAGTTCCATCTTGTATGCTTGAGTGTCTTAAGACTTTAAGTACTTCACTCAAATAAGCACTAAATGAGACAAATCAAGGGAGATTTAAATCAACAAACTTGCTTGAAAAAAGAGATAGGTGAAGAAAAGAAAGTTGGTTTCGACCATACTATGGAAGAGAGAAAAACTAGTAAAAAGACTAGCCGAAAACTCATGCAAGACACTCTCTTATATACTCATGCAAATGAAAATGCAACCACATATTATAATTTAAAGTAACAACTTTACTTTAGGGACATGGGGGACAAATGAGGGAGGTTGACAAGGAACCTCCCATACCTTCATTATTTTTGTCCAACATGCTAGATAGGCAGATAATTATTTAAATTTTATAAACTCAAAGTTTATAAAATATACACTTTGTCTTTAGTTAAAAGAAAAAAGGGATTTAAGTAGTTCATAAAGTTATGCATGGCTTATTAATTCATACCATATGAAATAATAACTAGTTATACACACTTTTAGTTATTATTTTCACAAAACAATAATTATTCCCTAAATACATACAAGAACTGACATTATTTATTAATAATAAATATATTGAAATGTGACAAGTTGATAAAGGTGTGACCCTATAGGATCATATATTATTAGCAATATCACTCAGTAATGATTCTTGGGAATATAGATTCAACAATCTCCCATTTGCACAAGATTCATTATAGAATGACAGAAACACTAGCAATGGGCTACTATCCCTATCAACATATGAAGGGTGTCGTCTTATCAACAACCAATTCAAGGATCTCTAGCTAGCTATAACTGTTACTAAAGGTGTGGTATGAGTTACTCCTTTGTCTCCTACATCATATTGAACATGAGATATGGATCACCATCAATCTCATTTAGTTTTTAACTTTTAGTATGGCCTTAGATGTTTAAATATCAATGAATAATAGGAACAAATCTTGTATTAACTTATTGGTTTTGATCAATACAACAATCCTATGGTGTACATGCAAACCCTAATAGCTTTTGGATCTAGTTTATCTAATAAACATGCAATTGAATATCCAAAGCTATAAACCCTAGATCTAGCATACAATTAATCATATTAACATAAAATAGGGTTTAGATCTTACATTTGATTGTTATATAGCAATAACAATCAATCCTTGGCTTCAGAAAGCTGCAACTCTAATGGAGTCACAAACACCACTAAGCAACTTGGATGAGGTGGGAAGAGAGGGGTGGCACCAAAAACGGCTGGAAACCCTAAAGCAAGTGTTGGCCACGTGTTTGGTACCCTAAGGATTCCTTATATACTTAGGCAATTAGGGTTATCAAACAAGGAAACCCTAATTTGACTGATTAAGCCCTAAGCAACCTATGGACCCCTTCTGGAACATGCCTTGGAAGATTTTTAATGGGCTTCCCCATAGAATTCGTCCAACCTATTATTCCAAGGTGATCCATAGCCCAATTGCAATTATCTTATAATTACAATTCTAGTCCCCTATGTTTAATTAATCTCTTTTAGCCACAAAATTAATTCTTAATTAATTCTTAACTAATATTAATTAAACATTATGATTTCTCCATTAATATATTATTCTTATAATATATTAATAGTTCATAATTAATCCTTTCTCTCCTTAATTCGTCCTACATATTGCTATGGTGAAGGCAACTCAAAAGGACCATGCTCATAATCGAGTCAAGTACATACCAAAATAGTTATGGACTTAGACACTAATCCAACAGTCTCCCACTTGGATAAGTCTAATAACTATTATGCATAACTTCTGAACCTGATCAACAATCGTAGCTTTCAAAAGCCGCTGTCAACTCTGATCTTATCAGATACGCGTGTCCTTTAGATAAGGGATCATATATTCCTCAATTCTCAAGATATCGTATAGACACAAGACATGAATATCGATCATTCTCTCTATACTATTTCCCTACTTCCGATTTATGACGACTGACAACATACTACTATTGAACACATCAACTTAGTCTCGGCTTTGCCAAGCGCTTAGGTGTCATCACTAAATCATTGAGGGGCCCACAAATATCGCTTTTATCCCATTTTGGGTAAAAGGAATAGATAAACTTTGACTCAAATTCTCACTTGTACTCACTCATCGAATCACACACAACAATAAGTTTTATAACATCAAGTTACTGATGCATTTACTTATCATCAATGTGAAACCAACCAGTAAATAACAACTCACACGTCTCGGTTTCATGAATATACAATATTATCGACTCACATTCACTCGTGATGAAATCCATGAAGTGATTCTTGTGAGCGTGGGTTTAATCCAATACTCTAATCTTATTAAAGCACTCATGAACTCTGCAGCAAACTTATGCTATGTCTAAACTCTTTAGACAATCTACAGACTCTTCATGACAGTCTTCCTTCATACCTACTTCCAACGTATGACCGAATGTGGAGGTTCAAATAAGCTAGTTATTCTAGAAGTCAAAACATACAAACCGAAACTCAAAAATAATACTTAATCCTATATGGCCCCAAACTTGTGGGAGTAAATAAAAATCTTTTTTTAAACACCATATTGATTACTCATTATTCATCGTTTACCATTTCAAAAAATCAACTTGTTACTCAGATTACAACAATAGGTGTCCCATGCACAAAGCATGCACACTATGTTTCCTATGGTCCTTACTTTGTGAATTAGATCAATTGAAAAACTTTTCCATTGATGTTCATTTTACAATTCTCAATCCCTATCATTAGTTTTAGAACACAAGATTCTTGCCACTACTAGAATATGCTAGATTCTAACATTTTATGCAACGATCCTTTCGAAAAGTCATAGCATAGAAGTCACCAAGAGTTGACCAACGAAATTACAAAGTACTCTATCAGAAATTGTTACAAGCGATTCCATAGACGTGAAGTCTCACATTCAAAGTACATTCCTTTGAACATCCTTCTTGCATAAAAGTTTCTAATTTAGGCATAGACTGTCAATATCCAACTCTCCACATGGAAACATTTCCACATTTTCCATATGACAACTTATTCTTAATAGAATCTTATCTATTCGTAATCATGTCGATATGGTCCATCCAATACCATACTTCCAACTACTCACAAGTGACCAATCCTCAGCGAACTTTGGATCATCCTTTAATAGTTGTTTAATTATTTTAGTCAAAACCGATTCTAGTCCTTTTTCCCTCTTAATGCGCCAGAAATTTGGAAAATTTTAGAATGGTCAAATATTATAGCATTTGTAATCGATCCTATACCCGAAGCATATGGTACACAATGCATAATGTCTCACATGAAGATATGATACTTTATCAATCTTCTGCCATAATATTTAATGTGTCACGTTCTCACAATTCGAACTATGAAGAGGGATGTCGTAATCAAAATCGAAACTTGAGAACACACTATGTATCGTTTGACTAAATTTATTAAAATTTCTCAATCTAAGCTTTAGATTTTGAAACGAAGTATAATATTCTCTCCCTTAATTATAGCAAAAAAACTTTTCAACCCATGCAACTTTGCAAAGTGAATCTTTGTTTTTGTATAATTAATATTGCTAACTTGCAATACTTTCCATAATATCCATACAAGCCTAACACTTATGCTCCCACTATCATGATGATTATTATCATATAAGCATAATGCTCACTAGCTTTGACATGCATTCAGAAAACAGCTGAACTTCCAGAAAACAATGCTTTTTGAATTTCTGAAGTTCATATTTCTAATACCAGATGCTTCGATAAGCCTTTATCTAAGTTTCTTAAACTTATACACCTTTGCCTTAGATAGCTCATAGGTTTGTCTAAACAATTCAGAACATATATCAATAAGTCACAAATGTTAGACTAATTGTCAAATCTCACAATTCAAACTATGGAAAGGGATGTCGTAACCATAACCAAATTTTAGAATACAGTTTTCACAATTGCTATCTTCTTAAAGTCTCTCTTAGTGAAAGCATTTCCTCATAGTCATTTTCATGAAGGAGGGAATCTTATGACACTTAGGTTTTATGGTGTATGTGTTCCTATCCATGTGACATTGCCAAAACCTAGTTTGCGACAAATCCAAACTCATATGGATTGAACTTTCTTGATTTCTAGCCTTATGGTAACACGAGTCCCCACCATGTCCTCCAAGTAGTTTAGCAACTTATCCTTACATAACAATTTACTTTCCATCGATCAAGGCGCTTTGTCTTTATGCAGTCAAATGAGAACTCATAGAACTTACATGCATAATTAACTCAATTGGAATGACACAGAAACAAAATAATGTCAACACGATAGGTTGTAAACCTCAAGTCCTGTGCTAGTGATGATCAATAAGGTTTAATCTTGATTTGTAATTGAAACTTTTTTAAGATCGTTAAAACTCCCACTGACCTCTTGACATATATGATTCTCTTTGTCAAGAAACATTTCTTGACAAAGAAATATTCAAGAGATAGTGCAGTTATTATCAAGACAAAACACTTCACAAATTGGTCCTAGTTAGTCTTTGTCTTATGCAAGACATCACAACTTACCAATTTCAAATGTACAAGAATAAGAAACTTTCTTATTCTACATTTGATAAGTGTCACAAACCTACTTAAGACTTTTCACTCAAGTCTCAATCTTGACTCTAAGACTCGATATTGGAACGAAGTATGATTGACTTCTTGATTTTAACCATTTCTACAATTCTCGATTCTTTTTTTTAGACAAAAACTTTCTTATTCTACATTTGATTAGTGTCACAAACCTACTTAAGACTTTTCACTCAAGTCATAATCTTGACTCTAAGACTCGATATTGGAACGCAGTATGATTGACTTCTTGATTTTAACCATTTCTAAAATTCTCGATTCCTCTTCTTAGACATGCGATTGTACTAAGATTCACTTAGAGGATCAATTTAGACGTGGTTCTTAATCATTAAGACTTATCATAAAACACAATAAAAGTTACTCTCCCTTCTTCTTAGAATAGAGAAACTTTTATCTTTCTGCCTATTAGATTCTTCTTATTGGTTCTGTTATTGATTGAAACCTTTTCAATCAAATCAGAATTACACTTAATCTTATAAGTATAATCATACTTACTAAACTTTAGTAAATCATGACAAATACTCTATCTCTCTTTGTGGTGGACTTGATTAGCAAATAACCAAGTGTACCTGATCTCTTGTTCCTTCACTTGACTCTTTGTCAATGAATTAGTCTTGAATTTCCAATTATAAAGTTTCTCATTCATCACACAACCAAGTTGTATGATTCCAACTTTCTGTCCAATTGAAACTTGGGCGATGAGAAACTCTCCCTATTTGGTAAATTCTCGACATTTCCACAAATAACATAATTAAGAATCAAATCCATTATTTCTAATAGTAGAAACATTCAAACACCATTTTTTTCATACATGCCATTGTAAGCATAAATAAATAAGACAAAATCAAAATTTATTTTATTGCAGAAAAAAATATGTCCTTACAATGCAATTCAACTAAAAAACTATGTTATTACATATTTCTTAGCAATCTATTTTGACTCCAAGTAGTAGCTCAAGAATCCAATCTTCAAGTAATGCGATCGAAATCCATTTCTTCACGATTAGATTCAGCTCACTTCTTCCCTTAAGCTTCCTCTATTTTCTTTGATCCTACAAAACATCAAAATGTAATCTTATCACATCATGTATTAAGAATCTAGAATAGGAACATAAAAGAGATAGATAATAGATTTTACCTGAAGTAGAGCCATACGTCTTGACTCTCCCATCTCATAGATCTCTCATGTAGTTTGGGCAGCTTCATCTCCAATGCCCCTTCTCTTGGCAATAAAAGCAAATGGACTCCTTCGGCACAGCACATCGGACAATCACAGACTTATTTCTTTCTGGACTTCCAATGTTGCCAATGTCCATTGACGCTTGGGAGTTTGACTCACCAGACAAATTTGCTTGATTAGCATGCCAAATCATTGATGACTCAGCACCTATAAGCATATAGGTGAGATAAATGAGGGTCACGTCGCAGTCCATCATATAGTACTCTCTAACGAAGTCACTATATGATTCAGGAAGTGACTGAAGAACCTAGTCAACAGCCAACTCACTTGAAATCTCGACACCCAACATGCTTAACCTATCAATGTGTGACTTCATCTCTAAGACGTGTGCACACACAAGTTTCCTATCTTCATGTTTACTTGCCAAAAGGGCTTCAGTGAGCTTGAACTTTTCAAGCCTTCGAACTTGTGGGTTAGGGAGAACAATCGGAGGAGGTGGAGGAAGTGAAGCATGATTTCTTGTTCCTTGATCATATCGTGGAATATCATCTTTGTTTGGAAAACTTGTTCCAAGGGATTTAGGAAAACCATAGTAAGATTCAGACATCTACAAAACGGGAGAAAATTCAACTCAGCTGATAAGAATCCTTGATGTAAGACCCAAAATGAAACATCAAGGCTAGGATCCAACACAATACTCTACAACCTAGAAGAGGGATGTCGTAATCTAGTTGCAGAATATTTGAAGGTAGGTAAATGACGATATACCAATTTCCACCATGAAAAACGAAAAGGTAATTTCTGTTTTAAATGAATTGAAACTCCTAGATCTTTTGAGATTCATTGAACTTTTCAATGGCATGTTTAATCTCGATTATGCCCTTCTATTTGTGGTTGGGATGCCGAGGATCACAAATAAGGTGTGAATAACCACACGAATCACGTGGTGCGCTCAATGCTACTATCACCTAATTAATTTTTCGGTTAACCAAACACGCTCCATTGATCTATGATAAGCATCGAGCCACCCTTCACTACCAATGTCATCCCCAAATTAATGTGTCGGTTAACCACACATGCACCACTAATGTTTGACAAGGTTACGAAGTGTAATTCCATGGATTAGCATATAATTTCAAATTTTTTCTAAAGTAACTATGATTTTGGAATTTGTAAAAGCATTTAGTTACTTTTTACGTCATTATACTTATAAAGGAAGGTTTCTGTCTTATAAAGGAAGAGTGTGGTGGGTAAGAGTGGATACTCATTCAATTGCCATTTTATAGACAATTTCCTTAAGCACTCCTTATAGACTAGCTTCGTGAGTGAGGCCCACTAACGGTAAGACTGAATTTTTACTCATACATATATATAATATTATACTTTTAATGTTATATATAGTATAGGGTCTATTTTACACTTTTAAAATAATAGGTAGTCTAATTTAGCAAATTATACTTTTAATTTACTTAAATGTAAACCAAAACATTATGGGTTTATTAAATCTCTTTTAATTATACACTTTAATTAATTAATAAAACCATAAGGGTGTAAATTGAAATTTTCAAATTACTTAGGTTTTAGAATTTAAAATTTCAAATTAAAACTTTTAATTAATTTTAAAATCCAAAACTTGAGGGCGAGTTTTGAAACTTTTCAAAACATTAGGGTTTGACTTATTTAAATTTCAATACAAAACTTTTAAATTCAAATTTAAAGTATAAAACCTAATGGGAGTAATTTGAAATTTTTTCACAAGATAATTTAAATCTAAATTACAAACAATCAATCTTTATCTAATAAAACAAAAGATTATCTAAATTTTGACAATTATCTTCTATTTTGGGAAGGATAATCACCCAATATTGATAAAATTCGGATTTTATTGACAAAAAACGTTTTAGGTAATTATCCAAACCCAAAACATGTCAAAATCGCGCAAAAACAACATTCTGCATCTCAGACTCGTCGAGTCAGCACTGGACTCGTCGAGTTCACAACTGACTCGGCGAGTTTAGCCATGGACTCGGCGAGTCCAGCCCCCAGAAACTCAAATTTTTCGATTTTAAGCTTGAATAATCTAATATAGCATCATATACATCAAACAAACCACCCTAGTCTCTGATACCACTAATGGGTTTTGAGCAATACAACAATCCTATGGTGTACATGCAAACCCTAATAGCTTTTGGATCTCGTTTGTCTAATGAACATGCAATTGAATATCCAAAGCTATAAACCCTAGATCTAGCATACAATTAATCATATTAACGTAAAATAGGGTTTAGATCTTACCTTCGATTGTTATATACCAATAACAATCAATCCTTGGCTTCAAAAAGCTTAGTGCTACAAGTGTTGCACCTCTAATGGAGTCACAAACACCACTAAGCAACTTGCTGTAACACCGTAAATTTCAAAACAATTTTTCGCATTTTATAAAAACATAATTCGTTTATTATTCATAAAAACATCATTGTTTGAAACTCAAATTCATAGTATATAATAATCCCAAGATCTGATAACATAAAAATCCCTCGTGTGTACTGATCAGGCCGGCGCCTTCCCGCGATCCTCGCTAGTACCTGAAACAAATAACACCAAACACTGTAAGCACAAAGCTTAGTGAGTTCCCCAAAATACCATATATATATATATATATAACACATATTAGCCATTCGAGGCTATAACCGTCAGGCTCTATCTTTGTGAACCTTCCAGTTCTAACTCTGTAGCATGAGCAACATAAATTACATAGAATAATGCAATGCAACACATAACACATATATAGCATACAGCATTGTATCACATTACTCTAATTACCTACTGAAGGTAAAGTATAGTGAGAAGACTCACCTCGCGTATCTCGGTAACTCGTAAATCCCTGAAATCACTAGTGCTCGATCTCCCGAGTTATAGTCCTCCTGTAACACAAATACATCTCTAATTAACACTTTCCCAACTAAGGTTGACTAACCTTATCAACTCAACACCGGTCAACTCTGATCAATGGTCAACGGTCAACCCAACTGGCCGAGTCTGCCTGGACTCGCCGAGTCCCTACGGGGACTCGATTCCTCTGAATCCCTTCCGACTCACCGAGTCACTCACCTAACTCGGTTACTCAACCCCTGGTTCGAAAACACGGAACAACCCGCTCCAACTCGTCGAGTATGCCAATGGACTCGACGAGTGCATTCCATGCACAACCCCAAACGACCTGCTGAGGTCAGATCTGTTCCGCTAACTCATAGATCCAGTCTTTCCAAGCTTATTTATCACTTAGAGTTTATATCTTGGCGCTCATGTCACACCTATTGACTCATAAATGATGTTTTAACCTCAAACACAAAGATCCCAAACCAAAACCTCCATAGACTCATATAAAGCTTGGACAAAGAGGCACTCTGGACCTCCAAGGGTCCAAATCTAGAACCTAACTCGCTCAAGGGACCAAGGGAGCACTAGATCTAGTCACAAAAGGGCTCAATAAGCCCTAAATAAACATGAACATCACCTAAACAGAAAATGGTTCAAAAATAGTACCTCCAACTTGATGTTCTGGACCTCAGATCTTCAGGAAGTTAACCCTCTTGCTTCCTCTTGGCTATAGCTTCCTTTCCCTTGCTAGACAACACCTCCAAGGTCAATAATGGCTCCTTCTCTCACTCCAAACGCTCAAGCTCACTAGGGTTTCGCTCTGGGGGCTGGTGAGCACAAATGACGGCCATAAGGCCCTTTAAATAGGCCCAAACCCAGGAAATTAGGGTTTCATTAAACAGCACGGACTCGCCGAGTCCACCAATGCGACTCGTGGAGTCCGGTCATTAATCCGGGTGAGAAATCGCGTCTCTACTCGGCGAGTCTACGCACCAACTCGCCGAGTTCTTCCACAAAACTCAAAATAAAATGAATAAATATAATACCTGAAATTCTGGACGTTACAATTCTCCCCCAATTGAATCTGACTTTGCCCTCGAAGTCTCATCCCTGAAATAGCTCCGGATGCTGCTCCCGCATCTCACGCTCTGGCTCTCAGGTGTACTCGGATCCTTTCCGATGTTGCCACTGAACCTATACCAGAGGCACCTCCTTATTCCTCAGCACCTTGATCTTCCGATCCACAATCGCAACTGGTCTCTCCGCATAGTTCAGGATTGCATCCACCTGAATGTCCTCTAGCGGCACTACCACCGACTCGTCGGCTATACACTTTCTCAACTGAGACACGTGGAAGGTATTATGAATCCACTCCAACTCCGCAGGTAGATCCAAGCGATACGCTAACCTGCCTACCCCTGCGATCACTCTGAACGGCCCAATATATCGGGGCCCTAGCTTGCCCCTCTTCTTGAATCGAATCACTCCTTTCCATGGAGATACCTTTACGAGAACATAATCACCGACCTGGAACTCAAGCTCGGATCGTCGTCTATCCGCATAACTCTTCTGGCGGCTCTGAGTGGTCAACAGTGTCTGCGTGACCCGCTGTATCAGCTCTGTCGTCTGAAGCACAATCTCTGTGCTACCCATCACTCACTGCCCCACCTCTCCCCAACAAATGGGAGTCCGACACCTCCACCCATACAACTGATGGGTTTTAGCCATATGAACATTCCTATGTGCACATGCAACCCTAATGCTTGGATCTAGGTTTCTCTAATTGAGCATACATTGAATCCAAGACTTTTAATGGCTAATAGACTATAATAACAATATGAAATCAGAATTAGAAGTTTACCTTGAATTACTTGCTTGATCTTCTTGTCCTTGGAGCTTTAGAGTCACAATTGTCACTCTTCTAATGGATTACAAACACCAACTAGCAAGAGGATGATTTGAGAGAGAGGAGAGGGGATCAAAATCAGCCAGGGTTTCTTTCTAAAGCACAAGTGACAATTTCCTTAACCCTTGGGGTCTATTTATACTTGTAAGGCTCCTAGGGTTTCACCCTTAAACCCTAATTGGATAACCTAGGCCCTAAGCAATCCAATCCCCTTCATGATAAGCCTGTGGATGATTTCTATGGCAGTTTATGCCCCTTTATTTAATTAATCTCTTTAAGTCACCAAATTAATTCCTAATTAATTTATGACTTATATTAATCAAATAATAATATTATTATTCCTTATATTATTCTTATATTACATTAATAATATTTATTCTCTCATAATAAATCATCCTGTCAAGTTGCTATGAAGGCAACCCAAAAGGACCATGCACAATCGGGTCAAATACTTGCCTAATATAGTTGCAGCCTTAGACACTATTCCAACAGTCTCCCACTTGGATAAGTCTAGTAACTATATACACAAGCATAATCTGATTAGAAATCGTAGCTCTCAAAGACACTATCAAACTCTGATCTAATCAATCTTCTCCTTCAGATAAGGGATCGTACAGTCCTCTGTTTAGATATCATGCTGACATTTATATGGAACTAATTTGTCTAGCATTTGGTTTCTCGATCTCCGATTTATTTGACATAGAACTTAATCGAACACATCAATTTAGTTATGACCGGGCCCGGCACATAAGTCAAATCAAATCATCGAGCGGCCGAGATATCGCTTTTACCCTCTTAGGATAAAAGTAACAGATAAACTTCGACTTATATGCATTTATTTATTCATTAACCAACTATATACAACAATGTGTTTTATAACATCAAGTTACTGATGCGGTTTCGCATTATCAATGTACAACCAATTAACAAATAACAAACCATATATCTTGGTTTTAAGACCATATGATATTATCGTCTTGCGATCACCCTTTTATATCATATTCCATAAGGTGATTCCAGCAAGCGCGGGTTTGTTCCAATGCTCAAAGCCAGTTCATAAGCACTCATGAACGTTGCAGCAACCTTTTGGTATGTCTAATACCATTTAGACAATCTACACACCAATTCATGACAATCTTCATTCATACCTACTTCCAACATATGAACGATTGTGGACAATTTGAACAATTCGATTATTCTTAATAAACTCAATTATTCTGGAAGTCAAAACATGCAAAATGCAACAATAGTTAATCATCAAATGTTAATTACATTTATCTATTAATTACATTTATCTATTAACATAAGACAGTAACATTAGTCATAAACAATACTCTTTTATTTAATCATCAAATGTTAATTACATTTATCTATTACACGTTTCTACTACTATCTAATCTATACTAATATCATCCTTCAGCCCAATACTCCTAGCATGCTGCAAGTGCTTAACCCTACTCAGTCCCTTCGTAAGCGGATCTGCTGGGTTATCTTTTGATGATATCCTCTTCACTACGAGTTGTCCTTCTTCTACACGATGTCTAATAAAGTGATATTTTCTGTCGATATGTCAAGATCTACCATGATCCCTCGGTTCCTTGGTCAAGGCAACCGCTCCTTCATTATCACAGAAAATCTCCATGGGCTCCTTTATGGAAGGTACAACTCCAAGATCACCGATGAAGTTCTTCAACCATATTACCTCCTTCGATGCTCCGCTCGCTGCAATGTACTCTGATTCACACGTTGAATCAACTACGGTTTCCTGCTAGGAACTTTTCCAAGTTACTGCTCCTCCATTCAAGGTAAAGACCCAGCCCAACTGTGAACGGTAGTTGTCCCTGTCGGTCTGAAAGCTGGCGTCACTATACCTTCGCACCTTCAAGTCATCACTCCCTCCGAGGACTAAGAACCATTCCTTCGTCCTCCGAAGGTACTTAAGGATATTCTTGACGGCAATCCAATGGGCTCTGCCAGGGTTCCATTGATATCTACTAACCATCCTCAATGCAAAGGCTACATCAGGGCGAGTACAAGTCATAGCGTACATGATTGAGCCAACTGCGGAAGCGTATGGTACTCGGCTCATTTCTGCTATTTCAGTTTCGGTACTCCGACTTTGCGTCTTACTCAACTTGGCATTACTTTGTATCGGTAATTCTCCCTTCTTCGAGTTTTCCATACTAAAACATTTTAGTACTTTATCTAAGTAAGTATTCTGACTAAGTCCTATTAGTCTCTTACTTCGTTCTTTCACTATCCTTATTCCCAGAATGTAGGAAGCCTCTCCGAGGTCCTTCATAGCGAAGCACTTCCCGAGCCAGGACTTAACCTCCTATAGAGTCGGGATGTCGTTTCCTATGAGTAGTATGTCATCGACATACAGAACGAGGAAGCTTACTATACTCCCACTGGCTTTGACATATACACATGATTTATCTTCGCTTTGTACAAATCCAAACTCTTTGACTTTCTCATCGAAGCAAAGATTCCATCTGTGAGATGCTTGCTTAAGTCCATAAATGGACTTCTCAAGCTTACACACTCTATTCGGATGCTTCAGATCGACAAAAACCTCTGGCTGAGCCATGTAAACATCCTCAGCCAACTTCCCATTAAGGAAAGCAGTTTTGACATCCATTTGCCAAATCTCATAATCATGAAATGCGGCAATAGCTACCATCACTCTAATAGACTTTATCTTCGCAACTGGTGAGAAATTCTCATCATAGTGAACTTCGGGAGTTTGAGTAAAGCCCCTCGCAACCAATCGCGCCTTATATGTGTGTACGTTTCCATCCACGTCGGTCTTCTTCTTGAAGATCCATTTGCACCCAACGGTCTTACGTCCGGGCACATTTTCAACCAAATTCCAAACTTGGTTGTCATACATGGACTGGATCTCGCTGTCCATCGCCTCTTTCCATTTTGCAGACTCCGGGCCTGCCATGGCTTCCTTATAGCTATTAGGTTCATCTAGATTTATTAGTGTACCATCACTAATATATGTGTCCCCTTTGGTAGTAATATGAAAACCATAAAACTAGGGTTGAACTCTAACTCTTTCGGAGCGTCTAAGAGGTAAGGACTCGTCAATCGGTTCAATCGTAGTTTCCTCCTTGGGTTGAGTGCCAGCGGTAGAGGTTCCTTCATCTATCGACTCTTGAATCTCTTCAAGCTCGATTTGCCTCTCACTGTCTCCTTGGCTTATGAGTTCTCGCTCTCGGAAAACTCCTCTCCTCGTAACAAAGACAACATTGTCCTTCGATCTATAGAAGAGATATCCAAAGGATTTCTGCGGGTAGCCGATGAAAATACATCGCTCACTACGAGGTTCGAGCTTGTCGTGAGTATCTCGTCTTACGAAATCGTCGCAACCCTAAACCTTGATATGTGCTAACGAGAGAGCTTTCCCTGTCCACATCTCGTGAGGTGTTTTGGCAACCTTCTTAGTAGGGACTCGGTTAAGGATATGGGTGACAGTCTCTGAGGCATACCCCCAAAATGAGATAGGTAGTGAAGCACGACTCATCATAGAGTGGACCATGTCTAACAAGGTTTGATTACGCCTTTTTGCCACACCATTCAACTACAGTGTCCTAGGTGGCGTCAATTGTGAAACTATTCCACACTCCTTGAGATAGTCGTGGAATTCAAGACATAGGTACTCTCCTCCTCGATCGGATCGAAGCATCTTGATTTTCCTGCCCAATTGATTCTCCACTTCATTCTTTAACTCTTTGAATTTTTCAAACGTTTCTGACTTTTGCTTTATTAAGCAGATATACCCATATCTACTATAGTCATCGGTAAAAGTCACATAGAAGCGGTTCCCATCCTTCTTGGTTGATCTAAACGGTCCACATACATCGGCATGTATTAGGTCCAATAGACCCTCACCCCTTTCACATGTACTACTGAAGGGTGACTTAGTCATCTTTCCAAGCAAACAAGACTCGCATGTGTCATCTTCCCTAAGGTCAAATGACTCCAACACTCCATCCTTTTGGAGTTGGGCTATGTGCTTCTTGTTGAGATGTCCAAGACGACAATGCCACAAGGATGCTCTATCCTTACCATTGGAAGAATCCATGCATAAAACATCATTTCCTAGGTTATCTACAATCATAACAGTCTCATAAATTCCATTACACGGTATGGCTTCAAAATATAAGACATCATTTAGATAAGCAAGAATAGAACCATTCTCATTATTAAAAGAAAATCTAAAACCTTGTCTAAACAAACCATGAAATGAAATGATGTTTCTTGCTAGTTCTGGCGAATAGCAACAATTGTTCAAATCTAAACATAAACCATTCCTAAGCGCTAAAGAATATACTCCAATCTTGGTCACAGGCGACGATCTTCTGTTCCCCATGATTAGATTTATTCTTCCATGCTCCACATCCCTATTTCTTCTTAGTCCCTGCAATTCAGAACAAATGTGGTAACCACAACCGGTATCAAGGACCCAAGAAATAGCATTAGATGAATCATTAGATTTAATTGTATATATACCTACGAAAGATGGCTTGATGTTTCCTTCCCTTATGGCTTGCAGGTAATCTAGGTAGCTTCTCTTCCAATGCCCTATTTTATGGCAAGGATAGCACTCTGCATCCTTAGGGTTGGGGTTAGGCTTAGTGGGATCAACTTTGGTCCCACTAGAGGAGGAACCATCTCGGGACTTTCCCTTGCGGTGGCTCTTAGACGGAGCCTTCCTCTTCTTGCCTCTTCCTTGCCCAATGGCCAAAACAAGTGCAGCGGGTGGATTGGGAGTGGGTGCAACAGACTTGTCCTTGAGGTTGCTTTCAGCAACCCTAAGGAGATCATGGAGCTTGCTTAGGGTGACCTCTTCTTTATTCATGTGGTAGGTCATCCTAAATTGATTGTAACACGGAGGCAAGGAGTGAAGCACCATGTCGATCGCCAAGTCTTCCCCAAAGTCAACATTCAACTTGCGAAGACGATCGACATACCTTTGCATCTTTTGTAGGTGCACGGTAAGAGATTCTCCATGACCCATTTTGGCGGAAATCATGTTAGTGAAAATCTCGTAACGCTCTTGCCTCGCATTTTGGTGGTATCTCTCCAAAAAGTCTTGGTGCATTTCGTACGGATACATGTCGTCATAGGACTTTTGGAATTCGGCATTCATCGTGGCTATCATGATGCAATGTACCTTCGTTGCATCATGTTCCTGAGTCTCAAAAGCAGTCATTTCAGCCAAATTAGCGATTTATGGGTTGATCTTCTCGAGCTTCTCATCGAGGACATACTCCTTGTCCTCGTAGCGAGCAATTGTGTGAATGTATCTTATCCATTCGCTAAAGTTCGTTCCATCGAAAGTCACCTTTTGACAAAGGCTCATCAATGTGAACGAGCTAGCTGCAGCGTTGTTCGCGTTCGACATCTACATATAGAAAGTACAAAGATAGATTAGAATTTGAATCCCTAATTATCACCCAATAAGAAAAATTAGGGCTAGGATCCAACAACAATAATTACATATTAGAAAAGGGATGCCGTAATCCAACATGCAAATAATTTGAAGGTAAGTGAATGACGATTCACTAATTCTCCACCATGAAAACATAACTTTAAGTTGTAAATGAATTGGGAATTCCTAGGTTTGGATGAGATTCATTGAAACATTTCAATGGCATGTTTAAATCTCGATATGACCCTCTCATTTGTGACTGGGATACCGAGGATCACAAAGTGGGTGTGAATTACCATGCAAATTCACATGGTGCCTTCATTGTAACAATCACCTATTCGATGTGCCGGTAAACCACACACGCTCCATCGAACTGTGACAAACAATGAATCACCCTTTTCCACCTTTCCTTAGAACCAATTAGTGTGCCGGTAAACCACACACGCTCCACTAACTTCTTAGCAAGGATGCAAAGTGTAGTTTCATGGGATTGCATCAATTCACTTTTCCTAAAGTAACTAGGATTGGGAAATTTTTGAAAAACATGTAGTTACTTTGTAATTCATATTATACTTTTAATGAAGAGATGAGGTTGCCCTATCCTACCCGTTCGGCTAATGACCCTCCACCGATCAAGCAAGCGGTGGGTGTGAGTGTACACCCATTAAGCGCCATTTTATAGGCATAAACCTTATACCCACCTTATAGACCGGCTTCCTGAATGAGGCCTACTAACGGTAAGACTAGCATTTTAATTATGCATATATATGTATTAATCTTGTAATATTATATTAGTATAGGGTTGAATTTTAAACTTGTAAAATTCTAGGGTTTGAAATTTAAATTGTCTAAATTAAACTTTTAATCACAAAACATAAATTTCAAAACATGAGGGCAAGTTTTAAACTTTTCAAAACATAAGGGGTCAAATAACAAATAATCTAAATTAACATTTAATGACATAATTATCCATATTTGATTTATTTAATGATTTCTTGCAAAACAATTTACCAATTTAATTAAAATAATTTATCAATTATCACATAAGGAAATAAATATTTTATTAATATTTAAATATCTTCAGTTAGGTCAAGAATATTGTAACAGCCCGGAATCTCAGGTATTATTAAATTATGTTTTTGGGGGCGATTTAAGAGGGGACTCGGCGAGTTGGAGCCTAGACTAGCCGAGTAGGGTCGCAGACTTGGTCGCGGGTTCGCGACTGGACTCGACGAGTCCAGATATGGACTCGGCGAGTCGACGCTGTTCAGCAGAAACCCTAACCGTTCGGTTTTGGATCGTATATAACGCCTCTTAGGCCGTCATTGTCCGTCTTTTGGTCGATTGAGAAGAACCCTAATCGTTGTGGACGTCTAGAGCAGGAGAGAAAGCTATTGGAACTTGGAGGAACTTGTTAGGCAAGAAGAAGAAGAATTTGGCCAAAGGAATATCAAGGAGGATCGAGTCCTGAGGTTTGGGGGACACAGAGAGTGCGTTTTCAGGTAATACTCGGACCATTTCTGTTATTTTGATGTGTATACGAATCTAGGGTTTATGAAACCCACTTAGTGATTAGATGGGTTATTATGTTATTACCCAGACGTTTATACCCCAATAATAAGATGTTTAGAAGTCCAGAAAGTCCCATGATTGTATATCTCGGGAACATTCGTAATTTAGGAAGCAGTTGCTCGTCTGCATGGCATGGACTCGCCGAGTTGTTCTTCAGACTCGGCGAGTAGCTTGAAGATTTACTGGGACTCGCCGAGTTGTTCTTCAGACTCGGCGAGTGGAGTCGGGGTGGCCCCGCGATTCTTCCAGGAGTAACTCGTCGGGTCGAGGAGGATACTCGACGAGTAGATAGGGAATCTCAGAGAGTTGGAGGACGTCTAGACTCGCCGAGTCGCCATGGCACTCGCCGAGTCTGGTCGAGTTGACCGTTGACCAGAGTTGACCTAAGTCTGACTTCTTAGGGATAGTCACACTTAGAAGATATAAGTGTTAATGAGATATGTGATGTTATAGGGAGGTTGTAGCTCGTCGGATTGTGCACGAGTCATTTCGGGATTTGCTAGCTTTCAGCTTTTACGAGGTGAGTCTTCTCACTATACTGTACCCGGAAGGGTTTGACTGTGTGACCGGATGGTCGGATATGATATGTGATATGTATGCTATATGTGGTAAGTTATTTGTTATATGTGCTATGTATATTATGGGCCGGAAGGCGATTATATTATGGGCCGGAAGGCGATTATATTATGGGCCGGAAGGCGATTATATTATGGGCCGGAAGGCAATATGTTATGGGCCGGAAGGCGATATGTTGTGTGATGGACCGGAAGGTCGGCGTGGGTAGGACCGGAAGGTTTACCCAGCAGGGACGGAAGTCCCCTGAGACACATGGACCGGAAGGTCGGGGCCTGGAAAGGCGTATGTGCGTAAGTTGTATATTGGGGAACTCACTAAGCATTTATGCTTACAGTTGTTGTGCATGTATTTCAGGTACTAGCGAGGACCGTGGGAAGGCACCAGCGTGATCGATACACACTGAAGAATGCTTTTATGATCTTGGGATTTTGATTATTTGTATTTGACAGAATACTTAAACTATTTATGCCTTGTTATGAATGGAAATAAATATATTTTTAAAATGAAAATTTTGTTTGAAAATTTGCGTTGTTACAATTGGTATCAGAGCCTTGGTTTGAGGGATTCGGGTGCACCTTCGGGAGTAGCTGAACTCAAACCAAGGATTTGAGGAAAACTTTTTAAATAAAGGCATAAACTTTTGTAAATGGTTTCGTGGTAAGCAAGAAAGAAGCAGTGTGTACGATCAGTCAGCGCCCGAATGGTAAAGATCCCCAAAATACCTTACAATATTATATGATATGAATTGTTATGCATGCTAGAAGACTAGGTATTCATGATAGGACTAGAGTGGCCTGATTTGTGATGCCTTAGTCTAGGGAAATTTGCCTATATGAGATGCGTTGCTAGTATGCGGGTAGATAGTGCATATCAGAAGTAGAGTACTCACTATCCGAAGTTTGGGGAGGAGGACTAGGGATGAACGCTGATGCTACCGAGGACACCGGGTCAGTGGGAGACCCAAGTAAGAATCCCTGGATATCGAGGACTGAGTAGGGTTGCGTATCGAGTACGATTATACTCGGTGGAGTCTCTGATAGTTTTATGTTGTATTTCAGAGACATCATGGTTAGACCGCGCCACGGAGCGAGTTCGAGCGGTGTGAGTGACGAGGAGATTCGTCAGATGATTCACGAGGAGGTAGCGGCGGCGATCCGGGCTAAGATCCCGGAGATGTTTGGGTCTATTAAGACCACACTGATGGAGACGTTTGATGAGCGGTACGCCGCATTGACTGAGGCTGCAACCGCTGCAGCTACCACAGCTGTGGCCGCTGCTAGGCCACAGGGGGGTGATTCGTTGCTGTTCCGAGAGTTCAGCAACACGAAGCCACCAGAGTTCGATGGGACGCAGGATCCGATTGCTGCGATGAGGTGGATCGAGGATATAGAGGGGTGCTTCTACACTTGTTCATGCCCGAAGCACCTGAGGGTACGGTTCGCATTGAACCAGCTCCGTCTGGGAGCGAAGGACTGGTGGAAGTTCGTGACGGCGAACTTCACTTTGGCAGAGACTACAGCGGTAACATGGGAGGGGTTTACTGCCATGTTCAGAGATGAGTACATTCCCCCGGTGGAGAGGGAACGATTGGTTCAGGAGTTCTTAACCCTCAAGCAGGGTACTGATTCTGTTGCGGTGATCACGCGAAAGTTTCATGAGAGGGCGATGTTCTGCCCCGAGCTGGTGTCCACTGATCAGGCTCGGATGAGCCGGTACTTGGGAGTGTTGAGGAGGGATATCCGGGAGTTTGTGTCAAACTCCACTTACCATACTTTTGCTGAGCTTCAGGCGAATGCTAGGAAGCGCGAGATCGAGTTGGAGACCCAGGCCAGGGAGGAGGCCGAGTCTCAGCGGGTGAACCAGCGACCGGCTCAGTTCCAGCCGGCAGCCAAGCGGATAAAGTCCGCCGACGCGAGCAAAGGAGGTTCGAAGGGCCGCACTTGCGGAAAGTGCGGCAAGAGTCATGAGGGGGCGTGTCGATCTGGTGCTTGCTACAAGTGTGGCAAGGAGGGGCACATTGCTAGGGAGTGTCCCAAGGGATTTACGGTTTGCTTTCATTGCAACCAGACAGGCCATAGGAAGGCCGAGTGCCCTCAGCTTCTTCAGGGATCTGCACCTGCTGCCGGAGCTACTGCGACTCGACCGGTGAAGGCCGAGGCCCCGAGGGCTCGGGGAAGAGCCTTTCAGCTGACTGCGGAGGAGGTCCGCGCTGCGCCCGATGTCGTGGCAGGTATGTGTAATTCATGTATTTATTTTAAATGTCGAGATGTTATGCTTATGTTATTATATGCGTAGGTACTTTCCTTGTGAACTTGTGCCTGCCTTAGTGTTATTTGACTCGGGTGCGAGTAGGTCCTTTGTGTCCTTAGCCTTTAGTCAGCATATCAGCGTTAGTCGTGAGTCGTTGAGTCGACCTTTGAGAGTTTCTATAGCTGACGAGAAAGTGATTTGTGCCACGGAGGTTCTTCGGGGATGTGTACTAGAGATTTTCGGGGTTGAATTCCCGATTGACCTGATTCCCATTGCGATGGGTGATGTCTGTGTCATCGTGGGCATGGATTGGTTGAGCCGATTCGGCGCTGTCATCGACTGTGAGCGTCAGTTGGTGACTATACGAGACCATAGTGGGGGAGTTCTTTCGGTGTACGGCGAGGGTACCCGTTCGGGATCAGCTTTTTGTTCGGCCGCTAGGGCGAGGCAGTGTCTACAGCAGGGCTGTAAGGGTTTTGTGGCATATGTGATGGATACGCGGGAGGTTTTCGAGAGACCGAAATCAGTTGAGGAGGTCCCTGTGGTGCGCGAGTTTCCAGATGTTTTCCCCGAGGAGCTACCGGGAGTACCTCCTGTGAGGCAAGTGGAGTTTGGTATCGAACTGGTTCCGGGGGCCGCGCCTATTGCTAAGGTGCCTTATCGTCTTGCACCTCCAGAGATGCAAGAGTTGTCCTCGCAGCTCCAGGAGTTGCTGGGGAAGGGATTCATTCGGCCGAGCAGCTCGCCGTGGGGAGCACCTATTTTGTTTGTTAAGAAGAAGGATGGTTCACACCGGATGTGCATTGACTACCGGGAGCTGAACAAGTTGACGGTCAAGAACCGTTACCCGTTGCCGAGGATCGATGATTTATTCGATCAGTTGCAGGGAGCATCTTGGTTTTCTAAGATCGATCTGAGGTCAGGGTACCATCAGGTGAGAGTGCGGGATGAGGATGTCCAGAAGACAGCATTTAGGACGCGATATGGGCATTATGAGTTTGTGGTGATGCCTTTCGGACTCACCAATGCCCCGGCTGTGTTCATGGATCTCATGAACAGGGTATGCAGACTGATGTTGGATCGGTCAGTGATTGTATTCATCGACGACATTCTGGTGTATTCGAGATCTAGAGAGCAGCATGATGAGCATTTGAGGGAGGTCCTTGAGGTATTGAGGTCGGAGAAGCTTTATGCAAAGTTCTCCAAATGTGACTTCTAGCTGCGGGAGGTCTAATTTCTGGGACATGTTGTTAATCAGAAAGGGATATTGGTCGATCCGGCCAAGGTTGAGGCGGTGATGAGTTGGGAGGTGCCGAAGTCACCTTCTGAGATCAGGAGCTTCCTTGGGTTGGCAGGGTATTATCGGAGATTCATTAAGGATTTCTCCAAGATTGCAGTGCCACTCACCAGATTGACCCGGAAGGGTGTTGCATTCTCATGGGGGCCCGAGCAGCAGACCTCCTTTGAGACACTTTGCCAGAGGTTGTGCGAAGCCCCGGTATTAGCTCTCCCAGAAGGGATGGAGGATTTTGTGGTATATTTGGACGCATCGATTTCGGGACTGGGTGCAGTGTTGATGCAGAGGGGTCATGTGATAGCGTATGCGTCGAGGCAGCTGAAGCCTCATGAGGCGAGATATCCCACGCATGATTTAGATTTGGGGGCAGTAGTGTTCGCTCTCAATATTTGGCGTCACTACCTGTATGGGGTTCGATGTACGATATATACGGACCATAAGAGCTTGAAGTATTTGATGGATCAGCCCAACCTAAATATGCGTCAGAAGAGGTGGTTGGATGTGGTCAAGGATTACGATTGTGAGATCCTGTACCACCCAGGTAAGGCTAATGTGGTAGCCGACACGTTGAGCCGTAGGGCGGAGAGCACTCCATTGCGAGATATATGCTTGAGACTGACTGTGATGACTCCAATATTGGATGCTATTCGTGGGGCGCAGGCCGAAGCTGTACGACCAAAAATGCAGAAGAAAGAGCGGGTCGTGGGGTTAATTTCTGAGTTCGTTAAGGATGGGCGAGGGCTTATGACGTTTCAGGGTCGGATTTGGGTACCGTTTGTGGGCGGTACGCGTGTTACGTTGATGGAAGTGGCTCATAGATTGAAATTCTCGATCCATCCCGGTGCTACGAAGATGTATTTGGACCCGAGGAAAGAGTATTGGTGGCCCTGTATGAAGAGGGACGTTGCATGCTTCGTTGAGAGGTGCTTGACCTGCCGTAAGGTTAAGGCCGAGCACCAGAGACCGCATGGCAAGTTACAGCCATTGGAGATCCCCGAGTGGAAGTGGGAACAGATCACTATGGATTTCATCACCAAATTGCCGAGGACCGCCAGGGGAGTTGATGCAATTTGGGTGATTGTGGATAGGTTGACGAAGAGTGCACACTTCCTTGCCATCAGCGAGAGTTCTTCAGCGGAGAAGTTGGCAGAGATATATGTGAGAGAAGTGGTATCTCGGCATGGAGTGCCGATCTCGATTGTGTTAGACTGTGATGTGCGTTTCACTTCCAGGTTCTGGAAGAAATTTCATGAGGAGCTGGGTACTAAATTGCATTTTAGTACCGCATACCATCCCCAGACAGACGGTCAGAGTGAGCGGACGATTCAGACACTGGAGGACATGCTTCGAGCGTGTGTGTTAGACTTCGGGGGTAGCTGGGATGCATATTTACCCTTAGCAGAGTTTTCCTACAACAACAGCTATCATTCGAGCATTGGTATGCCACCTTTTGAGCTGTTGTATGGTAGGAGGTGTCGGACCCCCATTTGCTGGGGAGAGGTGGGACAGAGAGTGATGGGCAGCACGGAGATCGTGCTCCAGACAACAGAGCAGATTCAGCAAGTGAGACAAAGGTTATTGACCGCCTAGAGCCGGCAGAAGAGTTATGCAGACAGGCGCCGATCCGAGCTTGAATTTCAGGTCGGCGACTTCGTTCTCCTGAAGGTCTTTCCTTGGAAAGGAGTGATTCGATTCAGGAAGAGGGGCAAGTTGGGTCCCCGGTATATTGGGCCATTTCGTGTGAGTGCAAGGATAGGCCGGGTAGCCTATCGGTTGGAGTTGCCAGCGGAGTTGGGACAGATCCACGACACCTTTCATGTGTCGCAATTGAGGAAGTGCATAGCCGATGAGTCGGCGGTGGTTCCATTAGAGGATATTCAGGTGGATGCGAGCCTGAATTATGCGGAGAGACCAGTGGCTATCAGGGATCGGAAGATCAAGGTTCTGAGGAACAAGGAGGTACCTCTGGTGTTGGTTCAATGGCAACACCGTAAGGGATCGGAAATGACTTGGGAGCCGGAACGTGAGATGCGGGAGCAGCATCCGGAACTATTTTCAGAATGAGACTTCGAGGGCGAAGTCTAATCCTAGCGGGGGAGAGTTGTAACAGCCCGGGATGTCAGGTATTATTAAATTATGTTTTTGGGGGCGATTTAAGAGGGGACTCGGCGAGTTGGAGCCTAGACTCGCCGAGTAGGATCGCAGACTTGGTCGCGGGTTCGCGACTGGACTCGACGAGTCCAGATATGGACTCGGCGAGTCGACGCTGTTCAGCAGAAACCCTAACCGTTCGGTTTTGGATCGTATATAACGCCTCTTAGGCCGTCATTGTCCGTCTTTTGGTCGATTGAGAAGAACCCTAATCGTTGTGGACGTCTAGAGCAGGAGAGAAAGCTATTGGAACTTGGAGGAACTTGTTAGGCAAGAAGAAGAAGAATTTGGCCAAAGGAATATCAAGGAGGATCGAGTCCTGAGGTTTGGGGGACACAAAGAGTGCGTTTTCAGGTAATACTCGGACCATTTCTGTTATTTTGATGTGTATACGAATCTAGGGTTTATGAAACCCACTTAGTGATTAGATGGGTTATTATGTTATTACCCAGACGTTTATACCCCAATAATAAGATGTTTAGAAGTCCACAAAGTCCCATGATTGTATATCTCGGGAACATTCGTAATTTAGGAAGCAGTTGCTCGTCTGCATGGCATGGACTCGCCGAGTTGTTCTTCAGACTCGGCGAGTAGCTTGAAGATTTACTGGGACTCGCCGAGTTGTTCTTCAGACTCGGCGAGTGGAGTCGGGGTGGCCCCGCGATTCTTCCTGGAGTAACTCGTCGGGTCGAGGAGGATACTCGACGAGTAGATAGGGAATCTCAGAGAGTTGGAGGACGTCTAGACTCGCCGAGTCGCCATGGCACTCGCCGAGTCTGGTCGAGTTGACCGTTGACCAGAGTTGACCTAAGTCTGACTTCTTAGGGATAGTCACACTTAGAAGATATAAGTGTTAATGAGATATGTGATGTTATAGGGAGGTTGTAGCTCGTCGGATTGTGCACGAGTCATTTCGGGATTTGCTAGCTTTCAGCTTTTACGAGGTGAGTCTTCTCACTATACTGTACCCGGAAGGGTTTGACTGTGTGACCGGATGGTCGGATATGATATGTGATATGTATGCTATATGTGGTAAGTTATTTGTTATATGTGCTATGTATGTTATGGGCCGGAAGGCGATTATATTATGGGCCGGAAGGCGATTATATTATGGGCCGGAAGGCGATTATATTATGGGCCGGAAGGCAATATGTTATGGGCCGGAAGGCGATATGTTGTGTGATGGACCGGAAGGTCGGCGTGGGTAGGACCGGAAGGTTTACCCAGCAGGGACGGAAGTCCCCTGAGACACATGGACCGGAAGGTCGGGGCCTGGAAAGGCGTATGTGCGTAAGTTGTATATTGGGGAACTCACTAAGCATTTATGCTTACAGTTGTTGTGCATGTATTTCAGGTACTAGCGAGGACCGTGGGAAGGCGCCGGCGTGATCGATACACACTGAAGAATGCTTTTATGATCTTGGGATTTTGATTATTTGTATTTGACAGAATACTTAAACTATTTATGCCTTGTTATGAATGGAAATAAATATATTTTTAAAATGAAAAATTTGTTTGAAAATTTGCGTTGTTACAAATATACTCATATATATCATAAAATCGGATTTATATTGATCTAATATGATTAAGGCAAGTATCTCAAAGATAAACAGCAAGAAATCCCGAAGATTGCTCTTTCTGACGCTTGGACTCGCCGAGTACCCCAATGGACTAGCCGAGTCGAGCCTACTCACCGAGTCCACTATGGGACTCGCCGAGTCCATCAGATAGAAACATAAAACTCGAATTTAACAAGCATCAAACAAGCAACGAATGCATCAATTCAATAGAAACCAATCTAGGCTTTGATACCACTGATGGGTTTTAGCCATATGAACATTCCTATGTGCACATGCAACCCTAATGCTTGGATCTATGTTTCTCTAATTGAACATACATTGAATCCAAGACTTCCAATGGCTAATAGACTATAATAACAATATGAAATCAGAATTAGAAGTTTACCTTGAATCACTTGCTTGATCTTCTTGTCCTTGGAGCTTCAGAGTCACAATTGTCACTCCTCTAATTGCTTACAAACACCAACTAGCAAGAGGATGATTTGAGAGAGAGGAGAGGGGATCAAAATCGGCCAGGGTTTCTTTCTAAAGCACAAGTGCCGATTTCCTATACCCTTGGGGTCTATTTATACTTGTAAGGCTCCTAGGGTTTCACCCTTAAACCCTAATTGGATAACTTATGCCCTAAGCAATCCAATCCCCTTCATGATAAGCCTTTGGATGATTTCTATGGCTATCCTAACCCCCAAAATCGTCCCCCCTTGTCCATAAGGGATTTATAGCCCAAAGTGTAACTATCAAACAATTGACAGTTTATGCCCCTTTATTTAATTAATCTCTTTAAGTCACCAAATTAATTCCTAATTAATTTATGACTTATATTAATCAAATAATAATAATATTATTCCTTATGTTATTCTTATAATATATTAATAATATTTATTCTCTCATAATAAATCATCATGTCAAGTTGCTATGGTGAAGGCAACCCAAAAGGACCATGCACAACCGGGTCAAATACTTGCCTAATATAGTTGCAGCCTTAGACACTATTCCAACAACAACTCAAAAGGCGGCATACCAATGCTCGAATGATGGCTGTTATTGTAAGAGAACTCTGCTAAAGGCAAATACGTGTCCCAACTTCTGCCAAAATCCAACATGCATGCTCGGAGCATGTCCTCGAGCGTCTGAATCGTCCGCTCGCTCTGACCGTCAGTCTGTGGGTGGTATGCGGTACTAAAATGCAGCCTCGTACCCAACTCCTCATGGAATTTCATCCAAAATCTGGAAGTGAAACGCACATCTCAATCTGACACAATCAAGATCGACACCCCAAGCCGCGATACCACCTCTCTCACATATACCTCTGCTAACTTTTCCGCAGAAGAACTCTCACTAATGGCGAGAAAGTGAGCACTCTTTGTCAAACGGTCTACTATCACCCAAATCGCATCGACAACCCTCGCCGTTCTCGGAAATTTGGTGATAAAATCCATGGATATCTGCTCCCATTTCCATTCTGGGACTTCCAGTGGTTGCAACTTACCATGCGGTCTCTGATGTTCGGCCTTAACCCTACGACAGGTTAGGCACCTCTCAACAAACCACGCTACATCTCTCTTCATACAGGGCCACCAATACTCCCTTTTAAGATCTAGAAACATCTTAGTGGCCCTGGGATGGATCGAGAATCTCGATCTATGCACCTCCTCCATCAAGATGGTACGCGTCCCTCCAACAAACGGTACCCAATTCCGACCCTGAAAGGTCATAAGCCCTCTGCTATTGGTTACTACTCTGATACTTGACCGATAACTTGCTCTCTCTTGCGGTTCTACAGTCTTAATGCCTCAGCCTAAGCCCCTCTGATGGTGTCCAACACCGGAGCCATCACCGTCAATCTCATACAAATATCCCGAATCGGGGCGTTCTTTGCCCTACGACTCAGGGCGTCGGCTACCACATTAACCTTGCCCGGGTGGTAAAGGATCTCACAATTATAATCCTTTACTACATCCAACCATCTTCTCTAACGCATGTTCAGGTTCGGCTGATCCGTTAAATACTTCAAACTCTTGTGGTCCGTGTATATCGTACACCGAACCCCATACAGGTAATGGCGCCAAATCTTGAGGGCGAACACCATAACCCTCAACTCTAGATCATGGGTGGGATACCTTGCCTCGTGAGGCTTCAGCTGCCTCGATGCGTACGCGATCACATGCCCCCTCTGCATCAACACTGCGCCCAACCCAGATATCGATGCGTCACAATACACCACAAAGTCCTCCATTCCCTCTGGAAGAGCCAACACTGGGGCTTCGCACAATCTCTGGCGAAGAGTCTCAAATGTGGCCTGCTGCTCTGGGCCCCAGCTGAACACCACACCCTTCTGGGTCAACCTGGTGAGAGGAACAGAAATCTTGGAAAAATCCCTGATGAACCTCTGGTAATAGCAGGCCAACCCTAGAAAACTCCTGATCTCGGAAGGAGATTTTGGCACCTCCTAACTCAACACCGCCTCAATCATGTCCGAATCGACCAAAATCCCCTTTTGGTTTACGAGGTGACCAAGGAATTGCACCTATCGTAACCAAAAATCACACTTGGAGAATTTGGCATAAAGCCTCTCCGATCTCAGTACACTGAGGATTTCTTGCAAATGCTTCTCATGCTACTCCCTGGATCTCAAATATACCAAAATGTCGTCAATGAACACAATCACTGATCGATCTAGCATCGGTCTGCATACCCTGTTCATGAGATCCATGAATGCTGCAGGTGCATTGGTGAGCCCGAATGGCATCACCACGAACTCGTAATGCCCATAACGAGTCCTGAACGCAGTTTTCTGGATATCCTCCTCGCGTACCCTCATCTGATGATATCCAAATCTCAAATCAATCTTGGAAAACCGAGATGCTCCCTGCAGCTGATCGAACAAATCATCGATCCTCGGCAAAGGATAACGGTTCGTGACCGTTAACTTGTTCAGCTCTCGATAATCTATGCACATTCGGTGCGAACCATCCTTTTTCTTCACAAAAAGGATCGGTGCTCCCCACGGCGAGCTACTCGTCCGAATAAACCCCTTCCCCAGCAGCTCCTGAAGCTGCGAGGATAACTCTTGCATCTCTGGAGGTGCAAGGCGATAGGGCGCCTTGGCAATAGGAGCTGCCCCCGGAATCAAATCAATGTGAAACTCAACCTGCCTCTCTGGAGGGACACCCGGTAACTCCTCGGGGAAGACATCTGGGAATTACCGCACTATCAGAACCTCCTCAATCGTACTCGGCCTCTCAGCACCACCTCTCGTATCCACCACGTATGCTACAAAACCACTACAGCCCTGCTGTAGGCTCTACCTCGCTCTAGCAGCCGAACAAAACGCTGAATCGGTACGGGTACCCTCGCCGTACACCGTAAGAACTCCCACACTTGGGTCGCGAATAGTCACCAACTGCCGCTCGCAATCGATAACAGCTCCAAATCTGCTCAACCAATCCATGCCTACGATGACACAGACGTCCCTCATCGCAATCGGGACCAAATCAATAGGAAACTATACACCGAAGATCTCGAGTACACACCCTCGAATCACCTATGTGGCATACACTAGTCTCTCATCGGCAATGGAGACTCTCAGAGGTCGACTCAACGCCTCCCGACTAATAATGATGTGCAGACTAAAAGCCAACGATACAAAAGATCGACTCGCACCCGAGTCAAATAACACCAAAGCAGGTACATAACTCACAAGAAAAGTACCTACACATAACATAAAATAAGCACAAAATCTCAAATATTACAAGAAATACATGAAAGAATACACACCAGCCACGACATCGGGCGCTGCGCGGACCTCCTCCGCAGTCAACTGGAAGGCTCTCCCCCGAGCCTTCGGCGTCTCGGTCTTCATCGGCCGACTATCAGTAACTCTAACAACAGCAGGGGCAGACCCCTGAGAACCTCCCTGTACTGACCCCCGCAGCAGCGGACAATCGGTCTTCCGGTGTCCGGTCTGGTTGCAGTGGAAACACACTGCAAACCCCTTAGGGCAGTCCTTGGCCATATGCCCCTCCTTGCCACACTTGTAGCAAGATCCAGCTCTACAAACTCCATCATGACGCTTGTCGCACTTTCCAGAAGTGCGGCCCTTCTGGCTCCCTGCTCTGGGATCAGCGGGCTTGACCCGCTTGGCTGCCAGCTGGGACTGTGCCGGTCGCCGATCCCTCCCCTGAGACTCCGCCTCCTCCCTAGCCTGAGTCTCTAGCTCGATCTCCCTCTTTCGGGCATTTGCCTAATGATCGGAAAATGTCCGGTACGAGGAGTTCGCCACGAACTCCCGAATATCTCTCCTCAAAATACTCAAATATCGGCTCATACGTGCCTGCTCAATAGAAACGTGCTCAGGGCAGAACATCGCCCTCTCATGAAACATCCTGGTAATAACCGTCACAGACTCCGTACCCTGCTTGAGGGTCAAAAACTTTTGTACCAATCGATACCGTTCCACCGAGGGAACGTACTCATCCCAAAACATGGTGGTGAACCTCTCCCAGGTCACCGCAGCAAGCTCTGCTGGAGAATAGTGTGTTGTCGCGAGCTTCCACCAGTCCTTCGCCCCCAGGCACGAGCACGTATAGAAACACCCCTCAATTTCAGACACCCGTCTCATCGCTGCAATCGGATCCTGTGTCCCATCAAACTCTGGTGTCTTCGTGTTGCTGAACTCCCTGAACAACAACGAGTCACCCCCTTGCGGCCTAGCAGCAACGACGGCTATGGTGGCCGCTGCAACAACAGCCTCAGAAAGAGCGGCATAACGCTCGTCAAAAGTCTCAATCAACGTGGTCTTAATAGACCCGAAAATCTCTGGTATCTCTACCCTGATGGCCGCAGCCACCTCCTCATGGATGATCCGACGGATCTCCTCATCACTAGTCCCGCTGCTCTCTGGCATATGACGTTTCCTCACCATGATCTACCTCTTAAATACAACATACGATACATTAGAAATTCACTCGAGTATACTCGCACTCGATAACTCATCCCACCTTGATCCCTAGCATCCCGAAGATTCTTACTTGAACTGTACACCACTCCGGTGTTTTCAGTAGTACGGGCCCAATACTACTGTCCGCACTGTATCAGTATACACCCCAAGTCCTCCTCTTCGGATCCCAAATCCCAAGTACTCTATTATGCATAATCCACTCTCTAACAGATCTCACATAAGCTCATCACTGCTACCTACTCACTATCAAGCATCTCATAGCAGCTCACCTCTCCCTAGGCTAAGGCATCACAAATCAGGCCACTCTAGTCCTAATAGGAGTACCTAGCCCACTCTAGCGTGAGAATACATCATATCAATATCATGAACATATAACATAAAGGTATCTTGGGAAATCACCGTTCGGGCGCTAACTGATCGTACACACGACTCTGCTCTGTGTTTTCCAAAAATCTTTTACTCTTTTTGAAAATATTTCTCAAATCCTCAGTTTGAGTTCAAATACGCCCGAAGGTGTACTCGACTCCCTCAAACCAAGGCTCTGATACCAACTTGTAACACCGTAAATTTCAAAACAATTTTTCGCATTTTATAAAAACATAATTCATTTATTATTCATAAAAACATCATTGTTTGAAACTCAAATTCATAGTATATAACAATCCCAAGATCTCATAACATAAAAATCCCTCGGGTGTACTGATCAGGTCGGCGCCCTCCCGCGATCCTCGCTAGTACCTTAAACAAATAACACCAAACACTGTAAGCACAAATCTTAGTGAGTTCCCTAAAATACCATATATATATATATATATATATATATATATATATATATATATATATATATATATATATATATATATATATATATATATATATATATATAACACATATTAGTCACTCGAGGCTATAACTCTTTGGGTCCGTGCACCCAACTCTATGAACCCTCAGGCTCTATCTCTGTGAACCTTCCGGTTCTAACTCTGTAGCATGCACAACATAAATCACATAGAATAATGCAATGCAACACATAACACATATATAGCATACAAAACTGTATCACATAACTCTAATTACCTACTCAAGGTAAAGTATAGTGAGAAGACTCTCCTCGCGTATCTCGGTAACTCGTAAATCCCTGAAATCACTAGTGCTCGATCTCCCGAGCTATAGTCCTCCTATAACACAAATACATCTCTAATTAACACTTTCCCAACTAGGGTTGACTAACCCTATCAACTCAACACCGGTCAACTCTGGTCAATGGTCAACGGTCAACCCAACTCGCCGAGTCTGGCGTGGACTCGCCGAGTCCCTACGGGGACCCGATTCCTATGAATCCCTTCCGACTCACCGAGTCACTCACCCAACTTGGTTACTCAACCCTTGGTTCAAAAACATGGAATAACCCGCTCAAGCTCGTCGAGTCTGCCAATGGACTCGACGAGTGCATTCCATGCACAACCCCAAACTCATAGATCCAGTCTTTCCAAGATTATTTATCACGTAAAGTTTATATCTTGGCGCTCATATCACACCTATTGACTCATAAATGGTGTTTTAACCTCAAACACAAAGATCCCAAACCAAAACCTCCATAGACTCATATAAAGCTTGGACAAAGAGGCACTCTGGACCTCCAAGGGTCCAGATCCAGAACCTAACTCGCTTAAGGGACCAAGGGAGCACTAGATCTAGTCACAAAAGAGCTTAATAAGCCCTAAATCAACATGAACATCACCTCAACAGAAAATGGTTCAAAAATAGTACCTCAAACATGATGTTCTGGACTTCGGATCTTCAGGAAGTTAACCCTCTTGCTTCCTCTTGGCTATAGCTTCCTTTCCCTTGCTAGACAACACCTCCAAGGTCAACAATGGCTCCTTCTCTCACTCCAAACGCTCAAGCTCACTAGGGTTTCACTCTGGGGGTTGGTAGGCACAAATGACGGCCATAAGGCCCTTTAAATGTGCCCCAAACCCGAGAAATTAGGGTTTCATTAAACAGTGCGGACTCGTCGAGTCCACCAATGCGACTCGTCGAGTCCGATCATTAATCCAGGTGAGAAATCACGTCTCTACTCGGCAAGTCTACGCACCAACTCGCCGTGTTCTTCCACAAAACTTAAAATAAAGTGAATAAATATAATACCTGAAATTCCGGATGTTACGCTTGGATGGAGAGGGAAGAGAGGGGAGGCACCAAAAACGGCTAGAAACCCTAAAGGAAGTTTTAGCCACATTTTTGGTGCCCAAGGGTTCCTTATATACTTTGGCAATTAGGGTTATCAAACAAGGAAACCCTAATTTGACTGCTTAAGACCTAAGCAAACCATGGACCCCTTCTGGAACATGCCTTGGATGATATCTAATGGGCTTCCCCATAGAATTCGTCCAACCTATTATTCCAAGGTGATCCATAGCCCAATTGCAATTATCTTATAATTATAATTCCAGTCCACTAAGTTTAATTAATCTCTTTTAGCCACAAAATTAATTCTTAATTAATTCTTGACTAATATTAATTAAACATTATGATTTCTCCTTTAATATATTATTCTTATAATATATTAATAAATCATAATTAATCCTTTCTCTCCTTAATTCATCCTACATATTGCTATGGTGAAGGCAACCCAAAAGGACCATGCCCATAATCGGGTCAAGTAGATACCAAAATAGTTACGGACTTAGGCACTAATCCAACATTAACTACATACACCAACATTATAGTTCATGTCATAACCAACAACGGACCTTTTGACTGCCTTTTATGAAATAATGTTATACCATGTCAAAGCACAACAATTCCTACACATCAAGTTCTAAATCTGCATCTCAGATCTAAGAATACAAAGGTACAACATTGATCAAAACGTCACTCATGACTATGATCCATAAAGCGATTTTGATGTGGGTCGGGTCCAATACTTATTTTCCTAATCAAGTACTGATGAAGTTGGTAGCAACTCCTGTTATTCTCATCTCCATGAGAATCAACCAATCCAATCATATTAGTCTTACAGCATAGATGCACCCATAACTATGAACAACTATGGACATTTTGAATAACTTACTTCTTCAAGGATTTAAACATGCTAATATACATCACACCAATTATTTAATGAAAGAATATATCCAATATATCAACTTATTACAATACATAGTTCTTGTACTATTCCAATATCCAAATACTAAATTCCAATCAAATACATATACTCATATAAACAACGCCCCATAGCACAAACTTGACTTCCACGCTTTATATAATGAATTACTGATGAAGTTGGTAGCAACTCCTGTTATTTTCCTAATCAAGTACTGATGAGTACTGATGAAGTTGGTAGCAATACTTATTTTCCTAATCAAGTACTGATGAAGTTGGTAGCAACTCCTGTTATTCTCATCTCCATGAGAATCAACCAATCCAATCATATTAGTCTTACATCATAGATGCACCCATAACTAACAACAACTATGGACATATTGAATAACTTACTTATTCAAGGATTTAAACATGCTAATATACATCACAACAATTATTTAATGAAAGAATATATCCAATATATCAACTTATTACAATATATAGTTCTTGTACTAGTCCAATATCCAAATACTAAATTCCAATCAAATACAGATACTCATATAAACAAGGCCCCATAGCACCAACTTGACTTCCATGCTTTACATAATGAAGGAGCAATGTTAAGTAGATTTGGCAAACTTGATTTTTATAAACTTTGAGAATACAAATATTTTCAATTTTTTATATATAACCCATATGTAAATAAAACTTTTGATAATGTATTAGATTCTTAAATATGACTTAGTTACCAATACTCGTGTAATGGGATTAGTCATAGTCATAATGAACTATACATCAAACATCTTAGTTTGTGGTTCCCCGAACAAAATGTACTCTAACTCGGATGTGTAATTGTAATTAAAATCTACATGGAACTATTATCCATGTAATCTCTATTCATTTAAAATGAGGAAAAGCATGCCTTTGATTAAGAGTCATCTCAATCTATTTGGAAGTTTAACATATGTCTAACACCTTAAACACAGTTTTCTTTCAAATACTTCACAAATTAGAAATATTACTCAAGTTCTCCCAAGTACTTTATAATGTTCCTTTAAGTCACACCATGACTTGTTCTTGGATTATACTGGTATCATTCGACATGCTCCAAGCATACGACTTATTCTACCTTCATGTATAATCATGACATATATGATTAATCCAATTACAACAACATATGGAATACAATCATATTATCTAGTTCAAAACATGTCACTAGGATTTTTCTCAGAATCATGTCATGTGGTATATGACAAGGTAACTCTCTAAGAGTCCTTTATCTTAACCTCTTTAACATCCTTGACAATTAATTCAATTTTACTTAGTCCTTTAAGTTTCCATGATCTATCCATATAGATAACTATTCCAAGAATTAGTATGTCAATCACATATAACATTACGAGTGTTACTGCACTCCCACTAAATTTGTAGAAAACACAAGAGTCATCTTTATTTATAATTAAATCACACTATCTAATTATCATATAAGAAAGGAGATGCTTACTTTGAGAGCTTAGTCAAATCTAGAAATATTTTCATTTGTTTATGTTTTCTCCTTTGAAAACTCACTTACTCTTTATATTCATAATATAACCCCATACTTGATAATCATACATGGATACAATTGAAAACATGCTAGTTTCAAACTATGATGCATTTAGCTTATGGTTCTTTAGCTTTTAAAGTTCCATATTTCTCCTACTTAGAAAATGAACTTTATAAGGACTTGTCTTCTGGAATGACAATTAGCGGGATTAGTAGAAACTTCATCCTAAACAATCATTTAGGATAATCTACATAAATGTAGTTAGTGAGTTATGAAACGATTCCACAACTCCTATACAAAAATGAACTGATGAGTTTTGATACCAAATATAAGTGTGTTTTTCATAAAAACCGCAAGGGAAGACTTACAAAAATAACAAGTTTATTTTTAAGTTTACAAAAAAAAACCAAACGATCTAGGATCCATTTATAGATATTTGACTGATATTAAAGCAAGCAAAGAGTTTTTCATAATGATAACCTTTGAAGCCTTTGAACCCACTTGTTTTCGGGTGTTGATAAAGGGAGAAAAATCAAAGTGTATGATTTTCTCTACAAGTACCCCCCATCAAGATAAGGCATTTCGAATGCTAGTTCATTCTTGTATTCTTGAGTGTCTTAAGACTTTAAGTACTTAACTCAAATAAGCACTAGAGGAGACAACTCAATGAAGATTTAAATCAACAAACTTTCTTCAAAAGAGATAGAGAGAGGTGAAGAGGATAAAGGTGATTTCGGACACAGTATGGAAAAGAGAAAAACTAGTAAAAAGACTAGCCAAAAACTCACGCAAGACACTGTTTTATATACTCATGTAATAGAAAAATCAACCCTATATTATAATGTAAAGTAATAACGTTACTTTAGGGGCATGAGGGACAAATAAGGGAGGTTGACAAGCAACCTCCCATGACTTCATTATTTTCGGCTAACATGTTAGAAAGGAGAATAATTCTTTAAATTTTATAAACTCAAAGTTAATAAAATATAAACTTTGTCCTTGAGTAAAATATAAAAGGATTCAACTAGTTTAGAAGGTTGTTCATGAAGTATTAATTCATACCATATGAAATAATATATTTATACTCTCTTTTAATTATTATTTTCACAAAACAATAATTATTCCCTAAGAAAATAAAGAATTGATATTAATTAATAACAATCATATTAATAATAAATATACAAAATGAGCTAATTTGATAAATATGTGAGCCTATAGGATCATATATTATTAGGAATATCACTCAACAATGATTCGTGGGCATATAGATTCAACCAGTTGATAGTGTAAGCAACATTCATTGTATTTACTTTATGGCCTTATGGCCATAGGCTACATGGAAGAGGCGAAGGATTGCTTGTTAATTCACTTCTTACATACCATGCCTTATGACATAACTTGTTTGACTTTTTTGGAACACATAAGAACTTTGTTTTTCTTTACAACTTGTTCTTATTTTATTCTTGTAAAACCGAGATCAGTGTGCACTCTCTCCCTCTCCATGTTATGTGTCACAACTGGAAATTTTGAGCCATGTAATCTATACATTCAAGTTAATGTGAATCAAAAACTTCAGTCAAATACATCATACAAGTACTACAAATAGTCATCAAACAATTGGAAACCCTAAAAGTTCTTGTTTAGGTACACCTTGGACTAGAACTTCCTTATTGGATTCAAATGGACCAATAAGCTTCCAAATAGACTACCATGGGCTTAGAACCCTAATTGGGCTCTAATTGGACCCACACTTATTTATTTCAACATTTTGGGCCATATTGGGCCTAGAATGAAATGAATTGAAAGCTTTGATCCATGAATACCCTAAACTAGTTCAACAAAAATGGAAAAATCATACTACATTCTTTTAGGCATAAAACACACTCTAACTAACTCTAATTTTGGGCTTAAGGGAAAAAGCCCAAATTTTTCTTTTCCCTTTTAAAAATCTCGGCCCAAGGCCCAAATCCAAGAAGATAAGGAAGAGTTGACTATTTGCTTGCCACCTCACTATTACCCATAGGACTTCCATGCATTATTTCTCATTCTTCCATGCATATCACTTCAAGATCACATCTCTTCTTCTCTCCTCTCTCACTCTCGGCCAAACACAACACACACACACTCACAAAAATCTATCCTACTCTCTCTAAATCTTGAAGAACATCTCCTTCCCCCTTCCTCAAAAATTTCGTGAATCAAGGGCTTCACAAGGAAAATCCATCACCAAAAATCATCATCTAATGTAAGTTGATGACAAATCCATGATCTAGCTACTTCATTTTATTAAAATCTCTTCTAAATTCATTCACTCTTGTGATCTTGCATCCTAGAGGTCGAAATCTTCATCAAAGGGTGCTAAGACCAAAAATCACTTCATTTTTCTTCCATCTTCTCTCCAAAACCGAAACCACACCCAAGGTGAGCTTCATACCCCCTATTTTTCTGTTTTATGAGTTTTGTGGGGGGGGGGGGGGGAATACAAGTGAAAGTGTAGATCTATATGTGTTTTGTATGCCTTGTATGATTTCCATGCTTATATGTATGCATTTGTGTGTTATAATGTTGGATCTAGCCATAAAACCCCTCAAAACCGAGATATATCTTGTGTTAAATGATTTTAGCTTCAAATATATTTCTACATACAACGTGTTTCAAGAAAAATGGCTAAGTGGTTTAGTAACAATTTTCTTTGGGTTAAAAACACAAATTTTGGGCCTAAAATGTGAAAAATATAAAATTAAGGGTCCAAATTGGCATATCATGAATTCTGCTGGATGAAGTGTGCCAAAACAGTTTCCATAAATCAATTCCTGGAAATATACTCATTTAGGGGATTAAAAACATAAATTCCAAGCTTAATGGGCTAAAAATGACATTTTTGGCCCAATGAGGCCCATTATGCGAATTTTTCTGTTTTGGAGGGCCAAAACTGTGATTTTCTGTAAAACAGTGGACTATAAGTGTTCCAAATCCTTTTCAAAGGTTTAAAATGCTTTTTAATTTTAAAAAGGACCAAAGTTGCAAAAATTTTCCAATTTGGGCCAAAATTGCCAAAGTTGCGAAAAAGAGGGTTAAAACCGAGAAAACTGCATTTTCAGGGACTTAAACTGTTTTCTATGAAAAATACGCTGAAAAATATTAATTTCAATAATTTTTGGTGTTAAAATGTCAAGAAAATTAATTTAAGGACCAAACCGGGAAGTATTCAATAAAAGGGTTGAAAATGTAAACTTTACAAACAATGAGGGGCTAAAAACAGAAAAATTTCAAGGCTAATTCAATACACAATTTGATCAAATAATGGCACCGCGGCTTTCGACGAAATACAATACGTTACAATACCAAAAGTCGTTGTTAAACGAATTGGCTCGGTCTCGAACCAATAGAAATCTACAACTACTAACACTACGACACTACTACACTACGGTTCATACAAATAACGTTTGGGAACTTAGCTTACATACGAGTGTGCACAGACGTCTACGCACCATCTTCGGGCCCCAAAAGTGTAAAATCTTGTTTGTTGGGCCTAGCTAGCCCAATGACCTGATCTTAAGGCCCGAAGACACATATTTTTCTACGAAGTGTTGAGTTTCACCGACTTGACACAACGTAGAGGGACTTTCAATGGCTTGTATACCACTGGTCCCCAAGGGTCCTTTGGTATTGCTAGAAGAGTCTGCATATTTTGCGAGGCGGGTCGGGGACCCCTCGTACGCATATTATCCCCAACCGATTAATAGAGTCATCGAGGCCTTCGTGTCCTCTTACTCTTCGGATGTGGGACGACACATAGTCAGGGCGGCTGGATAACGTGATTTGTACGAACGACGCCTTCGGGATCGTTAGTATTGCTATAAACTGGGCGTTTGTGTAATGCGGGTTTGTAGTAAATAATCATGCTCAAAAATAATCCAACGTCGCCTGGGAATGACACTTCTATCTTTGTAATGGTTTCAACGCAACTTAATGGATTTCAAAGGATTAGGAAAACATCGGGTTTTCCTAGGTTTTTCAAAACATATCGGATTCGAAACGCATATAATTTTTAATAAACAATTTTCACAAGTATAGAAACAAACAGGCATACCTATGGATCTTCACAACATTTTTGAAAGTCTTTCTTTTCAGAAAATATCGGATTTTCTGGTGGTTTTCAAACAATACAAACATTGGATTTCAAACACTACTTATGAACTCACCAACATTTCATATGTTGACGTTTTTCAAAATACTTGTATTCTCAGGGAACCAGTGAATCAAAGGAAATCATATTCAGTGACGGTTGCAGTTTATTTATGTATGAATCGAACAATTTAATTTTTGGGAATGTAATGTTTAAACAATGTATTTCATGTAAACGCCACTGGTTGTACTGTATTAATGAATGGTGACGAATGTTGTTATGCTTCATATATATTCAATGTTATGGTATTCAATTGAGTCACGACAGCCCCCGGACGTTTCCGCCGTCTGGTTCGGGGGTGTGACAGGTTGGTATCAGAGCTTTGTTTATAGTGAACTAGCATGTCGAGCCATACATTGATATGCAACTATAAACCAAAAAGAGGGACTAACATAACTCTGAACAAAACAAGTAAATAAAACACACTTGCTTGCATTAGGAATAAGGACCTAACGCTGAATCAAACACAATAACACTGGTATCTCGGTTAATTCGGGACTGTTCTTAGTGATACCAAGGAGTGATGTAGCCTGATCAACTACATTCTCTCCAAGGTAAAACTAACACACGTCTTGATGAGATCGGGATAGCTAGGGAACCTAAAATTATACCCTTTATCACCAAAAAGAGAACGTTCGCTTAGCCTGTATAATAGTCGTAGCACCTAGGAATAATGTTAGCATATTTACGTACTCGCGCAGACAGCATGGTTGGTTTTCATCACCCTGGAGACCCCTACTTCCCTAATCAGGGAAACAACGGGTGGCTAGAGGAGGAGGAGGAGCCTGAGGAGGAGCAGCAGGGTATCCAGTTTCATCAGGCCTTAGTAGCTCACGGGATGCTTGTGGATGAGCCAGGAGAGAATCCAGGTGAAGCACACGATGTCGGACCCGACGAATACGTAGACACCGACTACAAATTTGGAGAAATCGACGGTGACGACGAGGAAGGTCAGGTCGGGGACCAGGACCCCATCCCGCCATGCGAGGACGAGGCACAACTAGATCACCCTGCTCCACCAGCGAACCCCCCAAGAGAGAACCGTTCCCTCGAAGCTGAGATCGCCGCACTGCGACAACAGTTGTATGCTATGGAGGATCGGGCAGTGCAAGCAGAGCATGAGAGGGATGAGGTTATAGGAGACATGGCAGAGATGGCGCAGCTACTGGCACAACATTTCGGCATATGACCTCGGCACCACCTCCTGACGCAGCTCATCGCGGTTAGGGATGGACTTATCATAGTAGGTCATTAGGAACTATGTTATGTACTCCGGCTCTATGTTTAAGTGACTACACTACTCATGGAGCCGTTATGCTGTCGGATTAGTATCACATATGTATGCTCCTAAGAGCAAATTTTCTTGTATTAAATGCGGATAATATTAATGAACTTTTGTGTGTTTTGCTATGATATTACCAGTTGATATGTGTTGAGACGTTATGATTGTATGCTCGATGGTAGTAATGTTTAGGTTCGTATCATACGCCTGGTTAGTAGGATCACAACCTCACAGAAACCACGTACACTCAACATCTTTCCGTTTCATGACAGAAAGATGCCTCGCCCAGCTACTCGCGGAAATCCCGAACCAACTCCGCCCGAAGTTGACTCCACTGCTTTCCAGGCAGCCGTGTCTGCTGCGGTCACAGCAGCTATGGCACAACTTCACCGAGGGAACAACGGAGGAGGTAACGGGCAAGGATCCGGAAGTTCGAACAACGGGACGAACCAAGGACCCACTAAAACGTGCACCTACAAGGATTTTGCGAACGCAAAACCTCGAACTTTTAACGACACTGGAGGAGTGATCGCTCTAAAGCGATGGATCGAGAAGGTATAGTCGGTATTCGAGATATGCGAGTGCCCCGAGCAGATGAAGGTGAAGTTCGCGGCCTGCACTTTTGTGGACCAAGCACTCACTTGGTGGAATGGACACGTAGAAGCCATGACACTCCCTGTCGCCAACTCTATTCCCTGGGCAGAAATGAAAGAGATGTTAACGGCTGAGTACTGCCCTCGAGGAGAAATACAGAAGATGGAGCAGGAACTATGGAATCTCACGGTGCAGAATGGGAACATCGATGCTTACATATCGAGATTCAGTGAACTATCCCTGTTGTGTCCGCGTATGATCACATCAGAGGGAAAGAAGATTGAACGATTCATCTGGGGACTGACATCCCCCATTCAAGGGAATGTGATAGCTGTGAACCCTGAAACGTTTGACAGTGCAAAGAGATTGGCAAAGAGGCTATATGATCATAACAACAAGAAGGGCGAAAAACCAGTGGAGACTGAGAAGAAGAAGGAGGGTGATGGTAAGAAAGGATGGAACCACAAGAGAAAGGGGCGTCAGGGCCCCGAGACCTATAAAAAGCAGCAAACAGTGGCAGTTAACGCTGTCACTGCGCCGGTTCCAGTCACATCACATGCTCCAGCCTCAGCTGCTTCAAATGCTTCAAGACCCTATTCCGGTAATTCTCCCAAGTGCAATAAGTGCAGTTTCCATCACCATGGAGAATGTAAGGAGTTCCATTGCACCAGTTGCAACCGAAGGGGACACACTGCAAGGTTCTGCAGGACTTATCCTTCTCAGAACCAGAGTCAGGGAAACAACCAGAACAACAACAACCACCGCAATAACATCAACACCAATACCGGCGACAACAACGCAGGGCCTAGCCACACCTGTTTTGGGTGTGGAAGGACGGGGCATTTCCGTCGAGATTGCCCTAACAACAACAACTCAGGAAACAGAGGAGCAGGAAGAATGCTGACTATGGGTCAGAGTGATGCAGTTCAGGACCCCGCAGTTGTGACCGGTACGTTCCTCCTAAACCACACTTATGCATGCATCTTATTTGATACCGGAGCGGAGCGAAGTTTCGTAAGTGAGAAGTTTAAACATTTACTAAAACAACAACCCCAGAAGCTAAATGAAACCTATACGGTGGAAATGGCCAATGGGAAAACCGAATCCACTAGGGAAATCTACATCGGATGTACCCTAACCCTCAACCAACACGCCTTACGAATAGATCTGATGCCAGTATCAATTAGGAGTTTCGATGTGATTATCGGCATGGATTGGTTAAGCCCCCACCATGCTGAGATTATGTGCCATGAGAAGGCCATTCGCCTTTGTCTCCCAAATCACGAAACACTAGTAATTTATGTAGATAAACCCAGTACGAATCTTCGTCTCATCTCGTGCATCAAAGCACAAAAACACTTGCGAAAGAACAATTTGGCGTTCTTGGCTCACATAGTGGACAAGACCAAAGAAGAAACTAACATCCAAGACATCCCGGTAGCGTGTGAATTTCCGGACGTGTTTCTCGATGATCTTCCAGGAGTACCCCCAGAGAGACAGGTTGAGTTTCGAATCGACCTCGTTCCAGGAGCAACTCCTCTCGCTAAATCACCATATCGGTTGGCACCTGCTGAAATGCAGGAATTGTCCAGCCAACTCAGTGAGCTTCTGGATAAGGGATTTATCCGACCTAGCTACTCGCCATGGGGAGCTCCGGTGCTCTTTGTCAAAAAGAAGGACGGATCTTTCAGAATGTGCATCGATTACAGAGAATTGAATAAGCTCACTGTTAAAAACCGCTACCCACTCCCGCGAATCGATGATCTATTCGACCAGCTCCAAGGAGCTAGCTATTTTTCAAAAATAGATTTACGGTCCGGATACCACCAACTCAAAGTCCGAGAAGAGGATATTCCTAAAACCGCTTTCCGAACCCGCTACGGACATTATGAATTCGTCGTAATGCCCTTCGGTCTAACAAATGCACCTGCCGCATTCATGGACCTAATGAATCGAATCTGTCGACCGTTCCTGGACAACTTCGTCATTGTGTTTATCGATGACATCCTCGTCTATTCTCGAAGCAAAGAGGAGCATGGCCAACATCTCCGATAAGTCCTAGAGATGCTGCGATCGGAAAAGCTTTACGCCAAACTCTCTAAGTGTGAGTTTTGGCTACGGAGCATGAATTTTCTAGGTCACGTAGTTAGCCAAGACGGAATTCATGTGGATCCCTCCAAGGTCAAAGCTGTGGAAGGATGGGCAACTCCGACTACGCCCACCGAAATTCGTCAGTTCTTAGGCCTAGCAGGCTACTATAGGAGATTCATCCAAAACTTCTCTAAGATCGCCAAGCCGCTTACCTTGCTCACGCAAAAGAGCGTGCCATTCAAGTGGACCGACCGACAAGAGATTGCATTTCGAACCTTGAAGCAAGCTCTCTGTAGCGCACCTGTACTATCTCTACCCGAAGGAACGGAAGATTTTGTAGTCTACTGTGACGCGTCGAATCAAGGCTTAGGTTGCGTTCTCATGCAACGTGGAAGGGTGATAGCATATGCGTCCCGCCAGCTAAAGACGCACGAAGTAAATTACACGACCCATGACCTAGAACTGGGAGCTGTGGTCTTCGCTCTGAAAATTTGGAGGCACTACCTGTACGGTACAAAGTGCACCATCTTCACGGACCACAAGAGCCTCCAGCACATCTTGAATCAGAAGGAGCTGAACATGAGACAACGAAGATGGGTGGAATTGCTAAACGACTACGAATGCGAGATCAAGTACCATCCAGGCAAGGCCAACGTAGTAGCCGATGCCTTAAGTCGGAAGGAGTACTCTAATCGCCGTACGAAAACGCACTCGATAACCATTCAGTCTCATCTGGCCACTCAAATTGCATCAGTCCAGGCAGAGGCTATGAAAGCGGAAAATAGAACTAGCGAGGCATTACGCGGGATGGAGAAGAACCTAGAAGTCAAGGAGAATGGGGTATACTACTTCATGAACCGTATTTGGGTCCCAAAAATTAGAGGATTTAGAGAGACCGTTATGAAGGAAGCCCACAAGACACGATACTCCATTCACCCTGGTTCGGACAAGATGTACTTGGACATTAAGCAACACTATTGGTGGCCTAACATGAAGGCGGAAATAGCGACCTATGTTGGTAAGTGCCTTACGTGTGCCAAAGTAAAGGTGGAGTACCAGAAACCTTTCGGATTGTTACAGCAACCGGCAATCCCTGAGTGGAAATGGGAGGGGATTTCTATGGATTTCGTGACCAAACTGCCCATGACGTCGGACGGATTGGACACCATATGGGTAATAATCGACCGACTGACGAAGTCCGCCCATTTCCTGCCAATCAAAGAATCCTACAAGATGGAGAGACTGACGCGGTTGTACCTACGAGAAATCGTAAGACTCCATGGAGTGCCAAAATCTATCATCTCGGATAGGGACAGTAGGTTCACGTCGCGGTTTTGGCAATCACTCCACAAAGCAATGGGAACTCATCTCGATATGAGCACCGCGTATCACCCACAAACGGACGGTCAAAGCGAACGAACCATTCAAACGCTTGAAGACATGCTTCGTGCTTGTGTGATAGACTTTGGAAAGTCTTGGGATACCCACCTACCGTTGATCGAATTCTCATATAACAATAGTTACCATTCAAGCATCAAGGTGGCTCCTTTCGAAGCACTGTACGGGCGTAAATGTAGATCACCGTTATGTTGGGCTGAAGTAGGTGACACCCAGCTAGCAAGAACGCATACGTCGGATAGGGCAATAACAGGACCGGAGATTATTCGCGAAACCACATAAAAGATCGTTCAGATCAGAGCCCGATTACAAGCGTCGCGCGACCGACAAAAGAGCTACGCTGACAAACGACGAAAGCCCTTAGAATTCCAGGTCGGTGATCGAGTATTGTTGAAAGTCTCACCCTGGAAAGGGGTTATACGTTTCGGAAAACGGGGAAAGCTGAACCCGCGATACATTGGACCTTTCGAAATCGTTGCCCGAATAGGTCCGGTAGCCTACAGACTACAACTACCCGCGGAACTAAACGGTGTACACCCCGTGTTTCATGTCTCTAATCTGAAAAAGTGCCTATCAGATGAAACCCTTGTCATTCCTCTTGACGAAATCGAAATTAATGAGAATCTCCTATTCGTCGAAGAACCAATCGAAATCATGGACAGGGAGGTGAAGCGTACTAAACAGAGCCGCATCCCGATCGTGAAGGTTCGGTGGAACGCAAAGCGTGGGCCAGAATTCACGTGGGAACGCGAAGATCAAATGAAGCAGAAGTACCCTCACCTATTCTAGCATTCTCAAATCTAGCTTTCAGACAGAATTTCGGGACGAAATTCCCTCTAACGGGGGGATGATGTCACAACTGGAAATTTTGAGCCATGTAATCTATACATTCAAGTTAATGTGAATCAAAAACTTCAGTCAAATACATCATACAAGTACTACAAATAGTCATCAAACAATTGGAAACCCTAAAAGTTCTTGTTTAGGTACACCTTGGACTAGAACTTCCTTATTGGATTCAAATGGACCAATAAGCTTCCAAATAGACTATCATGGGCTTAGAACCCTAATTGGGCTCTAATTGGACCCACATTTATTTATTTCAACATTTTGGGCCATATTGGGCCTAGAATGAAATGAATTGAAAGCTTTGATCCATGAATACCCTAAACTAGTTCAACAAAAATGGAAAAATCATACTACATTCTTTTAGGCATAAAACACACTCTAACTAACTCTAATTTTGGGCTTAAGGGAAAAAGCCCAAATTTTTCTTTTCCCTTTTAAAAATCTCGGCCCAAGGCCCAAATCCAAGAAGATAAGGAAGAGTTGACTATTTGCTTGCCACCTCACTATTACCCATAGGACTTCCATGCATTATTTCTCATTCTTCCATGCATATCACTTCAAGATCACATCTCTTCTTCTCTCCTCTCTCACTCTCGGCCAAACACAACACACACACACTCACAAAAATCTATCCCACTCTCTCTAAATCTTGAAGAACATCTCCTTCCCCCTTCCTCAAAAATTTCGTGAATCAAGGGCTTCACAAGGAAAATCCATCACCAAAAATCATCATCTAAGGTAAGTTGATGACAAATCCATGATCTAGCTACTTCATTTTATTAAAATCTCTTCTAAATTCATTCACTCTTGTGATCTTGCATCCTAGAGGTCGAAATCTTCATCAAAGGGTGCTAAGACCAAAAATCACTTCATTTTTCTTCCATCTTCTCTCCAAAACCGAAACCACACCCAAGGTGAGCTTCATACCCCCTATTTTCTGTTTTTATGAGTTTTGTGGGGGGGGGGGGGGAATACAAGTGAAAGTGTAGATCTATATGTGTTTTGTATGCCTTGTATGATTTCCATGCTTATATGTATGCATTTGTGTGTTATAATGTTGGATCTAGCCATAAAACCCCTCAAAACCGAGATATATCTTGTGTTAAATGATTTTAGCTTCAAATATATTTCTACATACAAAGTGTTTCAAGAAAAATGGCTAAGTGGTTTAGTAACAATTTTCTTTGGGTTAAAAACACAAATTTTGGGCCTAAAATGTGAAAAATATAAAATTAAGAGTCCAAATTGGCATATCACGAATTCTGCTGGATGAAGTGTGCCAAAACAGTTTCCATAAATCAGTTCCTGGAAATATACTCATTTAGGGGATTAAAAACATAAATTCCAAGCTTAATGGGCTAAAAATGACATTTTTGGCCCAATGAGGCCCATTATGCGAATTTTTCTGTTTTGGGGGGCCAAAACTGTGATTTTCTGTAAAACAGTGGACTATAAGTGTTCCAAATCCTTTTCAAAGGTTTAAAATGCTTTTTAATTTTAAAAAGGACCAAAGTTGCAAAAATTTTCCAATTTGGGCCAAAATTGCCAAAGTTGCGAAAAAGAGGGTTAAAACCGAGAAAACTGCATTTTCAGGGACTTAAACTGTTTTCTATGAAAAATATGCTGAAAAATATTAATTTCAATAATTTTTGGTGTTAAAATGTCAAGAAAATTAATTTAAGGACCAAACCGGGAAGTATTCAATAAAAGGGTTGAAAATGTAAACTTTACAAACAATGAGGGGCTAAAAACAGAAAAATTTCAAGGCTAAATCAATACACAATTTGATCAAATAATGGCACCGCGGCTTTCGACGAAATACAATACGTTACAATACCAAAAGTCGTTGTTAAACGAATTGGCTCGGTCTCGAACCAATAGAAATCTACAACTACTAACACTACGACACTACTACACTACGGTTCATACAAATAACGTTTGGGAACTTAGCTTACATACGAGTGTGCACAGACGTCTACGCACCATCTTCGGGCCCCAAAAGTGTAAAATCTTGTTTGTTGGGCCTAGCTAGCCCAATGACCTGATCTTAAGGCCCGAAGACACATATTTTTCTACGAAGTGTTGAGTTTCACCGACTTGACACAACGTAGAGGGACTTTCAATGGCTTGTATACCACTGGTCCCCAAGGGTCCTTTGGTATTGCTAGAAGAGTCTGCATATTTTGCGAGGCGGGTCGGGGACCCCTCGTACGCATATTATCCCCAACCGATTAATAGAGTCATCGAGGCCTTCGTGTCCTCTTACTCTTCGGATGTGGGACGACACATAGTCAGGGCGGCTGGATAACGTGATTTGTACGAACGACGCCTTCGGGATCGTTAGTATTGCTATAAACTGGGCGTTTGTGTAATGCGGGTTTGTAGTAAATAATCATGCTCAAAAATAATCCAACGTCGCCTGGGAATGACACTTCTATCTTTGTAATGGTTTCAACGCAACTTAATGGATTTCAAAGGATTAGGAAAACATCGGGTTTTCCTAGGTTTTTCAAAACATATCGGATTCGAAACGCATATAATTTTTAATAAACAATTTTCACAAGTATAGAAACAAAAAGGCATACCTATGGATCTTCACAACATTTTTGAAAGTCTTTCTTTTCAGAAAATATCGGATTTTCTGGTGGTTTTCAAACAATACAAACATTGGATTTCAAACACTACTTATGAACTCACCAACATTTCATATGTTGACGTTTTTCAAAATACTTGTATTCTCAGGGAACCAGTGAATCAAAGGAAATCATATTCAGTGACGGTTGCAGTTTATTTATGTATGAATCGAACAATTTAATTTTTGGGAATGTAATGTTTAAACAATGTATTTCATGTAAACGCCACTGGTTGTACTGTATTAATGAATGGTGACGAATGTTGTTATGCTTCATATATATTCAATGTTATGGTATTCAATTGAGTCACGACAGCCCCCGGACGTTTCCGCCGTCTGGTTCGGGGGTGTGACATTATGCAATTTGGTGTATATTCTTGGATGATTAAGTTGCTTCTCCTTTGATGGTTTATTTGGTATAAAATTCTACGCCTTAATAACAACTTAATACAAGTGAAGACTAGTAGGTTTTGTGGTTTACTCTTGTTTGGTTGATATCTTTATAGAACCTCTACTTTTGAATTTCATTCCATAGTTCATCGACTTCCAGTCTACCATGAGAATCAAAGTCTTGAAGGGTTGTAAAAAACTGTCACCAAAAATAACAATTGTAAAGTTGTTAAAGAAAATATCAATGGATTTTCTTACAAAAAGAAAACCATCCATGTTTTCCAAAAACAATGATTACAAAAATTATATATATATATATATATATATATATATATATATATATATATACACATATATACACACACACACACACACATATATATATATATATATATATATATATATATATATATATATATATATATATATATATATATAAAATCTAACCAAGCTTACAAAAATGGATTTGATACCAATTATTGATATTATATTAAAAAATAGTCTAAAATAGTCAAAACTACGAGTTGAGCAATAGAAACAATTTTATGTTTGAATAGCCATTTTAGTTTATTCAAACATAAAATTGGTTATGTAGTTCAACTCGGATTTTAGACTATTTTTGAATAAAATCCCAATAATCTTGATGAGTTATAGATTCAATCAAGTATTTATATTAGTAAAGAATATGAACAAAAGATGTAGATAAATTTGTTTCATCCTTCAAACTCCAACTTCTCACTCATATCCATCCTATCTAGGAGGAAACTCACCAATCAAAACTATTTGCTTTGTATTCATAATTTATAAATTGATTTGAGGTACATGGGTAAAGAATATTCCCTCGATCAAAATCTCCCCATAGTGTATGATCACTCTTCTAAAGTAGAAGTGACACGAGTGGTAAGACCATCAACATCTGTCTCACAATGTTTATTTGTTAGTTTTTGACTTTTGAGAAAGAGAGTTCTTAGAAATTTAGTTCTATATTCATTAATTAGTTCTTCTTTTGATGGAAAACATCGTTTCGCGTCAATTTATTCAAAGATGTCAGTAGCTTCATGACATTGACCACCAATTATTTTTTTCATCCTAATGGAGAAACTGATCACTACAATTTTTGTAGTTCTAATGTGAGAGAAAGCCTAATTTTTTATGTTTTATAAATTTTTTGAGAAATCTTTTGAGCAGTTTATCTTTCACAAATGTGTTCATAATTTGAGATGGTCAAATTTCTATAATCTGAGCTCACTTGAGAGAGAGAGATTTCATACAATGAATGAGATCAACATTTAACAAATCAATTTTATTTTGAAGTTCAAGCTTTTCTTTATTATATTTCCTTAAGTCAAACAAAAATAATCAAAATCATGATCTTTTCATTATCAAAATATTTACAAAATTTTAAACCTGATACACTAATGATGAGTTCCAACTTTTAGCATTGAAATCCTCAGCATCTTGTGCGAGATTTGCATCAAAAGTACTTGCACTAATACTTGATTCTTTAGTTAAATATGCATAAATGGTAGCCATAAGAAAACATCCTTTCCTTAAACTTCATCCTTGGAAGACTTGGCTTCATCAAACAAGTATTTTTCTTCAGCAAGAAGAACCTTTGATCCCATATTCTACTTCGTTTGAGAAGCCCCCACACGTTTGCACTTAACTTCATATGATTCATATTTAGAATCATCCTTTGAAAAGTGATTAGTGCCTCCACATTTGAAACACTTTCCATCATTATTCTTCTCTACAAAAAAACCTTTTTAGACCACCAACATCAAACTTCTTTTACCCTGATGAACTACGTATTGAATTTCCTGACTAAACCTTTCTTGGACTACTCGGTTTTTGAGATTCATCAAATTGATTGAATGTTTGAAATCATAGTAGCATGTGAAGCCAGTTCAGAAAACTTTTTGTATTCTTCATCATCAATTTCAGCATCATTAGAGTGGTCTTTCCCACTATCTAGGAGAAAGTATGACTTCTTTGAAATGAGAGTAAAAGATTTGTCCTCATCATTTCTTTTCTTTGGATCTTGGTCTATTCATGGTTCTTGAGGTTTCTGAACAAGCTCTACAAATCCATTGACTTGATCTTCTCATTACTCTTTAGAGCCTCAACATAGTGTTCCCACTTATTATCTAATGAATCTAAAAACTGAAGAACAAGAACAGTATCGTGATTAATAACCTTGAATCTTCTCATATCATTAATAAGACAGTTAAAGTGATTAAAGGTATTGGTTAGAGATTCATTCATGTAAGCAAATAAGTGTTTGTACTTCCGTTTGATATTGTTCTCATGAGTTGTACTTACTTCAGGAGTGCCTTCATATGTAACTGTCAGGGTGTCAAGCATATATTTTATAGAAAGATACTTCTACATCAAGTGATAGATCTCTATGGAATATAATTTCCAATAACAGCTCTTGCACGGACGTCAAGATTCATCAATTTTCTGTCTTCTTCACTTTATGAACACTTAGGGGTTAGCTTTAAATGTGAAGAGGCACCACCTTTTGCATCTTCAAACATTGGATTATGAGGACCTTTTTTTAATGACATTGACAATGTTGTAGTCCATGGTTTATACGACCATCATTTCTCTGCTCTTCCACATGGAAAAGTTTTCTCATCGAATGGAGGAATTTTATTTAGAGAGGATGAACTAAAGGCGGAAGAATTAGAAGACATCAACATTGTTTGTTATAATTATAAAACCTCGCTCTGATACAAGTTGTTGGATCGTAAGATAATAAATAGACAAAATAAATTTCACAAAAGTTTATTCAAAAAGAAATTCTATTTATGGTTTTTATTAAGAATTCTTACAAAGAGAGATTGCACAAAGTGGTACACAAAACTATTAAAGCTAGGATAAAATATATACTAGGAAGATAACTAATATAAGGAAATCCCTAAAAATAAGGGATATATACAAACCATATAAAATAATGATCATAACCACTAAGAACTAGGATCAGAAGCTTCGTGGTCAAGAAAGCCATTACGCTACCATTGATAGACTATACATCATTGGACACGCTATATGATAATCAACGTGAAGATGTTTTGGCACTCATAGAATTATAAGGTTTGAACTTACATGTGCATATTTGGAATTTATTGATTCGGATCTTCTCATGTAGTCTCAATTCTAAGAAGAATAAGAAGGAGATTCAAGAGCACCCTACATGTTGCCTAAAAGTGAGGAAAGCTCTACTTAGTGTTGCTCATATTTGTAAATGACTTCGACAATCGAATGAATCTTCATAAAAGCAGAGATTATAGAAGCTATGTTTTATTGTGAAGTAGTCTGTAGCAGATTGTTATGCCTAAGTTTTTTTCTTTCGAAGCAGTGGAGCTTGTCCGAAGTAAAGTTAATATCGCGGTAGTTGTCAGATGTTATTAAGCTCCTTTGGTGTTTTGATGAAAATTAAGATAAAATGGTACTCATATATATATATATATATATATATATATATATATATATATATATATATATATATATATATATATATTGATATTTTGCAAATGTTACAAGTTGCTGAAAGAACAGGATCTTAAATGGGGTTGGAAATTGGACTAAAACAAAACCTGAGAGTGTACCTGAATCCCTTAAACCAAGGCTACGTAAAAATACTAATTTTTTGGGTTTTGAGCCCTATTTAAGGACTCAAAACCCAATCAAAGTAAAAAAATTACATAGTATTTTCGAGGCTTGGTTTGAGGGATTTGGGTATACTCTCGGGTGTTTCTTAACTTAAATTGAGGAATTGATAAATTTTTAAAAGAAAATAACTTTTCTAAGAATGCTTTTACAAAGAAAAGGGGTGTGATGTGTGCAATTGGACGAGATCAAGTAATTGATTCCCAAAACACCAATACCTATGTAATATGATTAGTATGTATGTTATGTGAATTGCATGCTAGAGTTGGACTAAGGATACCTTCGAGAATTATATGTTAGAACTGTCTTATTTGTCTCATGCCTTATAGCCTATGGATATTGAATGCAATGTACTACTCGGGATTTATATCGGCTTAGTTAATTGCTAAATGTATGCTTTAAATTTCTATACGATCAGATCCTATAGCCTTAGAATGACTGGTTTGGCCTTATTTTATGTTCCTTTTCTGGTTGTGGACTTAAGGTAGAATCATTTATTTGACAGTATATGTGATCCCATTTTGTGTATAATTTACGTGCATAAGGCAACCGACAATGTTGGTAGAAGTTCCTTGTAGTGTGGGAGCATGTAAGTTAACAATTCCTAAGAGAGTTTAGGAAATATAGTATTTTGTTGTGTGTGCAGTTAGCAGGGTTTTCATGAAGTATTTAAGGATGTGGCTTATAGGATTCTGGATAACTATTGAGGAAGTTACAGATAAGTGTGTACCGTAGTATTGGGCCCATACTACTAAAAGCATAGGATCTATACCCGAGTCTAGGAAAGTCATGATGATTTTGAGAAACTCCTAGAGTGTGAGCTTCCTCACGTATATTTTGATTGTTTTCACGTTGTATTTCCATATGGGGATGATATGTGGTGGAGAAGAAGCTTTAGGATCTGGTTCCGGTTTGGGAACTGGTACCGAACAAATTTATGAGGGTTAATGTGAGTTCATTGCATCGGAGATCACACCAGGCATTCTTGATGCAACCCATGTGATGTTCGAGACGATCAAGGAAGGGATTGTTGAGATGATGGAGGAGCGCCTTCAGAACTTTCGAGCTGAGATGTCCGTTGGGTATTACAGAGCCTATATACTCACGTTCAAGGATTTTTAGGGATGTGGGGTACCAAAGTTGCTCAAGGTGAAAGTGTTGGATTAGGTGTCTAAGCCGATAACTATTTTGATATGTACTTGACCCGATTGTGAGCATGGTCCTTTTAGGTTGCCTTCACCATGGCAACTGATAGGATGAACTAATGAGAAATAGGATTAATTATGATTTATTAATATATTACAAGAATAATATATTAAAGGAGAAATTGTATTGTTTAATTAATATCAGTCAATAATTGATTAAGAATTAATTTTGTGGCTAAAAGAGATTAATTAAATAAAGGGGAGTGATATTGCAATTATATGATAGTTGCAATTAGGCTATGGATTCCTAATGGATAGGGAATTAGACGAAATCAATGGGAAGCCTATATGGATTTCGTCCAATGGCTTTTTAGAGGGACTCCATGAGTTGCTTAACGCCTAAGCAGAGAATTAGAGTTTCACCTGAAACAATAGAAGCCCACACAAGTATAAAAGGACCCCTAGGGGTCCCAAAAACGTGGATAAGCATTCTCTAGTAGATCTTGGACGTTTTTGGTGATCCTCCTCCTTGTCCCAAGTCATCTTGTTGCTCATGGTGTTTGTGACTCCATTAGAGGCGCAACATTTGAGGTACTAAGCTTTCAAGAGTCAAGATCAAGGAGATTTGTGACTGTTATTGCTACGAACAATCAAGGTATGATCTAAACCTTTTCTTATAATATATCGATTATTATATGCTAGATCTAGGGTTTATGAGCTTTGGATAATTATTGCATGTTCATTAGACAAACTAGATCTAAAGTTTTAGGGTTTGCATGCACACCATAGGATTGATGTTTTGCTTATAACTCATCAGTGGTATCAGAGCCTAGGCGGTTTGTTTGATGTATTTGATGGTTTACATGATCATTCATTGCTGAAAGTCGAAAAAACTGCATTTTGGGGCATGGACTCGCCGAGTCCACTGGGAACTCGACGAGTCCAGTGTTAACTCGATGAGTCAGGGCATCAAATGGCAGATTTGTCGGGATTTTGAGCTGTTTTGGATTGGGATAATTACCAAAAATATTTTTTATTGATAAAATCCGATTTTTATTGATATTATGTGATTATCTTTACAAAAATAGAAGATAATTGTCATTTAATTGAAAAATTATTTCCTTATATGATAAAATTTGATTATTTGAATTATTTGATGGATTATCTTGCAAAAAATTGATTTAGTTTATATTTAGATTATCACCAATTATTTGATTAATTGAATTATTTGTAATTTGATATAGGATGTTTTGAAAAGTTTCAAAACTTGTCCTCAAGTTTTGGAATTCAAATTTTTGATTAAAAGTTTAATTTTGAAACTTTTTAAATTCTAAAACCCTAGTCGTTTGGAAAGTTGAAATTACACCCTTATGGTTTTATTAAGTTAATTAAATGTATAATTAAAAGATAGTTAATAAATCCATAATCCTATGGTTAATCTTTAATTAAATTAAAAGTATAATTTTATTAAATTAGGTCACCTAGTATGTTAAAAGTGTAAAATACACCCTTATACTATATATAAAATTAAAAGTCTAATATTATATATGTATGAGTAAAAGGTCAGTCTTACCGTTAGTAGGCCTTATTCATGAAGCTAGTCTCTAAGGGGTTTTTAAAGAAATTGCCTATAAAATAGGGATTGAATGGGTATCCACTCTTACCCACACACTCTTAACTAGTGGAGGGTCGTTAGCCGAACGGGTAGGATAGAACGCAACTTTCCATTATAAGTATAATGAAATACGAAGTAACTAAAGAATTTTATAAATTCCCGAATCTTAGTTACTTTAGGGAAAATGTGGAATTGGTGCTAATCCATGGAATTGCTCATTGCACCTTTATTGGTCATTAGTAGAGTGTGTGTGGTTAACCGGCACACTAATATAGAACCAATGAAGGATGGCAATGGGTAGCTTGATGTTTATCATAAATCAATGGAGTGTGTGTGGTTAACCGACACATTGATTAGGTGATTTGTAACGTCGAGAGTACTAAGCTAATATCTCATTTGGGCGTTTTATTAAGGACTCAATCAATTAACTTGAATTTTCTCCCATTTTGTAGATGTCAAAGTCTAACAACCATGGTCTTCCTGAATCCATTGGAAAAAGTTTTCCACTTGAAGATGGTGTTCCACGATTTGATTGTGGAAATGGAAATCACCCTTCACTTCCTCCACTCCTACAATAATTCTACCTAACCCACGTGTTCGAAGACTTGAAAATTTCAAGGTCACTCAAGCCCTATTGGCAAAAAGACACGAAGATGGAAAATCGGTATGCGCTCATGTCTTGGATATGAAGTTGCATATTGATAGATTGGGAATGTTGGGCGTCGATGTCTTGGAGAAGTTGGGTGTTGACTTGGTTCTTCACTCACTTTCCGATTCATATGGTAAGTCCGTTAGAGAGTACTATATGATGGAACACGACGCGGCCCTCATTGATTTGACTTGTTTGCTTATTGTTGCTGAGTCTGAGATAGTCCCGTGTAGCATTCCAGAAGAATCCGTGTGTTTCTACTGCCAAAAGAGGGGGCACTGGTTACAAAGTTGCACTAACTACCTGAGAGATCTAAGAGATGGGAGAGTCAAGATGTATGAATCTACTTCAGGTAAAATCCACTATCTAAGTCTATTAAGTTCCTATTCGGAGATTATTAATACGTGATGTGATAATATTTCATTTTAATGTGTTGTAGGATCGAAGAAAAGAAAGGAAACTTAAAGGAAGAAGTGTGTTGAGTCTGATCGTGAAGATATGGATTTCGATCGCATGGTTCGATGATCAGATTTTTGAGTTGCTGCTTAGAGTTATGATAGATTGCTTAGGAATATGTAATAACATAGTTTTCATTTGAATTGCATTGTAAGGACAAGTTTTCCCGCACCTTTTATAAATAAAATAAAATTTGTTTTTTTTGTCTTATTTACATATTTCCTTGCAATGGCATGTATGCAAATTGATGTTTGTGTATTTCTATTTTTAGAAATGTTGAAATGGATGTGGTTCTTAGTTATGTTATTTGTGGTAATGTCAAGAATTTACCAAATAAGGAAAGATTCTTGTCGCCCGAGTTTCAATTGGACACAAACTTGGAATCATACAACTTGTATTGTATGATGAATGAGAACCTTCATATTTTGAAAATTAAGACTAATTCCGTAACAAATAGTCAAGTACAGGACTAGGAGAACTGGTACACAATGTTGTGCACTAGTTAAGTTCCACCACAAAGTACAATAAGATTATTCGTCATGATTTACTACAAGTCAAGTAAATGTGGTTATGCTTACAAGATTGAGTATAATTCTGAATCATTGAAAAGTTTCAGTGATTGGTAGAACGAATAAGAAGAATCAAATAGGCAGAAAGATAAAAGTTTCTCCAATCTAAAAATATGGGAGAGTAGTTTAGTATCATGTTTTATCATCGTCTTGTTGATTGTGAAACCATTTCACGATTGATCCTCTAAGGACACCTTAGTGCACTAGTATGGCTAAAAAGAAGAATCAAAAATTGTTGAAATGGTTAAATCAAATGGTAGATCATACTTTATTCCAAAATCAAGTTCTAGAGTCATACTCCAAGATTGTGAATTGAGTGATGCATCTTAAGAAGTTTTTAACACACTCATCAAATGTGGAGTAGAAAAATGTTTTCTTAGTCTTGCATAGTTGAAATTGGTAAGTTGTTATGTCTTGGATAAGATTAGGACCAACTAATACAAATTGTGTATAATGTTTGTTTTGATAAGAACTAATCAACAGTATACATATTGCCATTCTAGTAAAGATGATTATGCATATGAGTTCTACGAGTTCTCAATAGGATGCATAAAGGAAATCACCTTGTTCAATGAAAGAATATTGACTAGTATAGGTGAGTTGCTAAATAACTTGGAAGGAATGGTGGGACCCTTGATGGCAAGAAACTAAGAATGGACAAGTTATGTCCATAAGAGTTTGAATTTGTCTTAAACATTATCTTATGATTATGGTTATGACAAATTCACATGGATAGGAATACATACACCATAAAAATCTAAGTTTCATAAGGTTTCTCTCCTTCATGAAAATGATTGTGAGGAAACACTTTCACTAGGAAGATTTTAAGGAGATAGTGATTGTGTAAATTGCATTCTCAAATTCGATTATGATTAAGGTATCCTTCTTCATAGTTCGAATTGTGAGATTTGGCAATTAGGTTGAACATACGAGACTTATTGTTGTAAGTTCTAGAATTATTTAGACACACGTGTTAGTTATCTAAGGGAAGGTGTATGAGTTTGAGAAGCTTAAGGCTTATCAAATCATATCGTATTAGAAATATGAACTTTGGAAATCAATAAGTATTGATTTCTAGAAGTCCAGTTGTTTTCTGAATACATGTCAAAGCTAGTGGGAGCATAAATGTTATGATGGTATGGATATAATTATCATGTTAGTGGGAGCATGATTATTATTTTAAGTGTTTCAAGTTAGCAATATTAATTATAGAAAACAAACGGTTTCACTATGAAAAGTTGTAGGGGTTGAAAAAATTGTTTTGCTATAATTAAAAGAGAGAATATTATACTTCCTTTCAAAATCTAAAAGATTGGATCGATAAATGTTAATCAAATTTAGTCAAAGGACATATATTGATTTTATGTTGAAAAAGATTCAACATAAAGGAATTCTATATATGGAATTATTATAGCAAGAAACTGGTAAAGTATCACGTTTTTCATTATGAATTGGGTCCCATACGCTTGGGGTATAGGATAGATTGCATATGTTGTAATATTTGAACGTTCTAAAATTTTCAAATACCTAGGGCATTAAGAGGGAAAATGAATAGAACCGGATTTGACTAAATTAATTAAACATCTGTCAAGGACAATCTAAGGTTCGCCAAGTATTAGTCGCTTGTTGACAGTTGGAAGTATAGTAATGGATGGACCATATTGACATTACTATGAATAGATAAGACTCTATTTAAAATTATTTGTCATATGGCAAATATGGAAATGTTTCCATATTGGGAGTTGGATATCAATAATCTATGTCTAGATTAGAAACTTTTAAGCAAGAAGGATGTTCAAATTAATGTACCTTGAATGTGAGACTTCATATCTATGGAATTTCCTTGTAACAATCTCCAATAAAGCAATTTGTAATTTCATTGGCAAAGTCTTTGTGATTTTGGTGCTATGACATTGCAAAGGATCATTGCATAAAATGTTAGAATCTAACATATTCTAATAATGGGAAGAATTTGGTACTCTTACACTAATGATAAGGATTAGGAGTTGTGAAATGAGTATCATTGAAAATTTGTTCAATTGATCTATTTCACAAAGTAAGGACCATAGGTAAACATAGTGTGCATGCTTAGAGCATGGGACAACTGTTATTATAACTCAAGTAATAAGTTGATTATCCAAAACATTACACAATGAATAATGTGTAATCAATACGGTGACTAAATAAAAGGAACTTTATTTATACTCAAAAGTTTGGGCCATATTGGATTTAATTATTATTGTGTTTCACATTGCATGTTTTGATTTCCCAAATAATAAGATTATTCAAACCATCCACAGTCGATCATACTTTGGAAGTAGGTGTGAAAGAAGACTTTCATGAATCCATCTGTAGATTGTCTAAAGTGTTTTAGACATAGCACAAGTTTGATGCAGAGTTCATGAGTGCTCCTATAAGATTAGAGTATCGGATTAAACCTACACTCACTTGGATCGCTACATGGATTTTATCACGAGTGATTGGTGAAACGATAATATCTTATATTCTTGAAACCGAGATGTGTGAGTTGTATTCTGCAAGTCGGTTGCACATTGATAATATGTAAACGCACCAGTAACTTGTTGTTATAAAACATATTCTTGTGTGCGATTTGATGAGTATGTACAAGCTAGCATTTGAGTCGAAGTTAATCCGTTCCTTTTACCCAAAGTTTGATAAAAGCAATATCTGTGGGCCCCCCGATGATTTAGTGATGACACCCTAAGCACTTGGCCCGGCCGAGACTAAGTTGATGTGTTCAATTGTAGTTTGTTGTTAGTCATCATAAATCGGAAATCGAGAAACAGAACATAGACAGAGAGAATGATTAAAATCCATGTCTCGTGTCTATACGATATCTAGAATGGAGGAATATATGATCCCTTATCTAAAGGATGTGTTACTGATAAGAACAGAGTTAACAGCGGCTTTTGAAAGCTACGATTGTTGATCAGGTTCTAAAGTTGTACTTGAAATAGTTATTAGACTTACCCAAGTGGGAGACTATTGGATTAGGTGTCTAAACCCATAACTATTTTGGTATGTACTTAACCCGATTGTGAGCATGGTCCTTTTGGGTTGCCTTCCCCATAGCAACTGATATGATGAACTAAGGAGAAAGAGGATTAATTATGATTTATTAATATATTACAAGAATAATATATTAAAGGAGAAATCATATTGTTTAATTAATATTAGTCAAGAATTGATTAAGAATTAGTTTTGTGGCTAAAAGAGATTAATTAAAGAAAGGGGATTGATATTGCAATTATATGACAGTTGCAATTGGGCTATGCATTCCTAATGGAAAGGGGATTGGACGAAATCTATGGGAAGCCTATATGGATTTCGTCCAAGGGCTTTCTAGAGGGACTCCATGAGTTGCTTAAGGCCTAAGCAGAGAATTAGAGTTTCACCTGAAACTCTAGAAGCCCACACAAGTATAAAAGCACCCCTAGGGCTCCCAAAAACGTGGCTAAGAATTCTCTAGTAGATCTTGGATGTTTTTGGTGCTCCTCCTTCTGCTAAGTCATCTTGTTGCTCATGGTGTTTGTGACTCCATTAGAGATGCAACATTTGAGGCACTAATCTTTCAAGAGTCAAGATCAAGGAGATTTGTGATTGTTATTGCTACGTAACAATCAAGGTAAGATCTAAACCCTTTTATTATGATAATATCGATTATTGTATGCTAGATCTAGGTTTTATGAGCTTTGGATGATTGTTGCATGTTCATTAGACAAACTAGATCTAAAGCTTTAGGGTTTGCATGCACACCATAGGATTGATGTTTTGCTCAAAACCCATCAGAAAGACCCCATTATCACCAAGCATTGGATAACTAACATGGATTGTGCCCAGATGACGAGCTTCCGCCGACAAGGGTTGAAGGCGAGGTTCACTGCAGGATATATGAGGTATCTAGCTCATGATTGGTAGGAGGAATTTGGTTATGCTAGGGAGCACCAGCTATTAAGGCTATGACCTCGCCAGATTTTGTGACTAGATTTCAAGGAGAGTTTGCAACGGATGTCGAGGTGAAACAACTGGCGAGGAAGTATGCAGACTTGTGCCATATGTAAGAGACTATGATCAACGCTAAGTTTTGGGGGAGATCATTACTGGTTCCACAGTCTGCCGCAGATGATGAGATGAAGAAGACTCGATACCATGACATGTTGAGAGCAGATATTCAGGAGATTTTTTAGTTTTTCAGCTTGTCATACATTGGAGGATATGATAGCCAATGCCCAAGAGTAGGAGATTGACTTGGAGCACCTCGAGAAGAGGAAGGAAGAGGAGGTGCACACAACATTGGGCCAGGAAAAAAGGCCCAAGACTACTGATTCACACCATAGAGGCCAACAGTGTTAAAGTCGTTGTGGAAAGTGTGACAATCTGCATAGTGGGGAATGTCGAGTAGTGGGATCGGGTTGTTTTAGATGCGAACAAACTAGTCATATAAGTAGATATTCTCCTTAGGGAGCACTAGTTTTCTTCTATTGCAACCAGTTAGGCCATAAGAAGGAAAATTGTATGAGATTAGCGTGAGGACCCGTGGCGGTTCCTATAGTAGCCACCTTGAGTATCACCGATAACCGCCAGGTCAAAGTGTGGACATCAGTAGTGAAGAGCATGGCATTCTATTTGGCAGCTGAGGAGGTGAGAGCAACACCTAATATGGTTACTGGTATGTCTCTTTTTTTGATTAGTTTCTAAATCAATAACTATTTTGGTATATACTTGACCCAATTATAAGCATGGTACTTTTGGGTTGCCTTCACCATAGCAATATGTAGGATGAATTAAGGATAGAAAGGTTTAATTATGATTTATTAATATATTATGAGAATAATATATTAAAGGAGAAATCATATTGTTTAATTAATATTAATCAAGAAATAATTGATAATTAATTTTATGGCTAAAAGATATTAAATAAATATAGGGGACTAGACTGCAATTATTGGATAATTGAGTTATTGGGCTAAGGAATGCTAAAGGAATAAGGGGTGAACGAAATTATGATGGGAGCCCATCATATTTTCTTCCATGACCTTATCCAGAAGTTCCATGGGCTGCTTAGAGTTTAAGGTGTCCATTAGGGTTTTGACTGAAACCCTAGCAGCCCACACATGTATATAAAGGACCCCTTAGGCCCCAAAAACGTGTGTAACTGAATCCTTAGGATTTCTAGACGGTTTTGGGTGCCTCCTCTCTTCTCCTTCTTCATCTAGTTGCTTAGTGTTATTTGTGACTCCATTAGAGGTGCAGCACTTGAGGCACTAAGCTTATTGAAGCCAATCAAAGCAAGGAATTGAATGTTATTGCGATATAACAATGAAAGGTAATTACTAAATCCTTATTTCAGTTCTTTTATGATAGATCTAGGGTTTATAGCTTTGGATATTCAATTGCATGTTCATTAGACAAACTAGATCCAAAAGCTATTAGGGTTTGCATGTACACCATAGGAAGGATGTATTGCACCAAATCCATCATCTTTACCTGATCCTTTACTTCTTTTTTTGTTTATGCTTATATTTTTCTGATCATGTATAAGGACTTTCCTAGTCAGTGGTATAAATGCTCATGTTTTGTTCGATTCGAGTGCAACCTGATCTTTTGTGTCCCTTGCGCTTAGCAAGAAGTTTAGTAATGCACCTGGGATTTTGGATTATCCTTTGGAGGTAGAGACTGTAGATAATCGTTTAGTAAGTGCTTCGAGGGTTCATCGAGGAGGTGTTCTGAACATGTTCAACAAGAGATATTCTATTGATTTGGTTCTGATTCCTCTGTGAGGGTCAAAGATTATTGTAGAGATGGATTGATTGGGTCCCAATAGGGCCATGCTTGATTGCGAGCACTAGTTAATGAGAGTTTGAACCCATAGTGTGGGATAAATGTTTATTCGACATGAGGGTGCTCAGCGTGGACCGACTCTCTATTCGGCTGAGAGGGCTAGGAGATATCTTCAGCAGGGTTCTTTTGGAATTTTGGCCTGTGTGGAGAATACACAAGGATATGCTCAGGTCATGTGTTCTAGATTTTGACGATAGTTGGGATATTTATCTTCCACTAGCTGAGTTGTCCTACAACAATAGCTATTATGCCAGTATATATCGACCACATTTCGAGATATTATACGGAAGGAAGTATTCGACACCGGTTTGTTAGGGGACGTCGGACATCGGGTTATGGGGAGTATTGAGGTAGTACTCAAGACCACTAAGTTGATTCAGTAGGTGAGATGCCGACTACAGACCACACAGAGTCGCCAGAAGAGTTACGCTAATCAGCGATGCTAACCAGCGATGATCGGACCTCGAGTTCCTGGTGGAGGATTATGTGCTTTTGAAGGTGTCACCTTGGAAATGTCTCATCTGATTCCAAAAGCGGGGCACATTGAGCCCCCGATATATAGGTCCCATTAGGATTATTGCCAAGGTGTGCAGGGTTACATATCGATTGGATCTGCTTGGTGAGCTCATCCTGATCCACAACACCTTCCACGTCTCTCAGTTGCGGAAGTTCCTAGCGAATGAGTCTATGGTGGTTCCTTTGGATGATATTCTGGTCTATGAGTGCCTAGACTATATTGAAAGATCGATCATGATCCTTTATAGGAAGACAAAGACCTTGCACAACAAGGTAGTGGGCTTAATCAACAAGGATCAGAGTTTTCACAACAAGGTGCGATAATTCGAAGTTATAACAGTCATTCCTCAGGTATATTTCTTTACGGTTTTTAAACTTTATATTTTTTGGAATAAAGGTTCTACATGGGGCATAAATGGTGATTACATAGGGCATAATTCATTAAATACATGTGGGGGCTTTATGCCTTACGTAGGGCGTAAATGTTGTTACGCTTGGTACAAACCCGAATTATCTTGGTTTTGAGCCCTATTTAAGGACTCTAACCCTTGAGGCTCTTCTTAACTTCAACCTCCAACCTCTTTGACACCCAAATCAAAACCCTAATCCTTTTGAGCTAAATTTGAGCCTCTTGTGTGTTTTGTGGTACTTTTCAAGAAAGAGAAGCCCATCTTTGAAGCTTGGTGAAGCTTAGGCTTGTAGATCCAGAGTCTTCATTGCATATGCCAACTCTAGAAAGTATAAATCCTTCACCTTGATGATTCATTGATTACATCTTGTTGGTTTCTTAGTTTTCATGCTTATTGTCCCATGGTTTTGGTTCTTGTGAGTATAAGCTACTCCAGACCTTACGCTTTCCATTTTTGGATGTTTCTGGGGTTGTTAGGCCATAAAAATGAGAGGTTGCGCACTCTCATCCATCCAGGCATGAACCATTGAACTTTTAAGTTGCTTTTGGACATAGGGTTTGGTTTTGCTCCCTTTTGGGCCATGGAAAGGAATAAAGCTTGTGGATTTATCATTTAATATGTCCTTTAGGTCCAGATTTGAGAGTTGGACGTTTTCTCTTAAGGTATTAGGGTCTTAATATGAAAATTAGCAAGCAACATGATTATGCAGGGCATAATCCTGACTATCCAGTGCGTAGCCTAGTTTTCTGTGACAACCCTATATTTTCCAAAAGCATTGTAAACACTCGAAAGCTAAAAACAACGAAATTAACCTCGAAAATAAAGTGTTCAAGTATCTAAGTTGGGATGCATCAAATATTAGATATCATGCCAAGGTTTCCAAAAACATAAAGAACGCTCAAAACCGAGTTATATTGAAGAAATTATAACCACTCGTATATTTACGACACGACGTTAAAACATTATTTGACGTAAAAAGTAGAATCTCAATAAAATGCATTTTAAGCCTTAAGTATCTAAACAAAAGTCGTAGATCTCGTTGAAAGGTGAACGTGCATAAAAAGATCGCCCAAATTGGACCTCGTATGAAGAAGTTACGAATTTTCAAAGTTTCGTAACGGTAGTAGGGGGCTAAAAACTCGGATTGAAGATCGAGTGTTATTTAGCTAACGCAACCTAAACGAAAGTTGAAGATCTCCTCAGTAGTAATAAAACAATAAAAAGACAAACGAAAACCGACGTCGAATAAAGAACCTATGAATTTTTAACGAACTTTAGGAGGCCCGGCCTATTAAAAATATATCATTAAAAATAAAATCAAAACTAGCCGACGAAGTCTAAATGAAAGTTGTAGAGCATAATCTCACCTACGCGTGGATATAAAGAACGCGAAAAACGGAGCTCGTACGCGAAAGTTACGGAATTTAGAAGTCGGAAGCAGGGATTACGCCCCGCGTACTCTGGGAGTACGCCCCGCGTACTAGACCCAGAGTCGAGTCCCATCGGCCCGCCCAAGCTATGTTTAGCTAGACCCGAGTCGTAAGCCATGACGCCATTCTACGCCCCGCGTAACCAAGAACGCCCCGCGTACCGAGTACGCCCAGCGTACTCCGGAAGTACGCGCCGCGTACGAGGGTTTCCAGCCCTATAAATAGAAGGCATGAGCTCGAGTCTTTGCACACCTTTCTCAATTCTTCAGTCACTCTCACACCCTTCCAAGCACCAGAGACCATTCCCTCACCTCGGTTTCCACACTCGAGCCCCGATGAAAGATTTACGCTGCAGAGATCCCCGAAGAGCCCGACGACGCAACCATCCGCGGACGAAGTTCTGATCAACCCTAGCCTCTCTCTTCGAAACGAGTGAGTTCATACCCCTACTTTTCAATTCTTTTCACGTTCTAGGGGGGGGGAATACAAGTACATTACAAATCAAAGTGTCATTTTTATAATATCGTTCTTATAGAGTTTTGATACAAAAATAACTTTATGTTTAAAGGGATATTATATTACCAAGTTGTTATCACCAAATGGGAACATACTTTTGACAAACTATAATGAGTATAGTATTCAAGTGATTCATACATTTTACATATACATCTCGACAAATGAAATGCTTTCAAAAGAAGTACAGCCTTTATTATCGTAAATTTGTTTATACCGAATAATGTGAGACAGCTTCACGTACGTTCGATGTATGCATTATTAAGTCATGTATTATATACCATAATCCCTTGTAGGGGGAGCGTGATACTTGTGTATAGATCTATACGGGACTGACAATCCCACACCTAAGCTGTTAGCTACAGCTAGGCCGGCAGGCCTGGGGTGACAAATGTCATAACAATTCCAACGCCTGAAGAACGTTGTTACAGGCCATCAGTGTCAATAGCATGGTTATAAAACTCACATAAAAGTATAAAAACAAGTTTGATTTACGAGTTTCATATATGCATTTCAGTTTTCCATTTTATCGTTAACACAAATTTTATCACTATTATTCAAATATGGGAAACACAAATGCACTCCAACACGGGAAACTTTTCAAATCATTTATAGAAAATATTGGATTTTCTGAAAACCTCGTTCATCGATTTACTATCAAAAAGGACATACTTTTCAATGCAAAACACTTATGAACTCACCAACTTAATTGTTGACACTTTTTCGAAACCACTTGTATTTCTCAGGGAATCAGTAATATAGGTAACCACCAGCTTTTGGCGAAGGGAACACTAAGGATGTTTTATTATTGAACATTTATCATCTCATTGTAATATTCTTTTGCTAATATGTATAACGCAACAACAAACGTTTTCATTATATATGTGATGGTTGTGTTACTTTCTTTACAATATTCAATGGTTGTGATACTACGTGAAGTCATCCACCCCCGAATGTTTCCGCCATTCTGGTTTTGGGGGTGTGACAGTTTCCCCCGTTTTTCCTTTGGAAGGCTCTACACAGTACATAGAGAAAGAGTAACCATGGTGTAACGCCTATATATGGACTTTATAGTCAAAATGGATTTTAGGTAAAGTTGAGAAGATCATGTAAATGGAAGTGTAAAATGTTCTTTTACCCAAGTAGGTCAATTTGGAACCAAGGCTTTAGATTGGGTTTGTTAAATAACTCTAATTAGGGTATTATGATATGTTGTTTAGTGCGTGGGAGTTCCTATCTAGGCAGATCAGGTGTGTGATGTTTTTGTTTGACTTCAAATTGAGGTGAGTCTTCTCACTATACTCATGGGTCGAAGTCACTAATGTCAGCCCACTAGATTATGTTCTGTAGAGTGCTAATTGTCTTTGTGACTTTTGCATGTGTGTTTGGATTGAATTATACCCCAGGGATAAGGCCCAATGATATGTATTGGGTTGAAATATAACACAGGGCAGTGCCCACTTATATGTATTTGGTTTAAATATACACCATGGCGGGGTCCATTGATATGTATTAGGTCGAAACGTACCTGGGGTTGCGCCAACTATTTGTATGATATGTGGTATTTTAGGGAATTCACTAAGCTTTGTGCTTACAATTTTATGGTTTAATGTTTTCAGGTACTTCTAGTTCGAAAGGGAAGGGTCTGGCATGATCGCACAACACCCACCAATTTTCCTCATTCTATGATTGTTTTGTATTCTAATGACTACTTGATATATTTTATACTTTGAACAGACGTAACAATAGTTAAGCCTTCCGTAGGGCATAAAACCCCCACATGGGATTAACGAATTATGCCCTACGTAATCACCATCTATGCCCCACGTAGAACCTTTATTCCTAAAAATATAAACTTTAAAAAACATAAAGAAATGTACCTTAGGAATGGGTTTTTACATTCTTAATCATAATATGGGGCGCTTTAGAATTGAGGGCTCTAAGCCTTAACTTAGAAATTTACAAGGTTGAGTCGGCCAGTTAATCACGATAGAAATCGATAAATGGTAACAAATAATTATTGCATTTCATAAAATCTGTTATAATCATTATTTTCCAATAATCTCCGTATTTCCTTCTCATTGAAAATATATAGTCAAAATACAAATGGGCTAGACACAGAAATACAGACCAATAGAAATGTACGGCTAACATCCCTCGACAGTCGGAATGGGAGATCAAGAGCGGACGTTCAGACTGGACCTGAAGTCAAGAAATAAAGACGACGGAAGACCTTTGGTGAAGATATATGCATATTGAGATTAAGAGGGCACGCGAAGGACCCGAACTTGACACAAAGCAACCTGATCCCGAAAAAAATGTAGGTCGATCTCGATGTGTTTGGTGCGCTGATGTTGTACTGGGTTAATAGATAGTTAAATAGCATTGACATTATCACAATAGACCATAGTAGCTGTAAGAGGCAGATAATGTAACTCTCGAAACCAGTTGCGAAGCCAACTCGTCTCTACAACAGCGTTCAGAACCCCGCGGTATTCTGCTTCTTCACTAGAACGATAGATGGTACCTTGTCTCTTTGACAACCAAGAAAGAAGGTTGTGACCGAGAAACACACAATAGCCAAAAGTGGACCACCTAGTAAATGGACACTCGGCCCAATCTGCATTAGAATAGGCTATTACACCTTGTGATGGAGAGGTATATAACTATAATCCATGATCAATGGTGCGTCAACTGTAACGAAGAATACGCTTGAGGGCCAAAAAGTGTGGCTCCCGAGGGTCATGCATGTATAATCAAACTTGTTGAACAACATATGATATGTTTGGGTGGGTGAATGTCAGGTACTGGAGAGAACTAGCAAGGCTGCGATAAAGTGTCGGATCAGACAAAGGTTGACTGGTACCATCAAACTTAGTTGCGGTGTTAGCAGCTGTGTGGGCTGGTTTGCAGTTGAACATCTTTTCCTGATCAAGAATCTCAGAGGAATATTTCTGTTGTGAAAGGAACATTCCATGTTCGTCTCTAGTAACTGCTATTCCAAGAAAGTAGTTTAGAGAACCGAGATCGGTCATAGTGAATTCCGACTGAAGTTCAGAAATGACCTAATGAAGGAGACTCATGGAAGAAGCAATCAACACAATATCATCAACATAAAAGTAGATATGCAAGGTGATCACCCTTTCTGTAGATAAATAGTGACGATTCTGACTTGTTGTTGATGAAATGGAATCAGGTGATAAACTGAGCAAAGCAATGATACCAATCACGAGGGGCCTGTTTAAGACCACAAAGAGACCGTTGGAGGAAGAATATGTTATTAGGAGCTAAAGAATCACGGAACCCGGGGGTTGATGCATGTATATAGTCTCCTAAAGATGCCCATGAAGAAAATGATTCTTCACATCCAACTGATGAACGGGACAATGGTGAGATATGGCCAGACTAAGAACAGTCTGAATGGTGGCCGGTTTAACAACTGGACTAAAAGTTTCGTCACAATCAATCCCAGGGTGCTAACCATGCCCATTAGCAACCAACCGTACCTTGTAGCGAGCAAGAGACCCATCTGCATTAAGTTTCTTTTTGAACAACCAAATACAATTAACAACATTAGCATTGGGAGGCCGAGGTATAAGTACCCAAGTTCTGCTAGTAATAAGTGCATTGTATTCATCTTTGTCGCACCCCAAACCTGGATGTTGGAAACGTTCGGGGGTGGATGATGTCATGTATAGTATCACAACAATTGTATAATAGTAATCAAAGCAAAAACAACCATTGTATTGATAATATATAATTTACATTGTGTTCAAAACATTGCCCGATTTACATTAAAACTATAGCAAAAGACAAGACGTAATACTACTATGTTTCAACTTCGCAAAGCCTGAGAGGGTACCTGTCTACTAACTTTCCTGAGAATACAAGTGGTTTGAAAAAGTGTTAGCATTTAAGTTGGTGTGTTCGTAAGTGTTTTTGTTATAGAAAGTATATTCTTTATTCTTTGGAAAAGTTTGTGTGTTCTTCCAAAAAATCCTATATTTTCTTAGTAAGAAATGTGACCATACTAGTTCCTTCTATGATTACTTAGTTTATACTAGTTATATATAAACTAATATCAAATGGATAGTTTAATGTGTGGATCTGCCCTAAGCCCACAACCAAACAAGAAACAGGATGTAAGGCAGAAATTACATATTCCACTGCCTATCGGATATTATTTATATATAACTCGGATGTATAAACTAAGGAACTATAGAATTAACAATTATGGGTCATTTATGTTATACTAATTTGTAAATAAGTGTTGAACCTTTTGTAAATATGTTCCTAGTTCCACTTGCCCTATTGTAAAACATTGTTTTCAGTCAATAATCGTATTTGTTTTCAGAAAGTTGAATTGTAAACTGTTTACTTTTTAATAATGATGTTTATCCTAGAAAATCCTAAATTTCCCATAAAACTGAATTGTAGTCTTAAACATTCCAAGACCGAAAAGTAAAAGTATAATTACCATACTTAGTTTGGATGATACCTAGTTTTATTTATAAATAAAACTAGCTAAAGATGTGTTTACCTTGTAAACTAGATGCGATGTTAATACCCTCCTATGATCATTTAGTACATACGAGTTGAATATAATCCAGGTCAAACAGACAGTCAAATGGGTGAATCTGCCCTAAGCCCACAACCAAACAAGGAACAGGAAGTAAGGCGGAAATCACACATTCCACTATCTACCGGACATTAATTTTCTATAACCTTGATGTATATGCTAAGTAATCACAAAACTAATACCCCATAAGACTATTTAAAAAGTATATTACTACGTCAATATGTCGTTGTTTTCTCCTTGTGAGTTCTTATAACCATTCTGATATGACTAATGGCCTACACGACGTTCTTCAAGCGTCAGAAAGTTATGACATTTGTCGCCTCAGGCTTACCGCCCTAGCTGTTGCAAGCAGCTCAGGTGCAGGATTTTCAATCCCGTATAGATATATACACAAACTCACGTTCTCCCTACAAGAGACTCTAGTTATAAGTAAGGACTTTAATGGGTACTTAGATAAGTACGAAAAGGTGTCTCATAAATTGCTTCAACGAATTTACTAGTAATAAAGCGAAAAAACTTTTCATAATTAACATATAACTTTTGTAAAATAACTCATTTGTTCCATAAACCATACCTATTATAGTTTATAAATTTATTTATGTGTTATAATCTGAGCTTTGTAAAGTAGTTCCATACATTCCATAAACCGTACATATTATAGTTAATAAGTTTGTAATTTAATGAATTTCATGTTTAAATACATATTAACGGTAAGAAAACATAATAAGTAAATTATATTTTTAAACAAAATATGTGACAACCCAAAGTTTATTCCGTTACATTACCCCGTTACCGTTAACGGAATATTCCATTTTATAAAAGTTCCGTTAATTAGAGGTCGCCAAATAAATAAATGTTTTATTTATTTATATTTTTACGTCGTTATAGTCGTAATAAAGTAAATAAAAATACTTAAATTACATTTCCATATTGTTTTGGGAAAAAGTTAAATTTTATTACGACCACTAAATCGGGCGCGACCAAAAGCCCCGTTTAACGGTAGTATCGGGTAGAATCCCACTGAGCTCCAACTCCAACCCATATATAAAGGGGAATGGACTTCATTCCACCCCTTTTCACTCTCTCTCTATACTCTCTCTCATAAAAGTCCGATTTTGTCTCAAATCCGCAAATTTCCGCCTCCTAAAACGTAAGACCTTCAACCCTAACTTGTTCTAAACATGCATTATTGTTATTATAGCTCAAAAATCTCATGAAAATGACAAGGAAAAGGAGTTTACGGCCTAAGAGCCTCCTTAGGCCGTAAACACCCAAAAAGTGGCCCAAAGTCCCGATTCTTCCTTATTGGAGCTTAGATACTAGTTAGGGAATTTATCTAGGAGTGTTTAAGCATCAAAACACAATGTTTTAGGGCATAAAAGAGAGTTTACGGCCCAAGCACATGCTTAGGCCGTAAGCACCTCTTATCCTTGCAAAAATGCCCCAAAAACCTTCCAATGAATATTTGGACTTGAGATATGACTTAAGGAAATTCCATATCAAGTTTGGGACAAGTAGAACATCATATTTGAGGGTTAATTTAGAGTTTATGGACCAAGCATAAGCTTAGACTGTAAACTCCCCCAAACCTCACCAAATGAGGGTTTAAACCCCCTAATTGGCCTTATACCTTCACTAGAAAATGCTAGGGTTGAAACTGTTGGGTTTTGAGCATTCTAACACTCCTAAGTGTACATGCAACCCTAATTACCTTGGATCTATGTTTTCTCGATTATACATGCAAATAAGAACTTCCAAGGTATTATCCTAATCTAGCATACAAAACAATAACTATAGCAAGATAGAATACATACCTCTTTGGTGTAGAAAGTCTTCATGAAGCTTGAGTGCCAAGTGCCCCAAGTGTGACACCTCAAATGGTTCACACAACACCAAATACACATGGAATGAATTGAGAGAAAACTACACTCATGAAAATCGGCTAGCCCTTTTACTTCACACACTAGTGGCCGATTTTGGTCAAGAATAAGATGCTTATATAGTTAGGGTTACACCATGTAAACCCTAATTGACATGGCCTTTCATTTCCATGATCCATGGGTACAAATACACCATGGAGCATCCATGGACCATCCTATGGGTTTTAGCCCAACTTGATTATCCATGGAGCATTAGCCCACTATACAAGTATGGATGATTTACACAATCAACCCATATATTTAATTAGTCTTCTTTTGATCACTTAATTAATCCTAGATTAATTCTTGATCAATACTAATTAAATAATCTTATTATTCTTATTATTAATATACTAGAACTTATAATATATTAATAACCATAAGTGTCTTATTCCTCTCATTTAGTCTATCCAAGTGCATGATACCATGCAACCCAAATGGACCATGTCGGGTCGGGTCAAGTCTTACCAATTATAGTTTTGGACTTAGACATTAATCCAACAGTCTCCCACTTGGATAAGTCTAAAACTATTATTGTGTATGACTTCAGGAACCAACTGGCAATCGTAGCTCTCAAAAGCTTCTGTCGAACTCTGACCTTGTAGATGAACTCTGACCTTTGTCAATGACTTGTCCATTAGATAAGGGATCATATATTCCTCCATTCTAGATATCATATGGACTGAGACATGGATTATAATCATTCTCTCTGTCCATTTGTTGTTTCCCAATTTTCGATTTATGACGACTGACTAATTGAACAAATCAAATCAGTCCTGGCCGGGCCGAGCACTTCCATTTGTCATCATCAAATCATCGAGGGGCCCATAAATATCGCTTTTATCCCGAAGGTAAAAGGAACGGATAAACTTCGACTCATATGGCTTGTTCTACTACTTGTTGAATCATACACAAAGGCACGTTTTATAGCACCGAGTTACCAAATGCGTTTTCGTGCAATCAATGTACAACCAACTCATAGTAACAACTCATATCTCTAGGTTTGAAGAATATAAGATATTATCGTCTCATGATCACTCGTGATAAAATCCATGAAGTGATTCCAATGAGCGCGGGTTGAATCCAATACTCAGAACTTATGAGCACTCATGAGTGTTGTAGCCCTTTGTCCAACACCTTAGAACTCTACAAGCCAACCCATGACAGTCTTAATTCATATCTACTTCCAACATATGACCGATTGTGGATGGTTTGAATAACTTAGTCATTCCGGAAGAATAACCTAGTTTATTCGGGAAGTCAAAACATGCAAAGTGAAACATAATAATAATTGAATCCAATATGGTATCAACTCTTTGAACATAAATAAAACACCATTTATTTATCACCATATGATTACACATTATTCATTGTATACAGTTTCAGCTATCAACTTTATTCTTGAATTTCAAACAATAGTTGTCCCATGCTCCAAGCATGTACACTATGTTTTCTTAAACACTAGTCATGCCATACACCAAGTATGCATACTATGTTTGTCTATGATCTTTACTTTGTGAACTAGATCAATTGAACATAACTTCAATGATTCTCTTTTCACACTCCCAAATCCTTACTGCAAATGCAAGAAGTCCAAATTCATGTCATTTACTGAAATCTGTTAGATTCTAAACTTATATGCATTGATACTCTTGTAACGATTATGCACAAATTCACAAAGACTTGGCACCAATCATTACAGAGTATTCCAAAGGAGATCAGCTCCTTGGAAATATCCTTCTCGCATTAAGTTTCCTTAATCTTACACAGATTGAAAATTCTAACTTTGAAACATTTCCAGATTCCATTTTGACTATCACTTCTGAACAAGAGTTGCCTCCTTACAGATTATGTCAATATGGTCCTTCCAAAATTATCACTATACTTCCAATTGTCCTTGAGTAACCAATCTTTGATAAACCTTAGATTGTCCTCGACAATTGTTTAATCCTTTTAGTCATATCCAGTTCTAAACCTTTTCCCTTCTTAATGCCCCAGGCATTTGGAAAATTTTAGAACGGATGATTATAGCACATGTAATCGATCCTATATCCGAAGCATATGGGACACGATTCATGATGTCTCACATAAAGACTAAACCAGTCTTTTGCTATAATATGTCCATTTCAATTTGCCAAGTTCTCATAATTCAGATTATGAAAAGGGATGTCGTAATCATAATCGAATTTTAGAACACAAATAACAAATAATGGACCCGTATACAGAATTTCCTTATGTTGAGCCATTCCAACATGAAACTCATATATATATCCTTGACTAAATGATTAAAACCTCACGATCTAAGCTTATAGATTTGAGATGAAGTATAATTTCCTCTCCCTTAATTATAGCAAAACAACTTTTTCCCAATTGAAACTTTTGTTTTCTATAATTAACATTGCTAACTTGCAATACTTATCATAATTATCATGCTCCCACTAACATGATGATTATTAGCATAACACTTATGCTCCCACTAGCTTTGACATGTACTCAGAAATCAGCTGACTTTCTTACCAAAGTTCAGATTTCTGATACTAGATTGTTTTGATAAGACTTTATCAAAATCATACACCTTCCCTTAGATAGCACACTTGTGTGTCTAAACAATTATGAACAGGTATGCCGTAATCATAATGGTTAGACCTTTTTGCCACTTCTCACAAGTCCAGGATAGTGTGCCGGTAAACCACACACGTCCCACTAACGACTTTGAGAATGCAAATATCACAATTGCTATCTAGCTAAAATCTACTTAGTGAAAGTGTTTCCTCACCATCATTTTCATGAATCAGAGAGAAACCTTATGACACTTAGATTTACTGGTGTATGTGTTCTTATCCATGTGAATTGTCAAAATCATAGTCACAAGACAAGGATAATGACAAATCCAAACTCATATGGACTGAACTCAATCTTAATTTCTTGCCACGTGGCAGCTCAAGGGCCTAGCATTGCTTCCAAGTTGTTGTGCAACAAATTGAGAACTCTAAGAACTCATATGCAAAGCCAACTTTACTGGAATGGGCACAGAATATGTCAACACGATAGGTTATAAACCTCAAGTCGTGTGCTAGAGAAGAACTTCAGGTTTTATTCTTGATTAGTTCTTGAGACTTTCAAGACCTTTAAGAATCCCACTGTCCTCTTGACCTATAAGACACCCTTGTCAAACATCCAAGAGATAGTGCGAATTCTAATCAAGACAAACACTTCACACAATTGGCCTAAGTTGGTCTTTGTTTTATCCAAAACATCACAACTTACCAATTTCAAATGTACAAGAGTAGAAAACCTTTACTCTTACATTTGACAAGTGTTTTAAACCTTCTTTTGAGACATGTCACTCAAGTTACAATCTTGGAGTATGACTCTAAGACTTGTATTGGAACGAAGTATGACTCATCTTCTTGATTTAACCATTTCAACAATTCAAGTTCCTCTTCTTAGTCATAAGAATGCACTAAGATTTTCCTTAGAAAACTAATTTTGATATGGTTTCTTAGTCATTAAGATGATCACAAAACTGATACTAAAGTACTCTCCCATCTTTTCAGATTTGAGAAACTTTTATCCTTCTGCCTAAGTTGATTCTTCTTATTCGCTCTGCCATACATTGGAACCTTTTTCCAATGTCTCAGAGTTACACTTATGCTTGTAAGTATAATCATATTTACTGAGCTTTAGTAAACTATGACGAATAGTCTTATCAATCTTTTGTGGTGGACTTGACCAGTGCACAAGAATGTGTACTTGATCCCTTAGTCCTTCACTTGACTCACACATCCATGTGAACAAGTAATTAGTCTTAATTTTCCAATACTTGAAAGTTCTCATTCATCATGCTATACAACTTGCATGATTCCAAGTTTCTATCCAACTGAAACTTGGGTAATGAGAATCTTTCATTATTTGGTAAATTGAGACATTACCACAAATGAAAGAATAAATTTCATATTTCCACTCTTGCTATCAATGGAATCATATAAGCAACAATTTTTCCTCAAAAGCCATTGTAAAGATATTTTAAAATAAATAAAATCAAAAAATTTTCTTTTATTTTAAAACTTTGCGGAAAAATTTATCCTTACAATCCATATGAAAACTTGTTGTTATCTATTCCTTAAGCAATATCTCATAACTCCTAAGAAGTAGCTCAAGAATCCGATCTTCAAACTATGCGATAGAAATCCATCTATGCGATCAGATTCAGCATATTCTTTCTTTAAGTTTCTTCACTTTTCTTTGATTCTTAAAACATCACCATGTGACCTAGTCACATCATGTATCAAGAATCTCAGAATAGAAACTTAACAGAGTTAGATAGTGGAATTTACCTGAAGTAGAGTCAAACTTATTGACTTTAACATCCTTAGGTAAATTTGGCAGCTTCGCAACCAATGCCTATTCCTTTGGCAATATAAACATATGGACCCTTTGATAATGGTACACGAGACTATCACAGACTTAGCTTTTCTCTTTACCATTTGGTCAACCGAGTGGACTATGGCCGATCCCTATCCACTGGGAAGAGAGAGCTTTACTAGATATCCAATGTCATCATTGTCAATGTCCATAAAGTTTTAGGAAGTTGATCTTAGCAAATAGATAAGATCATTAAGGGTCTTGTCATAGTCTGTTTCATAGGTGTCCCAAAGGAACTCACTATGTGACTTAGAAAGTGATTGAACCACCAACTTTCTCAAGACTTTGACACCCAACTCTCCCGGCTTGTCAATATGTGACTACATCTCCAAGATGTGACCACACCTAGACCTTGCCTTGCCAATAGGGCTTGAGTGACCTTAAACTTTTTTTAAGAACATGTAGGTTAGGGAGAATAGTTGGAGGAGGTGAAAGAAGTATGATTTCCAAGGAACATCATCTTCATTTAGGAAACCTTGTTTCAAGAGATTTGGGAAGATCATAGGTGTCTAAACCAGACATCTTTTGGGAGATATTCAAGATAGTTGATGTAAAGTCCTTAATATGACACCCAATATGAAATATTAAGGCTAGGACCCAACAAACTATTTTATAACTTAGAAGAGGTATGCCGTAATCCAAGTTATAAAATATTTGAAGGTAGGTGAATGACGATTCACCAATTTCCACCAAGATAAACGAAATGTATTATTAGGTTTTAATTGGTTTTGAAACTCCTAGATCTTTGAGATTCATTGAACTGTTCAAAGGCATGTTTCAATCTCGAGTGTGCCCTTAAGGTTTTGTGACTGGGATGCCGAGGATCACAAAACAAGGTGTGAAGTAACCATGCAAATCACTTGGTACCCTTAATAAATTACCCCTCAATCGATGTGCCGGTTAACCGCACACGCTCCATCGATACTATGATAAATATTAAGTCACCCTTTACCTACCTTGTTAAGTCCAAGTTAGTGTGCCGGTTAACCACACACGCTCCACTAACGACTTAGACAAAGTGTAAAGTGTAATTTCATGGGTTAGCACCTTATTCACATTTTTCCTAAGTAACTAAGATTGGGTATTATTAAGAGTTTAGTTACTTAGTATTATCATTATTACTTTTAATGAAGGAGAATTATAGTCTTGTCAAACCCGTTCGGCTAACGACCCTCCACCGGTCAAGCAAGCGGTGGGTGAGAGTGGACACCCATTAAGTTGTCATTTTATAGACAACAACCTTATACTCACCTTATAGACCGGCTTCGTGAATGAGGCGTACTAGCGGTAAGACTGACTTTACTCTTATACATATGTATATTATTAACTTATAATATTATAAAGTATAAGGGTTGAATTTTAACTTTTAAAATTCTAAGGGCTAACTTGGAATTAAAGTATTCATATGTGAAAACTTTTCAAATTCCAAAACTTGAGGGCAAGTTTTGAAACTATTCAAAACTAATTAATTCCATGACTTATGTGTTTACAGTAGTTTTAATCCAAAAACTCTTCAAGTTCCATAACTTGAGGACAAGTTATGGAAGACTTTAAACTAATAAAAGAACTAACTTTTTCTTTATTTTATAACTTATGGATTTAATTATGGTTACATATTTTCCTTTAATGAAGTGACTCTTGAACTTCCATAACTTGAGGACAAGTTATGGAGTCATAAAAAAAAATTATTCAATGACACAAGACTCTTCATTTTGTAACCATTGCCAACTTTTATGAATTTTATGAGTCTTTAATGTGACTCTTCATGTAACTTGAGGACAAGTTACACAAACACATTTTATACTCAGCTCTTAGATTAAAATGGATTGAAAACAACTATTTCAATTAACTTTTCTATTAATCTAAGCAACTCATAAGTACAAGATAATTCAAATCAAACTTTTTCATGTAATTAGTCTAAACCTTAAACTAATACAAAACATGAATCTATTGACAATTATCTTTGAAAATGGATTAGCATGAACATTACCACATCAAAAACAAGTTTATAAGTTCAAAAACAACTTAGGGTAATGTTCCTAGTCCATTTCTAGCCAAAAAACTCAAAAATATGCTGTCTGGGGGTCCAACTCGTCGAGTGCATGAACCAACTCGGCAAGTTGGATCAAATTGATCACATTTTAGGCATGGACTCGCCGAGTCCTCTGATGGACTCGCCGAGTCTGATGATCAGACAGCAACAAATTCATTTTTTCAGCTTCTATTGCAGGTATAACAAGAAAACAAGCCTAGGCTCTGATACCACTGTTGGGTTTTGAGCATTCTAACACTCCTAAGTGTACATGCAACCCTAAATACCTTGGATCTATGTTTTCTCTATTATACATGCAAATAAGAACTTCCAAGGTATTATCCTAATCTAGCATACAAAACAATAACTATAACAAGATAAAAGAAAGTCTTCATGAAGCTTGAGTGCCAAGTGCCCCAAGTGTGACACCTCAAATGGTTCACACAACACCAAATACACATGGAATGACTTGAGAGAAAACTACACTCATGAAAATCGGCTAGCCCTTTTACTTCACACACTAGTGGCCGATTTTGGTCAAGAATAAGATGCTTATATAGTTAGGGTTACACCATGTAAACCCTAATTGACATGGCCTTTGATTTCCATGATCCATGGGTACAAATACACCATGGAGCATCCATGGACCATCCTATGGGTTTTAGCCCAACTTGATTATCCATGGAGCATTAGCCCACTATACAAGTATGGATGATTTACACAATCAACCCATATATTTAATTAGTCTTCTTTTGATCACTTAATTAATCCTAGATTAATTCTTAATCAATACTAATTAAATAATCTTATTATTCTTATTATTAATATACTAGAACTTATAATATATTAATAACCATAAGTGTCTTATTCCTCTCATTTAGTCTATCCAAGTGCATGATGCCATGCAACCCAAATGGACCATGCCGGGTCGGGTCAAGTCTTACCAATTATAGTTATGGACTTAGACATTAATCCAACAAAAACAAGGGCTTAAACTTAAATAAATCAAGGGTATAGGAGTTCATGGTCGTGAACTCCCATAGGGGAGGTTCATGGGCCGTAAACTCCCACTTGGTCCCTTTAAAAGCCTTAAATCCATTCATACCTTTTAGATTTGGACATAGCAAAATTCCACGATCAATATAAAACCTTTAAACATCCTAGAACCCGCTCACCATGAGTTTACGGCCGTAAACTCATGGGGAGTTGTCCCATGGCCGTAAACACTATATGGAGAGTTTACGCTTGGAGAGTAAACTCCATTCCTAAGCAATTCACGCCCTTAAATGTTACCCGAGACACCCCAAACACTTAACCAAAGTGTTTTCCGCTCCTTAGAGTGTGTATACTTGTTTAATTAGTATTAAAGGTACTAATTGTATGTGAACATATGTTATCATATGTTAAATAGGTCACTAAGTGTGTCCAAGTCTTTACTTGGCATCGAGCACCCAACCGGCACCTTTATCGGATCCACTTACACCAAGTGAGTTCATACCCCTGAATGAACCTTTTAAATGTTTTTACATGTTTTATAGGGGGAATACAAGTTAAACATGCCAATTATCATATCAATCACATGTGATTGATAACCCGCATGCACAAGGATTTACCACACTGTAAACTGTTTACCGAGTAGGATACTATAAATGGTTTTCTAAAATGTTTTCACTTGTTCAAAACTCTTACTTACACTGTTTATTCAAAGTTTCATTTGAAACTGGTTTATGAAATGTTTCCAAAGAATTTCTAAAGGTTTTCAAACTTATTTTACCAAAGAATACCAAGTTGCGATTTACTTAAGTATAAAGGTTTTTCCAAGGTTTTTCATCAAGGTTTTCTTTCATGTTGTATACTCTTACTTGTTAGATACCGCTACCTTGCTTCTACTTAGTTTAAACACCTATGTGATATGCTTTTACCTAGTGATATGCATATTCTTCACTTATACTTGATTACGTTTCCATTTCACTTATACCTATTAACGATTCCACTTCGGGGTACACTTATACTTGATGACACTTTTGCTTCACGATTCTCTTATACATCACGAGTCGGTTATTCCACACTGTTCGTTTACACTTCACGATTTGGTTATTCTACACGATTCGGTTATACATCATGATTCGGTTATACATCATGATTTGGTTATACCTCACGATACGTTTCCACTTGTTATACACTCAAACGTAGTTAGATGTATGCCTATGCTTGTATAAATGCATATAAATAATGGTTGAAGGACTTAGGAAGGCTTGTTCGCCCTATTTCCTTTTCTTTGTTGAGATGTGGTCTGGTGGGATCGGATGTCCGTCCGAAGATCATTTGATCACTAGTTATATATTAGGTACACAAGCATAGACATATAGGTTTACATTAGTCAGTTCAGTTATGAGTCTCTACCACTCGTTTAGCACTTGTATTGGAAACCCACCACCCACTATTTGGGATGCGTCTTCGGGACACGGCCTTCTCCATCGTCTAGTTGGTAACCAGAGTCTCCTGTACGGAGAGCGGACATTGTGTGTATAGATCTACATGGGATTGACACCACCGCACCCTGACTGCCAGCTACAGTCCACGACCTACCAAGCCAAGGGGTGACAAATGTCATATTTTATATTGACGCTTGTAGGGCGTCAGGTACTCTAGTGTCGGTTATTATGGTTACGAGTATCCCAGGTTCCCTTATAATTCATGGCCTTAAGGTAACGGTATTTTACACAGTATTTTACACTGTATGCTGGAAACCCACTCTCAGAGTCACACTGTTTTTAGACCTTGCTAGTTGTATCTTTCATTTGATACTGTCAGCGGTCTGTATTCTCTGTTTTAGACATTACTAGCTGTATCTTTCATTTGATATTGTCTAGGGTCTATATCCTTTGTTTTTAGACCATGCTAGTCGTACCTTTCATTTGGTACCGTCTGGGGTCTGTGTCTCTCTTTGTTAGACTGAGCCAGGCGTGTCTTTTGTTCGATACTCTCCTGGAGTCTATGATTCCTTTGCCTTAGTCAGCAGGCTTCACTGCTGAGGCATATGTTATTTCCCTGATTTCTCTTGCTTTCTTTAATAATCAAATTCTGGATATTGATAATGATAACGATTAAGGGAAAACTACTTTTTACCACAGAACTTCGTCTAGTCTTGGTAGAAGACTGCTTTGATTAAAGAAAATATAGGATTTTCTAGAAAGGACTCTAATTTATTTGATACTCTAAAAACTACAACTTTTATTAAAGTTATTTGAATAAAATGACACTAAATACTTATGAACTCACCAACATTTGTAAAAATGCTGATACTCGCTTTTCAAATAACTTGTATCCTCAGGTCAGCGTTAGACAGGTACAACCCCAGAGCTTTTGACGAAGACAGTTTAGTACCAAGCTGCACCTATTATTATTACCTATATTACTTTGATGTATTGTAATGTAAACCATGTAAAACTATTACTATTGATGCAATAGTTGTTGTACTTTGATTTACTATACTATATATGTTGTGATACTTGACATGACGTCATCCACCCCCGAACGTTTCCGCCATTCCGGTGTTGGGGTGTGACAGATTGGTATCAGAGCATTGTTTATAGTGAGCTAAGTATATCAATTCATAAAAGATATACAACCTATAAATACAAAGGGATAAAACACTCTGACCAAGAATTATACTTTAAAATATAACCATATTTTACCAAAATATAAGAACATCCAGAATCTAAACACTCAAACACAAGTATCACAAGAAGAATGATAATAAAAGTCTTCGGATGTTGAGCACTGCCGTCAAACCTGGGCAGTTATGTAATCGTAAGCTGGAATAAATGTAACCTGATCAACTAGATTTATTCGAGATGCGATGAACATGTGCTTGGGAGTGATAGTAGTGTACAACAGGTCTGAAACTTACCAACTAGGAATGCTAGAGCCAAACATAAAGTCAAAATACTATAGGAGGTATGAACTCACCTTATGTGTGATCGTGGTTTAGATAATGAGCTAAAACGGTGACTTCGAGCTAGTATGCAGGAAGAATATCGTGTTCCGAATGGTATTAAACACATCATAATGTGTGAATAATTTGGTTTTGATGACACAAGATTTTCTTAAATACTAAATAATATGAAGAATACTTACAATAGTATCTTAAGTATGTAGCTTCAAATATTGTTTCCACGTGAGTTTGGTATTTGATTTCTTGAGAAAGGAAGGAACTATGGCTTGCTATTTGAGAGAGTAGAGAAGATGTTTATGTTTATTGTTAGTGTGAAATATGAGAAATGGTTCTAAGTTATGACTTATATGGGAAGTAAAGATAAGAGATGAGGTGATGTTTTCATTAGTAACAGTACCATATCACATTGGGAAGCTGAATACGGATAAGATAACAAGATATTTACAAGTGGTTTACGGCCAAAAGGAACGACTTTACTGTCAACATGAAATAGTTTACGGCCAAAAGGATAGTGTTTACTACCCTTTTGACCGAAATCACTCAAATCCTTCACAAAAGAGAGATTTCGGTCTTAATGGACCAAAGAAGAAGGGATTTGGTCCTACATGATTGGATTTTCAGCCCTAATGGGCTTTATGCTGGATTAGTGACTAAGTCCATAACTATTTTGGTATGTACTTGACCCGATGGTGCATGGTCCTTTTGGGTTGCCTTCACCAAAACAACTTGATAGGATGATTTATGGAGAGAAATGATTAAATATGATTTATTAATATATTATGAGAATAATATACTAAAGGAGAAACTATATTGTTTAATTAATATTAGTCAAGAATTAATTGGTAATTAGTTTTGTGACTAAAAGAGATTAATTAAACTTAAGGGACTGGAATTGTAATTATAAGATAATTACAATTTGGGCCATGGATTGTCTTAAATTAAAGAGTGGACGAATTCTACGGGGAAACCCATAAGGAAATCGTCCAAGGCCCTAATTAAAGGAGTCCATGGGTTGCTTAGGGCTTAAGCATCCAAATTACGGTTTCCTTGTTAGATAACCCTAATTGCCTAACTATATATAAGACCCTTATGACCCAAAAACGTGGTGAAACTTTTTTCTAGGCTTAGAACACGTTTTGGGCAGCCTCCATCCTCTCTCCTCTTCATCCTCTTGCTTATGGTGTTTGTGAACCATTAGAGGAGTGACAATTGTGACTCTAAGCTTTCTAAAGTCAATACAAGGAGATTTAGGATTGTTATTGCCACATAACAATCAAGGTAACATCTTAAACCTATTCTCATGTTAATATGATTACTTGAATGCTAGAATTAGGGTTTATAGTCTTGGATAACTTGCATGTACAATAGAGAAACCTAGATCAAAGCATTAGGGTTTGTATGAGCACATAGGATGCCTTATGACCAAAACCCATCAGTGGTATCAGAGCCTAGACTGTTTTCTATTGTATTGATGCATTACATGTTTGAAAAATTCAATTTTTGTGGTTCTGGAGGCTGGACTCGCCGAGTCCATAGATGAACTCGCCGAGTCCAAGGTGACTCGACGAGTCCATGACTGACTCGGCGAGTCGGCTCGTCAGAAGGAGGGAAAACCGGGATTTCTTGCTGTTTTTGCTTAAGGATTGTTGCCTTATCATATTTGATCAATATAAATCCGATTTTATGATATATTTGACTATTTTCTTGATCTAATTGATGATATTTATCAATTAATAAAATATTTATTTCCTTATGTGATAATTGATTGGTTATTTTGATTAAATTGGTAAATTATTTTGCAAGAAATCATTAAATAAATCAAATATGGATAATTATGTGATTAAATGTTAATTAAGATTATTTGTTATTTGATCCTTGTTGTTATGAAAAGTTTCATATTTTCCCCTTTAGGTTTTTTAGTTTAAATTTGAACCCAAAAGTTTTGTTGTTTTGAAATTTAAATAGTTGAAACCCTAATGTTTTGAAAAAGATTTCAAAACTTGCCCTCAAGTTTTGGATTTTAAATTTTGATTATTAGTTTAGTTTTGATGTATATTTAAATTCTAAACCCTAATGTTTTGAAATTTTTCAAAACTTGCCCTCAAGTTTTGGAATTTAAAAGTTGATTAAAAGTTTAATTAGGAATGTTAAATTCTAAAACCCTAGTATTGTTTTGAAAAGTTCAAATCATACCCTTATGGTTTTATTAATTAATTAAGGTGTATAATTAAAAGAGGTTTAATAAATCCATAAAACTTTTGGTTTAAAATTTAATTGAATTAAAGGTATAATTATTAAATTTGACCACCTAATATTTTAAAAGTGTAAAATACACCCTATACTATATATAACATTAAAAGTCTAACATTATATATATGTATGAGTAAAAGTCAGTCTTACCATTAGTAGGCCTCATTCACGAAGCTGGTCTATAAGGGGTGTTTAACGAAATTGCCTATAAAATGGCGATTGAATGGGTATCCACTCTTACCCACCGCGCTCTTGACTAGTGGTGTGACAACCCGATATTTCGAGACAATATGATGGAACACAAGTCAAATTTAGATCAAAATTTAACTTTCCTAAAATCTTATTTTGGGTTAAATAAAGTAGTGGGAATCGTATCAAGGTTTTCGTACATATAAAGAACCCTAAAATCCGAGTTATAACGAAGAAGTTATGACTAACCGAAGATTCTCGGCAAAACCAGCAACACTAATAGATGTAAAATGCGAAGTTTCAATACAGTAATGTTTAGCCTTAGGTATCTAAATGAAAGTTTTAGATATCATTAAACCGTAAACGTGCATGAAAAGAACATCCAAATCTGACTTCGTATGAGGAAGTTTTGATTTTTCTAAGTTACGGATGTAGCAGTAGACAGCTAAAAACTCGAAATAGAGATCGAGAGACTTTTAGCCGACACAAACTAAATGAGAATCGAAGATCTCAACAAGAGAAGCGCAACGGTAAAAAGTCTGACGGAAACGGACGTCGGTTGAAGAAGTTATGAAACTTTAACAGATTTTTCTTGTCCCGACCTATTAAAATATAATATTAAAAATAAATTCAAGATTTGCCGACGGAGTCTAAACGAAAGTTGTAGATCGTAGTCTCACCTTCGCGTGGATATAAAGAACGTCGAAAACGGAGTTTGTATGAGAAAGATATGAATTTTTTAAGTTTACTAATTAATTAAAATATAAATTTAATTAAAATCCGGTATTATCCGAAGAAGGAGTCATCGGACCAATCCAAGTTACGCCCAGCGTACTCGGATGCTAGGCTCCGGTTCGTCCACGTCGCTCCAATGCTTTGACCGAGGATGCGGTCATCCATGACGTCTCGTACACTCCGCGTACAAGCGTACGCCCCGCGTACCGAGGTCTTTCAGCCCCTATATAAAGGGTGCGAGGGTGCCGGCTATATTTGCTAATTTCCTTCCTTTCTCGCGCCGAAGCTCTGCGTTTCAACCCTCGGAGTCATCCCAAGGGCCCGGTTTTCATATCCAAGTTTGGAAGGTAGTTTTACGCTCCCGAGATTCCTGAGAATCCCGAGAAATCCGATTTCTCGAGTAGAAGTTCTACTCGGTTTTCGTCTCGCTTTCTTCAATCTATCAAGTGAGTTCATGCCCCTACAAATACACTTTAAATACATTTTAAGTGCTTTTTATACTCTTTTAGGGGGGGGGAATACAAGTAAACATACGGTTATTATCGTGTATTTCATAAAGTTTCACTTTACTCGTTTTTATCAAATGAATCACTTGTGATTCATTACTACTATGTGAAAACTCTTGTCATACTTTGCATGCACTAGATTTATTCAAAGTATTTAGTAATTCCAAAGTATCCTTCGTTGCTAAACCGTTTTATACATTTTAAGAACTTATGATTTATGCTTTGTCAAACATTGTGAAAAAGGATAATCTTTGCATACAAAACTATTACTTTAATACAGACTTAGTTGAGAACCCGTGAGACATGTACATCTTCAAATACTGCTTTTTGCTAGAAGGTATCGCTACAAGTCCTGGCTATAACCAGAGTCTTCTGTTCGGAGAACGTGTCAAATGTGTATAGATCTATACGGGAAGTCATGATCCCGCGCGCTGACTGTTAGCTACAGTCCGTCCTTTGGGGTGACAGTTTGTCATAACGCTACGACGCCTGAAGAACGTCGCTACAGGCATATTATGTTTAGTATGGTTATAAAACTCATCGGATATACAATTATTATAGTACTTCTGATTGATGAATGAGTAGCTATTAAAACTATTCTTCATCTAACAAACTGAAATCTTCTAATAGGTTTTATTATATAAATCTATGCTTCAACCTTCTAAAGCATGTCATTTGCTTTCGGTCTTTAGTCTTGGACATTAGACTAACTATTACTTTAGGAAAATATGGGATTTTCCTATATACAAAACAAACAACTAATAGGAAAATAAGGGATTTTCTTTATTCAACTATCTATACTTTTCAATACAAATTTTCTCATGCATTTCATACTTTTATAAGAAAATAAGGGATTTTCATGGAAACATACACTCAATTTGGAATGGCATACAATTTTTCTAAACCACTTATGAACTCACCAACTTAATTGTTGACACTTTCTCTTTGAAATAACTTGTATTCTCAAGGAACTGCTAAGCAGGTTTGGAAATCAACTTTTGGGGACTAACGCGCTGGCGTTAATTACTTCTTTTGAAAGATGTTTATGTATTTATCTTTTGAACATGTAATGAATACAATTATGTAAACATTTTTTTAAAACCTTTATATATGTATGGTGGTGTGTACTTTCCTTTCTATGAACTGTTATGATACTGAATATGACGTGCTCCGCCCCCGAACGTTTCCGCCGTTCTGGTTTGGGGGTGTGACAGATTGGTATCAGAGCATTGTTTATAGTGAATTGAGTATATCAACCCATAAAAGATATACTAACTATAAATACAATAGGATTAAAAAAATACTCTGACTTAGCGTTTATACTTCTAAATAATAAAATATTTAAGTAAGTATACGTGCCTGCATTCATACTAAAATCGGTGTCACAATGACAAGAACAAAAGTATTACGATTGTTGAATATCACAAGTAAGCTTGGGGATGGATAGTCAGTCTTGGGAGTGGCATAGCCTGATCAACTATGTTGGTCCGAGGAGTGATTAGCATATGCCCATGAATGGTTGTGATGTAGCAACAATTCTATAAACTTACCAACATTACCATAATGAGAACATTATAACAAAACCTAAGTCTAAAATACCATAGGGGTGTTTTGTGTTACCATAATTACTTACTTGAGAACTAAAAAGGATCTTCAGTACTAAGTTGATAGTTGCTAAGTGGATACACTAAGGCTATATGTAACTAGGATGTTATAGACTTACAATCGGTGAAGTTTTGCTTTACCCTTATTCCTTGTGAATTTGGAGTTAAGGTCACTTATTCAAAAGCCTATCCTGTGTTGATTACATATGACTGGTATGCACATTACAAATAGAGATGTAGCTAATGAAGATTTTCTAATAATTATCTAGATAGTTCGTCTAATAATTATTTCCTTACCCCAATTCTCGCGTAGATAACATAACTAGACTCCATCCCCACGACAACCCGTACCTTTAGAACAAATGCAATGTTGGATGGTTTGAAGAAGAACTAGAGAGTGATCATCCAATCCCTTTGAATGATCACCATGTTGAAAACCTTTCGGATGTTGATAACTCTGAACCCAAGGTTAAGAACCTACCCCAGGCAACTCCTGTTCCAATTCCTAGCCCTCGTCCGACTTTTCATGGCCCGACGCCCCCTTAGGTAGAATGTTTGGAGATGGGGAGCGAAGTGCAAGATCAACCTATGTCATTTGATGGAGACCGAAGCTTCTACAACACAAGTGAATGAAGCTCAGCAGACATAATTCTTCCAAGTCTGGCCGCAGAGTTGCCCGAAACGAAATTTAGGGCAGGACTGCTCTCCAACGTATCTAAGAGATTAATGTTGATGGCAAAATGCATACCATTCGCACCAACCACCTTGATCACAAGTGAGAGATCCGAGAGAAACCATGAGACCCTGCTTCAAGCACTAACTGAAACCCGATCCGAAGTCATAGAGCTCCAAGTACGCAAGAAGGTGCACGAAAGACACCTACTTGATATGGAACGTCAACTGGCTGAATTGAGAGTTCACCATAAGGGTGACCGTCGTCAGTAGTAGATGCTTTACTTTATTTCCCTCATAAAAAGGAATAATTTTCTGTCTATGCCCGCTATGGCATTTTCTATGAAGCTACCTTGTACTGTAAGTACATTTGGTTAGATCTTTATTACGTCAGGAACTATCTCCTAAGGATATGATGTAAGACCTTTTACAAGGTCATTTTCCCGAACTTTTACGTCATGAATATCAAAGATATTGACAGTCGGCTAACTTCTGTGTCATTCTTTATTCAAGTACTCTTATCATACTTTCATTAGAGTCTATCTGAAACATGCTTTAGTCAAGTCATTGGACTATAGTAATTTAGCTCCGGAAACATTTCCAAGTCTCTTTTAGTGGTTGGATCATGTTATTCACCAACCAACGATACCTCGGCTTGAACGACAAGCATCTTGAGACCGTTCTATGAACTAACTTCCACTCATTACTAGGACTGCATCATAGGGATGTAGGTCAACCCTTCATAAACACGCTTCCACTCAGTGCTAGGACTGCATCATAGGGATGTAGGTCAAACTTTCGAGAACATAGTCTTACTCTTTACTTGAACAATCGAAGTACATCTAGAGTCAACCAGAATCACTCATAAAATCTTTATCTTTCGTGTTACAGAATCATGTCGTCATCCGGAAACAATCAGCCAAGCAACGAAACCCCTATCCTCCATATCGACGCCGCTGCATTACAAGCTACAGTAGCAGCTGCTGTGAAAACTTTCTTTACACACATCAACTTAGGCAACACAAGCAAGACCGACAAAGGAGTCGAGAGTTCCGATGGTAGTGCCAAATCGGGAAACCAACAAATGGCAACAGTCATAGACTTGCGAAGCCATAAGACCAAAAGGAAGAGACGATATCGTGAAGACCTAAAGGAGCGCAAGAGATCCCAAAGACTTGCCATGCCACAGCAACAAGTGGCAACTCTTGCAGAATGCTTTAGGAAGCAATTTCCAAGGTGATGTAATGAGGAAGACACTCGTGTCTGCATAACACTGGCTAAACACCTCACTCCTGCCACCAAGGCTAGCACTAGCCAGTCATGCCACCAATGCGGGGAGATAGGGCACCTCAACAAGGATTGCCCTATAACAAAGAACTCTGGCGTAGACGATAGGATTCTCAGGATCACAGTTGTAGGAGAACCTACTCCGAACCCACATTAATGTAATTTAGGCATTTCGTTGTAACAGACTTATAAACCATCCAAAACTAGTGCAACCAGAGCCTTATCTTTTGCGGGCTTCCGTCGGTATAGGGATGCTCATGCTGCGTATACTTGCCTTTTGTAGTATACCTTATTCGCAGCAATAGCCTTGTAGTAGTCTAAAGTACTGTAACTCTGTTGATGGTTGCACGGTTGTGTTTTGTCTGTAAACGTCTTATGTTCAAATCTAATGACTTTAAGTTTCCTTATGATTCCGACATTATCATACGACTTGATTCAATTTGATTCTCACAAAAACAGCTTCATACGTACATCTCTTTCTTCGAAATCGCCTTTCCAGCGAAGCCGTCATATCAGAACACCAATTACTCATGAATGGAGTACCTCATAGTTCTTTTCCTTTCCGAAGAAATCCCTGAAGTTCAACTCGTACAGTACGTCAAGTTCAAATCCAAAGATCTATACGGTTGATCTGTCGCTGATGAATGTATACATAGGAGGTGAAAGAAGTATGATTTCCAAGGAACATCATCTTCATTTAGGAAACCTTGTTTCAAGAGATTTGGGAAGATCATAGGTGTCTAAACCAGACATCTTTTGGGAGATATTCAAGATAGTTGATGTAAAGTCCTTAATATGACACCCAATATGAAATATTAAGGCTAGGACCCAACAAACTATTTTATAACTTAGAAGAGGTATGCCGTAATCCAAGTTATAAAATATTTGAAGGTAGGTGAATGACGTTTCACCAATTTCCACCAAGATAAACGAAATGTATTATTAGGTTTTAATTGGTTTTGAAACTCCTAGATCTTTGAGATTCATTGAACTGTTCAAAGGCATGTTTCAATCTCGAGTGTGCCCTTAAGGTTTTGTGACTGGGATGCCGAGGATCACAAAACAAGGTGTGAAGTAACCATGCAAATCACTTGGTACCCTTAATAAATTACCCCTCAATCGATGTGCCGGTTAACCGCACACGCTCCATCGATACTATGATAAATATTAAGTCACCCTTTACTTACCTTGTTAAGTCCAAGTTAGTGTGCCGGTTAACCACACACGCTCCACTAACGGCTTAGACAAAGTGTAAAGTGTAATTTCATGGGTTAGCACCTTATTCACATTTTTCCTACGTAACTAAGATTGGGTATTATTAAGAGTTTAGTTACTTAGTATTATCATTATTACTTTTAATGAAGGAGAATTATAGTCTTGTCAAACCCGTTCGGCTAACGACCCTCCACCGGTCAAGCAAGCGGTGGGTGAGAGTGGACACCCATTAAGTTGTCATTTTATAGGCAACAACCTTATACCCACCTTATAGACCGGCTTCGTGAATGAGGCGTACTAGCGGTAAGACTGACTTTACTCTTATACATATATATATATTATTAACTTATAATATTATAAAGTATAAGGGTTGAATTTTAACTTTTAAAATTCTAAGGGCTAACTTGGAATTAAAGTATTCATAAGTGAAAACTTTTCAAATTCCAAAACTTGAGGGCAAGTTTTGAAACTATTCAAAACTAATTAATTCCATGACTTATGTGTTTACAGTAGTTTTAATCCAAAAACTCTTCAAGTTCCATAACTTGAGGACAAGTTATGGAAGACTTTAAACTAATAAAAGAACTAACTTTTTCTTTATTTTATAACTTATGGATTTAATTATGGTTACATATTTTCCTTTAATGAAGTGACTCTTGAACTTCCATAACTTGAGGACAAGTTATGGAGTCATAAAAAAAAATTATTCAATGACACAAGACTCTTCATTTTGTAACCATTGCCAACTTTTATGAATTTTATGAGTCTTTAATGTGACTCTTCATGTAACTTGAGGACAAGTTACACAAACACATTTTATACTCAGCTCTTAGATTAAAATGGATTGAAAACAACTATTTCAATTAACTTTTCTATTAATCTAAGCAACTCATAAGTACAAGATAATTCAAATCAAACTTTTTCATGTAATTAGTCTAAACCTTAAACTAATACAAAACATGAATCTATTGACAATTATCTTTGAAAATGGATTAGCATGAACATTACCACATCAAAAACAAGTTTATAAGTTCAAAAACAACTTAGGGTAATGTTCCTAGTCCATTTCTAGCCAAAAAACTCAAAAATATGCTGTCTGGGGGTCCAACTCGTCGAGTGCATGAACCAACTCGGCAAGTTGGATCAAATTGATCACATTTTAGGCATGGACTCGCCGAGTCCTCTGATGGACTCGCCGAGTCTGATGATCAGACAGCAACAAATTCATTTTTTCAGCTTCTATTGCAGGTATAACAAGAAAACAAGCCTAGGCTCTGATACCACTGTTGGGTTTTGAGCATTCTAACACTCCTAAGTGTACATGCAACCCTAAATACCTTGGATCTATGTTTTCTCTATTATACATGCAAATAAGAACTTCCAAGGTATTATCCTAATCTAGCATACAAAACAATAACTATAACAAGATAAAAGAAAGTCTTCATGAAGCTTGAGTGCCAAGTGCCCCAAGTGTGACACCTCAAATGGTTCACACAACACCAAATACACATGGAATGACTTGAGAGAAAACTACACTCATGAAAATCGGCTAGCCCTTTTACTTCACACACTAGTGGCCGATTTTGGTCAAGAATAAGATGCTTATATAATTGACATGGCCTTTCATTTCCATGATCCATGGGTACAAATACACCATGGAGCATCCATGGACCATCCTATGGGTTTTAGCCCAACTTGATTATCCATGGAGCATTAGCCCACTATACAAGTATGGATGATTTACACAATCAACCCATATATTTAATTAGTCTTCTTTTGATCACTTAATTAATCCTAGATTAATTCTTAATCAATACTAATTAAATAATCTTATTATTCTTATTATTAATATACTAGAACTTATAATATCTTAATAACCATAAGTGTCTTATTCCTCTCATTTAGTCTATCCAAGTGCATGATGCCATGCAACCCAAATGGACCATGCCGGGTCGGGTCAAGTCTTACCAATTATAGTTATGGACTTAGACATTAATCCAACAAAAACAAGGGCTTAAACTTAAATAAATCAAGGGTATAGGAGTTCATGGTCGTGAACTCCCATAGGGGAGGTTCATGGGCCGTAAACTCCCACTTGGTCCCTTTAAAAGCCTTAAATCCATTCATACCTTTTAGATTTTGACATAGCAAAATTCCACGATCAATATAAAACCTTTAAACATCCTAGAACCCGCTCACCATGAGTTTACGGCCGTAAACTCATGGGGAGTTGTCCCATGGCCGTAAACACTATATGGAGAGTTTACGCTTGGAGAGTAAACTCCATTCCTAAGCAATTCACGCCCTTAAATGTTACCCGAGACACCCCAAACACTTAACCAAAGTGTTTTCCGCTCCTTAGAGTGTGTATACTTGTTTAATTAGTATTAAATGTACTAATTGTATGTGAACATATGTTATCATATGTTAAATAGGTCACTAAGTGTGTCCAAGTCCTTACTTGGCATCGAGCACCCAACCGGCACCTTTATCGGATCCACATACACCAAGTGAGTTCATACCCCTGAATGAACCTTTTAAATGTTTTTACATGTTTTATAGGGGGGAATACAAGTTAAACATGCCAGTTATCATATCAATCACATGTGATTGATAACCCGCATGCACAAGGATTTACCACACTGTAAACTGTTTACCGAGTAGGATACTATAAATGGTTTTCTAAAATGTTTTCACTTGTTCAAAACTCTTACTTACACTGTTTATTCAAAGTTTCATTTGAAACTGGTTTATGAAATGTTTCCAAAGAATTTCTAAAGGTTTTCAAACTTATTTTACCAAAGAATACCAAGTTGCGATTTACTTAAGTATAAAGGTTTTTCCAAGGTTTTTCATCAAGGTTTTCTTTCATGTTGTATACTCTTACTTGTTAGATACCGCTACCTTGCTTCTACTTAGTTTAAACACCTATGTGATACGCTTTTACCTAGTGATATGCATATTCTTCACTTATACTTGATTACGTTTCCATTTCACTTATACCTATTAACGATTCCACTTCGGGGTACACTTATACTTGATGACACTTTTGCTTCACGATTCTCTTATACATCACGAGTCGGTTATTCCACACTGTTCGTTTACACTTCACGATTTGGTTATTCTACACGATTCGGTTATACATCATGATTCGGTTATACATCATGATTTGGTTATACCTCACGATACGTTTCCACTTGTTATACACTCAAACGTAGTTAGATGTATGCCTATGCTTGTATAGATGCATATAAATAATGGTTGAAGGACTTAGGAAGGCTTGTTCGCCCTATTTCCTTTTCTTTGTTGAGATGTGGTCTGGTGAGATCGGATGTCCGTCCGAAGATCATTTGATCATTAGTTATATATTAGGTACACAAGCATAGACATATAGGTTTACATTAGTCAGTTCAGTTATGAGTCTCTACCACTCGTTTAGCACTTGTATTGGAAACCCACTACCCACTATTTGGGATGCGTCTTCGGGACACGGCCTTCTCCATCGTCTAGTTGGTAACCAGAGTCTCCTGTACGGAGAGCGGACATTGTGTGTATAGATCTATATGGGATTGACATCACCGCACCCTGACTGCTAGCTACAGTCCACGACCTACCAAGCCAAGGGGTGACAAATGTCATATTTTATATTGACGCTTGTAGGGCTTCAGGTACTCTAGTGTCGGTTATTATGGTTACGAGTATCCCAGGTTCCCTTATAATTCATGGCCTTAAGGTAACGGTATTTTACACAGTATTTTACACTGTATGCTGGAAACCCACTCTCAGAGTCACACTGTTTTTAGACCTTGCTAGCTGTATCTTTCATTTGATACTGTCAGCGGTCTGTATTCTCTGTTTTAGACCTTACTAGCTGTATCTTTCATTTGATATTGTCTAGGGTCTATATCCTTTGTTTTTAGACCATGCTAGTCGTACCTTTCATTTGGTACCGTCTGGGGTCTGTGTCTCTCTTTGTTAGACTGAGTCAGGCGTGTCGTTTGTTCGATACTCTCCTGGAGTCTATGATTCCTTTGCCTTAGTCAGCAGGCTTCACTGCTGAGGCATATGTTATTTCCCTGATTTCTCTTGCTTTCTTTAATAATCAAATTCTGGATATTGATAATGATAACGATTAAGGGAAAACTACTTTTTACCACAGAACTTCGTCCAGTCTTGGTAGAAGACTGCTTTGATTAAAGAAAATATAGGAGTTTCTAGAAAGGACTCTAATTTATTTGATACTCTAAAAACTACAACTTTTATTAAAGTTATTTGAATAAAATGACACTAAATACTTATGAACTCACCAACATTTGTAAAAATGCTGATACTCGCTTTTCAAATAACTTGTATCCTCAGGTCAGCATTAGACAGGTACAACCCCAGAGCTTTTGAAGAAGACAGTTTAGTACCAAGCTGCACCTATTATTATTACCTATATTACTTTGATGTATTGTGATGTAAACCATGTAAAACTATTACTATTAATGCAATAGTTGTTGTACTTTGATTTACTATACTACATATGTTGTGATACTTGACATGACGTCATCCACCCCCGAACGTTTCCGCCATTCCGGTTTTGGGGTGTGACAGATTGGTATCAGAGCATTGTTTATAGTGAGCTAAGTATATCAATTCATAAAAGATATACAACCTATAAATACAAAGGGATAAAACACTCTGACCAAGAATTATACTTTAAAATATAACCATATTTTACCAAACTATAAGAACATCCAGAATCTAAACACTCGAACACAAGTATCACAAGAAGAATGATAATAAAAGTCTTCGGATGTTGAGCACTGCCGTCAAACCGGGGTAGTTATGTAATCGTAAGCTGGAATAAATGTAACCTGATCAACTACATTTATTCGAGATGCGATGAACATGTGCTTGGGAGTGATAGTAGTGTACAACAGGTCTGAAACTTACCAACTAGGAATGCTAGAGCCAAACATAAAGTCAAAATACTATAGGAGGTATGAACTCACCTTATGTGTGATCGTGGTTTAGATAATGAGCTAAAACGGTGACTTCGAGCTAGTATGAAGGAAGAATATCGTGTTCCGAATGGTATTAAACACATCATAATGTGTGAATAATTTGGTTTTGATGACACAAGATTTTCTTAAATACTAAATAATATGAAGAATACTTACAATAGTATCTTAAGTATGTAGCTTCAAATATTGTTTCCACGTGAGTTTGGTATTTGATTTCTTGAGAAAGGAAGGAACTATGGCTTGCTATTTGAGAGAGTAGAGAAGATGTTTATGTTTATTGTTAGTGTGAAATATGAGAAATGGTTCTAAGTTATGACTTATATGGGAAGTAAAGATAAGAGATGAGGTGATGTTTTCATTAGTAACAGTACCATATCACATTGGGAAGCTGAATACGGATAAGATAACAAGATATTTACAAGTGGTTTATGGCCAAAAGGAATGACTTTACTGTCAACATGAAATAGTTTACGGCCAAAAGGATAGTGTTTACTACCCTTTTGACCGAAATCACTCAAATCCTTCACAAAAGAGAGATTTCGGTCTTAATGGACCAAAGAAGAAGGGATTTGGTCCTACATGATTGGATTTTCAGCCCTAATGGGCTTTATGTTGGATTAGTGACTAAGTCCATAACTATTTTGGTATGTACATGACCCGATGGTGCATGGTCCTTTTGGGTTGCCTTCACCAAAACAACTTGATAGGATGATTTATGGAGAGAAATGATTACATATGATTTATTAATATATTATGAGAATAATATACTAAAGGAGAAACTATATTGTTTAATTAATATTAGTCAAGAATTAATTGGTAATTAGTTTTGTGACTAAAAGAGATTAATTAAACTTAAGGGACTGGAATTGTAATTATAAGATAATTACAATTTGGGCCATGGATTGTCTTAAATTAAGGAGTGGACGAATTCTACGGGGAAACCCATAAGGAAATCGTCCAAGGCCCTAATTAAAGGAGTCCATGGGTTGCTTAGGGCTTAAGCATCCAAATTACGGTTTCCTTGTTAGATAACCCTAATTGCCTAACTATATATAAGACCCTTATGACCCAAAAACGTGGTGAAGCTTTTTTCTAGGCTTAGAACACGTTTTGGGCAGCCTCCATCCTCTCTCCTCTTCATCCTCTTGCTTATGGTGTTTGTGAACCATTAGAGGAGTGACAATTGTGACTCTAAGCTTTCTAAAGTCAATACAAGGAGATTTAGGATTGTTATTGCCACATAACAATCAAGGTAACATCTTAAACCTATTCTCATGTTAATATGATTACTTGAATGCTAGAATTAGGGTTTATAGTCTTGGATAACTTGCATGTACAATAGAGAAACCTAGATCCAAGCATTAGGGTTTGTATGAGCACATAGGATGCCTTATGACCAAAACCCATCAGTGGTATCAGAGCCTAGACTGTTTTCTATTGTATTGATGCATTACATGTTTGAAAAATTCGATTTTTGTGGTTCTGGAGGCTGGACTCGCCGAGTCCATAGATGAACTCGCCGAGTCCAAGGTGACTCGACGAGTCCATGACTGACTCGGCGAGTCGGCTCGTCAGAAGGAGGGAAAACCGGGATTTCTTGCTGTTTTTGCTTAAGGATTGTTGTCTTATCATATTAGATCAATATAAATCTGATTTTATGATATATTTGACTATTTTCTTGATCTAATTGAAGATATTTATCAATTAATAAAATATTTATTTCCTTATGTGATAATTGATTGATTATTTTGATTAAATTGGTAAATTGTTTTGCAAGAAATCATTAAATAAATCAAATATGGATAATTATGTGATTAAATGTTAATTAAGATTATTTGTTATTTGATCCTTGTTGTTATGAAAAGTTTCATATTTTCCCCTTTAGGTTTTTTAGTTTAAATTTGAACCCAAAAGTTTTGTTGTTTTGAAATTTAAATAGTTGAAACCCTAATGTTTTGAAAAAGATTTCAAAACTTGCCCTCAAGTTTTGGATTTTAAATTTTGATTAATAGTTTAGTTTTGATGTATATTTAAATTCTAAACCCTAATGTTTTGAAATGTTTCAAAACTTGCCCTCAAGTTTTGGAATTTAAAAGTTGATTAAAAGTTTAATTAGGAATGTTAAATTCTAAAACCCTAGTATTGTTTTGAAAAGTTCAAATCATACCCTTATGGTTTTATTAATTAATTAAGGTGTATAATTAAAAGAGGTTTAATAAATCCATAAAACTTTTGGTTTAAAATTTAATTGAATTAAAGGTATAATTATTAAATTTGACCACCTAATATTTTAAAAGTGTAAAATACACCCTATACTATATATAACATTAAAAGTCTAACATTATATATATGTATGAGTAAAAGTCAGTCTTACCATTAGTAGGCCTCATTCACGAAGCTGGTCTATAAGGGGTGTTTAAGGAAATTGCCTATAAAATGGCGATTGAATGGGTATCCACTCTTACCCACCGCGCTCTTGACTAGTGGTGTGACAACCCGATATTTCGAGACAATATGATGGAACACAAGTCAAATTTAGATCAAAATTTAACTTTCCTAAAATCTTATTTTGGGTTAAATAAAGTAATGGGAATCATATCAAGGTTTTCGTACATATAAAGAACCCTAAAATCCAAGTTATAACGAAGAAGTTATGACTAACCGAAGATTCTCGGCAAAACCAGCAACACTAATAGATGTAAAATGCGAAGTTTCAATACAGTAATGTTTAGCCTTAGGTATCTAAATGAAAGTTTTAGATATCATTAAACCGTAAACGTTCATGAAAAGAACATCCAAATCTGACTTCGTATTAGGAAGTTTTGATTTTTCTAAGTTACGGATGTAGCAGTAGACAGCTAAAAACTCGAAATAGAGATCGAGAGACTTTTAGCCGACACAAACTAAATGAGAATCGAAGATCTCAACAAGAGAAGTGCAACGGTAAAAAGTCTGACGGAAACGGACGTCGGTTGAAGAAGTTATGAAACTTTAACGGATTTTTCTTGTCTCGACCTATTAAAATATAATATTAAAAATAAATTCAAGATTTGCCGACGGAGTCTAAACGAAAGTTGTAGATCGTAGTCTCACCTTCGCGTGGATATAAAGAACGTCGAAAACGGAGTTCGTATGAGAAAGATATGAATTTTTTAAGTTTACTAATTAATTAAAATATAAATTTAATTAAAATCCAGTATTATCCGAAGAAGGAGTCATCGGACCAATCCAAGTTACGCCCAGCGTACTCGGATGCTAGGCTCCGGTTCGTCCACGTCGCTCCAATGCTTCGACCGAGGATGCGGTCATCCATGACGTCTCGTACACTCCGCGTACAAGCGTACGCCCCGCGTACCGAGGTCTTTCAGCCCCTATATAAAGGGTGCGAGGGTGCCGGCTATATTTGCTAATTTCCTTCCTTTCTCGCGCCGAAGCTCTGCGTTTCAACCCTCGGAGTCATCCCAAGGGCCCGGTTTTCATATCCAAGTTTGGAAGGTAGTTTTACGCTCCCGAGATTCCTGAGAATCCCGAGAAATCCGATTTCTCAAGTAGAAGTTCTACTCGGTTTTCGTCTCGCTTTCTTCAATCTATCAAGTGAGTTCATGCCCCTACAAATACACTTTAAATACATTTTAAGTGCTTTTTATACTCTTTTAGGGGGGGGGGGAATACAAGTAAACATACGGTTATTATCGTGTATTTCATAAAGTTTCACTTTACTCGTTTTTATCAAATGAATCACTTGTGATTCATTACTACTATGTGAAAACTCTTGTCATACTTTGCATGCACTAGATTTATTCAAAGTATTTAGTAATTCCAAAGTATCCTTCGTTGCTAAACCGTTTTATACATTTTAAGAACTTATGATTTATGCTTTGTCAAACATTGTGAAAAAGGATAATCTTTGCATACAAAACTATTACTTTAATACAGACTTAGTTGAGAACCCGTGAGACATGTACATCTTCAAATACTGCTTTTTGCTAGAAGGTATCGCTACAAGTCCTGGCTATAACCAGAATCTTCTGTTCGGAGAACGTGTCAAATGTGTATAGATCTATACGGGAAGTCATGATCCCGCGCCCTGACTGTTAGCTACAGTCCGTCCTTTGGGGTGACAGTTTTTCATAACGCTACGACGCCTGAAGAACGTCGCTACAGGCATATTATGTTTAGTATGGTTATAAAACTCATCGGATATACAATTATTATAGTACTTCTGATTGATGAATGAGTAGCTATTAAAACTATTCTTCATCTAACAAACTGAAATCTTCTAATAGGTTTTATTATATAAATCTATGCTTCAACCTTCTAAAGCATGTCATTTGCTTTTGGTCTTTAGTCTTGGACATTAGACTAACTATTACTTTAGGAAAATATGGGATTTTCCTATATACAAAACAAACAACTAATAGGAAAATAAGGGATTTTCTTTATTCAACTATCTATACTTTTCAATACAAATTTTCTCATGCATTTCATACTTTTATAAGAAAATAAGGGATTTTCATGGAAACATACACTCAATTTGGAATGGCATACAATTTTTCTAAACCACTTATGAACTCACCAACTTAATTGTTGACACTTTCTCTTTGAAATAACTTGTATTCTCAAGGAACTGCTAAGCAGGTTTGGAAATCAACTTTTAGGGATTAACGCGCTGGCGTTAATTACTTCTTTTGAAAGATGTTTATGTATTTATCTTTTGAACATGTAATGAATACAATTATGTAAACATTTTTTTAAAACCTTTATATATGTATGGTGGTGTGTACTTTCCTTTCTATGAACTGTTATGATACTGAATATGACGTGCTCCGCCCCCGAACGTTTCCGCCGTTTTGGTTTGGGGGTGTGACAGATTGGTATCAGAGCATTGTTTATAGTGAATTGAGTATATCAACCCATAAAAGATATACTAACTATAAATACAATAGGATTAAAAAAATACTCTGACTTAGCGTTTATACTTCTAAATAATAAAATATTTAAGTAAGTATACGTGCCTGCATTCATACTAAAATCGGTGTCACAATGACAAGAACAAAAGTATTACGATTGTTGAATATCACAAGTAAGCTTGGGGATGGATAGTCAATCTTGGGAGTGGCATAGCCTGATCAACTATGTTGGTCCGAGGAGTGATTAGCATATGCCCATGAATGGTTGTGATGTAGCAACAAGTCTATAAACTTACCAACATTACCATAATGAGAACATTATAACAAAACCTAAGTCTAAAATACCATAGGGGTGTTTTGTGTTACCATAATTACTTACTTGAGAACTAAAAAGGATCTTCAGTACTAAGTTGATAGTTGCTAAGTGGATACACTAAGGCTATATGTAACTAGGATGTTATAGACTTACAATCGGTGAAGTTTTGCTTTACCCTTATTCCTTGTGAATTTGGAGTTAAGGTCACTTATTCAAAAGCCTATCCTGTGTTGATTACATATGACTGGTATGCACATTACAAATAGAGATGTAGCTAATGAAGATTTTCTAATAATTATCTAGATAGTTCGTCTAATAATTATTTCCTTACCCCAATTCTCGCGTAGATAACATAACTAGACTCCATCCCCACGACAACCCGTACCTTTAGAACAAATGCAATGTTGGATGGTTTGAAGAAGAACTAGAGAGTGATCATCCAATCCCTTTGAATGATCACCATGTTGAAAACCTTTCGGATGTTGATAACTCTGAACCCAAGGTTGAGAACCTACCCCAGGCAACTCCTGTTCTAATTCCTAACCCTCGTCCGACTTTTCATGGCCCGACGCCCCCTTAGGTAGAATGTCTGGAGATGGGGAGCGAAGTGCAAGATCAACCTATGTCATTTGATGGAGACCGAAGCTTCTACAACACAAGTGAATGAAGCTCAGCAGACATAATTCTTCCAAGTCTGGCCGCAGAGTTGCCCGAAACGAAATTTAGGGCAGGACGGCTCTCCAACGTATCTAAGAGATTAATGTTGATGCCAAAATGCATACCATTCGCACCAACCACCTTGATCACAAGTGAGAGATCCGAGAGAAACCATGAGACCCTGCTTCAAGCACTAACTGAAACCCGATCCGAAGTCATAGAGCTCTAAGTACGCAAGAAGGTGCACGAAAGACACCTACTTGATATGGAACGTCAACTGGCTGAATTGAGAGTTCACCATAAGGGTGACCGTCGTCAGTAGTAGATGCTTTACTTTATTTCCCTCATAAAAAGGAATCATTTTCTGTCTATGCCCGCTGTGGCATTTTCTATGAAGCTACCTTGTACTGTAAGTACATTTGGTTAGATCTTTATGACGTCAGGAACTATCTCCTATGGATATGATGTAAGACCTTTTACAAGGTCATTTTCCCGAACTTTTACATCATGAATATCAAAGATATTGACAGTCGGCTAACTTCTGTGTCATTCTTTATTCAAGTATTCTTATCATACTTTCATTAGAGTCTATCCGAAACATGCTTTAGTCAAGTCATTGGACTATAGTAATTTAGCTCTAGAAACATTTCCAAGTCTCTTTTAGTGGTTGGATCATGTTATTCACCAACCAACGATACCTCGGCTTGAACGACAAGCGTCTTGAGACCGTTCTATGAACTTACTTCCACTCATTACTAGGACTGCATCATAGGGATGTAGGTCAACCCTTCATAAACACGCTTCTACTCAGTGCTAGGACTGCATCATAGGGATGTAGGTCAAACTTTCGAGAACATAGTCTTACTCTTTACTTGAATAATCGAAGTACATCTAGAGTCAACCAGAATCAATCACAAAATCTTTATCTTTTGTGTTACAGAATCATGTCGTCATCCGGAAACAATCAGCCAAGCAACGAAACCCCTATCCTCCATATCGACGCCGCTGCATTACAAGCTACAGTAGCAGCTGCTGTGACAACTTTCTTTACACACATCAACTTAGGCAACACAAGCAAGACCGACAAAGGAGTCGAGAGTTCCGATGGTAGTGCCAAATCGGGAAACCAACAAATGGCAACAGTCATAGACTTGCGAAGCCATAAGACCGAAAGGAAGAGACGATATCGTCAAGACCTAAAGGAGCGCAAGAGATCCCAAAGACTTGCCATGCCACAACAACAAGTGGCAACTCCTGCAGAATGCTTTAGGAAGCAATTTCCAAGGTGATGTAATGAGGAAGACACTCGTGTCTGCATAACACTGGCTAAACACCTCACTCCCGCCACCAAGGCTAGCACTAGCCAGTCATGCCACCAATGCGGGGAGATAGGGCACCTCAAGAAGGATTGCCCTATAACAAAGAACTCTGGCGTAGACGGTAGGATTCTCAGGATCACAGTTGTAGGAGAACCTACTCCGAACCCACATTAATGTAATTTAGGCATTTCGTTGTAACAGACTTATAAACCATCCAAAACTAGTGCAACCAGAGCCTTATCTTTTGCGGGTTTCCGTCGGTATAGGGATGCTCATGCTGCGTATACTTGCCTTTTGTAGTATACCTTATTCGCAGCAATAGCCTTGTAGTAGTCTAAAGTACTGTAACTCTGTTGATGGTTGCACGGTTGTGTTTTGTCTGTAAACGTCTTATGTTCAAATCTAATGTCTTTAAGTTTCCTTATGATTCCGACATTATCATACGACTTGATTTAATTTGATTCTCACAAAAACAGCTTCATACGTACATCTCTTTCTTCGAAATCGCCTTTCAAGCGAAGCCGTCATATCAGAACACCAATTACTCATGAATGGAGTACCTCATAGTTCTTTTCCTTTCCGAAGAAATCCCTGAAGTTCAACTCGTACAGTACGTCAAGTTCAAATCCAAAGATCTGTACGGTTGATCTGTCGCTGATGAATGTATACATAGGGGTGATATATAATCAAGGTTCTACAGGTTTAGAAATGACGATTCCACTTTAACTTCTTTTTCCTCGGTAGGATGTGAGCTTAAAGAAGAATCAGTTATTCGACTACCTTTTCAATCTTAATTATATACGACTCGTATACATGAGATTATGATCGTTGAACCATGTATGAAATTTAATATGAACTTCAGGATGGAGACTGCCTAAGACTACGAGTGATTGTGCTGCCATACGAATAAACTTAAAAGCCCAACACATGTCCTTTCTGTCGATTGGTACAAGAGAGACAGATAGAACAAAAATACCTATCCTTTTTCCTTAATTCGGGAGTAATCATACTTTCTTTTGGAGCTTCATGACATCTAATCCACTTCCAAGATTTTGACATCATAATCAGTATGAATTGGTTGTGTTCTTATGCAAGAGGAAAGGTCACTGCCTATACCTCAAGACAGCTTAAGACATAGGAAGTTAACTATACAACACATGATCTTGAGTCAGGAGCAGCGGTAATTACTTTGAAGATCTGGAGACACTACTTGTAGGGTACAAGATGTACTATTCTCACAGTCCACAAAAACATTCAACATACTTCGACCAAGAAGAGTTATCATGCAGTGAAGTCAAACGAAAGAAGCAAAGTTGTATCTCGATAGTGAAAGGTTCGCTGGAATGCCAAGCGAGGAACCGAGTTCAATTAAGAACATGAGGAGCAAATAAAACTTCTATCCGTAGCATGAACTCTAATTTCGAGACGAAATTCTCTCTAACGGGGTGATGATGTGACAACCCGATATTTCGAGACAATATGATGGAACACAAGTCAAATTTAGATCAAAATTGAACTTTCGTAAAATCTTATTTGGGTTAAATAAAGTAGCGGGAATCGTATCAAGGTTTTCGTACATATAAAGAACCCTAAAATCCGAGTTATAACGAAGAAGTTATGACCAACCGAAGATTCTCGGCAAAACCGGCAAAACTGATAGACGTAAAACGCGAAGTTTCAATACAGTAATGTTTAGCCTTAGGTATCTAAATGAAAGTTTTAGATATCATTAAACTGTAAACGTACATGAAAAGAACATCCAAATCTGACTTCGTATGAGGATGTTATGATTTTTCTAAGTTACGGATGTAGCAGTAGACAGCTAAAAACTCGAAATAGAGATCGAGAGACTTTTAGCCGAAACAAACTAAATGAGAATCGAAGATCTGAACAATATAAGCTCAACGGTAAAAATTCTGACGGAAACGGACGTCGGATGAAGAAGTTATGAAACTTTAACGGACTTTTCCTGTCCCGACCTATTAAAATATAAGATTAAAAATAAAGTCATGCCGACGGAGTCTAAACGAAAGTTTTAGATCGTAGTCTCACCTTCGCGTGGATATAAAGAACGTCGAAAACGGAGTTCGTATGAGAAAGATATGAATTTTTGAAGTTTACTAATTAATTAAAATATAAATTCAATTAAAATCCAGTATTATCCTAAGAAGGAGTCATCGGACCAATCCAAGTTACGCCCAGCATACCCTCGTACGCCCAGCGTACTAGGATGCTAGGCTCCGGTTCGTCCACGTCGCTCCGATGCTTCGGCCGAGGATGCAGTCATCCATGATGTCTCGTACGCCGCGCATACAAGCGTACGCCCCACGTACCGAGGTCTTTCAGCCCCTATATAAAGGGTGCGAGGGTGCCGGCCATATTTGCTAATTTCCTTCCTTTCTCGCGCCGAAGCTCTGCGTTTCAACCCTTGGAGTCATCCCAAGGGCCCGGTTTTCATATCCAAGTTTGGAAGGAAGTTTTAGGCTTCTGAGATTCCCGAGAATCCCGAGAAATCCGCTTTCTCGAGTAGAAGTTTTGCTCGGTTTTCGTCTCGCTTTCTTCAATCTATCAAGTGAGTTCATACCCCTACAAATACACTTTAAATACATTTTAAGTGCTTTTTATACTCTTTTAGGGGGGGGGGGGAATACAAGTAAACATACAGTTATTATCGTGTATTTCATAAAGTTTCACTTTACTCGTTTTTATCAAATGAATCACTTGTGATTCATTATTACTATGTGAAAACTCTTGTCATACTTTGCATGCACTAGATTTATTCAAAGTATTTAGTAATTCCAAAGTATCCTTCGTTGCTAAACCGTTTTATAAATTTTAAGAACTTATGATTTATGCTTTGTGTAACATCCCAAAATTCAAGACCAAAAATTTCTTTTTAATAGAACATTACTTTAACCAAAGACATCATTCCAAAACATAATCTGAGTATAAGTTTTCAAAACACGTGTTTATTATCAGAGTAAACATTCCCAGGCTGACTAATCTATGGTGTGTGCCATGCGATCACCCCGAGCTCCTCCCTCCGCTACCGGAAGTACCTGAAAACAAACTGAAAATCGTAAGCACGAAGCTTAGTGAGTTCCCCACCATACCACATACCATGCAAAACCATATACTTCACATACTGGGCCACGCCCGCTATCCTGGGCCTCGCCCTCTACTTCGGGCCTCGCCCGCTACAACGGCCCCGCCGCTCCAGGCCCCGCCTGGCTTCGAGCCCCGCTCGGATACAGATCTGTTTCACTTAGGCCTCGCTTGTCACAGGGCCGCGCCCACTAACATATAATACCACATAAACATATCACATAACATCACATAAGCTAAACATATACTAACAGCTCTTGCTCTAAGGCCTCGCCTATCTCTGGGCCCTGCCCGTGTCCTGCTACTGATGAGTCATGGAACCTCGTCCATACTCCTGCTAATAGTGAGATACGGGCCCAGCCCACCCTCACTCCTTTCCTAACTTGGGCCTCGCCCCTGCTCTTCTGCTAGTGAGATGTGGAACTCCATCCACACTCTACTATTGGTGAGATACGGGACCTCGCCCACACTCACCTCCCTACCAGGCACATACAAGTATCACACAGACAACAAGTATAAACTATCACATAAACCGCTCCTTGGGCACCCGCCCTCTATCATTGGACCTCGTCTGAATATCATACTAGCATACTATGCCTAGGGCTAACCCCCGGGTCTTCTACTCATAACTACATGGGCCGGCATTGTGGCCGTAGACCCATTCATACAAAGGGAAACTCACCTGATACTGCTGAACTACTGCTGCTAATCCCTTTGACCGCTACCTGACCACTGACTTGGAACTGCTGCTTCCCTAGCTCCCCGAGCTACCAATATCAACATACCACTTAGTCTAACTGACCTTCAAAGGTCAACCAAGTCAACTTTGGTCAAAGTCAACGTCCTGGTCAAAGTCAACCTTCCAGGTCAACCCTACTCGTCGAGTCACCCTACTGACTCGCCGTGTTAATAAGTCCAGAGTCATTCCACTCGCGACTCTACTCGCCGAGTCAGCCCCTAACTCGCCGAGTCTACTGATTCTCGATACCTGTCCTGTCCAACTCACTGAGTCCTGGCTCGACTCGCTGACTCGAGACTTAACTCGAAGGGTTTGGGACCACGCGACCTGACTCGACGAGTCTAAGAACAGACTCGCCGAGCACACGACAATCTTCATCCAACTCGCCGAGTTGTTCATCCAACTCACCGAGTTCATGCCGATCTTCATCCGACTCGACGAGCTGCTCATCCCACTCGTCGAGTTCCTCCTCATCTTCAAGCTACTCGCTGAGTCCACTCGAAGGACTCGCCGAGTCCAATCAAATCCACTTACATGCAGAGGACTTCTGAGACACGCATGAACTCCAAACTGTAGATCTACCCTTCCCAAGCCTATTCCCCACGTAAAGTTGCAAACATTACGTGTAGAGAGGGAGATCTAGGCAAAATGCACCAATAACTAGGGATTAGGACCAAGAGGCTCCAAATTCCACCCAATGGCTGATACTTTACGGGATTCCAAACCAAAACAAGCATGGATCTGAGGTAGCAACCTCAGATCTGGACTTCAAGCTCAAGATTGATCTTAAACATGGCTTAAAAGCCCCAAAACTCATAACCAAGGAAAATATGGAGGAGAGAAACGACTTAATACCTTCAATGCTCTGAAATGCTCCCCAAACTTTGGATCCAAGACCACTCCTTAATGCTTCCAAGATTCCCACTCCTTCTTCTTCCTTAAAACCACTCAAAAATGGCCAAAAGCTTGAATGAACACAATGGAGGCTCAGGGTGCGGCATTTTGGGTGTGAGAGACAATAAAGGAGCCCTAGGAAGAAGATTGACACGTTTAAATAGGCTCCAAGCCCCGAATTTAGGGTTTTCCTCGCACAGACCAGACTCGCCAAGTCCACTTGGCCGACTTGCCGAGTTGGTCACTTACTCCTCGACCCAGATCCCGCTCCGACTCGCCGAGTCCTTCCTTGGACTCGTCGAGTCCCTATTAATTTAGGGTTTCCTTTACTTTCTTAGCTTTCAAAATCTTGGGTGTTACAACTCTCCCCCACTTAAACTGAACTTCGTCCTCGAAGATTACCATGGCCCACCGCCTGCGATCTGCCTCCTATACCCAACACCAGCCGCCTACCTGCGCTGGTCTTCCACCTGGTCATTCTGACTACATCAACCTCGTGGATAAACCTCGGGTCAAACCTGACCCTAAACAACATAGAGACAGAACTTTCTCAACCGATAATCCTTCTGGTACTCACCGAGTACTGCACTGAACCCACAGAGGTTCTTCACTACTTTCCCTGCGTAATTTCCTTGCCATCCCAAGGCAAAGCCTCATAACCGACTTTTCCTCTGACACTGTGAAGGTCCTATCCTTCACTAACTCCATCACCCCCCCCCCCCCCCCGCTTTTACCAGTACGGGTCATTACCGCCAGTAACCACTGACACACCTCTCTTGTCATAACTTGGTGTCGAGCACCTCTCGACTCAACTAACTGAATGCCACCATACGCTGCATACTCGCACTACCACCGACTGGCAATTCTGTTATTCCTCGCCTGACTTCCTGATAAACTGGGACTACCCTAGTCCCTACCAACCTATCAATGACTGGATTACCGGCTCCCACCGGTAGCTAGTCCCAACACCATCACTGGTCGCTCTCAGCGACTTCCAAAGAAACCTCGACGACCTATAACTGCTCAATCAATCCTGCCATCTAGGCACTACAAACCTGGGATCCCCGATCCCCTAACTTGACACAAAGGTCCATACCAGGTCCCACCTGCGCTGCTAAAACTCACGGGCCTCGCCCACGGGTCCCACTCGCCTCTAACCTTCTAGTCTCACTAGTATAGTCACTCTCGCTCGGGCCTCGCCCACGGGTCTCACCCAACTATATCCTGGAGCGGCCTCTCCCAAGGTCTCACCCCTCTAGAGCTATACAGGCAACTCCCTATCATTCTCATCCACTTACCCAATCTTGATCCCTACTGATCACTAGGAGATAAGGGCCTCGCCCCAACTCCACTAACGGAACTACTAAGGAATGTTATGGCTTACCCATAGGCTTACATCACCATCCATTGCTGACCTCTAGTGAATGCTACAACTGCCCTGTAGTCTTACAACACTTCCACCACTGACAGCTAATATGAAGGCACCCACGTGCCATCAGCTTCTCAAGATCCTTATTCCGACTCCCGCGAGTCCTTCGGGCGATCCACAACCTGAATTCTCAACCATAACTAACCATTACCATCACACGCACTAGCTGATGTGGAGTTTCTCAAACTCCCAACCCTGAAATCCTCAATCCATCAAACGCTGAACTACTTCTCTTCCCTCTCGGAGGTCACGTACTCATTCTGGGTCTGCGTCCTCCTCTCCAGGTACACCCGGAGGATTCTCCCCCACTTCAATCCTGCTTACCCCTTCCTGCTCAATACTCGAAGAGATCCCGATCTTTGCTACCATTCCATAACCCATCTACTGAGGAACCCAAGCCCGCCATAGCTAGGGATTTAGCCAATCCATCACAATCACTACACCACTCCGAACTAGCGAAACATACCAAATCCCTCCCAAGCATGCTATAGTTACTGCATCCTTCGAAACCTTCTTCAATAGAGCACATCCCCTAACTACCACACAAATATCCAAGGTATGCAGATGGCATATAACTCGATCACAATCAACCAATCAAAATAAAATACTTTTACCGTTAATGATGCAGAACCATAACAATGAAATCATGCACAAATAAAAGAACTGAAAATGGGAAATTGCATACCTGTAACGTCCGGCGTTGCTCGCGTCTCCAAGTTCGTCATCTGAAAAGCCCTGCTGCCTGCTGCAGGTGCCTCTACCCGGCCCTAACGGCCATCCGTGATCCTCAAGGTTACAGGGGCGGGTGCCATCACCCGTCCTGCCGAAGACAAACTGGGGCACTGGGCCTTCTTGTGGCCCCGCTGATTGCAATGAAAACATATCAAGTCTGATCCCTGCGTGGCGGTAACAGTACAATCCCTGCTGAAATGACCAGCCCGACCGCACTTGAAACAGCCAGACTCACCACCGCTACCACTCCTGCACGCGCCCCCGTGCGCCCTGCCACACTTTCCGCACCGACTGCGGTCCTGATGATCCCTCGATCTCGAAACCGATCCCTTGGGCTTTTTGCCCGAACCCGTAGCTACCTTAACCTCATCCGGCTTCCTCTTTCGGATCTGCTCCAAATCAATTTCCCTCTCTCTAGCCCGAGAAATCATATCTTCCAGCGTCTTACAACTGGATCTGCTCACGAAATCCTTGATGTCATCCCTCAACATCTCATGGTACCGAGCCTTCTTCATCTCCTCATCTGTGACATACTGCGGTACAAGAAGAGCCCTCTCCCTGAACTTGGCGGTGATCTCCGCCACAGTCTCAGTAATCTGCGTCAAATCCTTAAACTCTCACGCCAGCTGTTGCACCTCAATAATCGGCGAAAACTCCGCCTTGAACCTGGCCGAGAAATCGCTCCAAGTCATCGCGTCCAACGCGGCATCATCCCCCAAAGCATGACCAATCTCCTCCCACCAATCCCTCGCTCTGTCCTTCAGAAGACAGGAGGCGAGTCTAACCTTGTCCCCCTCGGGACACTTGCTCGAACGAAAAGCGTTGGCAACATCAGCCAACCATCTGCTGCTAGCAATGGGGTCCCTAGCCCCATGATAATCTGGTGCCCCGCAGGCTCTGAACTCTCGAAACGTCAAGGTACGCGCTCCCATCAATGCCATCATCTCAGTACGGAAGGCTCCCAGCCTCTCCTCCAAGATCTCCAGTATATCCTCTTTGACCGTGCCAAAGATCACAGGAGTCTGAGCTAGAATACTACGCGTAACCTCAACTGATATCAACTCTCTCATCCGCTCCTCGAGCTGCTCGGCCCCTGAACCCGAGCCTGATCCCTCTCCGGCGCCTGATCCGCCCTCTGGTCTCTCTCGCAATGTCACCATGCTGAAAATATACCACAACCATTATCAGAATACTCATCGATGATGCGAGACCAAACATACCCTACCAGGTTCCCGGTTTTGCCTCAGCCTTTCCCGAATCGAGTACGGATCCTCTAGTTTCAGTAATACGGGCCCATACTACCTTCCACATCTATCCGTACTTTCCTCAGGATTTGCTTTGGCTCCACCAGGTCCCTTATCCACTACTACCGCTCCCAGCACTATCTCATCCTAGGCTTACCCTAGGGAAACCTCTGACTCGTCTCAAGCAGTCCTCAGCTACTGAAGGCCTCCTTGCGATGCCTATTAGCCATCACCTGGATACCATCACATGTGAAGAGGCTCAGATAATCCTTCAAGTAAAAGACCCGTTCCTACAACGGTTGGACTCAGACAAGAGCTGCGCAATAGGACCAAATCTAGCACTCTGAGATTATTCAACCCTGATCGCATGTGACGTGTCGTATCCACCTAATGGCTAACTCCCATCACTCAGAATCCCACAATGCACAAAGCAAGTAGCATTCGAACAAGGGGAAAAAGCTAACCATAACATACTCAAGCAATCATCTCCACATAGCAAGAATCTGAACTAGCATGCAACACAAACTCGCAATTCAGGCATAACCTAAACAGGCTATCCTACTACTGTCTACTCAGCACTACCATGCAGCTCAAAAGCACAAATAACAGGCACATAAGGCATCATCCCTAGATCCTTAGTCCTCTTCTAGCATGATGTTCTATCAACTGATAATCATAACATAAACTTGTAAGGGTATTTTGGGGTACTTACTTGAGCTCGGTTGATTGCATGCACCACACCTCTTTTCTCTTTTCAAGGTTCTTTTCTTTCTGAATTCTTTTTGCTTTTCTAAAACTGTTTTTCATTCTCAAAATTCTTTTTTACAAAACTGTCTTTTCACTTTTGAAAACTTTTTATCCAACCCCTTAGTTTGAGTTCAGGCACACCCGAGAGTATGTCCGAATCCCTCAAACCAAGGCTCTGATACCAACTTGTAACATCCCAAAATTCAAGACCAAAAATTTCTTTTTAATAGAACATTACTTTAACCAAAGACATCATTCCAAAACATAATCTGAGTATAAGTTTTCAAAACACATGTTTATTATCAGAGTAAACATTCCCAGGCTGACTAATCTATGGTGTGTGCCATGCGATCACCCCGAGCTCCTCCCTCCGCTACCAGAAGTACCTGAAAACAAAACTGAAAACCGTAAGCACGAAGCTTAGTGAGTTCCCCACCATACCACATACCATGCAAAACGATATACTTCACATACTGGGCCACGCCCGCTATCCTGGGCCTCGCCCGCTACAACGGCCCCGCCGCTCTAGGCCCCGCCTGGCTTCAAGCCCCGCTCGGATACAGATCTGTTTCACTTAGGCCTCGCCTGTCACAGGGCCTCGCCCACTAACATATAATAGCACATTAACATATCACACAACATCACATAAGCTAAACATATACTAACATCTCTTGCTCTAAGGCCTCGCCTATCTCTGGGCCCCGCCCGTGTCCTGCTACTGATGAGTCATGGAACCTCGTCGATACTCCTGCTGATAGTGAGATACGGGCCCAGCCCACCCTCTCTCTTTTCCTAACTTGGGCCTCGCCCCTGCTCTTCTGCTACTGAGATGTGGAACACCATCCACACTCTGCTATTGGTGAGATACGGGACCTCGCCCACACTCACCTCCCTACCAGGCACATACAAGTATTACACAGACAACAAGTATAAACTATCACATAAACCGCTCCTTGGGCACCCGCCCTCTATCATTGGACCTCGTCCGAATATCATACTAGCATACTGTGCCTAGGGCTAACCCCCGGGTCTTCTACTCATAACTACATGGGTCGGCATTGTGGCCGTAGACCCATTAATACAAAGGGAAACTCACCTGGTACTGCTGAACTACTGTTGCTAATCCCTTTGACCGTTACTTGACCACTGACTCCGAACTGCTGCTTCCCTAGCTCCCCAAGCTATCAATATCAACATAACACTTAGTCTAACTGACCTTCAAAGGTCAACCAAGTCAACTCTAGTCAAAGTCAACGTCCTGGTCAAAGTCAACCTTCCAGGTCAAGCCTACTCGTCGAGTCACCCTACTAACTCGCCGAGTTCATAAGTCCAGAGTCCTTCCACTCGCGACTCTACTCGCCGAGTCAGCCCCTGACTCGCCGAGTCTACTGATTCTCGATACCTGTCCTGTCCAACTCACTGAGTCCTGGCTCGACTCGCTGACTCGAGACTTAACTCGAAGGGTTTGGGACCACGCGAACTGACTCGCCGAGTCTAAGAACAGACTCACCGAGCACACGACAATCTTCATCCAACTCGCCGAGTTCATGCCGATCTTCATCCGAATCGACGAGCTGCTCATCCCACTCGTCGAGTTCCTCCTCATCTTCAAGCTACTCGCCGAGCCCACTCGAAGGACTCGCCGAGTCCAATCAGATCCACTTACATGCAGAGGACTTCCGAGTCATGCATGAACTCCAAACTGTAGATCTACCCTTCGCAAGCCTATTCCACACGTAAAGTTGCAAACATTACGTGCAGAGAGGGAGATCTAGGCAAAATGCACCAATAACTAGGGTTTAGGACCAAGAGGCTCCAAATTCCACCCAATGGCTGATACTTTACGGGATTCCAAACCAAAACAAGCATGGATCTGAGGTAGCAACCTCAGATCTGGACTTTAAGCTCAAGATTGATCTTAAACATGGCTTAAAAGCCCCAAAACTCATAACCAAGGAAAATCTAGAGGAGAGAAACGACTTAATACCTTCAATGCTCTAAAATGCTCCCCAAACTTCGGATCCAAGACCACTCCTTAATGCTTCCAAGATTCCCACTCCTTCTTCTTCCTTAAAACCACTCAAAAATGGCCAAAAGCTTGAATGAACACAATGGAGGCTTAGGGTGCGGCGTTCTGGGTGTGAGAGACAGTAAAGGAGCCCTAGGAAGAAGATTGAGACGTTTAAATAGGCTCCAAGTCCTGGATTTAGGGTTTTCCTCGCACATACCAGACTCGCCGAGTCCACTTGGCCGACTCGCCGAGTTGGTCACTTACTCCTCGACCCGGATCCCGCTCCGACTCGCCGAGTCTTTCCTTAGACTCACCGAGTCCCTCTTAATTTAGGGTTTCCTTTACTTTCTTGGCTTTCAAAATCTTGGGTGTTACACTTTTTCAAACATTGTGAAAAAGGATAATCTTTGCATACAAAACTATTACTTTAATACATACTTAGTTGAGAATCCGTGAGACATGTACATCTTCAAATAATGCCTTTTGCTAGAAGGTATCGCTACAAGTCCTGTCTATAACCAGAGTCTGCCGTTTGGAGAACGTGTCAAATGTGTATAGATCTATACGGGAAGTCACAATCTCGTGCCCTGACTGTTAGCTACAGTCCGTCCTTTGGGGTGACAGTTTTTCATAACGCTACGACGCCTGAAGAACGTCGCTATAGGCATATTATGTTTAGTATGGTTATAAAACTCATCAGATATACAATTTTATAGTACTTCTGATTGATGAATGAGTAGCTATTAAAACTATTCTTCATCTAACAAACTGAAATCTTCTAATAGGTTTTATTATATAAATCTATGCTTCAACCTTCTAAAGCATGTCATTTGCTTAATAGGAAAATAAGGGATTTTCTTGATTCAACTATCTGTACTTTTCAATACAAATTTTCTCATGCATTTCATACTTTTATAAGAAAATAATGGATTTTCTTGGAAACATACACTCAATTTGGAATGGCATACAATTTTTTTAAACCACTTATGAACTCACCAACTTAATTGTTGACACTTTCTCTTTGAAATAACTTGTATTCTCAGGGAACTGCTAAGCAGGTTTGGAAATCAACTTTTGGGGATTAACGCGCTGGCGTTAATTACTTCTTTTGAAAGATGTTTATGTATTTATCTTTTCAACATGTAATGAATACAATTATGTAAACATTTTTTTGAAACCTTTATATATGTACGGTGGTGTGTACTTTCCTTTCTATGAACTGTTATGATACTGAATATGACGTCCTCCGCCCCCGAACGTTTCCGCCGTTCTGGTTTGGGGGTGTGACAAGTGGAGGGTCGTTAGCCGAACGGGTAGGATAGGACGAAACCTTCCATTATAAGTATAATGAATTATTAAAGTAACTAAATGTTTTCATAAAATTCCCAATCTTAGTTACTTAGGCAAAAGTGAATTGATGCAATTCCATGAAATTACACTTTGTGCCCTTGCGAAGACGTTAGTGGAGCATGTGTGGTTTACCGGCACACTAAATGGTTCTAAGCAAAGGTAGCAAAGGGTGACTCAATGTTTGTCATAGTTCGGTGGAGTGTGTGTGGTTTACCGGCACATCGAATAGGTGACTTTAACATGTGAGGGCACCATGTAAGTTTGCATGGTTATTCACACCCGCTTTGTGATCCTCGGCATCCTAGTCACAAACAAGAGGGGCATATCGAGATTTAAACATGCCATTGAAAGTCCAATGAATCTCAAAGGATCTAGGAGTTTTCATAGATTTAAAACTTAAAATTTCTTTTTCGTTTTTCATGGTGGAAATTAGTGAATCGTCATTCACTTACCTTCAAATGTTCTGCAATTTGGGTTACGGCATCCCTCTCCCGAGTTGTAGCATATTGTGTTGGGTCCTAGCCTTAGTATTTCATCTGGGTGATTTACTAAGGACTCAATCAATCAACTAACTTGAATTCGTTTTCTCCCGTTTTGTAGATGTCAAAGTTCAACAACTATGGTCTTCCCAAATCCCGTGGAACAAGCATTCCACATGAAGATGATATTCCACGATTCGATCAAGGAACAAGAAATCATGCTTCACTTCCTCCTCCTCCTCCAAGTATTCTCCCTAACCCACAAGTTCAAAGGCTTGAAAAGTTCAAGATCACTCAAGCCCTTTTGGCAAGTAAACATAAAGAAGGAAAGCCGGTGTGTGCACACGTCCTAGGGATGAAGTCACACATTGATAGGTTAAGAATGTTGGGATCCATTGTCGGAGAGGAAATGGCTATTGATTGGGTTCTTCAGTCACTTCCTAACTCATATAGTGAGTTTGTAAGAGAGTACTATATGATGAACCGCGACGTGACCCTTATAGATCTCACATATATGCTTATTGCTGCTGAATCAGCAATGGTTTGGAGTAATAGAAAAGCAAAGTTGATTGGTGAATCTGCCTTCAAGACCTCTATGGATATAGACAATGGCAACGAAAGACATGCTATGATCGAAAAGTTTGATCATAAGAGAAAGGCAATGTCTAAAGTAGTTCCATGTCCTGTTCCAAAAGCGTCAATCTGCTTTTATTGCCAAGAGAAAGGGAATTGGAGACGAAGCTGCCCCATTTACCTAAGAGATCTAAGAGATGGGAGAGTCAAAACGTATGGCTCTAATATAGGTAAAATCCATTAACTAACTCTTTTAAGCTTCTATTCTAGATTTTTAATACATAATGTGATAAGATTACAATTGATGTTTTGAAGGATCGTAGAAAAGAAAGAAAGCTTAAGGGAAGAAGTGAGCAGAATCTAACCATGAAGGAATGGATTTCGATCGCATTTCTTAAAGATTAGATTCTTGAACTACTACTTAGAGATAGAATTAGATTGCTAAGAAAGATGTATTAGCATAGTTTTTCAATGAATTGCATTGTAAGGACAAAAATTTTCCGCAATAAAATAAATTTTGATTTTATATTATTTATTTATCCTTGCAATGGCGTATATGAAAAATTGATGTTTGAATGTTTCTATTATTAGCAATAATGGATTTGGTTCTTATTATGTTATTTATAGAAAGTCAAGAGTTTACCAAATAGGGAGAGTTTCTCATCGCCCAAGTTTCAATTAGACAGAAACTTGGAATCATGCAACTTGATTGCACGATGAATGAGAAATTTCATATTTGGAAATTAGACTAATTCATTGACAAAGTGTCAAGTGCAGGACTAGAAGATCGAGCACACAAAGTTGCGTGTTAATCAAGTCCACCATAAGAGTAACAATGATATTCGTCATGATTTACTAAAGGTTTAGTAAATAGTATTATACTTACAAGATTAGGTATAATTATGAATTGATTGAAAAAGTTTAAATCAATAGCAGAACGAATAAGAAGAATCAAGTAGGCAGAAAGATAAAAGTTTCTCCATTCTAAGAAGAAGGGAGAGTAGCTTTTATGCTTTATGATAGGTCTTAATGATTAAGAACCATATCTCAATTGATCCTCTAAGTGAGTCTTAGTACAATTGTATGTTTAAGAAGAGGAATCAAGGATTGAATAAATGGTTAAATCAAGAAGTCAATCATAATTTGTTCCAAAACAAGTCATAAAGTTAAGATTGTGACATTGAGTGAAAAGTATTAAGAAGGTTTATAACATTCATCAAATATGGAAAGTTGTGATGTCTTGGATAAGACAAAGACCAACTAGGACCAATTTATGAAGAGTTTTGATAAAAGCTACACTAACTCTTGAATATTTGTTTGTCAATAAATGTCTTGACAATAGAATCTCATATGTTAAGGAGTCAGTGGGAGTCTTAATGGTCTTGAAAGGTTTCAAGAACAAATCAAATAAACCTTATCAATCATCACTAGCACACGAGTTGAGGTTCACAACCTATTGTGTTGACATTATAATGTTTCTGCGCTGTTCCATTTGAGTTAATTATGCATGTGAGTCTTATGAGTTCTCATTTGAATGTATAAAAGGCAAGGACCTTGATCAATGAAAAGTACATTGATAGGAAAAGGTTAGCTGCTTCACTACTTGGAAGACATGGTGGGCAGCTGTGCTACCATAGGGCAAGAAATCAAGATTAAGAAAGTTCGATCCATATGAGTTTGAATTTGTCGTAAACCTTGGTTTTGACAAATTCACATGGATAGGAACACGTACACCATTAAAAACTAAGTGTCATAAGATTTCCTCCTTCATGAAAATGATTGTGAGGAAATGCTTTCACTAAGAAAGATTTTAAGAAGATAGTGATTGTAAAATTGCATTCTCGAATTCGATTATGGTTACGGTATCCCTTTCCATAATTTGAATTGTGAGGTTTGGAAATTGTTTACACACACATATAAACTATGTAAGGCAAAGGTGTATAAGTTCAAGAAGCCTTGATAAAAGATTATCAAAGCACTAAGTATCAGAAACATGAACTTAAGAAATTCAATAAGCATTGTTTTTCTGAAAGTTAAGCTGTTTCTGAATACATGTCAAAGCTAGTGGGAGCATAAGTGTTATGTTTTATAATAATCATCATGATAGTGGGAGCATAAATGTTATGATTGTATGATTATTAAGGCACGTATTGCAAGTTGGCAATATTAATTATAGAAAACAAGAGTTAGACCTTGCAAAGTCGTAAGGGTTGTAAAGTTGTTTTGCTATAATTAAGGTAGAGAATATTATGCTTCATTTCAAATCTAAAGGATTAGGTTGAGAAATGTTAATAAATTTAGTCAAGGGTACATAGTGTGTTCTTAAAATTTCGATTATGATTACGGCATTCCTCTTCACAATTCGAATTTTGAGAACATAGCAAATAAAACATTATGCGTCGTGTCCCATACGCTTCGGGTATAGGATCGATTGCAAATGATTTAATGTTTGACCATTCTAAAATTTTCCAAATGTCGAGCGCATTTAGAGGGAAAAGGGACTAGAATTGGTTTTGACTAAAATAATTAAACAACTATCAAAGGACAATCCAAAGTTTGACGAGGATTGGTCGCTTGTGAGTAGTTGGAAGCATGGTATTGGATGGACCATATCGACATTATTATGAATAGAAAAAGATTCTATTAAGAATGAGTTGTCACATGGAAATTATGGAAATGTTTCCATATTGGATGGACCATATCGACATCATTACGAATAGATAAGATTCTATTAAGAATGAGTTGTCATATGGAAAATATGGAAACGTGTCCATATTGAGAATTGGATATTGAAAATCTATGTCTAGATTAGAAAATTTTATGCAAAAGGATGTTCAAAGGAATGTACTTTGAGGAATTGTCTTGTAACAATGTCCGATAGAGGACTTTGTAATATCATTGGCAATAGTCTTTGTGACTTTGGTGCAGTGACATTACAAAAGGATCATTGCATAGAATGTTAGAATCTACCGTATTTTATAAGTAACAAGAATTTGATATTCTCACACTTATGAAAAAGGATTTGGAGTTGTGAAATGAGAATGATTGGAAATGTGTTCAATTTGATCTATTTCACAAAAGTAAGAACCATAGGTAAACATTGTATGCATGCTAAGAGCATGGGACAAGTGTAATAATTCATGTAAGAAGTTGATTACACGAAACGACAAATAATGAGTAATCAATATGGTGATAAATAAAAGGAGTTTTATTTATACTCAAAGGTTTGAGGCCATATGGGATTAGTATTATTCTTGTGTTTCACATTTGCATGTTTTGACTTCCAGAATAATTGAATTTATTAAGAAGAATCAAATTATTCGAACGGGCCACAGTCGTTAATATGTTGGAAGTAGATATGAATGAAGACTGTCGTGAATTGGTGTGTGGATTGTCTAAAACAGTATTAGACATAAGCAAATGTTTGCTACAACGTTCATGAGTGCTTATGAATATGATTTGAGCATTGGATTAAACCCACGCTCACTTGGATCACTCCATGAATTATATCACAAGTGATTGGTGAGACGATAACATCTTATATTCTTGAAACCGAGATGTGTGAGTTGTATCTTGCAAATCGGTTGCACATTGATAATATGTAAACACACTAGTAACTTGGTGTTATAAAACATATTGTTATGTGTGATTCGGTGAGTAAGTGCAAGCAAGCATTGTATCAAAGTTTATCCGTTCCTTTTATCCAAAGTAGGATAAAAGCGATATTTTTGGGCCCCTCGATGATTTAATGATGACAAACGTAAATGCTCGGCCGGGCTAGGGCTAATTTTATTTGTTCAATTAGTCATTCGTCATAAATCGGGAATCGAGATATAGTACAAAGAGAATCATTTGAAATCACATCTCATATGATATCTAGAATGGAGGAATATATGATCCCTTATCTAAGGACACGCGTATCTGATAGGATCATAGTTGACAGCGGCTTTGGAAAGCTACGATTGCAAATCAGGATCAGAAGTCGTACGCAGAATAGTTATTAGACTTATCCAAGTGGGAGACTGTTGGATTAGTGTCTAAGTCCATAACTATTTTGGTATGTACTTGACCCGATGGTGCATGGTCCTTTTGGGTTGCCTTCACCAAAGCAACTTGATAGGATGAATTATGGAGAGAAAGGATTAAATATGATTTATTAATATATTATGAGAATAATATATTAAAGGAGAAATCATATTGTTTATTTAATATTAGTCAAGAATTAATTGGTAATTAGTTTTGTGACTGAAAGACATTAATTAAATTTAAGCGACTGGAATTGTAATTATAAGATAATTGCAATTTGGGCCACGGATTGTCTTAAATTAAGGAGTGGACGAATTCTATGGGGAAACCCATAAGAAAATCGTCCAAGGCCCTAATTAAAGGAGTCCATGGGTTGCTTAGGGCTTAAGCATCCAAATTAGGGTTTCCTTGTTAGATAACCCTAATTGCCTAACTATATATAAGACCCTTATGACCCAAAAACGTGGTGAAGCTTTTTTCTAGGGTTAGAACACGTTTTGGGCAGTCTCCATCCTCTCTCCTCTTCATCCTCTTTCTTATGGTGTTTGTGAACCATTAGAGGAGTGACAATTGTGACTCTAAGCTTTCTAAAGTCAATACAAGGAGATTTGGGATTGTTATTGCTACATAACAATCAAGGTAACATCTTAAACCTATTCTCATGTTAATATGATTACTTGAATGCTAGAATTAGGGTTTATAGTCTTGGATAACTTGCATGTACAATAGACAAACCTAGATCCAAGCATTAGGGTTTGTATAAGCACATAGGATGTCTTAGGACCAAAACCCATCACTTTAGACAATGAGTTTTCGGTCCTATGCAAGCCCATTAAGTATTTTTCGGTTCAATAGTGTTCCAACATTCTCTAACTCGAAATCCTTATGTAATATACAATAACATGAATATAAACTTATTACTTGGACTTGTGTTGACTCCTTTGAGTCCTTGATGGCTTGTTGACTTCATTTGTCTTTCAAAAGTCCATTACAACTTAGCTTTCACAAGTGTATATACTTATGAACTTATATAAGCATGCTCTCTTGGTTTTCAAAGTTCTATTAAATTAAGTTTTCTTGTGAATTCATTTATGCTTGGTTAAAATTTAGACTTTTCTTGATCTAAAATTTTCAGGGTTGTGACAATCTTTCATGGCATTTAGCCAGTTAGGATCTTGGAATGCTTGAGAATAGGTATGCAGAATAGGAGACAACGAGTTAATAGTGGAGGTATAGAGATTGAGACAGTCAATAGGTTTTGTGATTCCATGAGAAGCCCGAGTGGCCATGGAGTGAATGAGAGTGGGGGAAGAACCAGGAAAAAGAGGTGCACGAGTGGCTGCCGGAGGGATGGGAGGCAACGTGAAATTTCGTGAGGGAGATGGATCAATAGAATGAGATGGAGAGGTTCTTGTAGCAGCGAAATTAGGAGTGACAGGTATGCTGGGACCGAGGATTTAACTAGGAACAACCGATGAGGAGGATTTTTAAACATGGCCTTGAGGATGCATTGACCCAAGAGGATGTGATGGAGTAGTCGGGTCATTGAAGCAATTTTTAGAATCCTCAGTATCAAGGAAACTGTAATCTGGCGGATTATCCGGAGTCATGGAGCCGAAAGGGAAGACAATCTCGTCAAAAGAGACATGACGGGAAATAATAATTTGTTTGGTGTGAAGATTGAGACATTGAAAACATTTGTGATGTGATGGATAACCAAGAAAAATGAAAGGAACAGAATGATGTTCTAGTTTGTTGGTTTTATTTAGATTATGATAACAAAGGCAACTAAAGACATGAAGGTGAGAGTATGAAGGGCATTTTTGATATAATTTGTGAAAGGGAGTGTCATTTTTTAGAGCGGTGGAAGGAAGAATGTTGAGGAGGTGGGTAGCCATATGAAGAGCTCCAACCCAATAGGTAGGTGGAAGATGGGCTTGAACAAGGAGGGTACACATCATATTGTTCAAACTACGAAGCATGCGTTCAGATTTTCCATTATGTTGAGATGTGTAAGGACATGAAAAAAGCGTATGAATACCATGAGTGTCACAAGGTTGGTGAAAATAGATGTTATCATATTCTTTTCCATTGTCACATTGAAAGGTTTTAATATCTGTTTGGAGTTGATTTTGTATGTGAGCTCGAAAATGAAGAAACTTGGCAAAAACATCAGATTTCTTTCTAATAGGGTACACCCACACAAAATGCGAAAATTGATCAAGGAAAACAACATAATATCTTTAATCACTATGACTCTCTAAAGGAGAGGTCCATACATCTGAATGAACAATTTGAAAAGGGAATGAAGCATCAAAAGAAGATAAATTAAAAGATAATCGAGTATGTTTGCCAAGTTGACATTTCCCTTTTATTACATGAAATCGAATTACTAGAAATAAGATGCTTGAAAACTGGTTGACCGGGATGACCAAGTCTTTGATGCCATAAAGATGAGCTAATGGATATAAGGGCTTGAGGAGAGTATATAGTAACCGAATAGAGCTTGTCAGTGCTATCACATCAAATGAGGATTTGGTTGGTCAGAAAATCCTTCACAGAAAAACCAAATTCGTCAAATTCAATGGAACATTAATTATCACGAGTGAAACAACGAACAGACATAAGGTTTTTTATAATTTGAGGGGTAATAAGGACGTTTGTAAGATAAAGAGGGCGAAAAGGATTATGTGAGAGAGTTGTATGACCCACTTTGGTGACTGGAATACAAGATCCATCCCCGACTAAAACCGATAAATTTGAATTATTAATGCACGTATTTCTAAAGGACCTGAGAGTACCTGAGTCAGCGTGAAGATGCAAGGTAGCCCCGATGTCTATGTACCAATCCGCATTACCTGGGTCTTGGAGGCTCATGGTGCTAAAAGCTTGAGGAAAAGTAGTGGGCTGATCACTTGGATATTTAAAAAATTGCATGTTATTGGGCTGTCCACATATAAAGGCTTGTTGTTGGCAAATTGGGCAATTGTTGATGTTGTTGTGGACGTGGACTAGAAGTTGTTGAAGTGGACTATTAGGCCATTTGTTTTTGAAATGAACTGGGGGGGGGGGGGGGGGGAGGGAGCAAACCACGAGACTGTTGTTATGGGGGAAACGCCACGACTGGCCAAGGGAGAAACCATCCCCAACTGTTTTGATTTTGCGCAAACAGACTACTGTCACCAAATCGACCCTGTCAGCCACCGGTTCTGCCACCATTTCGATCCCCCCTCCCCTTCCACAACCACGAGAATTCTGACAACCACCATGCCCGGCAGAGCTGCTATTTCCAAGAGAATTTGGGCGATTTTGGTGCTCGACTTGAAGAACAGTGGGGGACGATGGAGAGTCTGGATGTGAGGCTTGCACGATATAGTTGTGAGACTTTTGCAGGTCTCGTTCTTCAAGAGTGAGAATTGATCTCATTTGAAGAAAAGTTGGAAACAGAGTGGAGTATCGGATCGTGGGTTTAACGTGGGCATATTTTCGGAGAGTCCGTTCATCGCATTTGTGACTAGATGATGATCAGATATCGGGGCTCCAAAAGGAGATCAACGATGCCCTTGATGCGATTGCGGTATTCCATGTGGTGGAGTCTCCAAGTTGTATGTTTCTTAACACATGATCCAATTCAATGGCCTTGTTCTCTTTATTTTTGTGAAATAGATCCTCTATTGATTTCCAAACATCGGCAGCAGTAGCATCAATGGTGATAATGGATTGAAGAATAGTTTGTGTAAAGGAGCCATAGAGCCACTGTTTAATGATGTTGTCAACAGTTACCCATTCTATATCATCAGGTAATTTATTGGAGTCATCTAGGTGATCCTAAACATTGTATCGAAGACAATAAGTTTTAAAGAGTTCCTTCTAGACATCATAATTGAGTTGATTCATGTCCAAAAGAAGAGGGACATACAATTTAATATTAGTGACCCCATTGATTTTATCTGTGGGTTGAGTAGTAGAATAACCAAAACCTTTTTCTTTGTCTGAAGTGACCATGGTGTAAAGAGTTGGAGAAGAACAACAAGTTGAGGGGTTGAACGAGAAGAAGGAGAAAGCAATGAAGAAATACGCTTAGATTGGATCGGCTAGGGTTGAGAGTCTGATACCATGCTATAATCGGTATTTTCCCATAATCTCCGTATTGCCTTCTCACTGAAAATATATACTCAAAATACAAATGGGCTAGACACATAAATGCGTCAATACAAATATATGGCCAACAAAATCAATCAAAAACAATAACGCCTTGTTCCCGAGTTTTTTTTGTAAATTCATTAAAAGAAAGGGAAGGAAAATTTTGACGGAAAGAAAGGGAGGTGAAGGAAAATATTCATTATTCCGTGTTCCTGAGTTCGAAGGAAATGAAAGGAAATGGAAGGAAAATTTTAAGTTTTTGTGTTCCCAAGTTAGGAGGAAAAAGAAAATAAAACATAAAATTTTCTTCCCCTCACTTTCTTCCCAAATCCGCCCAATTTGGGAGGAAAATTTGGAAGGAAAATATGACTCCAAAATCCTTCCCCTCCCCTCACTTTCCTTCCATTAATGAAACTCGGGAACACGATTTTCCTTCAACACTCCTCACTTTCCCTCTGTATCCTCCCATTTCTCTCTTTAAGTATAACTCGGGAACAAGGCGTAAGGGAAATCAAATTTAAATGGGATTACCTTTTCATTATTTGTTTCCAAATAAGTTTCTCTATTCCTTGTTTTATTAGTTTTGGTTATCGTTTTTAATTAACAACCTTCCCATTTAGTTAATGTTTTAGTTTAATTAATATTTAGTAACTTTAATTGAATAAAAAGAAAATTCCTTGAGTTCGACAATCCAGTCTTATATTTGCTATATTATTACGGCCGCTATGTAAGCTTGCCTAAAGATTATAACCATCCAGTTTTGATAAACCTTATCAGTTTAAATTGATTATAAAAGACACATCAGGCCATGTATAACATATTTATGATTAGATGACAGACTTCACAGTTTTTTTATATTATATATGGTGAGTGTATGTATGAGATTAAGGGGTTTTTCACGTTTATAACACTTCTATAATTAGAGCTGTCGATTGTTATCTTCTCAAACATCTAATTAAAACATAATGTTGTATGTACATCATCATATTTTTAGCTTTTTATTAAATCAATGAATTATTCTTGAATCCAATACTTAATAAGCATAATAACTATATAGTTAAATTGTTAATCATACGGTATTTGCTCCACAAATTTGAAACTAAAAACAAGTATTTATATTGAAAGTGACATATATTAATTAAACAAAGTCAAATATTTATATTAAGGTAATTGTTCAACAAATACAAGGAAAAGTGAAACAGAAAATTATTTTAAAAGTATCGGAAAGTCAAATTACAAATAAAAAAAGGGGGCAGGAGAGACAAACATGCCCAAGGGAACACATTTCAAATTCAGCTTTGTCTTTTTTCTATTTCCAATTGACAGATATAAAGCCTTGTACAATTTCATTTTTCTTTTACTCATGCTGTCTTCTTTAATCAATATAAAATAATATATCAAATATGAAAAGTACCCATGTTTGCATTACATATTTCTGTAATCATTTGTAGCTTATTTTAATAAAAAAATAATCTTTTTTTTAAATTACAAAGATCAGCTATTGATTTCATCATATTATAATAGATAATCACAAGAAAATGACTTTACTGCTTAATTAAGTAACTAACGTTTCCAATACATATTTTTTATTAACGTGATTGAATATCGTCTTCATATTAGTGTGATTATCATTTTAAGACATAATCACATTAAAGTGATTGTTATATGCAATCATGTCAATAAAAAAATATATTGTAGAGACATTTATAATGTCGATGTATGTGAAAAATTCTATTTTTGTAAGAATGATTAAGACAAGAGATTGTTTCATAATGTGAATACGTTCAATCTAACATAACTATTGTCATTATTAAATATTCTCGCTAATTAAATTGTCTTTAAGGGTAGTATGAACTTCTTTTATGAGTCTCATTCTGTCAACTGTCAACGTATTGTCAGAATGTGTTTTAGATAATCGTTTTTTGTAAAAATAAGAACGAATGAATAACGATCTGTGAGAACAAGAATGAATGAGAAATAACAATAATTACGTGAGGTAGAACATATTCACACTATAAAACAATCTTTTCTTTTAGTTAATCTCGCAAAATAACAATGTCCACACATGTCTGCATAATACATTTTTAATTTGGTTTATTCATGACTACGTATTAAAACTTAGATTAATTTTTATTGTTTTTGTCTCTTTTGCAAGGTATCGGTCCTTCATTTTAGAGATAATCTTGAGATGCATTTGTTTTACTCTCTGAAAGAACGATTATCGAAATTTATCACTTCTTATCACATTCCAATGAGATTTACGAGTCTGTTTTTGCTGTTGTCGTATATAACCTAATAATACAAATTAAAAAACAATGTTATTATTATATTTTGTAATCCTTAAAAAGTCAATAACACACGAAACAAATAAATTAATTAATAAATCAGTGAGTTAATATTATTAAAAAACATGATCAAAATTATATTGTTGCTCTATACTCTTAAGGCACCACACGAAGGGGGGCCATTTCATATCATTAACCGGTTAATGCATATACCGAAGCAAATCTTTGAGTGGAAAATAGTGGGGCCATCGCATTGCATGCTGGCTTTTTGGAGGGGATTCAATCATCAATATGTTTGTTGTGGGGTCTTGTCCAATTTTAAAACTTTGACCATTGTTCCTTGTATTCATAGCTAATTTGGTAATACTTTTACTTTTCCTTTATTTTGGTTTTTGCTCTTTGTATAAACTAATACTTGAGCATTCATGTTTTTATTTTATAAGAGTATAATATGTATCGGTGTTCAATATAGTCGTTGGCATATCAAATCATTAGGTTTATATTTATTATAAACTAATCTTTGTAACATGAAGAATGCCAAGAGAAGATTATATATAATTTATAAAAATAAATTGCAAGTCTCATTTCTAAGCAGTCCTACCAATTGGTTATTCACTTTATTATATGAGTAAATTATTATCTGAAATGGTAAATTTATATTATTATTTAAAATTTTTGTCATTTTATTATTTTAATAATTTTCACATCTAATTAAATAACATTTTCAATGGTTAATCTATTTTAATAGTTTTTTTATGAGTTTAACTTAATGATCAACATATAGGAAAATTAAGATCGTCTTAAATGGTAAATTTATGTTATTATTTAAAATTATTGTTATTTTATTATTCTGATAATTTTGAAATTTAATCTAATTGAATGACATTTTCAATAGTTAACCTACTTTATTAGCTTTTTTATGAGTTTAACTTATTAATCCACATATAGTTAGATTGTCCCATAAAACCTTTTCATTTAGTTAGTCATTTTTTAAAAACATCATATTTTAATACGAAACATTTTAAATAAATATTATCATTAGACATTAACAGAGATAAATGTTTTATAAATGAAAAACTATAATAGAAATGATTAATTAGTTGAAGAAACAAAAAATATTTAAAACTACAATATAATTAAAGAGATAAAAATAAAATGACTAAAGAGAAAGATGTTAAATATATAAAACATTATAGTAAAAAGCTATAAAAAGATACTCAAAATGATAATGTGATTAGAATAAGAAAGATGATATTTAGACTAAACTTTAAGATTTCGGTTAGTATAATTTTATATCTTTATCGTTAAGACAAAATTACTAATATTTGTAATGTATAAGAATAATTATATGTATACTATGGAAATGTAAATAATAAAGAATGCAATCCGTGCTTGAGTTCTAATTCAAAAGCATAAAAATACTAATATTTGTAATCCATAAGAATAATTATATGTATACTAAGGAAATGTAAATAATAAACAATGCAATTCGTGCTTGAGTTCTAATTCAAAAGTATGAGGATAACGATTTGTTTTTAACAAAAATAAAATAAAATGAGATAAAAACTAAGTAATGTGTGAAAGATGAAGCAAAAAGACATCATGCCTCATAACACTATGTACTAGAAGCCAAAAGATCCTTCCAAAATCATACAAGCACTATTAAGAAGGTGACCACATGTGTGATAGTGTGTTCCTTGGAGCATATTATACCTTAAGATTCTATATTTACATTCCCGAATAACAAATATAGAAATGTATTGTTTTTTTTTTGAAATGGAACTTTCTTAACAAAGGTTTCCGGACCAGTTTTCGCGTACCGACTAATCTTCCGCTGCAAACATGAAGTTTTGCATCATGTCCTGGAGTCACTGCAGATGAACCTCCATGGTCACAAGGGCTAATTGGTGTCAGGATTTGAACATAAGTCAATTAGTTATCCACCATCTCTTCCATATATCTTACCAAGTCACCACAACCCAAGTGGTTAGAAAGCACAATTTATTTTCCAGAATTAATGGTCCATTTACTTAGAAGCCTATATATATATATATATATATATATATATATATATATATATATATATATATATATATATATATATATATATATATATATATATATATATATATATATATATATATATATAATGTAGATGAATATCTATTATGCGAACGTGTGTGGACAGTGATATTCTATGAAATGACTAAGAGAATAGGTTGTTTGGTAATGTGAATATGTTCAACCTCACATACTTATCGTCATTTTCATGCATTCTCGCTAATTATTAATTATTTTTGTTCTCACACATCATTTTTCACTCATTGTATTCTGACAGAATACGACCCAATAAACATTCTGACAGAAATGAGAGCTAGTTTCAAGTATTTTAACTAATTAATATTCGCATTGCTAAACAACTTCTTCTCTTAGTAATTCTCATAACATATAATATCCACACAATAATTAGTTAGACTACTTGAAACTAGTTATCTCTCTCTCTCTCTCTCTCTCTCTCTCTCTCTCTCTCTCTCTATATATATATATATATATATATATATATATATATATATATATATATATATATATATATATATATATATAGGTTTAGGTTCTATGGTAAACAAAAAAAGCCCTAAAAATGCATAGAAAAATACTTACATATGACAAATCTTTGTTTTTTGATTTTTTTTTTTAAACTCGCAACTTTTTATATAAATTTGCTGAAATGTTTTTGGAAAAAAACCAAAAACATAAAAAATAAAAGATAAATAATAAATAAAAAGACGATTTTTTAATTTTTTTTTCAGCGATTTTATAAAAAAACGCTGTGATTATTAAGAATATAAAGTCAAAAAAAAGATTTGTGAACTCTAAGTATTTTTTATGCATTTTTATGATTTTTAGGGTTTTTTTTTGTTTTCCATGTAAACATTCCCTATATCTTTACTATCTTATAAAAGAAATCTAATTATTTCTAAAAATAGATTCAATATAATAATATTATTTTTTTAAGACGTCCAAACCATTAAGCTAATAGTACAACTAAACATTAATAAAATAATATTAAAATATTAAATCACCTATCTTTAAAATCTTATATTTTATAGGGTTAGAGTTACATTGACTCCTATGATCTTGGCTGCTTTTGACCCAACCCGTCTCATAAACCTAATTTAAGTCTCTTGAGATCACGACAAATATCTCTCGATTCTGGCCGACCCCTCTCCTATATATAGCATCGGCGTAACAATTCAACAGTCACCACCATACCTTAGCCATTAAGCACCCATCACAGTCTATCAGATTACATCACACCCTTGGCCCTAATATTACCAACGACTTCCTTCCATCTAAACCCATCCACAATCACCTACATCGTACCATCCCACCTTAAAGCTAGACCCAGTTTTGCTTGCTTCGTTCACCCCCTTATCTTCAAAAAAAGCCGCTCTGCCTCCTTATGTCAACCATCGCTACTAACCGTCTCTGGTCGAACTGATGCAAAAAAATTTATCATACATTATAGTGTTATAACAGGTAAATTGGCAATAGTTTGCAGTTAGGGATCATGGTAAATATATTTTGCACTCTATCTATTCGATCAAGTGCTTCAAAGGGTGTTTAACATATATATATATATATATATATATATATATATATATATATATATATATATATATATATATATATATATATATATATATATTCAGTCAGCTCCAACACGAGATTTGGATCGAAGAGAAGATAACGAGTCTAAAGGGGGGAGGTGAGTGGAGTTCGCCGCTAAAGAAAAGCTACAAAAAAATTAAAGACAACAATGGAAAATCAGGGGTTCTGTCAAAGCAAACCTTGGTTCCTGGTAGTTTTCTTATTTTCAATTATCTATAAAACTTCTAATTTTGATTTTGTTTTCTATTCTACTTCTGATTTTTTAGCAAGTGTCGACAAATTCCTATTAGATAAGCATTATAAATTTCCAATTAGCTTATAAATGAATATGTTATTGATATATTTTGGTATAATAACTTATGTATCAAAGAAACACATATATTATTATTTTGTTGGATTTAGATATTATTAGTTCAAGAGTTAAGCATCATTAATGGTGAGATTTATCTAGAATTTGTGAGTGTTGAGAGGAAAACTTGAGACACACTTGAACAAACGTTATAACAAGAAAATAGTTAATCTCAAAGGATCTAAAAGCTCAACAATAATAAGTTAACGAGTTAGATAGTTAGAGAGTTAGTTGCGGAAATATAAGGAAATATAAATGACAACAAGTAATATATCAAGTATACACATAAGTTGATTCATAACATGGAATGCATTCAGACCAAGTTAGTGAGTGAGGTCAAGCTTAGTGATAAAGTCACAAATGAATTGCTCCGAAGAGAAGTAATTATCAGTTATGTTCGAGAGGATTTAGAGAGTAAGAATAAATATGAGATGCGTAATAGAAAGATGTAATAGATAGACTTGAAGATTGTTCATATTCTTATTAGCTGAGAAAGAATGAGCTCTATATATGGAGACTCAAGAATTACATTGGATCATATCTCTAAGAGTAGCCATGCAAGGCATACTGGACAATAGAGAGTGTTATAGAAAAGTAGATAAAATTAAACTAAGTTACGTAAGTAAGACTACGGTTGGATAAATGACTTCGGATGAGGCTGCTCATGATGGCTTGACTACGGATCCTTGAGGGCTGCGGTAGACTATGTTCAAGAGGGTCAATTCCATGATTCAACAATTTCCCCTAAGTGACTACTGTAACTTTTCTTCACTTATCAAGTTTCAGAAACTTGATCAGAATCCACCAAAACTTCCTGATATTTTCCAACCAGGTGATCCTTCTTAAAATCTCGAACTTGACTTCGACAGTCGTGTCTTTTGATTTTTCTACTGTGGTTCGACAGATTTCAAGTTGCTTCCTTGTAAGACGATTCATGGAGGTCATGGGAATGAAGTATTTGATCTCATCGACCTTCCTTTTGAAAATGACTCCAAGTTCAGGGAAGTTTGTTGCTCCTAGGGATCTCTCTTGATAACCTTCGGTAGGCATTGGTGCATGATTAAGTGGGCGTAGATCGAACTTCTTGGCAATTGTTGGGTACATCTCTGCATCAATCTTTGCAAAGTCGCAGACGGCTTCCTTCAGAAAAATGCTTGCCCTTTCAAGTGCTATCTTCATTTTTGGATACTTTTCACACTTATTTTAGAACACCCTTGCTATTAGAAAGACTTCTTCTGGGTTCATACATGGGAAGTCAGCTTGGGTGCAGACATGGCCCTGATTCCTTCTTTTAAGTGTGTATTGAATGAAGTCAACCTTCATGAATTTTCGGGGCTTGAAGTTCTTGACTATGGATGGTCTTTCGTTAGACCAAATTTTCTCTATGGAAGAGTCATGTTTGGCATAGAATCGATTGAGTCTCTTGAATTCCATAAGGAGTCTTCTGTGATCTGGTAGACTATGGTAAAATTGCTCAAATACCGTGAAGTATTTAGCATTTGGGGAGATTGGAACATCCCAGTAGCCATCAGAAGGGGGCTCAGCATAGGTAAGGTAGGGTTTGTAGTCATCATCCAGTAGTATGCAGTGGGGATTGATCCTAGAATTGATCAAGGATTCATCCATGACGGTGTCGAAACCGCATTCTCTCCATATAAGTTCAACAAACTTAGCTGCTTTCCAGTCATCTTTCTTCTGTTTTGTGACAGGAGAGTCATTTGAGCTTAGAGATGACATTTCGGGAGCTAGATTCTTGAAGTGAGGGGGAGTCTCAGGTCGTTCGGGAGAATTTTTTTGTTGAGAGGGAGCAGGATGTTGCGGTGGTGTTTGGTGAGTAGATGGTTGCGGTGAGGGAATGCTTTCTATTATGATGGGAGGGCTTCTATGATGAGAAGCACTGTTTGAGTGATGTTCTTCTTTATGATGTTCTTCTTCACTTCCCCCTCTTGAGGAGTTCAGACCCGAAGCCTCCTCAAGCCATTGTTGAGACCATCGACCTTGTCACACACGTCCTGAAAGTGAACTTTGAGAACATCAGCCACTTGTTGATTGTCTGGGATAGTGGTGTTGAATAGTAGCTGATGAATCTCCTTTGTGAGTTGTAGAATTTCAGGACCATGGAAATTGGACAATATGGATCGTTGAAGTCTGTTGATGGTGGAATGAAGGACTGAGATAGTGGACTCATAAGCAGTATGAGTCTCAGCTATCAGCTTCTGGGAGAGAGTGGACTGGTCCGCAGTGGCTGTTTGCAAATTTTCTTTGATTGCGAATACCTCGGAGATGAGGTGCTCTATAGCAGCCATGAATTGCTTGTGATCAGCCTGTCGAGTGTTGTCGAGATACCGAATCCCCATTTCCACTTTGAGTGAAATCCTCTTAGCAGCTAAATGTTCCCTAGTCTCCAATCTTTCAATCCTTTCGATCAAGGACTACGGTACTAGATGGTCTTTAGATTGCGGTTGAGTGGACTTGACCACAACAAGAATTTGATCTACTTTTGATTGTAGATTCAAGAATTCTTTTCTAGACACAACCATCTTCTTCTTCTTCCTTTTCTCCTTAGGATTGGAGGTTGAGTGTTGAGAACCACTCGATTCCTTTTCCTCATCAAACATCATTAGATCATCATCGGAGGGATTAGGCAGATTTACCTCATTCAGATCAACATCATCATATCCGAAGGTAGGAGCAGAGCTGACTTCTATTGTGGTGCCTTCGTCTTGAGAATCTCTAGCAGTTGGAGTTGGAGGGGGCTTTGAGGGGGTTTGATCAGCAGTCACAGCTTGAGCCTTGCGGATTGTATCAACCATTTCGTCCATCAAATCTTGAACTTTGTAGATTGTAGATACGGTATGGGCATTATTGATTGCGTCTGCCCAATACTTCGCTACAGACTGAATCTCTTGTTGTTTCTGTTGAAGCTGCTTTGTTTGACGTGCCCTTCTTTCTTGAAATGCCATACGTAAATCGGGATATTTCTTGGCTGCGGCTTCACTTGTTGGTTGATACCTACTCCATGAGTCATTAAGATCGATATCGTCAATTCCTTGGAATCGAACCGAGGTGTCCCTCGAGTTCACGGATCCTTGCACATTGGTGCTTAATGTGCCTAAACGACCTGTAACAGATGTAAGCATATTAGGATTTCCTGAGCTTCCTCGGTCTCCTTGACATGGGGTCAAGTCTGGCCTCGGCTCACTTCTGGCAAAGGCTGAAGAATCTGATGGGTTATAGCCATAAGAACATCCTATGTGCTCATGCAAACCCTAATGCTTGGATCTAGGTTTCTCTATTGAACATGCAATTCATCCAACACTTTAAACCCTAGATCTAGCATACAATTAATCAAATTAACTTATGAATGGGGTTTAGATCTTACCTTGATTTTTATGTAGCAATAACAATCTCAAATCCTCCTTGTCATGACCTTAGAAAGCTTAGAGTCACAATTGTGACTCCTCTAATGGATCACAAACACCAATAGCAAGAGGATGAAGAACAAGGAGAGAGGAGGATGCCCAAAACGTGTGAAAACCCTAAGGAACAAGTTCACCACGTTTTTGGGTCTCAAGGGTCCCTTAAATAGTGAGGCTATTAGGGTTATCTAACAAGGAAACCCTAATTTGGATGCTTAAGCCCTAAGCAACCCATGAACTCCTTCCTTAAAGGCCTAGGATGATTTCTAATGGGTTTCCCCATAGAATTCGTCCACCCCTCTAATATGGAGTCCATTAGCTCAATATTCAACTATCACACAATTGACACTTCTAGTTCGTTAAGTTTAATTAATGTCTTTTAGCCACAAAGTTAATTCTTATTAATTCTTGACTAATATTAATTAAACAATATGATTTCTTCTTTAATATATTATTCTCATAATATATTAATAAATCATAATTAATCCTCTCTCTCCATAATTCATCCTATCAAGTTGCTTTGGTTAAGGCAACCCAAAAGGACGATGCACCATCGGGTCAAGTACATACCAAAATAGTTATGGACTTAGACACTAATCCAACAGAATCGCCTTGCGGTTGGGAAGGTGTTTGAAATGTTTGGGTAACAGAAAAAAGTATGGCTTTCAACTCCTCAGGGGAAAATAAGTGTAAATAGGAATCCCTGGAGACCTTAGGGCGGGAACCAATTACATCCTCTTGGGAGTGAGATGGGAGTGAGTCTCCACGTTGCGGTGAAACAGACGCACCTTCTGCGTCCGAGTGGTCTTAGATGGTTGATTTGAATGGGTGTGCAGCCACCCCAAGGACCACCAGAAACTTTTGAGAGGCTGTGGTATCAATCTGGCTACACATTTAGCTTGTGGGATTGGTTTTTCTTTTCTTAAGGATCGAGATGGGTTGATCGTCCTCATCATAATCACTTCTAGAGGGAGAGTGAGATTGATGTTTGTCTCGTTCGACGTTTGTGGGCACAGTTGGGGTGATTTTTCTTTTCTTTGAAGGGTCAGCTTGCTTGGGAGCATCCTTTTTCTTAGGAGTTCCATGTTTCTTGGTGTGGCAGGGGCCTTGATGAGGTGAGGCCAAATGTTTGTGTCTTTGTGATAAAGATAGGTTTGATAAAGTGGTGGAGGATGGGGCTACGGTACTACCAGGGACAGTGAGTGTGGATGGGGTTTGTAGAGGCGGGGTAGGAAGGTATGGGGCAATACCTTCCGTAGCCTCAATATAGTTTGAGACATCAGCAGTTTCAAGACCAAGAGTAGAGAGAATGTGGACTAGTAGTTGTCTGATAGGTCCAAAAATAGATTGATCAGAACAAGGATTGTACCTTTTGAGATCTTTAGTGATGAAGAGATTGATGTCGTTGCCCATGCTTAGTCCTGCATCAGTATGAAGGTCTGAGATGCATAGAGACCAAAACCTGGCAAACATGAGTTCGATAGGGTTCTCTCTTGGACTTTCCTTGGGAATGTATTGCAAGAAGTCGTCCCACAAGATCTGACCGTAGTTAACATCATGGCCAGTGAAGATGCTCCACAACAACTCCAGAAGCTTGAGTCCCATATTATCCGTGCCTCCGGTTCTACCGGATAGACTGCGGATCACAAAGTGGCAAACAAATTGCTATACCGCAAGCAGTTGATTTTTCTTGAACTCGCCTATGCGTTTGATCTTCTTTTGATAACCCATCTGGTAGAGTGTAGTAAGGATGTCCGCCATACATGGAGTGAAAACCTTGATTGAAGGATGAACAAGGAGGTCGATGGAAGTGAGGAACTTTTCCTTAGTAATAATGACCAAAGAATCGTTTACTAAGTTCAGATGCACTTCTTGAGGATTCTCGAGGGGTCGATACGCTGAGAAGGCACATTTGAAAAGAGTTGAGAGAGGAACCACATCTGTAAATTAATCAAAGGGACCAAATAGTGGGTGTTTGGATAGAAACTTGATCATCAAATTGATTGGAGCATGGTAGAACGAATGCTCTTCGAACACAGCCCTAAAATTGCTTGACGCAATCGATGGCATTGGATGTCTTGATGCAGAGTCTGAACCAGTAGGTTTTGCTGATCCAGATGCCTTGGAGTATTTCTTGGAGATGCCTATTTCACCATTTTTAGGGGTTGAAGAAGATTTGCAAGAGAAAACAGAGTGCAAGAAAAAGTTCAAGGTTTAGAAACCATAAACTTTTCTTAGGGAAGAAGAAGGGGGTTTTATAATGGCTAATTTGGAGCAGGAAATGATTTTACCCTAAGTGAAATTAGGTAAAACGTTTGGGTGTTTTTCTTGGATTAGGAGAGATAATCTCAGCCATAGATTAAGAAAAAAGTTTAATCTATTTTTTTGAGATTTATAAAAAGGGTTAGAATTTAATGGAATGTCAGGTTTCAATAACAGGTCTGAAGAATGTATGGTGAGGGAGGGATTAATCTGTTGGGTAAAGGGGAAGTTGTAACGGGTTAGACATTTTGGGGTAATAGGAACAATTTAAAGGGATTTGATTTTGAGAAATCAATCTTTTTTTCATCATACCTAAAATAGGTCTGACACGAGGTTTATATAAAAGAATGGGAAAGTTACACAAAGAATGTTTTTTTAATGTTTTTCTCTATTTAATGAAGGATCATTAAATAGCACACCATTATTTAAAAAAATGAAACAGTTTGAAAATCAATCAAAGTGACTGCGGATTGAAACATCATTGCGGATGGATCATTTGCCAACGGATGGATGACTGCGGTAGATGAACTAAGAAGAACACTTATACAAAGATTAATAGTAACAAACAATAAGGACCATTGAAGGATAAGTATGATATATGGTTGCGGTACACAAGGTATATCAAAACCATTTATCATAAATAACTTCAACTAGGACTGCAACAGAGACCAAGGATGGTCTGCGGTACCTATAAATTCAAAAAGAATTGTGGGTCCGGATTCATCATTCCTAACATTTGTAAGAAACTATTGAGTTTTGTAGACTCAAGTGTCTTTGTGAATACATCAGCAATCTCTTCATGAGTATGGACAAAAATTAGTTCAATGTTACCTTTCAGGATGTGGTATTTGATGAAGTGATACTGTAGTTCAATATGCTTGGTCTTGGAGTGCTAAATTGGATTGTGAGAAATCGGTATAACACTTTCAGAGTCAAAATAGACTGGTATCCGAAACATTTTGTATCCGTAGTCCAATAGTTGTGTTTTCATCCATAAGACATGTGAACAACAGCTGGCTGCGGCCACATATTCAGCTTCTGAAGTAGACAATGATACACAATTTTGTTTTCTTGATGACCAGCTGACGAGTCTTCCACCCAAAAATTGACATCCACCAGAGGTGTAACGTCCCAAAATTCAATACTAAAAATTTCTTTTAACAAAACATTACTTTAACTAAAATTATCGATTCAAAACATGATCTGAGTATTAGTTTCCAAAACACATGTTCGTTATCAGAGTAAAACATTCCCAGGCTGTCTAATCTATGGTGTGTGCCATGTGATCACCCTGAGCTCTTCCCTCCGCTACCGGAAGTACCTGAAACCAACACTGAAAACCATAGGCACGAAGCTTAGTGAGTTCCGAACCCTACCACATACCATGCATAACTACATACTGCACATATTGGGTCACGCCCGCTATTCAGGGCCTCGCCCCTACCTCGGGCCTCGCCCTCTACAACGGCCCCACCACTCCATGCCCCGCCTGGCTTCGAGCCCCGCTCGGATACAAATTTGTTTCACTTAGGCCTCGCCTGTCACAGGGCCTCGCCCGCTAACATATAATAGCACATAAACATATCACAACACAGAATCTAAACACATACTAACGGATCTTATCCAAAGGCCTCGCCTATCCTGGGCCTCGCCCTTGTCCGGCTACTGATGACTCGTGGAACCCAGTCCATGCTCCTACTGATAGTGAGATACGGGCCCAGCCCACACTCACTCTTTCCCTAACTTGGGCCTTGCCCCTGATCCGTTGCTAATGAGATGTGGAACACCATCCACACTATGCTATTGGTGAGATACGAGACCTCGCCCATAATCACTTCCCTACCAGGCACATACAAGTATCACACTGACAACAAATATAAACTATCACATAAACCATTCCTTGGGCGCCCGCCCGCTATCATTGGACCTCGTACTGAATATCATACTAGCATATTGTGCCTAGGGCTAACCCCTGGGTCTTCTACTCATAATACATGGGCCGGCATTGTGGCCGTAGCCCCATTCACACAAAAGGGAAACTCACCTGCACTGGCTGAACTCACTGATGATCCCACTAGCTGCTGCCCGACAACTCTCTGAACTCCTGCTCCACTAGCTCCCTAAGCTATCAATATCAATGCAACACTTAGTCTAACTGACCTCTGAAAGGCAACCAAGTTAACTATGGTCAAAGTCAAGGTCTTGGTCATGGTCAACCTTCCAGGTCAACCCTACTCGTCGAGTCACCCTACTAACTCGCCGAGTTCATATGTTCAGAGTCCTTCCATTTGCGACTCGACTCGCCGAGTCGGTCCATGACATGCCGAGTCTACCGATTCCCGAGTTCTGACCTGTCCGAATCACCGAGTCTCCACTCGCCTCACTGATTTGAGTCTCAACTCAAAGGGTTTGGGGTTTCGCGACCTTACTCACCGAGTCCAAGGCAACCTTCAACAGACTCACCGAGTTGTTCTTCAAACTCGCCGAGTTCCTGCCCAACTTCATCCGACTCGACGAGTTGTTCATCCCACTCATCGAGTTCCTCCTCATCTTCATGCTACTCGCCGAGTCCATTCAGATCTACATACATGTAGAGGACTTTTGAGTCATGCATGGACTTCAAACTGTAGATCTACCCTTCCCAAGCCTGTTCCTCACGTAAAGTTGCAAACTTTACGTGTAGAGAAGGAGATCTAGGCAAAACACACCATAAACTAGGGTTTAAGGCAAAGAGGCTCCATATTTAACTCATGGGCAGATACTTTATGCTTCTCAGGACCAAAATATGCTTAGATCTGTAGTAGCAACTCTAGATCCGGCTTCTAACTCGAATGGATTACTAACTATGGCTTAAAAATCCCAAATCTCACAACCATAGAAGATCTCACTACTAGAAAACAGACCTTTAATGACGCGCAATTTATGATACGCAGTGATTTATGATACGCAAAAGCATGTGACCTAACAATAATGTCAGCTCTCTAGAAATTTTTAGGATTTAGAACGCGCATTTTTACGTGCCCTAGAATAAGTGTTAGAAAAAAAAAGAACACGGAGGGCACTTATTATAAAATGTGCGTCATCTAAACATGTCGCTTTATAATTTTTTAATGAAACGTGCTCTTTAGTAATAAGCAGGAAAAAAAACCCAAAAATTAGAAAAGCCCGCTTTCACTTCCCTCTTTACCCTAATCAGCGATACTTCCTTCCCCTTCCCACATCGACCGCTAACTACTCCCCTCACACTCCGACCACCACTTTGTGCTATTTCATGGTCGTCGACCCTTTACCATCATCGACCCTCCGCCAATGTCGCATCTTTTTCACACCTTCCTCTGCCATCGACCTATTAGCTCTTTGAAATTAGAAGGATTATGTAACAATTCCAGTAGAAGATCAAGGCCAACAAGAGAACAATCCCTTCCAGTTCCTAAATCTCTACAGGAAGCCGAACCAGAAGACACAAAACCAATAACAATTTCATTCACCTGGGAACAAATCTCGGGAAACGCAAAACACCCAAAAAAACATACAAAATTTCCCGATTGACGACCAATCATAAGACGATGTTCCTCCTGGCGCCATTGAAACACCAAGAAGAAATAGAGAAATAAGGGTTTTGGTTTTTTCCTTCCACGAATATGCACAAAACGTAATTCATTCCTCTTGAATCCAACTCCGGTTTGCATAGAAATGGAGATCTAGCTTCTTGAACGCATCTTAACACTATAAAAGTATCCCAATAGGTGCTCTCTCTCTCTCTCTATCTCTATCTCAATCTCTCTCTCTCTCTCTATCTATCTCTTTCTCTGATACATAGAAATGGAGATCTGAGCTCTCGTCCCTATCTTTACATACATATATGAAATATCTCTTTACATTGTTATTTTACTTATTACAGTTCAATTTAGGTTTTGAAAAAGATTATCGATGATGCGTCAAAGTTTCTAGACGATTGGCACCAAAGTGTTGTGATTGTTCATGTGTATATCAGTTTTTTATTGAGGCCATATGAACTTATGGTTTGCATCTCCTGATCAAGCAAAGTGTGCTCTTTTGGAGTTGAAAGATGGAGTTGAGGTTTGAGCTCTGCTTATGTGGTTTTGGGAATTTATAGGAGGTGAACTCAACAAGTCAGATTCTAATATTTGTTTTCTATTCCTAGGTGATGGGCAAGCGTGTAAAGATATAAGAAAGCCAGGACAATCATACACTATATTAGCAAAATATTAGCAAAAAATGGAAAAGGGAAGAAGTAAGTTTACATGTTTTATGGTCATTCACTTCTATTCTATTTGTTCAAGTATCAATGCTACCTCTGTTGCATAACATTGCTTTGAAAGCACCACTCAATTTTCCCATTTTCCTCTTTAAGGTGTTGCAACAACTGATACAATATGGAATTGAACACATTTAGATGATCCGTTTACCAGAGAATCCCAAGCTTGAAGGGAAAAATAAAACTTGTTATAATTCCCTATTTCCATGCTCAGTTGATTAATGTGTTTCTTATTGTGTTCTAGGCCAAAAAGGTATATCTGGAAGGACTCACTAAAGATTGGAATGAAGAGAAAGTGAAGGAGATTTGTAAAAAGTATGGTGAGATTCTTAGAGTTGATACATGCCTAAACCCACGATCCAAAAATAAAGATTTTGGGTTCATCACTTTTGCATCAAATGTGAATGATTTAGCTCGTGTTACCCAAGTCTACAAGGTGAGCTTTGTGGTTGGACACGCTTTTACATTGGTGTGGCTGTTGCTGCTTTTGGATCCTCTTATTATCACCTCAGTTCATTGTTTTTTAATGATTAGGTTTATCAGGAAGTGGAAGAACAACTATTTTCTTGCTCCAAAGAAGACAATAGAATTTCAGAAGCAATGGGATTGTGTCTGCATAACAATGCAGCCATTGCTGCATCAGCAGCACAAGCTGCAGGAGCAAAAAAAGTGTTGATTGTTTACTAGGTAATAATATTTATAATTTATTCAGTTTTTTGTTTTAAATTGTAGTAAAAAACTATGACTTGTAATTATCTTATCTAACCTTATTTATTTGCAGGATGTACACCATGGAAATGGAACTCAAGAAATATTTGAGCAGAACAAAACAGTAAATTCTTTTTTCTTACATAAATCGATGCTACTTTTTATTAAACTTGTTAATGATATTATATGACTAACTCGATATTCCATTATTTTTTTGGTTTAACCACATAAAGAATTTTTTTTCTTGGTTAACCACAATGAGTTTGTTATATTAAAAAAACACTGTAAGTGTTTCCTGGTAATAAATTTCAGGAAATCATGGAAAATTAATATCCGTCTATTTCTGATGATATTGGTTTAATTATTATAGGTTTTTTATATATCCTTACATAGACATGAAGGTGGAAAATTATACCCTGGTACATGTGCTGCCCATAAGGTAAACTTAACCCTAATTTTTTCTTTCATTTTTTACATTGAGAAGGGTAAAATGGTCATTTTACTCATATGTTATCAGGTGGGGTCCATGGGTGGAGAAGGGTACTGTGTAAATGCTACCTCAATTCACTGTTTTGTGATGATCTGGTTGAGTTTGCAGAAAATTCCACTCCAGAACAGAAGCAATGATGTGGAGAGGTTGCTTAACAAGGTTACATTCTTTTTATGTATATTTTTAGCATTTTACCCTAATACCCTTTTTTGTATTGAAAAGACTAAAATACCCTTTTGGTGTGTAATATTTTTTTATTTGTTTAGTTCCAGGAGTTGAGAGAGTAGTCTACAGCACGTGTTCTGCTCACCAAATTGAGAATGAAGATGTGATAAAATCAGTGTTGCCTTTTGTTGCATCTTCCAAGTTTAATAATTTATCAACTAAAATATGGATAAAAATTACAATTTTACCCTTTTCTTGTGGCAGCCAGATCCATTGATTGAGGCTTTGGAGGCTGTTGTTGGTGATCAAGCATACTTGGATGGACAATTAGAAGCAGCACAATCCGATGAAGAGGTATTTTTTTGACATTATATTAAAAAGCATTTTCTAGATGAATTCTTGACTTGCACTGTCATAACTGTTGCTCACAGTTAGAAGCTTTATGAGACCACCTCAAATTAGAGATAGAAAAATAGACTCTCTTTCAACTTGAAATCAAGCAACACAGAAGAGAGTTACTACAAAAGCTACTGGTAATTAAAGAAAGACTAATCAATGATGAGTTACAGGATGCTCGCAAAGAGTTGATTTCTGTGAGCTTCTTTTCTTCCAACTTTATAAGCAATCATGTTTATTGATTTATAATAAAATTATGTAATTTACCTTTTTGTTATCCCACCTGATGTTTGGTGTGTGTGAAACAGGATTTGAAGGAAATATGCGGTTCTGTTAGGGCCCATATTGGTGTGAAAAGAATGGGGGATCTTGATGAAAAGCCTTTCATAGTTGATGCTAAGAAATGTTGTTTAAGTCGAGAGGACACAGTCAAGTTTCTATCAATATAGGAGGATCATCTCAGGGATCCAAGCTGGCACCCATTTAAGATCATCACCATTGGAGATGATTACAACGTATGTATGAAGAAGTTAATTAACATGTATATCAAAACACCATTTAATTTATTTTTTGAACTTATTTTTTGAATGTGTTTGTAGATTCAAAGGCCACCTTCTTGCATTGACTCAACGTGTGCAAAAGGTACAAATTTATTAGACCAATTTACATTTTAGGAAATGTATACAGACAATTCTGTTGTGTTCCACACGGGTTATGGCTACAATTCCCAAATTCCATATGGTCCATATTCTCCAGTGACCACACCTCTCCCTTCTGTTAATGGTGATGCACAGCTATTTCCACATCCAACTCAGCAATATACATTCTTTGGATCACCATATTATCAGATTATCCCTTGAATAGCTGATTGCAGCATCCTGAGAATTATTAGGACAAAAGAACATCTCATTTAGATCATTTATACCTTCCATTTATCAAATGATAGCAAATAAATACCTGTTCTTTAATAATATCAGGTTGCACCAATTTATCCTCTGCATTCATTACCAAGGACTTAGTAATAGAAGAGTCTTGAGATACCAAGAATTAAAAAGGATTGTTCATAAAAGGTTAGTGTGTTGAATAGAAATTTCAACTAATGAAACATTTTAATTGAGACATGGGATGTTGAATACTCAATATAATTAGTACTGAAAATTACATTGTATTTGAATAACATTGATCATTGCAAGGGACTTTTTTTCTTGTGTTTAACCCAACTTTCAATATCCAACATAGTAATAAACAACACAGTTACACTATATCTACAAAGTTTATATTATATATAAAACCATAACCGTTAGAAAAAATAACATGTTTCATTGTTTTACTAAATTTGTTTTTTGATTGATGATTGATATGATGCAGATTAGATCAGTATGAAATTGGAAAATTTGCAGAGAGCTTTGAAATGATACCAAAAACATTAGCTGAGAATGCTGAGCTTAATGCTATGGAGATCACATCTACTCTATCTGCGGATCATGCCAATGGAAATGTCAAAGTTGGTACAGATTTGGAGGAAGGAGCATGTAAGGATGTCTCCACATTAAAGGAAATCATATCATTATTTCTTGTGTTGTGCTTACAGGGTTGATGAAAGCGAATAGCTCTAGAGTTAGAAGAGGAAAAGAAAGCTCAAGCTAAAAGAGATAAGATGCTGCAAATGCAAGTGTTGCATTCTTCATTTCAATTGTTAGTAAAACGCATAGTAGATTAGATGAATGTAAATTTATATATTGTAAAAAATAGAATTGTATGACATTAAATTTTATGCAATGGATTGTACTTTTTGTATATGGTATTTTATTTCTATTACGTGACATTAAATGAAAATTTAATTTAAAAATTAATAAATATATAAATATTTTTTTAAACATTTAAATTTACGATACGCAAAAATGTGTGTCATCTTCATTTATGACATGGCCTTTCTTGACAGGGGCTTTCTTGATACGCATTGTGTGTCATTGACACGCGCGTCGTAAGGTTAAGACACGCGAATGCGTGTCGTCTTCCTTTATGACAGGGCCTTTCTTGATACGCATTGCGTGTCGTAAACGCGCGTCGTAAATGAGCGTCGTAACTGCGCGTCGTCTCTCTTTATGACAGGGCCTTCCTTGACACGCATTTGCGCGTCGTCTGAGCCTTTTACGACGCGCAATGAGCGTCGTAAAAGGCTGTTTTTCTAGTAGTGTCTAAAGGAAGTAAATGACTTAATACCTTCAATACCTTAGAAAGGCTCCCCAAACTTCAGATCTAAGGTCAATCCTTGAAGCTTCAATGATTCCCCTCTTTCTTCTTCCTTCAAATCACCCAGAAATGGCTTTGGAGCTTGAATGCACAACAATGGAGACTTAGGGTTCGATGATCTGGGTAGGAGAGGCAGTAAAGGAACCCTAGGGGAGAGAATGAGACGTTCTAATAGGCTCCAAGTCCTGAATTTTGGGTTTTCCTCATACAGACCAGACTCGCCGAGTCTCCTTGGCTTACTCGCCGAGTCGGTCACTTACTCCTCGACCCGGATCCCACTCGGACTCGCCGAGTTCCTCCTTGGACTTGCCGAGTAGTCCCTTAAAATTAGGGTTTTCTTTCCTTTCTTGGCCTTTCAAACTTTGGGTGTTACAACTCTCCCCCACTTAAACTAAACTTTGTCCTCGAAGTTTGCTATGGCCAAACGCCTGCGATCTACTTCCAATACCCACCAATTATCCTAACACCAGCTGCCTACCTTCGCTGGTCTTCTACCCGGTCATTCTGACTAACATAATCCTCGCGGATAAAAACCTCGGGTCAACCCTAACCCTGAACAATTTAGAAACACAACTAACTCAACCGACAATCCTTCTGGTACTCTCCAAGTACTGCACTTGAACTCATAGGGGTTCACCCCTTCTTTCCTTACGTAATTCCCTTGCCTTCCCAAGGCGATGCTCCATAACCAACTATTTCCTCTGTCACTATGAAGATCCTATCTTCACCAATCCATAATTCCCGCTACTTCTAGTACGGGTTATTATCGCCAGTATCCACTGGACATTTCTTTCTACTATAATTTGGTGTCGAGCACTCCACAATCAACTAACCGAATCCCACCATGGATTGCTGACCTGCATTGCTACTGGCTGAAAATTATGCTATTCCATATCTGCCTTCCGGATGTACTGAGACCACCCTGGTCCTTACCAATCTACCAATATATGGATTACCGGCTCCCACCGGTCGCTAGACCCAACACAACTCCTAGTCGCTCCCAGCGACTTCGAAGAAAATTCGACCATCTATAACTGCTCAATCTATTCTGCCATTTAGGCACTACAATCCTGGGATCCCCGATCCCCTATCTTGACACTAAGGTCCCTGCCAGGTCCCACCTGTGCTGCTAAAACTCGCAGGCCTCACCCACGGGTCCCACCCGCCTCTAACCTTTTAGTCCTACTTGTCTAACCACTCTCGCTCGGGCCTCGCCCACGGGTCTCACCAAACTATATCCTGGAGCGGCCTTTCCCAAGGTCTCACCTCTCTAGGGCTATACATGCAAAATCCCTATGATCCTCATCCACTACCCATTCCTGATCCCTAACTGATCACTAGGAGATAAGGGCCTCGCCCCAACTCCGCCAACGAAGCTACTATGGAATGCTACGGCTTACCCGCAGTCTCACATCACCTTCCACCACTAACAGCTAGTGAATGCTAGGGCCGCCCCGTAGTCTTACAACACGTCCCACCACTAACTGCTAGTGAATGCTACGGCTGCCCAGTAGTCTTACCACACTTTCCACCACTGACTGCTAGAACGAAAGCGCCCCATGCTATCAGTTCTCATGATCCTCCTGCTGACTCACTCGAGTCCTACATGTGATCCTCCAACCTGAATCCCCAACCACATACTAACCATCGCCAATACATGCACTAGCTGATGGGGGAGGGGGCTTTCTCAAACTCCCAACCCTGAACTCCTCGATCTATCGAACGCTGAACTACTTCTTTTCCTTCTCGGAGATCGCGCACTCATTATGGATCTGCGTGCTCCTAGCTTTGCACCCTCGGAGGATTCTCCCCCACTTCGATCCTGCTTACCCCTTGCTGCTCAATACTCAAAAGAAATCCCAATCCTTGCTACCATTCCATAATCAAGCTGCTGAGGATCCCAAGCTTACCGTAGCCAGGGATCTAACCAATCCATCTCTAAAACTATACCACTCCGAACTAGCGAGACATACCAAGTCCTTCCCAAGCATGCTACAATTACTGCATCCTATGTAACCTTCTCCAATAGGGTACATCCCCTAACTACCATACAAATATCTGAGGTATGGAGACGGCATATAACATAATCACAAGCAAGCCACACCATAATACTATACTCATACCAAAATGGATGCAGAACCATAACAATATAATCATGCACAAATAAAAGAACTGAAAATGGAATTCGCATACCTGCAACGTCCGACGCTGCTCACGACTCCGAGGTAGCCATCTGAAAAGCCCTGCCTCCTACCGCAGGCGCCTCTGCACGGCCCTGACGGCCTTCTGTGATCCTCAAAGTTGTAGGGGCAGGTGCCATCTCCCGTCCTGCTGAAAACAAACTGGGGCATTGGGCCTTCTTGTGGCCCCGCTGATTGCAGTGAAAACATATCAAGTTTGATCCCTGTGTGGCGGTAACAGTACAATCCCTGCTGAAATGACCAGTCCGACCGCACTTGAAGCAGCCAGACTCACCATCGCTACCATTCCTGCACGCGCCCCCGTGCGCCCTGCCACACTTCCCGCACCGGCTGCGGTCCTGATAATCCCTCGATCTCGAATCCAATCCCTTGGGCCTTTTGCCCGAACCCACGGTTACTTGAACCTCATCCGGCTTCCTCTTCCGGATCTGCTCCAAATCAATTTCCCTCTCTCTAGCCTGAGAAATCATATCTTCCAGTGTCTTACAGCTGGATCTGCTCACGAACTCCCTGATGTCATCCCTTAACATCTCCTGGTATCAGGCCTTCTTCATCTCCTCATCCGTGACATACTGCGGTACCTCTCCCTGAACTTAGCGGTGATCTCCGCCATAGTCTCAGTGGTCTGCGTTAAATCCTGAAACTCCCGTGCCAACTGTTGCACCTCAATAATTGGCGAAAACTCCACCCTGAACCTGGCCGAGAAATCGCTCCAAGTCATCGCTTCCAACACGACATCATCCCCTAACGCATGACTAATCTCCTCCCACTAATCGCTCGCTCTGTCCTTTAGAAGACAGGAAGCGAGTCTGACCTTGTCCCCCTCAGGACACCGGCTCGTACAGAACGCGTTGGCAACATCACCCAACCATCTGCTGCTAGCAATGGGGTCCCTAGCCTCATGATAATCTGGTGCCCCGCAAGCCCTAAACTCTCGTAAGGTCAAGGTATGCGTTCCCATCAATGATATCATCTCGGTACGGAAGGCTCCCAACCTCTCATCCAAAATCTCCAATATACCCTCCTTGACTGTGCCAAAGATCACAGGAGTCTGATCTAGAATACTACGCGTAACCTCAGCTGATATCAACTCCCTCATCTGCTCCTCAAGCTGCTCGGCTCCTGAACCCGAGCATGATCCCTCTCCGGCGCCTGATCCGCCTGCTGGTCTCTCTCTCAATGTCACCATGCTGAAAGTATAATACATCCACTATCAGAATACTCCTCACTGCTGCGAGACCAAACACACACCCTACCAGGTTCCCGGTCTTGTCTCGGCCTTTCCCAAATCGAGTACAGATCCTCTGCTTTCAATATTACGGGCCCATACTACCTTCCATATCTATCCGTACTTTCCTCAGGAACTGCTTTGACTCCACCAGGTCGCTTATCCACTACTACTGCTCCCAGCACTATCTCATCCTAGGCTTGCCCTAGGGAAACCTCTGACTCAACTCAAACCAGTCCTTAGCTGCTGAAGGTCTCCTTGTGATGCCAATTAGCCATCACCTGGATACCATCACATGTGACGAGGCTCAAATAATCATTCAAGTAAAAGACTCGTCCCTACAACGGTTGGACTCAAACAAGAGCTGCGAAATAGGGCCAAATCCAGCACTCTGATATTATTCAACCCTGATCACATATGACGTGACGTATCCACCTAATGACTAACTCTCATCACTCGGAATCCCATATTGCACAAAGCAAGCAGCATTCAGACAAAGGGAAAATCTAACCACATCATACTCAAGTAATCATATCCACATAGCAAGAATCTAAACTAGCATGCAACACAAACTCATAAACTCAGGCATAACCTAAATAGGCTATCCTACTACTGTCTAATCAACACTATCATGCAGCTCAAAGCACATATATTAGGCACATAAGGCATCCTCCCTAGATCCTTAGTCCTAATCTAGCATGTTGTTCTACTAACTGATACTCATAACATAAACTTGTATGGGTATTTTGGGGTACTTACTTGAGCTCGGCTGATTGCATGCACCACACCCTTTTTCTCTTTTCAAAGTTCTTTCCTTTCTAAATTATTTATGCTTTTCTAAAACTGTTTTCTATCTCAAAACTCTCTTTTTACAAAACTGTCTTTTCGTTTTGAAAACTTTTTATCCGACCCCTTAGTTTGAGTTTAGGCACACCCGAGAATATGCCCGAATCCCTCAAACCAAGGCTCTGATACCAACTTGTAATGTCCCAAAATTCAAGACTAAAAATTTCTTTTAATAAAACATTACTTTAAGCAAAATTATCGATTCAAAACATAATCTGAGTATTAGTTTCCAAAACACATGTTTGTTATCAGAGTAAAACATTTCCAGGCTATCTAATATATGGTGTGTGCCATGTGATCACCCCGAGCTCTTCCCTCCGCTACCGGAAGTACCTGAAACCAAAACTAAAAACCGTAAGCACGAAGCTTAGTGAGTTCCCCACCCTACCACATACCATGCATAACCACATACTGCCCATACTGGGCCACGCCCGCTATTCTGGACCTCGCCCCTACCTCGGGCCTTGCCCGCTACAACGGTCGTGCCGCTCCAGGCCCCGCCTGGCTTCAAGCCCCGCTCGGATACATATCTGTTTCACTTAGGCCTCGCCTGTCATAGGGCCTCGCCTGCTAACAAATAATAGCACAAAAACATATCACAACACATACACTAAACACATACTAATGGATCATGTCCAAAGGCCTCACCTATCCTGGGCCTCGCCCTTGTCCTGCTACTGATGAGTCGTGGAACCCCGTCCATGCTCCTACTGATAGTGAGATACGGGCCCAACCCAAACTCACTCTTTCCCTAACTTGGGCCTCGCCCCTGATCCGTTGCTAATGAAATATGGAACACCATCCACACTCTGCTATTGGTGAGATATGGGACCTCACCCACACTCACTTTCCCACCAGGCACATACAAGTATCACACAGAAAACAAGTATAAACTATCACATAAACCATTCCTTGGGCGCCCGCCCACTATCATTGGACCTCGTCCTAAATATCATACTAGCATATTGTGCCTAGGGCTAACCCCCGGGTCTTCTACTCATACTACATGGGTCGGCATTGTGGCCGTAGACCCATTCACACAAAAGGGAAACTCACCTGCACTAGCTGAACTCACTGATGATCCCACTAGCTGCTGCCCGGCAACTCTCTGAACTCCTGCTCCACTAGCTCCCCGAGCTATAAATATCAATGCAACACTTAGTCTAACTGACCTCAGAAAGGCAACCAAGTCAACTCTGGTCAAAGTCAAGGTCCTGGTCATGGTCAACCTTCTAGGTCAACCCTACTCGTCGAGTCACCCTACTAACTCGCCGATTTCACATGTTCAGAGTCGTTCCATTCGCGACTCGACTCGCCGAGTCAGTCCATGACTCGCCGAGTCTACCGATTCCCGAGTTCTGACCTGTCCAACTCACCGAGTCTCCACTCGCCTCACTGATTCGAGTCTCAACTTGAAGGGTTTGGGGTTTCACGACCTTACTTGCCGAGTCCGAGAACAGACTCGTCGAGTCCAAGTCAACCTTCAACATAATCGCCGAGTTGTTCTTCAAACTCGTTAAGTTCCTGCCCAAATTCGGAGATACAAGAATAGTCTAGACAACTTTGCGAACTACTCAACTATAGAATTGGAAGACCAGGCTTCTTACACTAGAGACCTCCGGTCTTATTCTTCCAGAGATCGACGGATTGCATCGTATGTACCTTGGCTAGCGAGGACTCCGTCAAGATTTTCCAGTAGAAATCATTATCTCTGCCTCGCATAGATGAATTGGTTGAGCAAACGCACGGAAATAATTTCTTTCAGAAATGGACCTGAAATCCGAATATCACCAGTTCGAGTGTTAGGGAAGGATGTCCGGAACACTACCTTCTGAACTCGATGTGGACACTTCGAATCCGTAGTGATACCCCTCGGATAGGACCAATGCGCCCTAAGCATTCATGAGTTTAATGAATAGAGTCTGTCTTTCTTACTTGGATCGGTTCGTCATTCTCCATGTAACAACATACTTATCTACCCTCGTAGTAAGAAGGAACCCATGGAAACATTACCCTCGGAGGAACTTTCGCGAAATTCTCTAAACACGAGTTTCGGAATTGAAGAGTCAAAATTTCCTAAGATACACTATTAGTGAGGTGGAAATTCTTGAGTAATCTGTCAATTTATCAAAACTGTTGAGAATTTGTCGACACCAGAGCCGCCAACAGACATTCACCAAATTCTAGGTCTTACAGACCTACTATCACAGTTCATTCAGAACTCCTCGCACATTACAGAAACCTTTACGACTTTGACCTAGTAAGGGGTGGCCCTTGACTAGGAGGTTAAAATAAGAAAAAGAAACCTTGGAGATTCCAAGTGAGAGACCAAGTTCTTTAGGAAAACTTAATCTGGGAATGGCTTAATGTGCTTCGTAAAGCGTGGAAAGCTAAATCCAAGATAGTCAGGACCTCCGAGATTCTTACCAGAATCGGTCCTATATCTCATAGACTAAACCTACTCCGCGAACTCAGTAACGTATAGTCTACCCTTCGCATCTCGATCTTGAAACCGTACCTTTCTGTCAGGACTCTTGTAATTCCACTCGACGAGATCGAGATCAATGAGATCCTCGCCTTCGTGAAAGAACCGTACTGACCCTCGCCTAAGAGGTCAAGCGGACGAAGCAACGTCGTCGCCCGTTAGTGAAGGTTCGTTGGGAGCGCGAGAACCAATCGATTAGGAAGGTCACACATCATGACTCGATCATTCCTACCGACTTCCTTACCTAAATTCTAATTTTGGGATGAAATTCCATTTAACAGGGGGATGATGTGACAACCCGAAATTTCCATTCTGTACAAACCATATCCAGCTAATAGAAGTAGAACAGTTACAGTAAATCTCCAGACTTTTGGGTATAAGTTTGAGTATTTCAAGATTTACACTTAATGAGATATCAGGAGAGTGGATGCACTAGGGTTTTGTGGAACACTATTATTCCAAAACTCTATGATATTAGAGTTCATTTCTGGAATAAAATATTTTCTGCCAAAAATCCCAGGACTATATATAGAATTCTAAACCATATTTATTCATTAGTTACGTTTCCAACTAGAGAAAAACCGAATTCTCTCTCAAGGATCTTCGGACTTTCGTTCCGGAAAGATCATAGAGTGTGTTCAAGACTCCACTTGACACCTAGCAGTCCTACCTCTTCAGTTCATCCGTACCACCCACAACAGGTGAGTTCGTACCCCTTAATCAATGTTTTATATGTTTTTAAATGCTTTATGGGGGGATACAAGTAGAATTATGCTAGTTATTATATCAATCATATGTGATTAATAAGCAGCATTCAAATGATTGGCTACTTATTAGCCGTTTTACCAAACAGTTTCATTCAAATGATTTTCATAAACATTTAATATGTTTAAAACTCCTTATTAAACTGTTCATTTTACACTGTATGTTTCATTTCAAACTCATTTACAATTGTATTTCAAACAAATGTTTCTTTATACTTAAACAGTTATCAAACCCATGCTTTCAAACCGTTTTATAGATTAACATCAAGTCGATCTTTTCTTAGATAATAAAACTTATTTTATGCTTTTATTTTATAAATTGCATGCCGATATATGTATATTTATATAATAAATGTTTAAAAGACTTTGGAAGGCTATCCACCCTATTTCCTTTTCGCGCTTGAAATGTGGTCTGGTGGGATATCGGGTACCCGTCCGAGGGTTGTTTAAATATTAGTTATATATCATATGTACATATATAGTCGTAAAGGTTTTCCCAGTTCATTCAATACCCTTGGGTAGCAAGGGTATATTTCCATGTTCATACGTGCCAGTTACATTAGTAGTAAGCTACCGTATGGGTAGTTTAGGAAGTTACTAGAGCTATTACTAGAACACGATATCATACAATGAGTCAGTTCATTCACGAGTCAATACTTGCTAGATAGAGAGAGAACACACGTCACAGCTAGTACACACATTACATTAATATACTATCACATAGATATGTTTACATGATTACATTTACAAGAGTATACTTACATGATTACATTTACATGAGTACATTTACATAGCTACATTTACATGATTACATTTACATGAGTACATTTACATTTGTACACTTACATGAGTACACTTACATGAGTACGTTTACATAGATAGCATATGATGAATTATTAGTACATTTTATATGTATAGATTCTGTTATATAATCCTCATTCTTATCTTCACTTTGTGACACAGTCACATAATCGGCGAGATAGATTGGATTTAATATCCTAGTACCAAAGGATACGTTGCGGGATTAACCATCCCTAAAATCTCTGTTAGCTACAGAGGTAAAAGCACATCCATGGATGTCAACGGTTGATACCATTACATGTATACTTTAAGGGACTAACTATTCCTATACCCAGCTGTTAGCAACAGAGGTAAATGTACATCTACGGATGCCTTTATTTGGCACTGTTAGTTATCCTAGTACAAAAGGATAAGACTTAGGTTATTTATATTATTACCTCTATCTTGTGACTCGTTCACATAACCAATGAGGTGAATTATTTGAGTATCTTAGTACCAAAGGATACAATTTCTTATAATAATAATAATAGTAGCACTGTTAAGTCTTGGTAGAAGACTACATTTAGAATAGTTAAGTCTTGGTAGAAGTCTCCCTTTCATAATAATAGGAATCATAGGGATATCTAGGGGTTTTCAAATGTTTATGGTTGTTTGACAAACATTTTCATACTTATGCGAACTTTCTTTCAAGACATTTTCAAGTCTTTCATTACATGTCAAACAAATACTTACATACAAATTAAGACGCATTAATACTTATGATCTCACTAGCTTTAAATCTGATACTCTCTTTCAAAATAACTTGTATCCTCAGGTCAACAGCAGACAGGTACCGATGCAAGGTTTAGAGAAGATGGAGCTCGTTCAAGAATTATCTTTCATTTTGTTTATACTTTAATGTCTATTATAATTTGACAGAACACTTGTATTAAAATTATATTATTAATGAAATCGATGATGTTGTTGCTTGTTTACTACTTTTCATTGTTGTGATAATGTACATGACGTCCTCCACCCCAGAATGTTTCCGCCGTTCTTGGTTTTGGGGTGTGACATGGAGTGCAGACGGCAGTTCCCCTTGAACATGAGAAGCTTCCCCCTGGATTGTGGATGGGAGTGTGATAATCCTTGAATATGTTCTTGTGTCAATGTTTTCTATGTTTTCATCATCCGAATCCGAAGAAACGTTTGATGGTTGAAAATCTCTGCGGATGATGGTTGGAGCTGCATCTTCTAGTACTGGAACCTCGATGGTTGTTGTATGGTCTGGAGTTGAGTTTTCCGCTTCAACCGGTGAGGTAGAAGTATTTAGTGATACTTCATCGGACAGCGTAGGACCAGATACGTCAGCATGCTACTACTGAGATTCCAGAGACACAAGAACTTTGGATAACTTGGTTGTATCTACCGGGTCGAAGAGATCGTCATAGTTTACTTCAATTAGATTTAACAGACCTGAAGAGGTAGGAATATCACTTTCTAGAATTGTTGTAGTTTCGGTTGATGGAGCGGTGTTGCGGTTGTGATAATCATCAAATTTCACATCGATGCTTTCAATTATCAACCTTGTGCGTCTAATGAGAACTCGATAAGCAACCTTTTTAGTGGAGTAGCCAAGAAAGATGCCTTCATCAGACTTTGGTGCGAATTTGTTGAGGTGGTCTCTGTTGTTGATTACGAAAAAACTACACCCAAATATATGAAAGAATCGAACATTTGGCTTGCGGTTGTTAAGGCCCTCATATGGTGTTTTGTTGTGACGTTCGCACACAATGCTTCGGTTTTGTACAAAACAGACTGTGGCCACTGCTTCGGCTTAGAAGTAGAGAGGAAGGTGAGCGAAGTTGAGCATAGATCCGACAGCTTCTACTAGAGTGCGGTTCCTTCGCCCTACTACCCCATTTTGTTGCGGTGTGTAAGGAGTTGAGAAGTTGTGTGTAATGCCTTTGGAAACCAAGAAACTGTTTACAAGATGGTTAGTAAACTCGGTTCCATTATCACTTCAGATACGTCTAACAGGTAGCTTGATCTGAAGTTCAATTTCCTTGATGAAGTTGATCAACACCTGCAGTGTTTCTGACTTGATTCGAAGGAAGAAGACCCATGTGAAACGTATGAAGTCATCCAATATAACCAGTAAGTATTTCTTGTGATGAACACTGGCTACGGTACATGGACCTTAGAGATCAATGTGCAAAAGTTACAATGGTTCAGAAATTGAGGAGTCAATCACGGTGGGGTGACTTGCCTTGAATTGCTTTCTACACTAACATGCAGGACAGAGAGTATCATTGTTGAACTTGAGGATTGGAAGACCTCTGACTAGTTCGCTTGTGACTAAATTGTTGATGTATATGAAATTGAGGTAAACTAGCTTGTGGTGTCATAGCCAGCTGACTTCGGATACTGCTTTGGATAGCAAGCATAACTGTGGTTTGCCTATGATCAGATATACATCCAGAGGGTACATAGTACCTTCCGATATGGACATGATCAAACAAGTGCTCCTATCGCTTGTCATTACATAGCAAAATTGGTCATCAAATTCAACACGATAGCCTACTTTACATAGTTGACCAACACTTATGAGATTGTGTTTAAGGCCTTCTATATAAGCAACCTTTTGAATAGAGAAGTTTCCCGTAGTAAGAACAACATAACCTCGGATTATCCCATTCGCATTGTTCCTGAATGTAACGTTTCAACTATTGCAAATTGGCATGAAATCTCAAAGGTATTCTAACCTTCCAGTCATGTGCAAGGAGTAGGCACTGTCGATTAACCATCCTTCTTCTTGTTCCTCCTTGCACAAGGATTGAGAATTACATGGTTAGTTTAGGCATCCAAGCTAGTTTGGAGCCTGGGACAAAGGATGATTTTCTGATTCATGCATGAATCGAGGTTGCAGGGACTGGTTTCGTGTCAACTTTTAATCCTAGTCCTGGGTGTTTGTGAGTTTTTGGGATGTTGCATTTTTTTTTGAAAAGTTACGAGGTTTTTCAAAAGGATATGTTTTGACATGAGATAAAACTTTTTGACAACTACATTGACATTGGCAACCTGAAATTTTGTCTTTTGTTTTGAGACTTTGTTTGGTCTGTGATCGGAAGGGTGAGATAGTCTTGTGCCCGGTCCAAGGTTGGTAATATTTGACATTGGTGCTATTGGAATTTGAAAGAGTTTGTTTTGAAAAAGATTTAGCACGTGTAGATACCTTGGACCTTTTTCTAAAATTTGGTAAAATGCCCTTCCACTTGTTGAAATTTTGATGTGATTTTAAAGTGTTGGAATGGGTAAGATACCCTTCCATTTGGGATCATCTGAGGAATATATTTGAAAATTATTGCTTCGAAAAGACCTTTCTTTCTTTTGGGGTTTGTCAGATGAGTTGGAAATGGATGTTGAAACTATACATTCCTTTTTGCATGTTTTCTTGATGGGATAGTTTTTTGAAAAATAGTAAGCAAAAACAAACTTTTCTGGACTCTTAGATTTTGTTAATCTAATGTGTCTTTTATCTTTAGAAAAGGTTTGTCGATTTGTGCCTTGGGATCGAAATTCCTCTTTGAAAGCCTTTTTTACTAAGGTTTTTGGAGAACCGCAGTCATTAGTGTTCAGCTGCGGTTTCCTGGAAAACTTTGAAGTTTTTTTGAAAATGAGGACTTGACTCATCCGAAATTGAAGAGTCAGAGCATTGACCAACTTCAAAGTTCTCTATGGGTAGTTCATGGTGAATTGGCTGAAGAGTCACAAAGCTTTTTATTGTGGACTGTGGTAAGTAAGACTTAGCTACTGCATTGTAACTATGCGTTGTGACTTCAGTGGGACTTTTCTGAGGTTCATGACTGCAATGAGAGGCACTGCGGTCTGAGGATAAAGGTGGAAAGTCCTGTGAAACTTTGGGACTTTCTATGACAATTTCTTCATCAACAACAGATGAGGTTTGAGAATTTGAGTTTATTGTGCCACAGATAGGAGTTTGATCACTTGTGTGACCAGAAACCTCAGGCATAATTTCTTCAATGACACAATTATTACTTAGATTATGAAGTCTACCAAAGTGGGTTCTTATATCTTCGGGAAAAGTCTTCTCATTGACTTGAAAATGAAATTCTCGGTCCGGAGTGACATACAGTCGATCTTTGTTAAACCGGGATGATGAATCCTTTACGGTAGGATATCCATTGGACCAACCCCAATTGTATGTATTGTCCACAGTTCCATTATTAACCAAATTTTCAATAGCTTCACTTTCATTGAACAATTTTTCTATTAATAGATTTAAGCGTACAATCTCACTTTAAGCTAAATCTCTTTGGTTCAAAGCTCTCTCTAGTTGTGTTTCACTAAACATTCTTGCATCTTTTTCTAGCTCTAAATATTTTTCTAACTTGGCCATTTTGAGTCTTTTGTTGTCCAGTCGTCCTCTTACATGAAACATCTCTTGGGACGCTATGTTCTTCTCATCTAAGGAATTGTTGTAGTCTGTAAGGATGGCAACATATGTTTCATTAAGATTGTCTATCAAGGGTTGAAAGTCATGCATGTTATAGTTTAGAGTTTGAATTATGAGTTTTACCTGTTCGACGATGCTCAGTGTTCCATGTTTTGCCATGTAGCAGTAGTTCTTTTCTAACTGTGTAGACCCATCATCATCAGCAGTTGATAGCATGCATATTTTTTCCTTTTCCTTTGATATTGCTGATGTTTTCTTCTTCATCTCCGGATGACCAAACTTGATGGTCTCTTTTGACATGGGCCATGTCTGCCCTATCCTTTTCCTTTTCCTCCAATTCTTGAGCCATTCAAAGGTAGAATGCTCTGTCTTTCACCACATTTGCTTTGCAATCCTTTGCAAAAATGATTCTCTTTGTTGCACTTGTGACATATTACAACATCACTTTTGTCTTCTGAGGGGGTACTGGAGTCAGATGATTGAATGGACTGCGGTGCCTCCTTTGGTTGAGTGTTCTGAGATTGCGGTAGTGGGTGCGAATTTTTGGGATAATGAGGGTGATTATTTTGTGGGTTGAAGTTATGGTTGAAAGGAGGTTTGTTGAATTGTTGATTCTTACGAAAAGAGGGAGGTGGTAGCCGGTTGAACTATTTACTAACAAGAGCAATAGCCTTTTGAAATTCTTCTTCATCATGATACTCTGAGTCAGCTTCGTACGACTGTGGTGTAGTGTCATATGAGGGAGGGTAAGATTGATTATGTGGAGCTTGTGCTATAAGAGCAAGTGGTCCTCCGAAGTCAGCATAGTCTTTGAGTACGGTGGATTCTTGTGCTTGCACTTCCCTATAGAGCTTGTAGAGAGACAATGAATGAATCTTTCTATCCCCTTGGACTATCATCTTAGCAGTAGTCCAACTTCTTCCCAAACCGTTGAGAAATTGAAGGTTTGTTTCATGGTTACTGCGGATGGTACCAGCATTCGATAGCTTAGTGACTATCAGATTGAACCTTTTGAAAGAGTCTTCTAAACTTTCACCACTATAAGCTTTGAAGTTGTTGAATTCATTGAGTGCAGTAGTGAGCTTTTTATCTTGAGCTTGTTCTGAGCCTTTGTACAAATTCTTGAGAACATCCTAGATCTCTTTTGATGATTTGCAGTTTATGATAATGTCGAAGTTGTCAGAAGCAATTCTATAAGAGATTTCATAAAAATCAACAACATCATTTTCCATTTTATTGAGATCATCTTTGGTGGGACGGTACATGACTGGTTGTCCTCCTCCTAGTCTGGCTATGGCTCCATCAGTTTGAATAGGTGTAAGAACAGGGACATGTGGTCCTTCTTCTACGGACCGCATAACCTTTTATGATCCAGATACATCTTATCTGAACCTAGGTGGACGGAATAACGAGTGTTGTGTGTCTTGGTCATGACCATGTATCTAAAGCCACCGTGTTTTGGTGTCCAGATCTGATCCATGAGGTATAAGGCTCCACCACCCTTGACTTCCAAGTTCTTATCCATCCCTCTCAGGGATTCACCTGCAACATTTTCAAGTTTCAAAGCGTCGAGCTGAGCCTCCTTAATTTGCGTGGACAGGTGTAAATGAATAGTTAGAGTCAAAGATTTGACTCTACGACCAGAGTATTCCTTCCGACTTAGGGCGTCAGGTACTACGTTGGCTTTACCTGGATGATAATGAATTTCGCACTCGTAATCACTGAGTAGCTCGATCCACCGTCGTTGTCTCATATTGAGCTCCTTCTGGTCAAAAATGTGTTGTAGGCTTTTGTGGTCTGTAAAAATCGTGCTTTTTGTACTATACAGGTAGTTTCTCCAGATCTTCAGAGCAAACACAACTGCTCCTAATTCAAGATCGTGGGTGGTGTAGTTAACCTCATGTGTCTTCAGCTGTCTCGAGGCATAGGCGATGACTTTACCTCGCTTCATCAGAACACATCCGAGTCCTTGATTTGATGCATCGCAATAGACAACGAAGTCTTTTATCCCTTCGGGGAGGGATATTATTGGTGCGGTGCACAAGGCTCACTTGAGCGTTTGGAATGCTCTCTCCTGTCTCTCTTCCCAGTCAAAGGCCACACCTTTCTGGGTTAGTGTTATAGAGGTTTCGCTATGTGGGAAAAGTTCTGAATGAACCTGCGATAGTAGCCAGTGAGACCTAGAAATTGACGAATTTATGTAGGTGTCTTTAGTGCTGACCAGTTCTCAATGGCCTTGATTTTGGAAGGGTCCACGTGTATTCCTTCTTCGCTAACAATGTGGCCCAAGAATTCGACTCGTCGGATCCAAAATTCGCACTTGGAGAAATTCGCATAGAGTTTCTCCGATTGCAATGTTTCTAAGACTCTACGGAGATGTTGACTATGTTCCTCCTTACTTCGAGAGTAGATGAGTATGTCATCAATGAAGACGATGATGAACTGATCCAAGTAAGGACGACACACCCTATTCATCAGATCCATGAATACTGCGGTTGCGTTAGTTAATCCGAACGGCATCACTACAAACTCGTAGTGTCCATTACGAGTTCAGAAGGATGTCTTGGGAACATCTTCCTCTAGCACTCGTAGTTGGTGATATCCGGATCGTAAATCTATCTTCGAGAAGTAGTTGGCTCCTTGAAGTTGATCAAATAAATCGTCAATGCGGGGTAAAGGATAACGATTTTTAACGGTATGCTTGTTGAGTTCCCTGTAGTCGATGCACATGCGAAATGATCCATCTTTCTTTTTGACGAACAAGACTGGTGCTCCCCATGGTGAGAAGCTTGGCCTAATAAATCCCTTCTTGAGAAGTTCGTTAAGTTGACTGGAAAGTTCTTGCATCTCTGCCGGTGCCAGACGATAAGGTGATTTGGCTACTGGAGTAGCCCCTAGCACTAAGTCGATTTTGAATTCGACTTGGCGTTGTGGCAGTAATCTTGGGAGTTCCTCTGGAAAGATGTTGGGAAAGTCGCGTAACTATGGGATGTTCTGAATGTCCTTTACTTCTTGACTCGTATCGACGACGTGTGCGAGGAATGCATGATATTCCTTTAGTAAGCATTTCTGAGCTTGGGTGCTCGAGATGATGCGAAGGCTCGTACTCTGTTTGTGGCCGTATATAACTAAGGTTTCGTTGTTAGCAAGGTTAAGACGAACTGCTTTCTCAAAGTACATGATGTCGGCATGACGAAGACTCAACCAATCCATGTCGATGATAACGTCGAAACATTTATTTGGGACCGGCATGAGGTCTATCTTGAAAGTATGGCCATCTAAAGTTAGAGTACAACCTACGTATATGCAGTTAGTACTTTCCGTTTTCCCATTTGCCATGTCTAAAATGAATGATTTATCTAAGGCACTGGGTTTTTGTTTAAGTAGATGTGCAAATTTATGTCTTACAAAACTCTTCTCCGCTCCAGTGTCGAAAAGTATGCAAGCATATGAGTTATCGAGGAGAAACGTACCAGTAACTATCGTAGGATCAGCTACTGCTTCCTCGTGGCCCATGGCCATAACTCTTCTTACTCCGCCAGCCATCCCCGCCTTAGGGCAGTTCCTCTTGTAGTGGCCCACCGCGCCACAACCGTAGCAAGCTTGGCCCACACCGGCGTTAGGAACTTGGGTGGTTGGTCCTGCTGGAGTCTTGCAGAAACGAGCTGTATGCCCCTTCGTATTGCAGTTAGAGCACTACATCTCCTTGCAAGGTGTTGGATTAGTGTCTAAGGCTGTAACTATATTTGGTAAGTACTTGACCCGGTTATGCATGGTCCTTTTGGGTTGCCTTCACCATAGCAACTTGACAGGATGATTTGTTAAGAGAGAAGAGATATTATTGTTAATATATTATGAGAATAATATACTAAAGGAATAATATTGTTATTTGATTAATATAAGTCATATATTAATTAAGAATTAATTTGGTGACTTAAAGAGGTTAATTGAATAAATGGACATAAACTGTCAAATGTGTGATAGTTGTGTTTCGGGCTATGTATCCTTATGGGTAATGGGGTGGACGAAATTTAGGGTTCGGGAACCTTAAATTTGTCCAAGCCTAGAACCTAGAAGGATCTTGGATTGCTTAGGGCCTAAGTTATTCAATTAGGGTTAAAGGTGAAACCCAAGTATCCCATAGTATAAATAGATCCTTAGGGTGAGGGAAATCGGCACTCATGCAAGGCAAGGAACCCTAGGGCCGATTTCTCACCCTCTCTCTTCTTTCTCAATATCATCCTCTTGCTAGTTGGTGTTTGTAAGCCGTTAGAGGAGTGACAATTGTGACTCTAAGCTCTAAGGAGAAGAAGTATCAAGCAAGTAATCTAAGGTATTGTTCTAGATCCAATTTCATATGATTTGATTCAATTGTTTACATTAGATCTAGTATTGTAAGTCTTGGATTCAATGCATGTTCAATTAGAGAAACCTAGATCCAAGCATTAGGGTTTGCATGTGCCCATAGGTAAGTTCTTATAGCTCAAATCCATCAGTGGTATCAGAGCCTTGAATGATTTCTATTGAATTGATGCATTGGTTAATTGCTTGTTGCTTGTAAAATTCGATTTTTTGGTCTTCTGCCTGAGGAACTCAGCCAGTTCCACTGTGGACTTGGCAAGTCCATAGTGGGTACTCGGCGAGTTCGAGCGTCAGAAAGAGGGAGTTTCGGGATTTCTTGCTGTTTTTCTTGAGGAAACTTTCCTTAACTGTTTTGGGTCATTAAAATCCAATTTTAACCATATATATGAGTATATTCTTGACCAAACAAAAGATAATTACCAATTAGTTGAATAATAATTTGCTTATGTGATAATAATTGATTATTTGAATTGAATTGGTTAATTATTTTGCAAGTAATATTAAATAAGATCAAATTGAGATAATTTAATTGTTGATTTACATTATTAGCTTTTTGATCCTTATATTTTGAAAAGTTTAAAACTTGTCCTCAAGTTTTGAAATTTAAGTTTTGTGATTAAAAGTATAATTTGAATAATTTAAATTTCAAGCCCTAGGATTTTACAAGTTTAAAATTCAACCCTATACTATTATATGATTACAAGTTTAATATATATATATATATATATATATATATATATATATATATATATATATATATATATGAGTAAAACTATGCTAGTCTTACCGTTAGTAGGCCTCATTCACGAAGCCGGTTTATAAGGTGGGTATAAGGATGCTGCCTATAAAATGGCGCTTAATGGGTGTACACTCACACTCACAGCTTGCTTGATCGGTGGAGGGTTGTTAGTCGAACGGGTAGGATAGGGCAACTCACTCTCCTCATTAATAAGTATAATGAATCTATAAAGTAACTAAACTATTTTATAAAATTCCCAATCTAAGTTACTTTAGGAAAAGTGAATTGATGCAATCCCATGAAATTACACTTTGCACCCTTGTTTAGATGTTACTGGAGCGTGTGTGGTTAACCGGCACACTAATTGGTTTTAAGCAAAGGTGGCAAAGGGTGATTCATTGTTTTTCATAGTTCGATGGAGCGTGTGTGGTTTACCGGCACATCGAATAGGTGATTGTAACAATGAAGGCACCATGTAGATTTGCATTGTAATTCACACCCGCTTTGTGATCCTCGGTATCCCAGTCACAAACTAGAGGGGAATATCGAGATTTAAACATGCCATTGAAAGGTTCAATGAATCTCTAAAATCTAGGAATTCTCAATAAAAGTTAAGGTTATGTTTTCATGGTGAAGAATTAGTGAATCGTCATTCACTTACCTTAAAATTATTTGCATGATTGGATTACGGCATCCCTTTTTCTAATATGTAAATAATGTTGTTGGGTCCTAGCAATAATTTTTCATTTTGGGTGCTTAATTAGGGATCCAATTCTAATCAAACTTTGTCCTTTCTATTTGTAGATGTCGAACGCAAACAACGTTGCTGCTAACTCATTCACGCTAACGAGTCTTTGCCAAAAGGTGACCTTCATTGGTACGAACTTTAGCGAATGGATAAGAAACATTTGCACCATTGCACGCTACGAGGATAGAGAGTATGTCCTCGACGAAAAGCTCGAGAAAGTCAACCCAGAAATCGCTACTCCCAAAGAGATGGCTGTCTTTAAGACACATGAACGTGATGCAACGAAAGTCCATTGCATCATGATAGCCACTATGAACCAAGAATTCCAAAAGTCCTATGAGGACATGTATCCATATGAAATGCATCAAGACTTGATGGAAAGGTACCACCAAAGCGCGAGGCAAGAGCGCTACGAGATCATCACTAACATGATCACCGCCAAGATGAGAAATGGAGAATCTCTTATCGTGCAATTGCAAAAGATGCAAAGGTATGTCGATCGTCTTCGCAAGTTGAATGTCAAATTTTGGGAAGATTTGGCTATCGACATTGTTCTTCACTCCTTGCCCTCATGCCACAACCAATTTAGGATGGCCTACCACCTGAACAAGGAAGAGGTCACCCTAAGCAAACTCCAAGGGCTCCTAAGGACTGTTGAGAGCAATCTTAAGGACAAGTCTATTGCACCATCTCCCAATTCGTCTGTTGCTCCTGTTTTGGAAACTGGGCAGGGAAGGGGAAAGAAGAGGAAGGCTTCTTCAAAGAACCACCGCAAGAGAAAGTCCCAAGATGGTTCCTCTTTTAGTGGGACCAAGGTTGATCCTTCTAAGCCCAACGCTAACCCAAAGGAGGCAGAGTGCCATCATTTCCACAAAATAGGGCATTGCAAAAGAAGCTCCCCGAAATATCTGCAAGCCGTCAAGGATGGAAAGATCAAGCCATCTTTTGCAGGTATATACACAATTAAATCTAGTAATTCATCCCATACTATTTCTTGGGTTCTTTACACAGGATGTGGTTACCACATTTGTTCTTATTTGCAGGGACTAGGAAGAAGTAGAGATGTGGTGCTCGGAAGAATAAATCTAATCATGGGGAACAGAAGATCATCGCCTGTTACCAAGATTGGAGTGTATTCTTTAGTACTTAGTAATGGATTGAATTTAGATTTAAACAATTGTTGCTACTCGCCAGATATGGCAAGAAACATCATTTCTTTTCATGGTTTCTTTAAACAAGGATTTAGATATTCATTTAACAATATGAATGGTTCTATTTATTCTTATCTAAATGGTGTTTTATACTTCGAAGCAATGTCTTGTAATGGAATTTATGAAACTGTTATGGTTGTTGATAACCTAGGAAATGATGTGTTGTGTATCGATTCTTCCAATGGTATGGATAAAGCATCTTTGTGGCATTGTCATTTTGGACATGTCAACAAGAAACGCATAGCCCAACTCCAAAAGGATGGAGTGTTGGAGTCATTCGACCTTAGGGAAGATGACACGTGCGAATCTTGTTTACTTGGAAAGATGACCAAGTCACCCTTCACTGGCACTTGTGAAAGGGGTGAAGGTTTATTGGATCTCATACATAGAGATGTATGTGGGCCCTTTAGATCCACCACAAAGGATGGAAACCGCTTCCACATGACTTTCACCGATTATTATAGTACATATGGGTATATTTACTTAATCAAGCACAAGTCTGAAATGTTTGAAAAGTTCAAAGAGTTCAAGAATGAAGTGGAGAATCAATTAGGCAAGAAAATCAAGATGCTTTAATCCAATCGAGGAGGAAAGTACCTAAGTCTTGAATTCCACGAATATCTCAAGGAATGCAGAATAGTTTCGCAATTGACGGCACCTAGTACACCGCAGTTGAATGGTGTGGCAGAAAGGCGTAATCGAACCTTGTTGGACATGGTTCGTTCTATGATGATTCGTGCTTCACTACCTATCCCATTCTGGGGGTATGCTTTAGAGACTGCCTCCCATATCCTTAACCGAGTCCCTACAAAGATGGTCGCCAAAACACCTCACGAGATGTGGAGAGGGAAAGCTCCCTTGTTGGCACATATCAAGGTTTGGGGTTGTGAAGTTTTTGTATGACGTGAAACTCATGACAAGCTCGAACCTCGAAATGAGCGATGTATTTGTTGGATTAGTGTCTAAGTCCATAACTATTTCGGTATGTACTTGACCCGATGATGCATGGTCCTTTTGGGTTGCCTTCACAAAAGCAACTTGATAGGATGAATTATGGAGAGAAAGGATTATATCTGATTTATTAATATATTATGAGAATAATAAATTAAAGGACAAATCATATTGTTTAATTAATATTAGTCAATAATTAATTTGCAATTAGTTTTGTGACTAAAAGAGATTAATTAAACTTAAGGGACTTGAATTGTAATTATAAGATAATTGCAATTTGGGCTATGGATTACCTTATACTAAGGAGTGGACGAATTCTATGGGGAACCCCATAAGAAATCGTCCAAGGCCTTAAGGAAAAGGATCCATGGGTTGCTTAGGGCTTAAGCATCAAAATTAGGGTTTCCTTGTTAGATAACCCTAATAGCCTCCTATATATATAGATCCCTTATGACCCAAAAACGTGGCTAAGCATCCTTCTAGGGTTTCACATGTTTTTGGGCAGCCTCCATCCTCTCTCCTCCTCATCCTCTTGCTATTGGTGTTTGTGAACCATTAGAGGAGTGACATTTGTGACTCTAAGCTTTCTAAAGTCAATACAAGGAGGAATTGGATTGTTATTGCTATATAACAATCAAGGTATGATCTAAACCCTAATTATATGTTATATTGATTATCATATTGTAGATCTAGGGTTTATAGTCTTGGATAACTTGCATGTATAATAGAGAAACCTAGATCCAAGCATTAGGGTTTGTATGAGCACATAGGATGTTCTTATGACCAAAACCCATCAGTGGTATCAGAGCCTAGATTGGTTTCTATTGTATTGATGCCTTGTATGTTGAAAAAATTCGATTTTTGTGGTTCTGCATGATGGACTCGGCGAGTCCCACTGTGGACTCAGCGAGTTGCCCCCTACTCGGCGAGTCCATGGGGGTACTCGGCGAGTTCGAGCGTCAGATGGAGCTATTTTCGGGATTTCTTGTTGTTTATCTTTGAGATACTTGCCTTTATCATATTAGATCAATATAAATCCGATTTTATGTTATATATGACTATATTCTTGATCTAATTGAAGATATTTATCAATTAATAAAATATTTCTTTCCTTATGTGATAATTGATTAATTATTTTGATTAAATTGGTAAATTGTTTTGCAAGAAATCACTAAATAAATCAAATATGGATAATTATGTGATTAAATGTCAATTAAGATTATTTGTTATTTGATCCTTGTGTTATGAAAAGTTTCATATTTTCCCCTTTAGGTTTTATAGTTTAAATTTGAACTCAAAAGTTTAGTTTTGAAATTTAAATAATTGAAACCCTAATGTTTTGAAATGTTTCAAAACTTGCCCTTAAGTTTTGGAATTTAAATTTTGATTAATAGTTTAATTTTTATGTATATTTAAATTCTAAACCTAATGTTTTGAAATATTTCAAAACTTGCCCTCAAGTTTTGGAATTTAAAAGTTGATTAAAAGTTTAATTAGGAATGTTAAATTATAAAACCCAATTATTGTTTTGAAAAAGTTCAAATCACACCCTTATGGTTTTAGTAATTAATTAAGGTGTATAATTAAAAGAGGTTTCATAAATCCATAAAAGTTTTGGTTTACAATTTAATTGAATTAAAAGTATAATTGTTAAATTTGACCACCTAGTATTTTAAAAGTTGTAAAATACACCCTATACTATATATAACATTAGAAGTCTAACATTATATATATGTACGAGTAAAAATCAGTCTTACCGTTAGTAGGCCTCAGTCACGAAGCTAGTTTATAAGGGGTGTTTAAGGAAATTGCTTATAAAATGGCGATTGAATGGGTATCCACTCTTACCCACCGCACTCTTGACTAGTGGAGAGTCGTTAGCCGAACGGGTAGGATAGGATGAAACCTTCCATTATAAGTATAATGAAGTATAAAAATAACTAAATGTTTTTCAAATTCCCAATGTTAGTTACTTAGGCAAAGTGAATTGATGCAATTCCATGAAATTACACTTTGTGCCCTTGCGAAGACGTTAGTGGAGCGTGTGTGGTTTACCGGCACACTAAATGGTTCTAAGCAAAGGTAGCAAAGGGTGACTCAATGTTTGTCATAGTTCGATGGAGCGTGTGTGGTTTACCGGCACATCGAATAGGTGACTGTAACATGTGAGGGCACCATGTAAGTTTGCATGGTTATTTACACCCGCTTTGTGATCCTCGGCATCCCAGTCACAAACTAGAGGGGCATATCGAGATTTAAACATGCCATTGAAATGTTCAATGAATCTCAAAGGATCTAGGAATTTTCATAGATTTAAAACTTAAATTTCTTTTTCGTTTTTCATGGTGGAAATTAGTGAATCGTCATTCACTTACCTTCAAATGTTCTCCAATTTGGGTTACGACATCCCTCTCCCGAGTTGTAGAATATTGTGTTGGGTCCTAGCCTTAGTATCTCATTTCGGTGATTTACTAAGGACTCAATCAATCAACTAACTTGAATTTGTTTCTCATGTTTTGTAGATGTCAAATTTCGACAACTATGGTCTTCCCAAATCCCATGGAACAAGCATTCCACATGAAAATGGTATTCCACGATTCGATCGAGGAACAAGAAATCATGCTTCACTTCCTCCACCTCCTCCAATTGTTCTCCCTAACCCACAATATCGAAGAATTGAAAGGTTCAATATCACTAAAGCCCTATTGGAAATGGAACATGAAGATGGTAAATCCGTGTGTGCCCACGTTCTAGGAATGAAATCACACATCGATAGGTTGATTATGTTGGGTGTGTCATTCCCCGATGACTTGGCTGTGAAATGGGTTCTGCAGTCACTCCCTGAATCATATAATGAGTTCAAAAGAAAGTATTATATGATGGCTCATGACGATAACCTCATTGACCTAACTTACATGCTCATTGCTGCTGAATCAGAAATGATTTGGCAAAGCAATGGAGCGTATTTGTTGGGAAAGTCAACGGACCATGCTTCCAAGGATGTTCTAGGAGAATCGACCTGCGTTTGCTGCCAAGAGAAAGGGCGTTGGATAGAAGTCTTCCCTAAGAGCCTGAAGATTCCAGAAGATGGGAGAGTCAAAGAGTATGGCTATGCTTCAAGTAAAATCCACTATCTGACTCCATTAAGTTCCTATTCGTTGATTCTTAATACATGATGTGATAAGATTGCATTTGAATGTTTTGCAGGATTGGTGAAAAGAAAGGAAGCTTGATGAAAGAGCAAGATGGGTCTAATCACAAAGAAATGGATCTCGATCGCATGGACTTGAAGATTAGATTTTGAGCATAGGTAGTTATGATAGAGTTGTTAGAAATTTTCTTTTTGAAATACATAGTTTTCAATGGATTGTAAGGACAAATGTTTTCCACTCTTTTATGAATAAAATAAATTTTGTTTTGACTTATTTATTTATCTGTCTATTCCTTGCAATGAAATCGTTATGAAAAATTGATGTTTGCATATTTCTACAACGAGTGGATATGATTCTTGTTTATGATGTTTATGGAAAAGTCGAGAATTTACCAAATATGGAGAGTTTCTCATCGCCCGAGTTTCAATTGGACAAAAACTTGGAATCATGCAACTTGGTTGCATGATGAATGAGAAATTTCATATTTGGAAATTAGACTAATTCATTGACAAAGTGTCAAGTGAATGACTAGGAGATCAGGTACAAAAAGTTATGTGTTGATCAAAGTCCACCATAAGAGTAACAAAGATATTCGTCATGATTTACTAAAGGTTTAGTAAATATGATTATACTTATAAGATTAAGTGTAATTCCGAATTGATTGAAAAGGTTTAAATCAATAGCAGAACGAATAAGAAGAATCAAGTAGGCAGAATGATAAAAGTTTCTCCATTCTAAGAAGAAGGGAGAGTACCTTTTATGCTTTATGATAAGTCTTAATGATTAAGAACCATATCTCAATTGATCCTCTAAGTGAATCTTAGTACAATTGTATGTCTATGAAGAGGAATCAAGAATTGAAGAAATGGTTAAATCAAGAAGTCAATCATACTTCGTTCCAAAACAAGTCTTAGAGTTAAGATTGTGACATTGAGTGAATTAGTATTAAGAAGGTTTATCACATTCATCAAATATGGAAATTTGTGATGTCTTGGATAAGAGAAAGACCAACTAGGACCAATTTATGAAGTGTTTTGATAAAAGCTACACTAACTCTTGAATATTTGTTTGTCAAGAAATGGTGATTGACAAGAGAATCTTATATGTCAAGGAGTTAGTGGGAGTCTTAATGGTCTTGAAAGATTTCAAGAACAAATCAAATAAACCTTATCGGTCATCACTAGCACACAAGTTGAGCTTTACAACCTATCGTGTTGACACTATTTTGTTTCTGTGCCATTCCAATTAAGTTAATCATGCATGTGAGTCCTACGAGCTCTCATTTGAATGCATAAAAGGCAAGCACCTTGATCAATGAAAGTACATTGATAGGAAAGGGTGAGCTGCTTAACTGCTTGGAAGACATGGTGGGCAGCTGTGCTACCATAAGGCAAGAAATCAAGATTAAGAAAGTTCGGTCCATATGAGCTTGATTTTGTCGTAAACTTTGGTTTTGACAAATTCACATGGATAGGAACACATACACCATTAAAATCTAAGTGTCATAAGATTCCCTCCTTCATGAAAATGACTGTGAGGAAATGCTTTCACTAAGAAAGATTTTAAGAAGATAGTGATTGTGAAAATTGTATTCTCGAATTCGATTATGGTTACAGTATCCCTTTCCATAATTTGAATTGTGAGGTTTGGCAATTAGTCCGAATTGTTTAGACACACATATGAGCCATCTAAGGCAAAGGTGTATAAGTTTAAGAAGCCTTGATAAAAGATTATTAAAGCGTTAAGTATTAGAAACATGAACTTAAGAGATTCAATAAGAATTGTTCTTCTGAAAGTTAAAATGTTTCTGAATACATGTGAAAGCTAGTGGGAGCATAAGTGTTATGTTTATAATAATCATCATGATAGTGGGAGCATAAATGTTATGATTGTATGATTATTAAGGAAAGTATTGCAAGGTTAGAAATATTAATTATAGAAAACAAGAGTCATACTTTGCAAAGTTGTAAGAGTGAAAGGTTGTTTTGCTATAATTAAGGAAGAGAATATTATGCTTCATTTCAAATCTAAAGGCTTAGGTTGAGAAATGTTAATAAATTTAGTCAAAGGTACATAGTGTGTTATTAAAATTTCGATTATGATTACGGCATTCCTCTTCACAATTCGAATTTTGTGAACATAGCAAATGAAATATTATGGCGGAAGATTGATAAAGTATCAAATCTTTATGTAAGACATTATGCATTATGTCCCATACGCTTCGGGTATAGGATCGATTGCATAGGCTATAATATTTGACCATTCTAAAATTTTCCAAATGTCTAGCGCATTTAGAGGGAAAAGGGACTAGAATCGGTTTTGACTAAAATAATTAAACAACTATCAAAGGACAATCCAAAGTTCGACGAGGATTGGTTGCTTGTGAGTAGTTGGAAGCATGGTATTAAGTGGACCATATCGACATTATTATGAATAGAAAAGATTCTATTAAAAATGAGTTGTCATATGGAAAATATGGAAATGTTTCCATATTGGATGGACCATATCGACATTATTATGAATAGATAAGATTCTATTAAAAATGAGTTGTCATATGGAAATTATGGAAACGTGTCCATATTGGGAATTGAATATTGAAAACCTATGACTAGATTAGAAACTTTTATGCAACAGGATGTTCAAAGGAATGTTCTTTGAGTGAGAGACATCATATCTAAGAAATTGTATTGTAACAATCTCCGATAGAGAACTTTGTAATATCATTGGCAATAGTCTTTCTGACTTTGGTGCAGTAATATTACGAAAGGATCATTGCATAAAATGTTAGAATCTAGCATATGATATAAGTGGCAAGAATTTGATATTCTTACACTTATGAAAAAGGATTTCAAGTTGTGAAATGAGAATGATTGGAAATGTGTTCAATTTGATCTATTTCACAAAGTAAGAACCATAGGTAAACATTGTGTGCATGCTATGAGCATAGGACAAGTGTAATAATTCATGAAAGAAGTTGATTACCCGAAACAACAAATAATGAGTAATCGATATGGTGATAAATAAAAGGTGTTTTATTTATGCTCAAAGGGTTGAGGCCATATGGTATTAGTATTATTCTTGTGTTTCACTTTGCATGTTTTGACTTCCTGAATAATTTAATTGGTTTAGAACAGTAAAATTATTCGAACAGGCCACAGTCGTTCATACGTTGGAAGTACGTATGAATAAAGATTGTCATGAATTGGTGTGTGGAATGTCTAAAAGAGTATTAGACATAAGCAAATGTTTGCTGCAACGTTCATGAGTGCTTATGAATATGATTTGAGCATTGGATTAAACCCACACTCACTTGGATCACTCCATGAATTGTATCACGAGTGATTGGTGAGACGATAACATCTTATATTCTTGAAACCGAGATGTGTGAGTTGTATCTTGCAAATCTGTTGCACATTGATAATATGTAAACGCATTAATAACTTGGTGTCATAAAACATATTGTTGTGTGTGATTCGGTGAGTAAGTGCAAGCGAGCATTGAGTCAAATTTTACCCGTTCCTTTAATGCAAAGTAGGATAAAAGCGATATCTTTGGGCCCCTCGATGATTTAGTGATGACAAACGTAAATGCTCGGCCGGGCTAGGGCTAATTTGATTTGTTCAATTAGTCAGTCATCATAAATTGGAATTCGAGAAATAGTACAAAGAGAATGATTTGAAATCATGTCTCATACGATATCTAGAATGGAGGAATATATGATCCCTTATCTAAAGGACACGAGAATCTGATAGGATCAGAGTTGACTACGACTTTGGAAAGCTACGATTGCAGATCAGGATTTGAAGTCATATGCATAATAGTTATTAGACATATCCAAGTGGGAGACTGTTGGATTAGTGTCTAAGTCCATAACTATTTTGGTATGTACTTGACCCGATGGTGCATGGTCCTTTTGGGTTTCCTTCACCAAAGCAACTTGATAGGATGAATTATGGAGAGAAAGGATTAAATATGATTTATTAATATATTATGAGAATAATAAATTAAAGGAGAAATCATATTGTTTAATTAATATTAGTCAATAATTAATTGGTAATTAGTTTTGTGACTAAAAGAGATTAATTAAACTTAAGGGACTGGAATTGTAATTATAAGATAATTGCAATTTGGGCAATGGATTGCCTTATATTAAGGAGTGGACGAATTCTATGGGGAAGCCCATAAGAAATCGTCCAAGGCCTTAAGGAAAGGGATCCATGGGTTTCTTAGGGCTTAAGCATCCAAATTAGGGTTTCCTTGTTAGATAACCCTAATAGGCTCCTATATATATAGATCCCTTATGACCCAAAAACGTGGCTAAGCGTCCTTCTAGGGTTTCACACGTTTTTGGGCAGCCTCCATCCTCTCTCATCCTCATCCTCTTGCTATTGGTGTTTGTGAACCATTAGAGGAGTGACATTTGTGACTCTAAGCTTTCTAAAGTCCATACAAGGAGGAATTGAATTGTTATTGCTATATAACAATCAAGGTATGATTTAAACCCTAATTATATGTTATATTGATTATCATATTGTAGATCTAGGGTTTATAGTTTTGGATAACGTGCATGTACAATAGAGAAAGCTAGATCCAAGCATTAGGGTTTGTATGAGCACATAGGATGTTCTTATGACCAAAACCCATCAGTATTTTCATCGGCTACCCGTAGAAATCCTTTGGATATCTCTTCTATAGACCGAGTGACAATGTTGTCTTCGTTGCGAGGAGAGGAGTTTTCCGAGAGAGAGAACTCATAAGCCAAGGAGACAGTGGGAAGTAGATCGATCTTGAAGAGATTCAAGAGTCGAGCGATAAAGGAACCTCTACCGCTGGCGCTCAACCCGAGGAGGAAACTCTGGTTGAACCAATTGACGAGTCATTACCTCTTAGATGTTCCGAAAGAGTTAGAGTTCAACCCCAGTTGTATGGTTTTCATATTACTACCGAAGGTAACATGTATATTAGTGATAGTACACTAGTAAATCTAGATGAACCTAATTGCTATAAGGAAGCCATGGCAGGACCGGAGTCTGCAAAATGGAAAGAGGCGATGGACAGCGAGATTCAGTCCATGTATGACAACCAAGTTTGCAATTTGGTTGACAATGTGCCCGAACGTAAGACGATTGGGTCCAAATGGATCTTCAAGAAGAAGACCGACGTGGATGGGAATGTGCACACGTACAAAGCACGATTGGTTGCGAAGGGCTGTACTCAAACTCCCGAAGTTGACTATGATAAGACCTTCTCACCAGTTGCGAAAATAAAATCTATTAGGGTGATGCTGGCCATTGCTGCATTTCATGATTATGAGATATGGGAAATGGATGTCAATACCGCTTTCCTTAATGGGAAGTTGGCTGAGGATGTTTACATGGCTCAGCCAGAGGGTTTTGTCGATCCGAAGCATCCAAATAGAGTGTGCAAGCTTGAGAAGTCCATTTATGGACTTAAGCAAGCGTCTCGCAGATGGAATCTTTGCTTTGATGAGAAAGTCAAAAAGTTTGGATTTGTATGAAGCGAAGATGAATCATGTGTATATGTCAAATCTAGTGGGACCATAGTTAGGTTTCTCGTTTTGTATGTTGATGACATACTGCTCATAGGAAACGACGTCCCGACTCTGCAGGAGGTAAAGTCCTGGATCGAAAAGTGTTTCGCTATGAAGGACCTCAGAGAGGGTTCCTATATTTTGGGAATAAGGATAGTGAGAGAAAGAAGTAAGATACTAATAGGACTTAGTCAGAATACTTACTTAGATAAGGTACTAAAACGTTTTAGTATGGAAAACTCGAAGAAGGGAGAACTACTGATACAGAGTAATACCAAGTTGAGTAAGAATCAGAGTCCGAGTACCAAAGCTGAGATAACTGAGATGAGCCGAGTACCTTATGCTTCCGCAGATGGCTCAATCATGTATGCTATGACTTGTACTCGTCCTGATGTGGCCTTTGCTTTGAGCATGGTCAGTAGATATCAAGGGAATCCTAGTAGAGCGCATTTGATTGTGGTCAAGAACATCCTTAAGTACCTTTGGAGGACCAAGGAATGGTTTCTAGTCCTCGGGGGGAGTGATGACTTAAAGGTGCGAGGGTATAGTGACGCCAGTTTCCAGAACGATAGGGACTACTACCATTCGCAGTCAGAATGGGTCTTTACCCTTAACAGAGGAGCAGTAACTTGGAAAAGTTCCAAACAGGAAACTATAGCTGATTCAACGTGCGAATCAGAGTATATTGCAGCGAGCGAAGCGTCAAAGGAGGCGATGTGGTTGAAGAACTTCATTGGTGATCTTGGAGTTGTGCCTGCCATAAAGGAGCCTATGGAAATTTTCTGTGATAATGAGGGAGTAGTTGCCTTGACTAAGGAACCGAGGGATCATGGTAGATCTCAGCATATCGACATAAAGTATCACTTTATTAGACATAGAGTAGAAGAAGGACACCTCGTAGTGAAGAGGGTATCGTCAGAGGATAATCCAGCAGATCCGCTTACGAAGGGACTGAGTAGGTTAAGCATTTGCAACACGCTAGGAGCATTGGGCTAAAAGACGATATTAGTTTAGATTAGATAGTTTTGAATCATGTAATAGATAAATGTAATTGACATTTGATGATTAAATAAAGGAGTATTATTTATGGGTAAAGATATTGCCTTATGTTAATTGTTTAACTATTGTTTCACTTTGCATGTTTTGACTTCTTGAATAATTAAGTTATTAAGAATAATCAAATTATTCGAATGGTCCACAATCATTCATATGTTGGAAGTAGGTATGAAAGAAGATTGTCATGAACTGGTGTGTAGAATTGTCTAGAAGGGTATTAGACAGAGGAAAAGTTTGCTACAACGTTCATGAGTGCTTATGAACAAGTTTTAAGCATTGGAATAAACCCGCACTTGCTGGAATCACTTTATGGAATGTGACACGAGTGATCACAAGACGATAATATCATATGGTCTTAAAACCTAGATATATGGTTTATTATTTACTAACTGGTTGTACATTGATAATGCGAAACCGCATCAGTAAATTGATGTCATAAAACGCATTGTTGTGTATAGTTGGTTAGTCGATAAGTAAATGCATATAAGTCAAAGTTTATCTGTTACTTTTATTCTAAGACGGTAAAAGCGATATCACGGGCGCTCGATGATTTGATTTGACTAATGTGCCAGGCCCGGTCAGGACTGAATTGATGTGTTCAATTAATTTCTATGTCGAAAGAATCTGAGATCGAGAAACCAAAATGTTGGACAATAAGTTCCATAAGATTGTCAGCATAATATCTAAACAGAGGATTGTACGATCCCTTATCTAAAAGCCAATAGATTGATAAGATCAGAGTTGACAGCGTGTTAGAGAGCTACGATTGCTAAATCGGTTTGTGTTTGCATGTATAGTTACTAGACTTATCCAAGTCCGAGACTATTGGATTAGTGTCTAAGGCTGTAACTATGTTTGGTAAGTACTTGACCCGGTTATGCATGGTCCTTTTGGTTTGCCTTCACCATAGCAACTTGACAGGATGATTTGTTAAGAGAGAAGAGATATTATTGTTAATATGTTATGAGAATAATATATTAAAGGAGTAATATTGTTATTTGATTAATAAGTCATATATTAATTAAGAATTAATTTGGTGACTTAAAGAGGTAAATTGAATAAGGGACAGAAACTGTCAAATGTGTGATAGTTGTGTTTTGGGCTATGTATCCTTATGGGTAATGGGGTGGACGAAATCTAGGGTTAGGGAACCTTAAATTCATCCATGCCTAGAATCTAGAAGGATCTTGGATTGCTTAGGGCCTAAGTTATTCAATTAGGGTTAAAGGTGAAACCCTAGTATCCCATAATATAAATAGATCCCTAGGGTGAGGGAAATCGGCACTCATGCAAGGCAAGGAACCCTAGGGCCAATTTCTCACCCTCTATCCTCTTTCTCAATATCATCCTCTAGCTAGTTGGTGTTTGTAAGCTGTTAGAGGAGTGACAATTGTGACTCTAAGCTCTGAGGAGAAAAAGTATCAAGCAACTCATCTAAGGTATTGTTCTAGATCCAATTTCATATGATTTGATTCAATTGTTTACATTACATCTAGTATTGTAAGTCTTGGATTTAATGCATGTTCAATTAGAGAAGCCTAGATCCAAGCATTAGGGTTTGCATGTGCCCATTGTAAAGTTCTTATGGCTCAAACCCATCACAAGGTCCATGGTGATGGAAGTTGCATTTGTTGCACTTCGGAAGAGTTCCAGCATAAGTTTTTGCTGGTAAGGGGTTCGCAGGGACAACGGAAGTTACCGTGGCAGTATTGATTGCTACAAGTTGTTGCTTCTTGGAGGATTCTTGCGAAGCCCCTCTTTTCCTCTTGTTCCACCCGTTCTTGTTGTTGTTGTTATCCTTTTGTGGCTGGGGTGTAGGGATTGTTGGGTTATGGTGTTTCCCGTGGTCTATGAGAGATTGTGCCAGCTCCTTGGCACAGTCGAAAGTAGCAGGCCTGTATGCTAACACACTCGACTAGATCCGAGGTGACAGTTACCAGATGTATCTCTCTATTCTTTTGCTCTCCAGAGAAACCATGTCAGGGCATAGGATTGCCAGATCACAAAACCTATTTGTGTAGGTTGATATGTCGGATCCAACCATTTGTAGACCCCAGAGTTCCTATTCGAGTTTTTGTATTTCCCCTCGAGGACAGTACTCTCTCATCAACAGAGCCTTCAAGTGTTCCCAGCTGATGGAATTTGCCACCACTATAGTCAGAGACTTAACATGGCCATTCCACCATGTTAGTGCTCTGTCAGAGAAGGTACAAGTAGCAAACTTGACCTTGTTGCCCTCTGGGCAAGCGCAGATTTCAAAGACCGCTTCCGTCTTTTCAATCCATTGCCTTAAGATCATAACCCCACAAGTTCCATTGAAGTTTCGGGGTTTGGCATTCGTGATGTCCTTGTAGGTGCATTCCTGAGGATGCCCATGGCTCTCGCCGTGGTTAGAGGGATGTGCACATGTTCCTGATTCACTAGGGGCAAGAGTATTGATGGCTGACACAACAGCTGCTACGGCTGCTGTGAATGCTGCCTGGAACATAGTTGCATCGAAAGGAGGAGGTGGTTGAGGTGGTGGTATCGGTGTTTCGTTATTTGGGTTACGCCTTGGATTTCTGCATGGCGACATCTTTTAACTAAATGTTTAAAAAGATGACAACATTGATAAGAATAATCGAATAATGAGGGTGACTCATGGACTAACCCTCCATAGTCCAACAGCACAATGAATAGTATGTTTGAATGAAGATGATAGCATTTGGACAATAACTTCCATATGATTACATATCTGTCAATAATACTGGAATTACAGATGTAATAAGTTTAGGAAAAATGGCCTAGAAGTAGGCCTTACATCAACCAAGACGAGAAAATGTTGACAGAACTATGACTAGATCAAGACCTAACAGGTCTAAGATTTACAAAGATAGGAAATTAGACCAAAGTTTTTACATAAACTAGGTTATATCCAAAAGATGAGTCGCTGAGATTCTATTGGCGACGAGAACTGCTAGCATGAGTTCTATATCCCGACAATAAGCGTTCTATGTCCCTTATACGCCTGTCAGCTCTCACTTGCTGAGCTCGAAGTTCCCTAACTTCAGCTTGGGTTTCAGCAAGTTTTCTATGTAGAGCTGCATTGCGGACCAGAGTCCTTTCCTGAGCAGACTCCAGTTCGCGAATGCGGACAGTGTTAATGTTAGTGTTGGCGTCAATCTCAAAGACTCGATTGATAGTTGATTGACCCAGTATCGTGTTCCGAGAAATCCTACGAACCATGATGGGTAGGACCCTGTCAGCAGAACCTCCCTCATTAAGGTTGTAGAAGCTTCTGTCTCCGTTGTAGGGGATAGGTTGAACCTATTCCTGGCTCCATGTATTCAAGTTTGTGTCCCACAAAGGTGTGGGTCCTTGAAATGCGGGACGGGGGTTCAGGATTGGGTTTTGAGCAGCTGGAGGTAGGTTGTTGACTTCAGGCTCCGAGTTAGAACTATCAAAGAAGCCTTTGGCCTGGTGATCATCCAAAGGGATTTGATGATCATCTTTTGATTCTTCCTCTAGCCATCCAACGTTGCCTTGGTTTGGGAAGTACGGGTCGTCGTGGTGAAATCCCGCCATGATATCTACGCGAGAAAAGGGATATAAGAAATAACTCACTAGACGAACTAACTAAGATAATTACAGTAAGACCAAATACCCCTATGGTATTTCTTTGTGGTTGTGTTGGTATGTTTTTAGACGTTGCCACATCACAACCATTCTTGGGCATATGCTAATCACTTCTTGGACCAGCATAGTTGATCAGGGTATGCCACTCCCAAGACTGACCATATATCCCCAGGCTTACTTGTGATATTCAACAATCGTAATACTTTTGTTCTTGTCGTTGTGACACCGATTTTAGTATGAATGCAGGCACGTATACTAACTTAAATATTTTATTATTTAAAAGTATAAACTCTTAGTCAGAGTGTTTTAATCCCAATATATTTATAGTTTGTATATCTTTTATGGGTTGATATACTATATTCACTATAAACAATGCTCTGATACCAATCTGTCACACCCCAAAACCAAGAACGGCGAAAACGTTCAGGGGTGGAGGATGTCATGTACAGTATCACAACAATGCAAAGTAGTAAACAAGCAATAACATCATCCATTGCATCAAAAGTAAATATTTAATACATGTGTGTTCTTTAATAGTAATAAGACACCCAAATATGAAATCAAAATAAACGACGAGTCTTGTTGTGCTCCGTCTTCTCAAACCTGGCCATCATACCTGTCTACTGGTGACCTAAGAATACAAGTTATTTTGAAAGCGAGTATCAGCATAAAGCTGGTGAAGTCATAAGTATTTAAGTGTCATTGAATGAAACAATTGTTATGAAAACCCTAAAAAATCTCATATTTCCTATTAGTATATGAGTAGTCTTCTACCAAGACCCGAATGTTTTGAAAGTAGTCTTCTACCAAGACCTGTATGTTTGAAAGTAGTCTTCTACTAAGACATGTATGTTTGAAAGTAGTCTTCTACCAAGACCTGTATGATTTGCTATAACAATGACGGTTTTCCCTCTTTTTGACTATTACTAACAGTACCTAATCTACCTCATCGTTTATGTGAATGTATCACAAAATAAAGTAATAGGAAAAATATAGCCATGTAAGTGTTATCCTTTTGTATTAGGATCAACTCGACATCGCGACTACCAAAATGTATAACCTTGAACATCCGTAGATTGTTCATTTTCCTCTGTAGCTGGCAGCAGGTTTAAGGAATGGTTAGTCCCGTAAAGGTACCCCTAATATAAGTATTAACCGTAGGCATCCGTAGATGTTCATTACCGTTGTTGCTAACAGGTGGGTTCCGGAATGGTTAGTCCCGTCTAGTTATCCTTTTATACTAGGATAGGTAGAACAATTTACAAATATGTACTAGTAACTCATCATATTGAATCTAGATACGAGTATCCATGTAAGTGTACACAGATAAATGTATATATGTAAATGTATTCATGTAAGCGTATCAATGTAGACGTATTCATGTAACATGTAATGTATAGTATAGACTCATGAATGAACTGACTCTTGTGTAATTCCTTATAATAGGAATAAGGTTTTGTATCTCCTAACTATCCCTATAATAGTTGACTGGAAGGTAATTGATTGTTCAAGCAGGTTTATACACCCTTGCTACACAAGAGTGTGGGAAACTGAATGAAGGATGAAAGCTATCATACCAATACATATATAAGAACATAAGTGTACAGATATAGTTTTGATCAAGAAGATGAAAATGGTTTTGTAAGACATTTAAGAGTTTTGAACAATAATTAACAATGACTTGATGTCATTTTAATAAACATTTCAAAAGTAATACATTTGATAACAACGTATTTTTAAGATAGAAAACCATTTCATACATCACATTTTGAAGCATGTGAAATTAGTTAGATGAAAACACAGTTATAAATCACATGTGATTGATTCTATAGCATGCTGTTTTCTACTTGTATCCCCCCCATTAAACATTTAAAACATTGATTAAGGGATATGAACTCACCTATAGATGGTGGTTTGAATGAACTGAACGGTGTAGGATTGCTAAGTGTCAAGTGAAAACTTGTACACACCCAAAGATCCTAGTTAACATATAATCACACATATATGCACCCAATTAGTCTTAAACTACTAATTGAAAATGTTAAGACATCCTAGAACATGATAAACACTTTATATAAGTGTTATAAGCCCTAAGGATTGAATCTAAGTTGTTGTAGGACAAGGCTAATGGGTTTAGGGTTCCAAAGGACCCCATTCTTGATTTTACTCTCCAATACCATAACAACAATGAGTTTACGGTCGTAAACCCTTGTGTTTACGGCCGTAACCTCCTAAGCCTTAGTTTATTTGGTGTTTTGAAGTCTTACATATCCCTTAGAAGTATTGCTACTTGATGGCTTAGTCTTTGGAAGAGATTAGGGCACCTTTCAACTCCTTTGAGGAGTTCACGGCCCTAGAACCAATTCCCTTAGATATTACGGCCGTAATCTCTCATGGGTATGGTGTTTTTGCTGTTTTCAAGTCCCTAACTTAACTAGGAATGAATCTAGGCTAGTGTCCAAGGCTTATGAAGAGTTTAAAGCACACTTTGGCACTCTTGATTGGGGTTCACGGTCCAAGAACTTCTTGGGCCGTGAACACCTTACTCTTGGTGTTCTTGGGGTGTTTTCTAGTCCTACATACATTAGGATACGAGTCTAGGCCAGTTTCATTGCAAAAGAAAGGGACTAGGGCACAATAACCCTAAGAACATCCCCTCTCCTGGCATCCCCTAAAGTGTTAATCATAAAATGTTCAAACTTATCCCAAATCATCTGAAAGTTAACTGTAATTGTTCTGACTTCTATTGACTTGATATGTAGTACAGAATGGAAATTTCGGGTTGTCACATATGAGATGTGTAATAGAAAGATGTAATAGATAAACTTAAAGATTGTTCAGATTCTTATTAACTGAGAAAGAATGAGCTCTATATATAGAGACTCAAGAATTACATTGGATCACATCTCTAAGAGTAGCCATGCAAGGCATACTGAAAAATAGAGAGTATTACAGAAAAGTAGATAAAATTAAACTAAGTAACGTAAGTAACACTGCGGTTGGATAGATGACTTCGGATGAGGCTGCTGATGATGGCTTGACTGCGGATCCTTGAGGGTTGCGGTAGACTAATTTTAAGAGGGTCACTTTCATGATTCAACAGTGAGATTAATATGAAATTAGTTATATGTATGTACTTGTTTCACCCATGTTTATGGCAACTATCACTCTCTGAAACACAAACGCCAATGTACCTCTCTTTCTAAAACCCAACTCTCTAAGTGTTTGTTTAACTGTGATTTCTAATGGGACTTAGATCCATGCTTTGAGTTGTAGATCCATCTCTTTCACTTTGAAATCCTAACTGTTGTGTTGGATCTACTCTGCCTTTGGCTGTTATTTCTTTCATCATCATTTTTAATAGGGAATAAATAGTAATGAAAATGAAGAGATTACGAGGAATTGCAATAATTTCATTATGGAGCATGCCCCTTGGACCTCTCAAGTCTCAACGTAGAACATGTCAAAGATTTGCTATCAGGTGCATGTCGAGGTCTCGCTGGTGTATACATCTTCGATCTGCTAGTAAATGCCTCTTATGCATGTTTGTTTTGTTCTTGATTAGTTACAGTGGTTTATCTTTCTGAAAAATGAAGTTCATCTCCATCGGGGTTCTCTATCTGGAGATGATAACTCATTTGCAAAAATATAAAGGCAAATTTAGAGGCTCGACTTAGGCAAAAAGAACGAATTCTTTGATTGTGTTTTTTTGGTAACTAATTTTGATTTTGAATGTAACATCTAAGACTTTTTTTCTTTTGATGTGTCCATATGCAACACCTATTGATAATCTCTGAGAATTGTGGTATTCAAGGAAGTTAAGGTGTTATAACATGGATTGCAACTTGATTTATATAGAAATAAGATGTTATAATATGTATATTTAAAAAAAAAATTAGTTTAAAGGATCCAAATATCCAAAAACATCAATTATGATTTTTGTGGAAAATGGTCACATGGGTCATGATATGTATTTTTGTGTTAAACGCATCATTTTTCTTGAAATTAATCCATCATTTTGTGATTTTTTTTATTTATTTCTACCGTGGATATCATTTATCAAGAATTTTTGTGAAAAAAAAAAACATTTTGCAAAATAAATGTATTTTCTAATACTTATTTAAAATGCAGTTATTTTGTGATATGACCCAACACATTTTCCTGAATCTTTTTTATTGCAAATATCCACCTTTATGTGTTGCTTATATAGACGAGGCAATTTGAAATGATATACTATTCTCTTATGGTCAATGAAGGGATATTCTATTCACACCCTATAGCTACACTACTAATTTGGAAGATATAAGAAGTTGAGTATCATCTGTATATGTTGATAATCTAATAAAAATTTGATACGTGTAGATCGATGTATAATGGGATTTAGTTTCTATAACTTTTGTCATAATTTCATTCTAACAATTGCTTTTTTAATGGTCTTTTAATTGAGTTGTTGAATTTTTCTAATCCTATGTTCATGTTTTGGGAGATTAACCGGACATTTTGTTTGCCGGGCTCAAACACGGTATGCAAACATACTTTCTAATTGTCTTTGATTTTTTTAAATTTACAAATATATCTTTACAGATAAAGGGATCTAGAAGCTTGAGAATCGATTGATAATAGCAAACAAATTTTACTAACAAATGAAACAAAAGTAAAGTATAATTATACTTTACCATTTTTGAGTTTAATATCTCCACTGTTTCAACTAAAATGCATGTTATGAAAAATAAAAATGAGCATACATTCTAACGAATGTGCAAAAAATCCATAACCTAAACCGGTATATGTATATTCGTTACTTGCTAAAAAAAGGTCACTTAATAACATTTTTATTTAGGTCAAATCGCATGCTTAAGCTAAGATTTATTATTTGAATATTTTGTGTTTAAGATAAACTTTGTGCGCTATTTAATTGTAAGATGTTCACTCTCTAAGACGAGAAAACAAGATTTGTTGTTTTATATGAAGGGGGTCGTACTTTGTATAAGAAACTAGCCAAATCCAAATTACAAACTCCACATATTACATATAAATTAATTAGCCAATATATCAATTCGGTTTTGAACATCAAGCAATGAATATAGATAAAAAATAAAAATGACAACGATTAGTTTAAACATATAATCTTTTCTCATCGTTATAACCAACGTTATTTCGAAAATACAAACAATTAAAATAGTTGTAAGAACAACTATGAAATATATATTTAGGAAAGTTTTATATTTATTTTTACGAGTAAACTAAATTCTTATGTGGAATATACTGTATTTTTTAGTTGTAAAAGTTATACAACTTAAATGACAACTATAATACACAAACAACTTCATATGGGCAAAGAGCTTCATTGTCACAAAGCCGAGCAATAAAAATATTTATATGTCAACATGTTTGCACCAAAAAGAACAAATTTCCGAAACAAATTATTTGTCACCCGCCCTTTTGTACGGGTAAACGACTAATATATATATATATATATATATATATATATATATATATATATATATATATATATATATATATATATATATATATATATATATATATATATATATATATATATATATATATAGGTTCAGGTTCATTTGAGATCATGCTATATTTGTGAGACCGTGAGACTAAATCAAAAAATAATTTTAAAATGCAAAAATAAAAGAAAAATCCAAAAATTCTTTTTTTTAGTTATTATTTTCGGAACTTTATTTACATAAAAAAAATTACCGTATTTTTTTAAATACATGAAATATTCTAATAAAATATTACACTGTAAATTTATAATATGATTGTTAGAATATTTAGAATATTCTACTACATCTGCCAGATATGTAGAATATTCTAAATATTCTACTAAAAATATATAAAAAACATTATTTTCTTGTATTTATTTTTTATTTTTTTTGGTATTTTTTTTGGAAAATATATATTCCAAAAATAATATTGGAAAAAAAAATTTCAATAATTTTCAATAATTTTGCATTTTAAAAGTGTTTTTGTTTTATCTACTAAATGAGTGGATATTATTGCGTCTGACGGTCTCATAAAATTAGGCCGTCTCACATGAACTTAACCATATATATATATATATATATATATATATATATATATATATATATATATATATATATATATATATATATATATATATATATATATATATATATATATATATATATATATATATATATATATAAGGTTGACATCGGTTGAAAACTCATAGTTTCCTGAAAATCCGAAAATTAAAAGTGGAGCGTTGGATCAAAATTAATTCATTAACGACATAATCGTCATCTTACCAATCTCATTTAATGTTTAATTTTTTGTGTTATTGAATATATTAATATAAATGTCTAGAAATTTTCATAATAAATCAAATTTTCGGATTTTTTTAAAAATAGTATTTTTCGATTTATATTTTTTAATATTTTATAGAAAACATGAATTTAAAAAAAAAATATTATACTACAATTTTTTCACAAAACTGAATTTTTTTTAAATAAAACTGAATTTTTTTATAAAAAAAAACTATAACTTTTTAAAAAAACTGCATTTTCAAATAAAAAAACTGCAATTTTTTCGAAAACACTACAAATTTTTTTACGAAAGCCGCATTTAAAAAAAAAACTGAATTTTTTTAAAAGTAAGTTTTTTAAAATCTATAAGTTTCAAAAAAGGAACTAGAATATTTAAAAAAAAATACTCTAATTTTTTAACAATAAAAATCAATCGTTTAGGTGCATATATGCATATTTTTCAAATGGGTACATGCATATTTGTTATACTATAATATTCGTAAGTAAATTAAAAAAAATCAAATTTTTATTAATTAATCTATAAACATAAAAGTACAAGTATTTTATTCGATATAGATTAAAATATAAAAAATAAAAAATGCTACAAATTAAAAAGCGTGTCATCTCTTCGTGTCAATATTTCCTTATTTTCTTTAATTTATCATTTTTCGCCTATTTAGTATTAACCTAATTTGTTCCAAATCTACAAGAAAATTAAATAAAATGATTAAGGCAAAGACACTCACAAAAATAAATATATGATTTTCATGTGATTAACATGTAAATCACATGTGATTCACATATGAATCACATGTGATTCACATACGAATCACATTTACATATGACATCGTATGTAAATCACATGCGATTCACATATGAATCATATGTGAATCACATGTGATTTACATGTGAATCAAATGTGATTTGCATCTGAATCAAATGTGATTAATATATGAATATGTACATATATATGTAATTCATATGTAATTCACTTGTGATTTACATGTGAATCACATATTATTCACATATGATTTACATGTGATTTACATGTGAATCACATGTGATTTACATGTGAATCACATGTAAACATATGAATCACATCCAAGTTAATTCACATGTGACATCATCCAATTTTAACGATTGAAAATATACCAAAACCAAAATCAACAAAATTATATTGTAGTTTCCAAAAAAAATATACTAGTGAAATTATAAGAATATAGTCATATACCATGTCAATCTTGGTAAAAATATCTTTGACATCTCTGTGAATAATTCTCGAATCATTCTCAGACCCATTCATTGTAAATGTTTTTCCATTACTTGTTTGTCCATAAGCAAACGCAGTGCCTGATAATGCACAGTTATTAGCTTCCAAATTAATTTTCGTGACCAGTAACTACAGAACTTAGTCAATTCGTAGATGGTGAACATATTCAAAGTGAGAGATGCAATAACACAACATAATAATCAAGTATCATCCAAGTTAAAAATTATTTAAATAAATGTACCACGAGCCGTGCAAGAAGTCATGTTGAACAATCAAGAAACACACTTTTATTTGCAAGATGTGCAAAAGAAGTAAGTACAAATGCCAAGGTCAATACGGTAATTTAAGAAAAAGCTTTAGTGAAGCATCTTCAAAGAGAATTAGATAGATTGGAAAATGAGTTAAGAACTCCAGGATCTAATCGTTTCACATCAGATACCACCACTAAATTGTTAAGGGAAAAAGACCTTCAACTTGAAAAGGTAATAATGCTTTGTCTACCCCTTAAATTACACAAAAACTAATAAATTTACATTATGAAATTTTTTTGGATCTCATGTACAGATGCAGAAGCAGATTGATGAATTGACAGCTGAAAGAGACGATGCTCGATCACATGTACAAGATTTATTACGTTTGGTTGAAAGTAATGGAAGTTCATTGACACGGGTAAAAATAAAAACATATTTGTTTTTAACTTTTTTTTATTTTATTTTATTTATCTCAGATATTAATTTTTAGGTTTTTGAATATCTTACAGATGGATTCAGATGAATACCCTCACTTATGAGTGCAAATAACACCTTAAGTTGAAACTTACATGATGCCATAAACATCAATTGTGGTGGACCCACGTTACTTATTTGATGGAGGCATTAGAAACCATGCATCAAGTTGATATCAGGGGCATATTTCTTCTTTGTAAATGGCAAAAGAACCACAAATATCAGTGCAAAAACAAGAGCAAAATTGAAGTTATTAAATTCATTCTTCAAGTAAAATAAAGGCCCTTAAGTTCCATACAAATGACTCTCTCCACCTCCTAAAACATTATACACCAACAAATTCATAATAGATGATGTCCATTTCCCATAGTAACAGTAATCCACAACTAATGAAATTGTTTGAAACAAAAACATAACAACTGGTTAGAAAATAGAAAGTTAGAATTTAGAAACAACTTTTTAAAAAAAAAAAGATTACGTACCAAAAGTGTAATTGACATAAACGCCCCTGATATAAACGCCCTTTTGAATTTTCGAAGTAGAGAGTAGACTATTACTGGAAAAAAAAAAAGCAAGGATTGAAAAAGGCCAACCAAGAATTACTCCAGTTGCTGCAACAACAACATCCATGGCATGCATCCCAAAAAGAAACAATGCTGAAGAGAGAGAGATTCCATACATAGAAAAAGAACATGGAAAAAAACTTGTAAATTAAAGTTATGAAAAAAACTTAATATGAAAAGGGAATTGAAAGTAGAAAACATGATCTGCGTATAAAGTATAAACACAGATACATAAGATTATCCAATTGATAGACAAAAGAAAGAAAGCAAACGAAAAGATAAGGGTTTGTTTAGGTACCAAAAGTATAAGAAAGACCAGGGGAAGAAGAGTGTCGGATATAGACCTATACAGAGAAATACGATTATCATCTACCTTCCAGTGACTGCCATTTGAATTGGAATTGGAATCCTCGTCTGATTTCACGGGTGGCCTCACTTTTATTGCTACGCGTATCTTCTCCATTTCTATGCACAAAGCTTAAAGGATTGATTAATTTAGCTGGATTTGCGACTGAAAGTGATATTCGTTGATCGATCGGGTGTATAGGCGGGATGTATAGAGATACAAGTTTTTCTATTTGATTTCAAAATTAAGGTTATTGGTTACTTTTGCCTTCTTTTGAATAGATTGGGCTAAGAGTTGTTTCTTCTGCTACTGAAGCGAGACCTGATCTCAATAAATTCAATAAATAGGCTTCATAAACTTCTAGAGATATTAGATTAGAAGAGCTTCGATCTCAACAAATAATCAATTTCCTCAGTAAATTCTAATCCTAATCGATCAAATCACTGGTAAGTTTTAAGAATGGCGCCATAGAAAGTACACATAATAGCTTTCCACGATTTCTAGTGTGACAACCTAAAATTTCCATTCTATACAAACTATATCACTTCAATAGAAGTTATAGCAGTCACAGTTAACTTTCAGACTTTTTGCGTAAGTTTGAGTAATTCAGGGTTTACACTTCAGGAAATATCAGGAGAGTGGGTGCACTAGGGTTTTGTGCAACACGGTTATTCCAACACTCTATTATATTAGAGATCATTTTAGGAATAAAAATATTTTCTGCCAAAAATATTTTAGGACTATAAATAGATTCCTGAACCAAATTCATTCATTATTCACATTTCCAACTAGAGAAAATCCATTTTCTCTCTCACGGATCATCGGGTTTTTATACCAAAACGTGAGTAACTCTTTCTAGTAGTGTTAGAATGCTTATTATGTGCTTATAACATGATTTAGATGGCTAAATCATTAGATCTAGGACTTTACTCCCCAAGGTGTTCTTGGGCAGTAAACTCCCGAAACAAAGCCAAAACCGACCCTTGTGTTATACAACTGCCTTAGACTAAATTGTAGGTGTATTAGGGACAAGAAAACAACCAAAATCCACCCAAGATTAGGAGTTTACGGCCCATGAAAATCATAGGCCGTAAACTCCATTTCAAACTCAAAATGGTACTTTTAAGGCTCCTAAAGCCTTAGACAATTACCTAGACTTGTTCCCATTTAATCAAGGGCTTGAACCACATCAAAATCACTTAACAAAGTGAGTTTACGGCTAAGGCATGGTTCTTGGGCCGTAAACTCCTAAAAAGGGCACCAAGGTGTGCCTAATGCCTTCATATGCTAGGAATAAAAGTCTAGAACCTATACCACAAGTGCAAGAGACTTGAAAGCATCAAAAACACACCATACTTAGAGTTTACGGCCGTAAACTCTAAGGGGAATGGCCTCAGGGCCGTAAACTCCTAATTGGAGTATTTCTAGACCTTAAACCCTTCCAAGAATTTAACCACCAAGTTAGAATAATTCTAGGAATCATTTGGGACTTCAAAACACACCAAACCCCCATGGTTGGGAGTTTACAACCGTAAACTCAAGAGTTTACAACCGTAAACTCAAGAGTTTACAACCGTAAACTCCGTGTGTGATGGTATATGGGGAGTAAACTCACATATAGGGTCCTTTGTAACCCTAAACACAAATACCTTGTCCCACAATAGCTTAGATGCAATCCTTAAGGCTTAAAACACTTATGTAAAGTGTTTATTATGTCTAGGATGTCTTAACATTATAAATTAGTGATTTGAGTCTAATTGAGTGCATATATGTGTGATTATATGTTCATTAGGATCGTAGTGCGTGTACAAGTCCTCGCTTGACACCTAGCCATCCTATACCATTCAGTTCATCCCAATCACCAACTATAGGTGAGTTCATACCCCTAATCAATGTTTTAAATGATTTTAAATGCTTTAAAGGGAACGAATACAAGTAGAAACAAACATGTTATTAAATAATTGATATGTATTTTATAACTGTGTTTGTCATTTAACAAATTTCACATACTACAAAACGTGACGCAGGAAATGGTTTTAAATCTTAAAAACGCATTGTTATCAAATGTTTTACCTTTGAAACGTATATTAAATTGACATCAAGTCATTGTTAATTATTGTTCAAAATCCATAAGATGTCTTACAAAACCATTTTACACTCTTGAACTAATGCATGTACACTTATATTCTTATATCTGTATTGATGTTATAGTTTACAACTTTCATTTAGTTTTTCACACTTTTGAGTAGTAAGAGTGTATAAACATACTTGAACAACCAATTACCTTCCAGTAAATTATCATAGGGATAATTTGGAGATTTCAAACATAATTCCTATTACAAGGAATCACACAAGAGTCAGTTCATTCATGAGTCTATACCAGTACATTACTTGATACATGAGTACCTTTACAATTGATTACCTAATACATGAGTACGTTTACATATACTTACATGATACATGAACACGTGTACATGAACGCATTACATGAGTACCTTCACGTAGATACACTTAACTATGTACATTAACAGGAATACTTGTATCTCGAATTTGCGAGGATGATTTATTAGTACCTTCTGTGTAAATCTTCCTGCATATCCCACAGTACCTCGGGATATCTAGACAGGACCCTATCCCACAGTACCTCGGGATACCTAGATGGGCCTCTATCCCACAGTACCTCGGGATATACGTACGAGACTAACCATTCCGGAACTCATCTGTTAGTAACAGTGGGCGATGAGCATCTACGGATGCCTACGGTTATTACTTATACTAGGAGTACCTTTGCAGGGACTAACCATTCCTCCGACCTGTTGCTGCTACAGAGGACAAGTGGAAAATCTTCGGATGTTCATTAGGTTATATGTATTACGTTAGCCCTAGTACCTCAGGATAACGTTTACATTCGTCGTGTTAGCCCTAGTACCTCGGGATAACACATACATACATGATTTTTCCTGTTTACTTTATTTTGTGATACTTTCACATAAACGATGAGTTGGACTAAGTACAGTAGTACTAAACAACCAAAGGAGAACTATCATTTTACTTACAAAACATTCGGATCTTGGTAGAAGACTACACTTCATACTTACAAAACATCCGGGTCTTGGTAGAAGACTACACTTCATAGTTACAAAATATTCAGGTCTTAGTAGAAGACTACATTTCATACTTATAGAAAATAAGGGTTTTTCTAGAGATTTCATACTTACCTCAACATTTTCATTTAAAGGTTTACATGGCCTTCATAGCAGATTTTCATAAGCAAGATAACGACACTTAATTTCTTATGAATTCACCAGCTTTAAAGCTGATACTCGCTTTCAAAATAACTTGTATTCTCATTTAAGCAATAGACAGGTACGATGGCCAGGTTTTGAGAAGACGGAGCAGACAAGACTCGTCTTTTATTTTGATTGTATATTTTTGGTGTCTTACTGCCATGAAAGAACACACATGTATTAAAATTCTACTTGTAATGCAATGGATGATGTTGTTGCTTGTTTATTATATTACACTGTTGTGATACTGTACATGATGTCCTCCACCCCTGAACGTTTCCTCCGTTCGTGGTTTTGGGGTGTTACAGATTGGTATCAGAGCATTGTTTATAGTGAATTAAGTATATCAACCCATAAAAGATATACTAACTATAAGTACATGGGATTAAAACACTCTGTCTCAGAGTTATACTTTTAAATAACAAAATATTTAAGTAAGTATACGTGCCTGCATTCATACTAAAATCAGTGTCACAACGACAAGAACAAAAGTATTACGATTGTTGAATATCACCAGTAAGCCTGGGGATATATGGTCAGTCTTGGGAATGGCATAGTCTGATCAACTATGCTGGTCCGAGGAGTGATTAGAATATGCCCAAGAATGGTTGTGATATGGCAACAAGTCTAAAAACTTACCAACACAACCATAAAGAAATACCATAGGGGTATTTGGTCTTACTGTAATTATCTTAGTCAGTTTGTCTATTTAGCTATTTCTTATAATCCCTTTTCTCGCGTAGATTAAAATGGCTGGATTTCACCATGGCGATCCGTACTTTCCAAACCAAGGCAATGCTGGTTGGCTAGAGGCTGAACCAGAAGATGATCACCCAATTCCTTTGGATGATCACCATGCTGAAGGTTTTTCTGATAGTTCTGACTCGGAGCCAGAAGTCAACAACCTACCCCCAAATGCTCAAAAACCAAACCTGAACCCCCACCCTGTGTTTCAAGGACCCACACCTCTGTGGGCCACTAACTTGATTTCATGGAGTCATGAACAGGGTCAGCCCATTCCCTACAATGGAGACCGAAGTTTCTACAACCTCACTGAAGGAGGTTCTGCTGATAGAGTCCTACCAATCATGGTGCGTAGGATTTCTCGGAACTCGATAATAGCTCAGGCGACTATCAATCAAGTCTTGGAAGTTGACGCCAATTCTGGTGTTAACACTGTCCACATTCGCCAACTAGAGTCTGCTCATGAAAGGACTCTGGTCCGCAATGCAAATCTGCAGAGGGAACTTCCTGAAACCCAAGCTGAAGTTAGAGAACTTCAAGCTCAGCAAGCAAGGTTGGACAGGCGTATAAGGGACATTGAACGTCTACTGTCGGGATCGAGGACTCATGCTAGCAGTTCTCGTCGCCGATAGAATCTTGTCGACTCATCTTTTGGATATAACCTAGTTTATGTAAAACTTTGGTCTAATTTCCTCTCTATATAAATCTTAGACCTGTTAGGTCTTGATCTAGTCTTAATTCTGTCAAAATTTTCCATCTTGGTTGATGTAAGGCCTACTTCTAGGCCATTTTTCCCGAACTTGTTACATCGGTAATTCCAGTATTATTGACGGATATCTAATCTTATGGAAATTATTATCCAAATGCTATCTTCTTCATTTAGTGATACTATTCTTTCTGTTGTTGGGCTATGGGGATTTAGTCCATGAGACACATTCATTAATCATTTATTCTTATCCATTTCGTCATCTTTTAAACGTACAATTAAAGATGCTGCTACGCAGGAATCCAAGGCGAAACCCAAACAACGAAGCACCAATACCACCACCTCCACCACCACCTGAACCTCTTCAATCACCAAATCCTTTCGATGCCATCATGTTCCAGGCAGCTTTCACAGCAACAGTTGCAGCTGCTGTGTCAGCAATCAACGCTCCTGCCCCTAGTGGATCAGGAACAGGTGCATCACCCTCGAACCACGGCGAAAGCCATGGACACCCTCGGGAATGCACCTACAAGGACTTCACTAACTCCAAACCCCGCAGCTTCAATGGAACTGGGGGTGTAATGGTGTTGAGACAATGGATTGAAAAGATGGAATCTGTCTTTGAAATTTGTGCTTGCCAGGAGGGCAACAAGGTCAAGTTTGCAACTTGTACCTTCTCTGACAGAGCACTAACATAGTGGAACAGCCATGTTAACTACCTAACTTTGGTGGTGGTGTATTCCATCGGCTGGGAAAAGTTGAAAGACATGCTGATGAAAGAATATTGTCCTTGAAGTGAAATACAAAAACTCGAGCAAGAATTTTGGGGTCTACAAATGGTTGGATCCGACATCACTACCTACACAAATAGGTTATGTGATTTGGCAAACTTATGCCCTGATATGGTTGCTCTCCAGAGCAAAAAGATCGAGAGATATATCTGGGGACTGTCACCCTAGTACCAGTCAGGTGTGATCGCTTCCAGGCCTATTACCTTTGATAACGCCAAGGAACTGGTACAATCTCTCATCGATCACCGAAAACCTCAGAACACAACAATCCCTACACCTGTACCACGAAAGTCTAACCCCGACTACCACAAGAAGGGGTGGAATAAGAGGAAAAGAGGGGCTCCGCAAGGATCCTCCAATAAGCAACAACTTGTGGCGATCAATGCTGCCACAATGACTCCTGTTGCCCCTGCGAACCTCTTACCAGCAAGAACATATGTTGGAACTCTCCCGAAATGCACCAAGTGCAACTACCACCACAACGGACCTTGCAAGGAGATGCAGTGCACTAACTGCAACAGGAAGGGGCATACAGCCCGTTTCTGCAAGACTCCAACAGCTCAAGCCGCCCAGGTCCCTAATGCCGGTATGGGCCAAGCTTTCTACGGTTGTGGCGAAGTGGGCCACTACAAGAGGAACTGCCCTAAAGCAGGAATGGCTGGAGGGGTAGGAAGAGTTATGGCCCTAGTCCACGAGGAAGCAGTAGCTAATCCTACGATAGTTACTGGTACGTTCCTCCTCGATAACTCATATGCTTGCATACTTTTCGATAGTGGAGCCAAGAAAAGTTTTGTAAGTCACAAATTTGCACACCTGCTTAAACAAAAACCATGTGCATTAGATAATTCATTCATGGTAGAAATGGCTACCGGGAAAACAGAGAGTACAAACTACATATACGTAGGTTGTACTTTAACTTTAGATGGCCATACTTTCAAGATAGATCTCATGCCAATCCCAATTAAATGTTTCAACGTTATCATCGGTATGGATTGGTTGAGTCTTCTTCGTGCCGACATTATGTGCTTCGAAAAAGCAGTTCGTCTTAACCTTCCTAACAACGAAACTTTAGTTATCTATGGCGACAAACCTAGTACGAGCCTTCGCATCATTTCGTGCATTCAATCTCAGAAGTGCTTGCGGAAGGAGTACCATGCATTTCTCGCACACGTCGTCGATACTAGTCAAGAACTGAAAGAAATCAAGAAAATCCCAGAAGTACGTGACTTTCTCGACATATTCCCAGAAGAACTTCCCGGTTTACCACCATAATGCCAAGTCGAGTTCAGAATCGACTTAGTGCCAGGGGCTACCCCCGTAGCCAAATCTCCTTATCGTCTGGCACTGACTGAAATGCAGGAACATTCCAGTCAACTTAACGAACTTCTCAAGAAGGTATTCATTCGACCAAGCTTCTCACCATGGGGAGCACCGGTCTTGTTCGTCAAGAAGAAAGAGGAAAGAATATACTGGTCGTAGACTCAAATATTTGACTCTAACTATCCATTCACACTTGTCCACGCAAATAAAGGAGGCTCAGCTCGACGCTTTGAAACCTGAAAACGTGGCGGGTGAATCCCTTTGAGGGATGGATAAGAACTTGGAAGTCAAGGGTGGCGGAGCCTTATACCTCATGGATCGGATCTGGACACCGAAACACGGTGGCTTCAGAGACTTGGTCATGACTGAAGCTCACAACACTCATTATTCCGTCCACCCAGGTTCAGATAAGATGTATCTGGATCTTAAAAAGTTATACTGGTGGCCTAACATGAAAGCAGATATTGCTACCTTCGTGAGTAAATGCCTTACTTGCGCAAAGGTCAAGGTCGAATACCAGAAACCCTCCGGTCTTCTACAACAATCGGAGATACCAGAATGGAAGTGGGAGCGGATCACTATGGACTTCATAACCAAGTTGCCCAACATGGCGGGTGGACTTGATTCCATATGGGTCATCGTCGATAGACTGACCAAGTCTGCACACTTCCTACCGATCAAGGAAACAGACAAGATGGAGAAACTTACCAGAACTTACATTAGGGAGATTGTAAGGCTGCACGATGTTCCTTTATCTATCATCTCGGACCGAGATAGTAGATTCACTTTGAGGTTCTGGCAGTCATTACAAAGTTCCCTAGGAACTAGGCTGGATATGAGTACAACCTACCATCCACAGACCGACGGGCAAAGTGAGAGAACTATCCAAACCTTAGAAGATATGTTGCATGCCTGTGTGATTGACTTTGGAAAAGCTTGGGATATCCATTTACCCCTTGTTGAATTTTCCTACAACAACAGTTATCATACGAGCATAAAGCCAGCTCCATTCGAGGCCCTCTATGGCCGAAAGTGCAGATCGCCTCTGTGTTGGGCTGAGGTGGGTGATACCTAGTTAGCTAAGGGACAAGTTCCCGAAAGCACTCTCACGGGTCCGGAGATCATTCGGGAAACGACAGAGAAGATCGTTCAAATTCGTGAGCGATTGAAAGCCTCTAGAGACCGACAGAAAAGCTACGCTGACAAGCGTAGGAAACCATTGGAGTTCCAGGTGGGTGACCGAGTCCTACTGAAGGTCTCACCCTGGAAGGGCTTAATACGCTTTGGAAAGCGTGGGAAGCTCAATCCAAGATACATAGGGCCTTTCGAGATTCTTGCAAGAATCGGCCGTGTGGCTTACAAGCTCAATCTACCGAAAGAACTCAGTAACGTACATCCTACCTTCCACGTGTCAAACTTGAAAAAGTGTCTCTCCGACGAGACTCTTGTTATTCCACTCGACGAGATCGAGATCAACGATAGCCTCAACTTCATTGAGGAACCAGTAGAGATCATGGACCGAGAGGTCAAGCAAACGAAGCAGAGCCGTATACCGATAGTGAAGGTGCGCTGGAACGCAAAGCGTGGACCGAAATTCACTTGGGAACGTGAGGATCAGATGAAACTGAAATACCCTCACCTTTTTGCTTAGTTATTTGTAATTTCTTACTTGCTTAAATTCTAATTTCGGGACAAAATTCCTTCTAACGGGGGGATGATGTGACAACCCAAAATTTCCATTCTGTACAAACTATATCACTTCAATAGAAGTTATAGCAGTCACAGTTAACTTTCAGACTTTTTGCGTAAGTTTGAGTAATTCAGGGTTTACACTTCAGGAAATATCAGGAGAGTGGGTGCACTAGGGTTTTGTGCAACACTGTTATTCCAACACTCTGTTATATTAGAGATCGTTTCGGGAATAAAAATATTTTCTGCCAAAAATATTTCAGGACTATAAATAGATTCCTGAACCAAATTCATTCATTATTCACATTTCCAACTAGAGAAAAGCCATTTTCTCTCTCACGGATCTTCTGGTTTTTATACCAAAACGTGAGTAACTCTTTCTAGTAGTGTTAGAATGCTTATTATTTACTTATAACATGATTTAGACGGCTAAATCATTAGATCTAGGACTTTACTCCCCAAGGTGTTCTTGGGCGGTAAACTCCCGAAACAAAGCCAAAACCGACCCTTGTGTTATACAACTGCCTTAGACTAAATTGTAGGTGTATTAGGGACAAGAAAACAACCAAAATCCACCCAAGATTGGGAGTTTACGGCTCAAGAATATCATAGGCCGTAAACTCCATTTTCAAACTCAAAATGGTACTTTTAAGGCTCCTAAAGCCTTAGACAATTACCTAGACTTGTTCCCATTTAATCAAGGGCTTGAACCACATCAAAATCACTTAACAAAGTGAGTTTACGGCCAAGGCATGGTTCTTGGGCCGTAAACTCCTAAAAAGGGCACCAAGGTGTGCCTAATGCCTTCATATGCTAGGAATAAAAGTCTAGAGCCTATACCACAAGTGCAAGAGACTTGAAAGCATCAAAAACACACCATACTTAGAGTATTTCTAGACTTTAAACTCCTAATTGGAGTATTTCTAGACCTTAAACCCTAATTGGAGTTTTTCTAAGGGGAATGGCCTCAGGGCCGTAAACTCCTAATTGGAGTATTTCTAGACCCTAAACCCTTCCAAGAATTTAACCACCAAGTTAGAATAATTCTAGGAATCATTTGGGACTTCAAAACACACCAAACCCCCATGGTTGGGAGTTTACAACCGTAAAATCAAGAGTTTACAACCGTAAACTCTGTGTGTGATGGTATATGCGGAGTAAACTCACATATAGGGTCCTTTGTAACCCTAAACATAAATACCTTGTCCCACAATAGCTTAGATGCAATCCTTAAGGCTTAAAACACTTATGTAAAGTGTTTATTATGTCTAGGATGTCTTAACATTATCAATTAGTGATTTGAGTCTAATTGAGTGCATATATGTGTGATTATATGTTCATTAGGATCGTAGTGCGTGTACAAGTCCTCGCTTGACACCTAGCCATCCTATACCGTTCAATTCATCCCAATCACCAACTATATGTGAGTTCATACCCCTAATCAATGTGTTAAATGATTTTAAATGCTTTAAAGGGGGGGGGGGGGAATACAAGTAGAAACAAACATGTTATTAAATCATTGATATGTATTTTATAACTATGTTTGTCATTTAGCAGATTTCACATACTACAAAATGTGACGCAAGAAATGGTTTTAAATCTTAAAAACACATTGTTATCAAATGTTTTACCTTTGAAACGTATATTAAATTAACATCAAGTCATTGTTAATTATTGTTCAAAATCCATAAGATGTCTTACAAAACCATTTTACACTCTTTAACTAATGCATGTACACTTGTATTCTTATATCTGTATTGATGTTATAGTTTACAACTTTCATTTAGTTTTTCACACTTTTGAGTAGTAAGAGTGTATAAACATACTTGAACAACCAATTACCTTCCAGTAAATTATCATAGGGATAATTTGGAGATTTCAAACATAATTCCTATTACAAGGAATCACACAAGAGTCAGTTCATTCAGGAGTCTATACCAGTACATTACTTGATACATGAGTACCTTTACAATTGATTACCTGATACATGAGTACGTTTACATATACTTACATGATACATGAACACGTGTACATGAACGCATTACATGAGTACCTTTACGTAGATACACTTAACTATGTACATTAACATAAATACTTGTATCTCGAATTTGCAAGGATGATTTATTAGTACCTTCTGTGTAAATCTTCTTGCATATCCCACAGTACCTCGGGATATCTAGACAGGACCCTATCCCACAGTACCTCGGGATACCTAGATGGGCCTCTATCCCACAGTACCTCGGGATATACGTACGGGACTAACCATTCCCGAACTCATCTGTTAGCAACAGTGGGTGATGAACATCTATGGATGCCTACGGTTATTACTTATATAGGAGTACCTTTACAGGGACTAACCATTCCTCCGACCTGCTGCTGCTACAGAGGACAAGTGGACAATCTTCGGATGTTCATTAGGTTATATGTATTATGTTAGCCCTAGTACCTCGGGATAACGTTTACATTCGTCGTGTTAGCCCTAGTACCTCGGGATAACACGTACATACATGATTTTTCCTGTTTATTTTATTTTGTGATACCTTCAGATAAACGATGAGTTAGACTAAGTACAGTAGTACTAAACAACCAAAGGAAAACTATCATTTTACTTTCAAAACATTCGGGTCTTGGTAGAAGACTACACTTCATACTTACAAAACATTCGGGTCTTGGTAGAAGACTACACTTCATACTTACAAAACATTCAGGTCTTGGTAGAAGACTACATTTCATACTTATAGAAAAATAAGGGTTTTTCTAGGGATTTCATACTTACCTCAACATTTTCATTTAAAGGTTTACAAGGCCTTCATAGCAGATTTTCATAAGCAAGATAACGACACTTAATTTCTTATGAATTCACCAGCTTTAAAAGCTGATACTTGCTTTCAAAATAACTTGTATTCTCAGGTCAGCAATAAACAGGTACGATGGCCAGGTTTTGAGAAGACGGAGCAAACAAGACTCGTCTTTTATTTTGATTGTTTATTTTTGGTGTCTTACTACAATGAAAGAACACACATGTATTAAAATTCTACTTGTAATGCAATGGATGATGTTGTTGCTTGTTTATTATATTACACTGTTGTGATACTGTACATGACGTCCTCCACCTCTGAGCGTTTCCGCCGTTAGTGGTTTTGGGGTGTGACATCTAGTAGAACGGAACATAGCAAAACCTGGTGGCGGTCTTCATATATGCGACACTAGCTCCGCCGCTGCACCTAGAACAAAGCCCCGCCACATGCTTGCATCGTCTCACTTGATGAGTTTAGTCAACCAAAAAGCAGAACCTCACCGTTTCGTTTCGATTTCTCCTTTTTTTACTAAATTGAATGGATCTCTGGCGAAATATCGAGCATTAGGCTTCCGACGCCGATGATAGTGGAGAGATGGAAGGATTTTGAAAGAAGTGAGAGAGCGGAGATATTAGAATGTCGTAGTGGTGGTCGATGAAGGAAATAGTGGTACGACGTTGAAGGCATTGATTGTTGACATAGGTAGGTTGGTTGTTGGAAGGTGGAGGGAGGCGGTCGACGGAGAGGGGATGATGTGGTCTAAAGTGTTCATTGCGGGAGGTGCAATGAAGATCAAAGGGATGCGGGATGAAGAGAGCGAGAGATACGAGGTGAAGGGGAAATAGCGTATAAGGAAAGGATCAGGAATAATTTATCATAACCCTAAAATGCCCTCAGATTAATTTAAGTCAGATACCCCCTGTTTCTTTTCTCCATGCTTTTACAAAAATGCCACAAATCATCTTAACCTTCAATTATTTTGATCTAACGGCCTTTGTATGGTTATCAGGTTTTCGGAAAACTATAGGTTCTCAAATGATCATTTCTCTCTCTCTCTCTCTCTATATATATATATATATATATATATACACACACACACACACACACACACTCAAGTTAATCATAACATTCACTAAATAACGTTGATATTTAGGTTTTGTCGGTTATATTGCAATAGTCTGAAAAAAAAACAATGAATTAACGTTATTTGCACTTGTATATATAGGGTCACACATTGAATGTCATAAAAATAAATACATAAATAAAAATATTTAAAATGTAAAAATTTAAAATATATCAAATTAATATAAATAATGAAATAATAGTTGTTTATTGTTTATTTTTTATTGTTAAAATACAAAATAAATAAATAAAAATAGTTTACTTACTCAAAACTAAATAAAATCTTTTTTAATTAAAGCCATTTAAGGAATTAATTAATGATATTTTAATTTTACAAAACTACAAAAAATACATGTAGTATTTATTTTTTTAGAAGTTTAGTCCAAACTTCGATTTTTTTTTTGTTTCATGGCCCTTTTGAGATAGTTTATTAGTGAAATTAGTCTCTATTAAAATTGAAAAGATTAATCTGCATTTTTTTTTCTATTTTCTTAAATATTTTTCCTTTTATTTAAATTTTTTAAAATAAAAACATATAAAAAAGGGGGGCCCCACCTCTGTCTCTCTCTCATACACACACATGTAAAGAGAACAAACATTCACCCCTCTTCATCATCTCCTATCATCCCTCCCAAAAACCCTAAAATCCATAAATAAACCCACATGGTGGCTGATAGATACGATGAATATACAAAATGCCCCAAATCCTCAATTTTGTATATTTTTTTTTGCTTTCGGTTTTTTCCAATTCCACGCGTACTACAATAATCTTTTGGGTTACGTGTTCAACGAGCAGATAGAAGAAATTTACCCTCCATCATTCTCCAGGAAAGCATTCTACATTCTAGGGTTCGAATTACCCACTACTTGTCGTATGATTTTCCCATATATTGAAGCTTTCCCAAACAAATTTGATTTAAGTGCGATTAGGGTTTCAATGTTTCTCACTTTTCATTATGTAAACCCATTATTTAGCGATTTCGATGTTTTTTCCAGAGAAAGTAGAAGAAGTTTCCGACGAGGAGAAAATATCATCTTTGGTAGACTAGGCGGAGCTTGTGGTGGTTGATACTCGGGATGTGGATTAAACAGACGATGACAAGGTCGTCAAGCAGTCCAGACAGGAGAGGAAATTGAAATCCGGGTGACTATATCAAGATTTAATGATTCATCATCGTCTCCAATAGCATTCTTCAAAAGAACGTATTGATCTTACCATATTTTCAGATGAACCCAAATTCAAGATTTTGTTTTTGAATATTTTAATGAGTTTCAAAAGAAAGTATCAATCCTATGCATTTCAATTCCAAATGTGCTACCTTCTCTTGTGATTCTAATTGTATTTTGTGGGCCCTTTTGATCTCTATGCATTGGATTCTTATGAATGTTATGATAAAGACGAAATTTACAGGATAAGATCGAAAGTAAAGTCACCAGGGGATGATGATCGGAGGTAGAGTCACCAGATCTTCATGTGTGTGTTCTATGTCTGATTTTACAGTCAAATTTATAGAGACAAAATCTATCACAACTAGGAATTCGGTGCCTTGTAAACATTGAACAATGATAACAAATGTAAACCAACAATGTGCAAGCATGTATGATGCTTATTCAATAACAACAAAACTTTCATTAAACACTTTATAAGAGCGCATCAAATAGTCAACAAAAGGTTGGAAACCCTAAAAAAATCCCAGTTTAAGTCCATTTTGGACTAGGATTTCATTAGTGGGCCTAATGGACCAATAAGTTTCCAATTTGATTTTTTTTGGGTTTTAGAACTCTTAAATGGGCCCAAATTGGACCCATATACACGAAACTTAATGTTTTGGGCCTTATTGGGTCACAACCATTTTAAATTAGTCCTAATGGGTCATAAAATCATGCTTTGATTTAGTTGGGCCAAAAACCATCTAAGTAAAGCACAAGATGGGCCTAAAGGCAAAAAGCCCAATTTTCTTCCTTTACCCAACTCCTTTCTCGGCCCAACAACCCAAGAGAAAAAAGGGTTGATTTTAGCATTGCCACCTCACATTTACCCCTTGGATCTCCATGCATTCATCTTATATCTCCATGCAAACATCCCATCAAGATCTCTCTCTTCCTCTCTCTTTTTTCTCTTGGCCAAAACAACACAAACAAACACACACATTTCACTCAAAGTCTCTCAAAGAAACTCCCTTCATCCTTCATCAAATTCTCGAAATCTAGGAGGCTTTTCAAGGAAATCAAAACACAAAACTCATCCTCTAAGGTAAGTTGATGTTTACTCCATGATCTAGCTACTTCATTTCATCAAAAATCTCTTCTAAATCTAATAAAACTCGTGATCTTGCATATTAGAACACATCTAAGTCAAAATCTTTCAAGAAAGACTTGTTAGGATCGAATCTTCTTTATTTCTCTCTTCAAAAACCGAACCCACAACTCAAGTTGAGATTCATACCCCTCTCTTTTCGTTTTTCATATGTTTTATGGGGGAGAATACAAGAAAATGTGTACATCTATGTGTATGTGTATGCTATGTGTGATTTTATGCATGTATGTATGATTTTATATGTTTTTGTGATGAACATGTAACTAAAAAGGGGTGTTAACTCGAGATCTATGACATGAGAAAGTAAACAAACATGATCTAAGTTATTTTACACCAAACAAGTCAAGAATAATAACATATAAGATTGTGTTAAACATACTTCAACATAAAACCCATTTTTGGGCTTAAATTGTCAAATATACAAAATTTGGGTTAATAGTTGCCAAATCACGGTTTATTAAGGGTTAAAGAGTCAAAACAGTTAAAACAATTGTTTTTATGAACATTAAAATTTTCAAAAGACTTAAAATGTAAATTTTTAGCTTAATGCGCTAATTTTGGGCTTTTCGGCCCAATAAGTCCAAAATTGCGAAAATAAGACAATTAAAAGGGCTGAAATGAAAATTTCTTCAAATGAGGGTATAAAAAGTGTAACAAAACTATTTCAAGGGTCAAACATGCTTTTCATTTCCAAAAAGGATAAAAAAATGTAAAGTTTTTGAATTTTGGGCCAAAACTGTAAAAATTGCGAAAAGTTGGGTTTTAAATCAAAAAATACTATTCTAAAAGGGGTGAAATTGTTAACAAAATACGTTTTGAGTTAAGACTATCATTTCAACAAGTTTATGATGCAAAAGTGTCAAGAAAATATTTTAAGGGCTAAAAATGTCTTTTCTTTTATATAAAGGACAAAAACTGTTATTTTTATAAAAAGAAAGGTGTCAAAAAGGTCAAACCACTATTTTAAGCAAATTATTTCATTAAGTCAAAACAAAACCACGACTTACGAAAAATCGAAAGAAGAATACACGTTTAACTCCAAATATCGTTATAAACGAATCGATCAGTCTCGAATCGATACAAAAACAACAACCGTTAAATCGAACCCTCCAATACATATGTGACACCTAAGACGAGTAATTATTCAAACTTTGGGCTGGAAAGTTTCAAATCATGCTTGTTGGACCTTGCAAGTCCATTAACATGATCTTTGGGCCCAAAGGGATAACGTTTATATGTTATTGGGCCTCCTATGGCAATTCCATATAAAAGGACTTTCAATGGCTTTTATGTGACAACCCGATATTTCAACTCTTTGTAACGACCAAAATGGGTCAAATATTGTAACCACTTCTGAATAATAAAAAGTTACTTTCATAATAAATACACAAATAAGTTCTACTTAAATTCCTTCTATGATTAAATGTCTTTGAACCATGATCGTACGTGAAAAGAACGCCCAAATCCGACTTCATTAGCGAAGTTATGATTTTTCCAAGTTCGGCTTAGCAACAGACAGCTGAAAACTCGAATCGGAAATCGAGCGACTTTTGGCCGGAATGACCTAAACGAGAATCGAAGGTCTCGACAATGGTATTCCAGCGGTAAAAAGTCTGGCAAAAACCGACAACAGATAAAGAAGTTATGAATTTTCAAAGAAATTCCTTAAACACGATGGGTTTTTAATAAATAATAAAAAAATAATTTTGGAATTTGCCGACGGAGTCTAAACGAAAGTTGTAGAGCGTAGTCTCACCTACGCGAGGATATAAAGACCATCGAAAACGGAGTTCGTATGAAGAAGATATGGATTTTTGAAGTTTATTAAATAAATTAATTATTTATTTAATTCAAAATTCGGATATTATCCGAAGGGGAGTCAGCATCCTCCTCCGAAGTACGCGCTGCGTACCCCCGTACGCCCCGCGTAACCGAGAGGATTGGCCTCTGATCGTCCACGTCGCGCTATCCGAAGAAACCGACCCATCCGACCCGTCCGAAGCCCCGACCCGTCCGACCCGCCGTCCCATCCGACCCGCGTACCCAGCAACCCGTCCCATCCGAACCGAGGCAGTCGAGGCTTCGGTCATGCATGACGTACGCGTACGCGTTGCGTACGAGCGTACGCCCCGCGTACCGAGGCAGACCAGCCTTACTATAAATAGGATGCGAGGGTTTCCAAAGAAAGGGCTCATTTCTCTTCTCTCTCTCTCAACCTTGCCTCGTTTTCCGTGTCCGTTCAAAGCCGAAGCTCTGGTCTTTCTGACTCAAGTCCCGAAGGTCGATTTTACTCCCGAGATTCCCGAGAATCCCGAGGAAAATCCGTTTCCCGAGACGAAACTCTGCCCGGTTTTCCATCTCGCTATCTCCAAAACTTTCAAGTGAGTTTCATACCCCTTAATCAACCTTTTAATTATTCTAAATACTTTTATATGCTTTCAAGGAGGGGATTACAAGTAAAACACACGAGTATTATCGTGTGTTACATAAAGAAACTCTTTTATATACTGTTATATATTCAAATCACATGCGATTTATAAACCTTTAAAGGAACTTTTATATATATATATATATATATATATATATATATATATATATATATATATATATATATATAACATATGTTACAATAGCATTTTATCTCTTAAAATATAAAGTTGTTGTAATGCAGGTATAAACTAAACTGTTCTTAGATTTTTCTTGTCTATCTTAGACCCTACACCAAAAATCTATGTTTTCATAAACAAGTGATTCTTTTCCTAAGTACTTCTAAACAAACAAGGCATACTTTATGAAAACTATAATAGGTATAGTTTTACGAACAGATTTCTAACTCTTATGTACTAGAAACATATATTTCAAGAAGTTTACTTTCGTATACAAGAACAAACGTAACATTTTAACAAGTAGATCTGTTTTTATACCACGGATTTGTGAGACACTAACTTCATGTACGTTCGAGTACACATTTCAAGTCCTGTATTATATACCAGAATCCCTTGGAGGGGGAGCATGGTGTTTGTGTATAGATCTATACGGGCTTGACAACCCGCGCCCTGACTGTTAGCTGCAGTCCACCGTTTGGGGTGACAAACGTCATAACATTCCAACGCCTGAAGAACGTTGTGTATAGGCATTCAGAGTCAATAGTATGGTTATAAAACTCACAAGGGGTATTAAAAATGCATTGATTTACAAGGTTTTCAAACTCATTGGTTATTTTACATATACATACATTTTGGAAACAAACATTGGTCTTGAGTGAAGACTACTTTTATACTAGTAGAAAATATAGGATTTTCTAAACACAAACAAACAAAGATAAAACATTTCATTTCATTCAAACATTGTCACTTAAATGCTTATGAAATTCACCAGCTTAAATGCTGATCTACTCTTTCAAAATTTCTTGTATGTCCCAGGGATTCAGTAATTTCAGGTACTAATATGTTTTTGAAGAAGAGATGCTGCGGCGCCAGTTTAATCTCGTATTTTTGACATCATATTGTAATTGAGTTTTGAACATGTAACTTTTGACAAATGTAAACTTTCAATTATATATATGATGGTTGTATTGCTTTCTTTACTACGTATTCATTTGTTACGTTACCACATGAAGTCATCCGCCCCCGAACGTTTCCGCCGTTCAGGTTTGGGGGTGTGACAGATTGGTATCAGAGCAATGTTTATAGTGAGCTAAGTATATCGAACCACATAAGATATACAAACTATAAATGCTTAAGGGACTAATACTCTCTGACAAAACAAATTTTCTTTTTTTTTTTACACTTAAGCAGCATTTCGTTCAACTTAATTTGATAATTCATTTAAGTACAATTACATGCATACCACAAACTATTTTCATGTTATACAACTATACAAGTATTTAGACAAGTTGACACTACGATTGAGACTCGATATATGTAATCAAATTTTGGACAAATATAGCGTGATCAACTATATTTGCCCAAGATTGGACCAACGTATATCGAGGAATGATCGTAGTAAGCAACAAGTCAAACCTTACCAAACCATTACAAGAATCAAACACAAGAACTTAAATACTATAGGAGTATTTGCTATCTAAACTAGTTTAACTTACATGTTTTACATGTTCCGACTTTATTCAATTCTTATAACCCTATTTCTCGTACAGTCAAATGGCTGGATTTCACCACCCTGGCGACCCCTACTTTCCCAACCAAGGCAACGGAGGATGGATCGAAGATGATCCCGAAGAGGACGAGGAACCCATAGAAGTGGGTGATGAATCCGGTACCGACTCAGAGCCGGAAGTTATCGATCCACCACCCCTTCAACCTCCCGTCTTCGTAAGGAACTTTCAAGGACCGACTCCCGTCTGGGGAAGTCACCTTCACCATTGGAGCCAATAGCAAAACCTACGCCCTCCCTACGGCATGTGCCGGGACTTCTATGATGTCCGCGGCGGAGGTTCGGCTGATTGAGCACTCCCGGTAATGGTGGGTAAGTTAGCAAATCAGTCCTATCAGTCTGGAGTACAAGCTAGTCGACTCCGGGATATCAATGTGGAAGTGCAGGTTCACACTTCTGACATCCGTAGGCTGGACAAGATGCAAGACAACGCTCAATTCCAAACCGAAGCGTTTCAAGCGCAAATGATTGCAGCCCTCGCCGAACTAAGGGAACAACAAGCCGCTTTCGATAGGCGTCTAATGGAGTCAAAGCAATCAGATGCGGAGTCAAGCTCCAAGCGCAACCTTCGACGCAAGTAGTGCTTGTCAAGGACTCAAATTTTGTTATAGCTTAGGACCTCGGCTAAAAGTCTTTAAATTTCTCGAACTTTGTAATCGAAGACCCTTATAGGGGTCAAATTTTCATGATCGTTGTAACAACTTTTATATTAATATAAGTGGCACTATTACTACTATGTTGAGTATTTTGTTCGAACCTTGAATGGTCTTTGTGAACCCAAATACTTGTTTCATACCTTCAGTCTTACAAATAACTTTCATTCTTCTATTTGAAGACTCATACTATCATCTGTTGTTGAACTATAGCGATTTAGTTCATGAGACACATACATTTTCCATTCTATGAAATTCTTATCCTTGTCTTTTCAATATATAGTTGAAGGATGCCTCCGCGTAGGAATCCAAGGCGAAACAACGGTGAGGAAGCACCTATACCACCACCACCTCCACCACCCCAATTTGATGCTGTTATGTTTCAAGCAGCAGTCACCGCAGCGGTAGCAGCTGCCATGTCGCAGATCAATAACTCGAGTACTAATGGCTCGGGATCTGGCACACACCCATCCAACCATGGCGAGAGTCATGGACCACCTCGAGAATGCACCTATAAGGACTTCACTAATGCCAAGCCCCGAATGTTTTATGGTACTGGTGGTGTGATGGCCCTGAGGCAGTGGATCGAAAGGACGGAGGCAGTCTTTGAAATCTGCTCCTGCCCCGAGCACAGCAAGGTCAAATTTGCAACTTTCACCCTTCTCGATAAAGCTTTAACTTGGTGGAATGGCCACGTTAAAGTACTCACCCTATTCGTGGCAAACTCCATAAGCTGGGAGAACTTGAAGGCCATGATGATGAGAGAATACTGCCCACGGGGAGAGATTCAAAAGCTTGAACATGAGCTATGGACTCTCGGAATGGTGGGTACCGACATCGCTAGTTATACCAACAGATTCTGCGAACTGGCAATCCTTTGTCCAGATATGATTGCTCCCGAGAACAAGAAGATAGAAAGGTACATCTGGGGACTGACGCCCCAAATGCGATCAAGCGTGTTAGCTTCTAAACCTGACACCTTTGAAAGTGCTAAGGAACTGGCACAATCTCTGATCGACTACGGAGGTCATCAGAACTCAACCACTTCTGCACCAGCACCACAAAAAGGAAACAACAACGACAACTACAACAACAACAGCAACAACAACAACAATGGCATGAAGAGAGCGTGGATTAAAGGGAAGGGTGGGTCTTCCCAAGAATCCGCAAAGAAACAGCTGGTGTCAGTAAATGCTGCCACTGTACCTGCTACAGTCCCTACAAATACCTACCCAACAAAGCCCTATATAGGCAACCTCCCAAAATGCACCAAATGCAATTACCACCACCATGGACCTTGTCGAGATATGCAGTGCGCCAACTGCAGCAGGAAAGGACACACAGCCTGTTTCTGCAAGGAACCCGCGAAGCCGATCACTCAAGTTCCCGGTGCGGGTGTAGGGCAGGCTTGCTACGGTTGTAGCGAGGTGGGCCACTACAAGAGAAACTGTCCTAAGGCAGCAGGCACCGGAGGTGTGGGACGAGTTTTGGCAATAGGCCACGACGAAGCTGTAGCTGACCCAACCATAGTAGCTGGTACGTTCCTTCTCGATAATTCATACGCATGCATATTATTCGATAGTGGAGCGGAGAGAAGCTTCGTGAGTCAAAACTTTATTCATTTACTTAAACCTAAACCTAGCAAGTTAGAAAATTCATTCACTGTAGAGATGGCCAATGGAAAAACCGAAAACACAAATTGCATATACATGGGCTGTACGTTAACATTAGACGGCCATTCTTTCCCAATCAATCTCATGCCGGTTCAAATTAAAAGTTTCGACGTCATAGTCGGCATGGATTGGTTGAGTCTTCTTCGCGCCGACATCATGTGCTTTGAGAAAGCAGTCCGTCTTAACCTCCCTAACAACGAAACATTAGTTATCTACGGCGACAAATCTAGTGCAAACCTTCGCATCATTTCGTGCATCCAAGCTCGAAAGTGCTTGCGGAAGGATTGTCGAGCATTCCTAGCGCACATCGTCGATACAAGTCAAGAACTGAAGGACATCAAGAGCATCTCGGTAGTACGCGACTTTCCCGATATCTTTCCAGAAGAACTACCAGGATTACCACCACAACGCCAAGTCGAGTTTAGAATTGACTTAATTCCAGGAGCTACCCCAGTAGCGAAGTCGCCTTATCGTCTTGCACCAGGAGAGATGCAGGAACTTTCCAGTCAACTTAATGAACTCCTTCACAAAGGATTCATAAGACCAAGTTTCTCACCTTGGGGAGCACCGGTCTTGTTTGTAAAGAAGAAAGACGGATCGTTCCGTATGTGCATCGACTACACAGAGCTGAACAAACTTACTGTCAAGAACCGCTATCCTCTACCCCGTATCGACGACCTATTCGATCAACTTCAAGGGGCGAACTACTTCTCCAAAATAGACCTGCGATCCGGATATCACCAATTACGAGTTCTAGAGGGGGACATTCCAAAGACAGCCTTCCGAACTCGTTATGGACACTATGAATTCGTGGTGATGCCGTTCGGATTAACCAATGCACCAGCAATATTTATGGACCTAATGAATAGGGTATGCCGCCCTTACTTGGATCAGTTCGTCATCATCTTTATCGATGATATACTTATCTATTCTCGAAGTGAGGAAGAGCATAGGCAACACCTACGAAAAGTCCTAGAAACACTGCGAACGGAGAAACTCTATGCGAAGTTCTCTAAATGCGAATTTTGGATTCGAAGAGTCGAATTTTTAGGTCACGTTGTTAGCGAGAAAGGTATACACGTGGACCCCTCCAAAATTAAGGCTATTGAGAACTGGTCGGCACCAAAGACACCTACAGAAATTCGTCAATTTCTAGGTCTAGCTGGCTACTATCGCAGATTCATAAAGAACTTTTCGAGCATTGTGAAACCTCTTACTTCATTAACCCAGAAAGGTGTGGCCTTTGACTGGGAAGCGAAACAAGAGAAGGCATTCCAGACACTAAAGCAGGCCTTGTGCACCGCACCGATACTATCCCTCCCCGAAGGGATAGAAGACTTCGTGGTGTATTGCGATGCTTCAAATCAAGGACTTGGTTGTGTTCTTATGCAGAGAGGGAAGGTTATCGCTTATGCCTCCCGACAACTTAAGACACACGAAGTGAACTATACGACACACGACCTCGAGTTAGGAGCAGTGGTATTTGCTCTGAAGATCTGGAGGCACTACTTATACGGAACAAAGAGTACTATTTTCACCGATCACAAAAGCCTTCAACACATTTTCGATCAGAAGGAACTCAACATGCGACAACGATGATGGGTTGAGTTACTGAATGACTACGAATGCGAAATTCGTTATCATCCTGGCAAGGCCAACGTAGTAGCCGACGCCCTCAGTCGAAAGGAATACACTGGTCGGAGGGTCAAATCTCTGACCATGACTATCCATTCCCACTTATCCACACAAATTAAGGAAGCACAAATGGAAGCTTTGCAACCTGAAAATGTGGCGGGTGAATCCTTGCGAGGAATGGAGAAGAATTTAGAAATCAAGGGTGGCGGAGCCTACTATCTCATGGACCGAATCTGGACCCCAAAACATGGTGGTTTTAGAAACGTAGTCATGACTGAGGCTCACAACTCAAGATATTCCATTCACCCGGGTTCAGATAAAATGTATCTGGATCTTAAGAAACTGTACTGGTGGCCTAACATGAAAGCAGAAATTGCTACCTTCGTGAGTAAATGTCTTACTTGCGCTAAGGTTAAGGTCGAGTATCAGAAACCGTCAGGGCTACTACAACAACCAGAGATACCGGAATGGAAATGGGAGCGGATTACTATGGACTTCATAACCAAGTTACCCAAGACGACAAGTGGACTCGATACCATATGGGTCATTGTCGATAGATTGACCAAATCCGCACATTTCCTACCCATCAAGGAGACTGACAAAATGGAGAAGCTTACAAGAACTTACTTAAGGGAAGTAGTGCGACTGCATGGTGTTCCGATATCCATTATCTCCGATCGAGATAGTAGATTCACTTCAAGGTTCTGGCAGTCACTACAAAGTTCCCTGGGAACTAGGCTGGACATGAGTACAGCCTACCACCCACAGACAGACGGGCAAAGTGAGAGAACAATACAAACTTTAGAAGACATGCTGAGAGCCTGCGTGATTGACTTTGGAAAGGCATGGGATATTCATTTACCCCTTGTCGAATTTTCATACAACAATAGTTATCATACAAGCATAAAGGCTGCTCCGTTTGAAGCCCTCTATGGTCGAAAGTGCAGATCCCCTCTGTGCTGGACTGAAGTTGGCGATACCCAGTTAGCTAGAGGAAGAGTTCCTGAAAGCACTCTCACCGGTCCGGAGATCATACGTGAAACAACAGAGAAGATCGTTCAGATTCGTGAACGATTGAAAGCCTCAAGAGACCGACAGAAAAGCTACGCTGACCAAAGGAGGAAACCTTTGGAATTCCAGGTAGGAGACCACGTCTTATTAAAGGTCTCACCGTGGAAGGGTTTAATATGATTTGGAAAGCGTGGGAAACTAAATCCAAGATACATAGGACCTTTCGAGATTCTTGCCAGAATCGGCCCTGTGGCTTACAAGCTTAACCTACCGCGCGAACTTAGTAACATCCATCCAACCTTCCACGTCTCAAACTTGAAAAAGTGTCTGTCCGACGAGACTCTTGTTATTCCACTCGACGAGATCGAGATCAACGAGAGCCTCAACTTTGTGGAAGAACCAGTAGAAATCATGGACCGAGAGGTCAAACAAACAAAACAAAGTCGCATACCCATCGTGAAGGTTCGCTGGAACGCCAAGCGGGGACCCGAATTCACATGGGAACGCGAAGATCAGATGAAACAAAAGTACCCTCATCTCTTTCATGTTCACTAGGATCTTTACCACTTTAAATTTCGGGACGAAATTCTCTCTAACGGGGGGATGATGTGACAACCCGATATTTCAACTCTTTGTAACGACCATAATGGGTCAAATATTGTAACCACTTCTGAATAATAAAAAGTTACTTTCATAATAAATACACAAATAAGTTCTACTTAAATTCCTTCTATGATTAAATGTCTTTGAACCATGATCGTACGTGAAAAGAACGCCCAAATCCGACTTCATTAGCGAAGTTATGATTTTTCCAAGTTCGGCTTAGCAACAGACAGCTGAAAACTCGAATCGGAAATCGAGCGACTTTTGGCCGGAATGACCTAAACGAGAATCGAAGGTCTCGACAATGGTATTCCAGCGGTAAAAAGTCTGGCAAAAACCGACATCAGATAAAGAAGTTATGAATTTTCAAAGAAATTCCTTAAACACGATGGGTTTTTAATAAATAATAAAAAAATAACTTTGGAATTTGCCGACGGAGTCTAAACGAAAGTTGTAGAGCGTAGTCTCACCTACGCGAGGATATAAAGACCATCGAAAACGGAGTTCGTATGAAGAAAATATGGATTTTTGAAGTTTATTAAATAAATTAATTATTTATTTAATTCAAAATTCGGATATTATCCGAAGGGGAGTCAGCATCCTCCTCCGAAGTACGCGCTGCGTACCCCCGTACGCCCCGCGTAACCGAGAGGATTGGCCTCTGATCGTCCACGTCGCGCTATCCGAAGAAACCGACCCATCCGACCCGTCCGAAGCCCCGACCCATCCGACCCGCCGTCCCATCCGACCCGCGTACCCAGCAACCCGTCCCATCCGAACCGAGGCAGTCGAGGCTTCGGTCATGCATGACGTACGCGTACGCGTTGCGTACGAGCGTACGCCCCACGTACCGAGGCAGACCAGCCTTACTATAAATAGGATGCGAGGGTTTCCAAAGAAAGGGCTCATTTCTCTTCTCTCTCTCTCAACCTTGCCTCGTTTTCCGTGTCCGTTCAAACCCAAAGCTCTGGTCTTTTTGACTCAAGTCCCGAAGGTCGATTTTACTCCCGAGATTCCCGAGAATCCTGAGGAAAATCCGTTTCCCGAGACGAAACTCTGCCCGGTTTTCCATCTCGCTATCTCCAAAACTTTCAAGTGAGTTTCATACCCCTTAATCAACCTTTTAATTATTCTAAATACTTTTATATGCTTTCAAGGGGGGATTACAAGTAAAACACACGAGTATTATCGTGTGTTACATAAAGAAACTCTTTTATATACTGTTATATATTCAAATCACATGCGATTTATAAACCTTTAAAGGAAATTTTATATATATATAACATATGTTACAATAGCATTTTATCTCTTAAAATATAAAGTTGTTGTAATGCAGGTATAAACTAAACTGTTCTTAGATTTTTCTTGTCTATCTTAGACCCTACACCAAAAATATATGTTTTCATAAACAAGTGATTCTTTTCCTAAGTACTTCTAAACAAACAAGGCATACTTTATGAAAACTATAATAGGTATAGTTTTACGAACAGATTTCTAACTCTTATGTACTAGAAACATATATTTCAAGAAGTTTACTTTCGTATACAAGAACAAACGTAACATTTTAACAAGTAGATCTGTTTTTATACCACGGATTTGTGAGACACTAACTTCATGTACGTTCGAGTACACATTTCAAGTCCTGTATTATATACCAGAATCCCTTGGAGGGGGAGCATGGTGTTTGTGTATAGATCTATACGGGCTTGACAACCCTCGCCCTGACTGTTAGCTGCAGTCCACCGTTTGGGGTGACAAACGTCATAACATTCCAACGCCTGAAGAACGTTGTGTATAGGCATTCAGAGTCAATAGTATGGTTATAAAACTCACAAGGGGTATTAAAAATGCATTGATTTACAAGGTTTTCAAACTCATTGGTTATTTTACATATACATACATTTTGGAAACAAACATTGGTCTTGAGTGAAGACTACTTTTATACTAGTAGAAAATATAGGATTTTCTAAACACAAACAAACAAAGATAAAACATTTCATTTCATTCAAACATTGTCACTTAAATGCTTATGAAATTCACCAGCTTAAATGCTGATCTACTCTTTCAAAATTTCTTGTATGTCCCAGGGATTCAGTAATTTCAGGTACTAATATGTTTTTGAAGAAGAGATGCTGCGGCGCCAGTTTAATCTCGTAATTTTGACATCATATTGTAATTGAGTTTTGAACATGTAACTTTTGACAAATGTAAACTTTCAATTATATATATGATGGTTGTATTGCTTTCTTTACTACGTATTCATTTGTTACGTTACCACATGAAGTCATCCGCCCCCGAACGTTTCCGCCGTTCAGGTTTGGGGGTGTGACATTTTATGTGCTATTGGGCCCTAGTGGTCCAATGGTATTGCTAGTAAGGTCAAAGTAATCAAATGCGAGTTGGGCCATCGTGTCTTTCGCATCGCCGACAGCCTAAGGTACTTACGATAGTAGCAGGACTTCGTACTCCTCTTCTCTTCGTTCGCTAAGGCTTCTGAGTAATCAATGTAGACAAAAATTAGGACGTTATTCAACAGTAACCAAGGTTGTTTGGATTAAGTGAGTAACAACGGATGACACCTCTATGGCGTGTTCATGGTTGGCTGTTATAACTTGTCTTCACCGGACATCGTTACAACGATTCACTACGTTTATCCAACACCATCCAAGTATTCAGGGATGAGTAATCAAAAGCCACTCGTTGTGGTGGGTTAACAATTAGTAATCACGTATATCTTTCGACATCGGAAAACATCGGGTTTTCCGGCGAAATCAATACTACTCGCTCGGAAATTATATAACAACTTCATTTGTATATATGTTTTGAAATCATTCATGCATCAACTTATGGATCTTCACACTTTGATAAACTATTGCCTCTTCAGAAAATATCGGATTTTCTGGCTTTTACAAACTATACAAATCATTTTATTCACAACCTTACTTATGAACTCACCAACATTTCATATGTTGACGTTTTTCCAAAATAACTTGTATTCTCAGGTAACAGATAAGCGGAAGGGTAATACCAACTATGTTAGGGTATTTTGCTTATGATATCTATCAAATAATTTATGTATAGATATGTAATGTTAAAACAATGTACTTGATCTGAACAATTCTAGTTGTAATATATTGATGCATGGTGATGTTTATGTTATGATTCATGTATATTGATTGTGATGATATTCAATTTAAGTCATGTGAGCCCTCGGACGTTTCCGCCGTCTGGTTCGGGGGTGTGACAGGTTGGTATTAGAGCTCTGTTTATGGTGAACTAGCATATCTAACCACACATTGATATGCAACTATAAACCAAAAAGGGGAATAAATAATTATGAACAAAACAAAAAAAAACAAAACACAACGATAAAACACTCCTACTCGTAAGACACGGGAAAAATAGCATAGTACCAAACCAAACAAGATAATGTTGACATCTCGGTTAAGTCGGGACTGTTCATAGTCGTATTAAGGAATGAATGTAGCCTGATCAACTACAATTCCTATGAGGTACAATTATCGCAGGCCCCGAGGAAATCACGATAGTAAGTAAACCTAACAACGTACCCCTCTATTACCAAAAAGAAGAACATCCACACAACTTATACAATAATTAAAACGTCTTAGGAATAATGTTAGCATGTTTATGCACTCTAACAGACAGCATGGCTGGTTTCCATCACCCCGGAGATCCTTATTTCCCTAACCAGGGAAACAACGGGTGGTTGGAAGAATCTGAAGAGGAACCCGAGGAGGAGCCTGAAGAGGAACCTGACGAAGAAGCCGAGGATGGACCTGCTGAGCTAGTGGAGGACCAGGAAGAAGAGGAAGCCGAAGGAGGTCTCGAGGAGGAGCCCAACGATGACGAATATGGTGATTCGGACGCGGAGTCCGAAGTCATCAACCCCCCTTATCCGATTAGGGTGCCCGCTTATCGGGTGGGCCCCACTGGTCTAACACCCCCCTGGGGTATTGATCTTTGGAGGTGGAGCAGACAGAAGGGATAGCAACCACCGTTCGGCATGTCACACGAGTTCTATGACCTGAGGGATCGAGGACCGGCCGATCGTGCTCTTCCGGTCATGGTGAGACGATTGCGGAACACGGGCGACCTAGCTCAGAGCACCGTCGATCAGATGCACCAGATGCGGACTTGGGTCGAGCGTGTAGAGCAGGAGACACGAGAGGTTATCCGAGAGTTCCACATGAGGCAGGTAAGGTGGGAGGCTCGACTCCAAGATGCGGAACGACAAGTGGCTCGCCTTCAGGGAGCGTCCACTTCCACAATACCACCCCCTGGCACATCCCACCACGACTAGGATTAGCCGTATCAGTCCTTAGTATTATGAACTATGATCTATTCTATGTACTGTCGACTCTATGTTTAAGTGATTACACTACTGATAGAGTCGTTATGCTGCCGAACTTGCACCACTTATGTATGCTCTTTAGAGAAAATTTTCATGTAACAAAGTACAAATATAATTAATGAAAAATATATGCGTTTTGTTGTGATGTTATTACTTGTTATGTACTATGCTTTTATGTTTATATGTTGATATACGAAACTACCTGAATACATGATATAAACCTAGTCATTAGGCCACAAACCCACAAAAACTTAGGCACTCAACATCTTTCTGTTTCATGATAGAAAGATGCCTCGACGTCCAACCCGCGAAAACCCTGGGCCAACCCCACCCGAAGTCGACTCAGCTGCGTTCCAAGCAGCTATATCTGATGCGGTCACCACAGGAATGGCACAAATTCACCAAGGGAACATTGGAGGAGTCAACGGACAAGGGGCTGGAAGTTCGAACAACGGGATAAATCAAGGACCTACCAAAACGTGCTCTTACAAGGATTTCACCAATGCCAAACCACAAACCTTTAATGGAACATGAGGAATGTTAACCCTGAAAAGATGGATTGAGAAGGTGGAATCGGTGTTCGAGATATGTGAATGCCCTGAGGAGATGAAGGTGAAGTTTGCCGCATGCACTTTCATTGACCAAGCTCTCGCTTGGTGGAACGGCCACGTAGAAGCCATGACTCTTCCCGTAGCCAATTCCATGCCATGGGCAGAGATGAAAGAAATACTGATGGCCGAGTACTGCCCTCGTGGCGAAATTCCGAAAGTGGATCAAGAGCTGTGGAATCTCATCGTCCGAAACACTGATATAGATGCATACATATCAAGGTTTAGCGAGCTATCATTGTTGTACCCTGGCATGATTACGTCAGAAGGAACGAAAATCGAACGATTCATCTGGGGATTGACCTCCCCAATTCAAGGAAATGTAATCACTGCAAATCTTGAAACCTTCGACGGTGCCAAGTGTTTGGCCAAGAGGCTGTACGATCACAACAACAAGAAGGGCGAGAAGCCAGCGGAAATTGAAGGAAAGAAAGAGAGTGACAACCAGAAAGGAAAGAACAACAAGAGATAAGGGCGACAAGGCTCAGAATCGTCCAAGAAGCAACAAACAGTGACAGTCAACGTTGCAACCACCCAAGTACCCTTCACACCACATGCTCCAGCCTCAACTAATCCAAGCACTCCTAAGCAGTATTATGGGAACCTCCCAAAGTGCAACAAGTGCAATTTCCATCATAATGGTGAATGCAAGGAGATGCAATGCACTAGTTGCAATAGGAAGGGTCACACGGCAAGGTATTGCATGACCTATCCACCCCAGAACCAACTACAAGGAAACAACAACAACAATAACCACAACAACAATAATACCAACAATAGCGGCAATAACATAGGATCAAGCCCCACCTGCTATGGATGTAGAAAGATTGGGCATATCCGTCGAAACTGCCCCAACACCAACAACCCTGGCAATGGAGGAGCAGGAAGGGTGCTAGCTATGGGTCAGGGAGAAGCGGTTCAGGATCCCACTGTCGTTACCAGTATGTTTCTCCTAAACCACACTTATGCATGCATCCTATTTGATACTGGAGCAGAGCAAAGTTTTGTGAGCAACAAATTTAAACACTTATTAAAACAACAACCCCAAAAGCTCGACGAAACCTTCACGGTGGAAATGGCTAATGGGAAAACAGATCCACCGGGGAAAGCTATATTGGATGTACCCTAGCCTTAAATCATCACGTATTTCAAATAAACTTAATGCATGTTTCCATTAGGAGTTTCGATGGGATTATTGCCATGGATTGGTTAAGCCCCCACCATGACGAAGTTATGTGTCACGAGAAGGACGTTCGTCTTCACCTTTCAAATCGCGAAACCCTAATTATATACGGAGACAAACCCAGCACGAACCTTCATCTTATCTTGTGCATCAAGGCACAGAAGTATCTGCGAAAGAAAGACTTGACGTTCCTAGCTCATATAGGAGACAAATCCAAGGAAGAGGTCAATGTTTGAGACATCCCAGTAGCTCGCGAATTCCCAGATGTCTTCCATGATGATCTTCCGGGGATACCCCCAAAAAGACAAATCAAATTTCGAATTGACCTTGTGCCAGGAGCCACTCCCATCGCTAAATCGACTTACTGATTAGCTCTTGCGGAGATGCAAGAATTGTCCAGTCAACTCAACGAACTTTTGGACAAAGGATTCATCCGACCCAGTTTATCACCATGGGGAGCTCCAGTTCTCTTTGTCAAGAAGAAGGACAGATCTTTTAGGATGTGCATTGATTACAGAGAACTAAATAAGCTCACCGTCAAAAATCATTATACACTCCCGCGAATCGATGATCTATTTGACCAGCTCCAAGGAGCAAGCTATTTCTCTAAAATAGATCTGCGATCTGGTTACCACCAACTGAAGGTCCGGGAAGAGGATATCCCCAAAACAGCTTTTCGAACTCGATATGGGAATTATGAATTTATTGTAATGCCCTTCAGTCTAACGAATTCCCCTGCCGCATTCATGGACCTAATGAACTGAATTTGGCGACCATTCCTCGACAACTTTATCAGTGTTTTCATTGACGACATTCTAGTTTACTCTTGAAGCGAAGAAGAGCATGACCAACATCTTCGACAAATCCTGGAAACCCTGCGAACCGAAAAGCTATACACAAAGCTCTCTAAGTGTGAGTTATGGCTTCGTAGTGTGAACTTTTTGGGTCATGTTGTTAGCCAAGAAGGAATACATGTGGATCCTTCTAAGTTCAGAGCCATCGAAGGATGGGCAGTCCCAAAAACACCCACATAAATTCGCCAATTTCTGGGTCTCGCAAGCTACTATAGGAGATTCATCCAGAACTTTTCTAAGATAGCCAACCTGCTTACCATGCTTACACAAAAGGGCGTACCCTTTGAATGGACGGACAAGCAAGAAGCTGCATTCCGAACTCTGAAACAAGCACTCTGCAATGCGCCGGTGCTATCATTACCAGACGGAACAGAAGATTTCATAGTGTACTGCGACGCGTCAGCTAAAGACACACGAATTGAATTATACAACCCACAATCTGGAGTTGGGAGCCATGGTCTTCGCCTTAAAAATCTGGAGGCACTACCTTTATGGTACAAAGTGCACAATCTTGATGAACCACAAGAGCCTCCAGCATATCCAAAATCAAAAAGAGTTGAACATGAGGCAACGAAGATGGGTTGAGTTACTAAACGATTATGAGTGTGAAATCAAGTACCACCCAGGTAATGCTAACGTGGTAGCTGATGCCTTGAGTCGGAAAAAATAATCAAATTGTCGCGTGAAAACTCTCTCGATAACCATCGAATCCCACTTAACCTCTCAGATCCGGGTAGCCCAGTTCGATGCCATGAAGGCAGAGAACAAAACAGGCGAAGCATTACGTTGAATGGAAAAGCATCTGGAATTGAAAAAGGGCGGAGCATATTATTTCATGAACCGCATTTGGGTCCCTAAACTTGGGGGATGTAGAGAGGTATTCATGAACGAAGCCCACAAAACGCGATACTCCATCCATCCAGGTTCAAAAAAATGTACTTGGATGTTAAGAAACATTATTGGTGGCCTAATATGAAGGCAGAGATTGCCACTTATGTTAGCAAGTGCCTCACTTGTGCTAAAGTAAAGGTGGAATATCAGAAACCCTCCGGATTACTAGAGCAACCAGTAACTCTAGAGTGGAAATGGGAAAGGATTACCATGGATTTTGTGACCAAACTACCTAAGTCGTTGGATGGTTTGGACACGATCTGGATAATAGTTGACAGATTAAAGAAATTCGCTCATTTCCTGCCAATAAAAGAATCCTACAAGATGGAGAGATTGACGAGGATATACATCAAAGAAATCATGAGACTCCACAGAGTACCCTTATCTATCATCTCAGATAGAGATAGTAGATTTACTTCCCGCTTTTGGCAATCGCTTCAGAAAGCTATAGGAACACAACTTGACATGTGCACTGCCTACCACCCACAAACGAATGGTCAAAGCGAGCGAATCATCAAACGCTAGAAGATATGCTCCGCGCGTTTGTGATAGACTTTGGAAAATCGTCGAATACCCACTTGCCTCTGATCGAGTTCTCATATAACAATAGTTATCACTCGAGTATCAAAGTCGCTCCTTTCGAAGCATTATACGAGCGTAAATATAGATCACCGTTGTCTTGTGCTGAGGTAGGTGACACCCAGCTAGCGAAAGAACTTACATCAGACAAGACGTTAACGGGACCGGAGATCATACGTGAAACAACGTAAAAGATAGTTCAAATCAGAGCTTGACTACAAGCATCACGCGGCCGACAGAAGAGCTACGCTGATAAACGGCGAAAGCCCTTGGAGTTTCAAGTCGGAGATCGGGTGTTGTTAAAATTCTCTCCCAGGAAAGGGGTTATTCGTTTTGGAAGACGGGGAAAATTGAATCAGCAATACATTGGACCTTTCGAGATTCTTTCTCGAATTGGTCCAGTGGCGTATAGATTGCAGCTACCTGCTGAGCTCAGCAGTGTACACCCCGTGTTTCATGTTTCCTATCTAAAGAAGTGCTTCTCCAATGAAACCATTGTCATTCCCCTTGATGAAATAAAGATCAACGAGAATATCCCGTTCGTCGAAGAACCAGTCGAAATCATGGACAGGGAGGATAAGTGTTATGCTGATAATCATCATGTTAGTGGGAGCATGATTATTACGTTTAGTGTTGCAAGTTAGCAATGTTAATTATAGAAAACAAAGTTTCAATTCGTGAAGTTGAAGGGATTGAAAAATTGTTTTGCTATAATTAAGGGAGAGGAAATCATACTTCATTTCAATTCTAAAGCTTAGATTGAGATTTTAATCATCTTTAGTCAAGTGTATATATGTATATATATGAATTTTATGTCTGAATGGTTCGGCTTAAGGAAATTCTATATATATTGCGTTTTCAAAATTTGATTATGATTACGGCATCCCTCTTGATAGTTAAATTTTGAAAATATGGCAAATAAAAAACATTGTAGCAAAAGACTTGTCTAGGATCATGTCTTTATGTCAAACATCATGAATCGTGTCCCATATGCTTCGGATGTAGGATCGATTGCATGTGCTATAATATTCATCTTTTCTAAATTTTCCAAATGCTTAAGGCATTGAGAAGGGAAAAGTCTAGAACTGGATATGACTAAAGTGATTAAGCAATTGTCAAGGACAATCTGAGGTTCGCCAAAGATTGGATATGACTAAAGTGATTAAGAACTGGAAAAGTCTAGAACTGCATTGAGAAGGGAAAAGTCTAGAACTGGATATGACTAAAGTGATTAAGCAATTGTCAAGGACAATCTGAGGTTCGCCAAATATTGGTTGCTCAGGGAAAGTTGGAAGTATGATGTAAGTTGTCGGAAAGGACCATATTGACATATTCTGAAAAGAAGTAACTCTTGTTCGGAAGTGATAGTCAAAATGGGACTATGGAAATGTCTCCATAGGTGGAAGTTATTCAATCTATGTAAGATTAGAAAACCTTAATGCAAGAAGGATGTTCAAAGCAGTGTACTTTGAATATGAGACTTCCGTTCCATAGAAGTTGACCTTCTTTGGAATACTCTGTAATGACTGGTGACAAGGTTTTGGTGACTTTGTGCATAATCATTACAAGAGGAACATTGCATAAAAGTTTAAAATCTAACAGATTTTTTTGGTAAATGATAGGAATCGGGGATTCTCACATTTACAATAAGGAATTGGGATTGTGAAATGAGTATCAATGGAATCATGTTCAATTGATCTACATCACAATGTAAAGATCATAGACAAACATAGTGTGCATACTTGGAGTATGGCATAACTATTGTTTAGAAAAACAAAGTGTACATGCTAGGAGCATGGGACAACTGTTGTTTTTATTCAAGTCTTAACTTGATTGTTTGAAACATTGAATAATGTGTAATCAATATGGTAATAAATAAAAGGTGGTTCTATTTATATTCAAAAGGGTTCTGAGACCATATTGGATTCGATTATTATTGTGTTTCACTTTGCATGTTTTGACTTCCTAAATAGCTAGGTTATTCTTTCCGAATGACTAAGTTATTTAAACACTCCACAGTCGTTCATATGTTGGAAGAAGGTATGAATCAAGACTGTCATGAATCGAGTTTGTAGATGGCTAAATGGGTTTAGTCATAGCAATGGTTGCTACAATATTCATGAGTGCTCATAAGTTATGATTATTGGAATAAACCCACGCTCACTTGTATCACTTCATGGAATTTATCTCGAGTGATGGTGAGACAGTAATATGATATAAATCTTCAAACCTAGAGATATGAGTTGTTACCTATGAGTTGGTTCTGCATTGATTGCACGTAAACGCATCAGTAACTTGATGTTATAAAACGTGCCTTTGTGTACAATTCAACAAGTAGTAGAACAAGCATATGAGTTGAAGTTTATCTGTTCCTTCTAGAAATAGAAGCGATATCTGGGCCCCTCGATGATTTTGTTGTGACCTATGTACCGGCCGATCAGAACTAAATTGATGTGTTCGATTAAGTTCTTTGTCAAACAAATCGAAAATCGGGAAACAAACTGCTGGACAATAAGTACGACATTGTTCCATGTATTTTTCCGGCTGATATCATGAGAACAGAGGATTATATGATCACTTATCTAAAATGGCGCTTCATAGTTCAACGGAGTTTTCGAGAGCTACAATTGTTGGTTGGTTCCTGAAGTAACATATGCAAATATAGTTATTAGACTTATCCAAGTGGGAGTCTGTTGGATAAGGTATCTAAGTCCATAACTTATTTGGTATATACTTGACCCGACCGGCATGGTCTATTTGGGTTGCATCTCACCCGAACTATTTATGGATAATTTTATGAGAGTTATACACATATGTTTATTAATATATTATAAGTTATAATATATTAATATGAAATTATGTTATTTAATTAGTCTTAGTCTTAAATTAATTATGAATTAATTTAGAGATTAAAAGGAAGACTAATTAGATTATGGGCTATTGGTTTTATATGGTGTGGGCTAACACTCATTTGTTAATGGGCTAGGCTTGGATGGAAGTCCATGGATGATCCATGAAGCTTTTAACCCATGGATCCTTGGAAAGGAAAAGACATGGGTTATTAGGGTTTCACCCTAACCATGCACACTATATAAGCATGCTTATGGAGCATGAAATGGTGCCTAGTGTAACTAGTGAACTAGTGTGTGTGAGCTTGTGTGTGGCCGAAAAATACAAGTGTGTATACTCTCTCAAAGTTTTCCAAGATTTTGTGGTATTTTGTGATTCCATTTGAGGCATTCACACTATTGGTGCTTGGCCCTCAAACTCCTCAAGAACCAAACTCATCAAAAAGGTATGTAATCTCTTCTAACTCTTTTATGTTGAAATGTTCCCCATGCTATGTTAGATAGGTTATGAACCTTGGAAACTTATTATTTTGCATGAATTTAGACAAACATAGATCCAAGGTTTATTAGGATTGCATGCACACTTAGGAAGTGTTAGATTGCTCAAAACCCAACAGTGGTATCTGAGCCTAGGCTTGCTTGTTTGATACTTGATGCAAAATAGTTGAAAATGTCGAAAAACTTGCTGTCTGCCTGATGAACTCGCCGAGTCCATGGGGGGACTCGCCGAGTCCATGTATATCTTCAACCTACTCGCCGAGTAGGTTCATGCACTCGACGAGTAGGAGCCACAGAGTGCAGATTTTCGACTTTTGCTGCTGGAAATGGACTAGAAACATTACCTTAAACTGTTTTGATGTTTTAAAACTTATTTTAGTTGGTGTAATGGTTGTTCTAATCCATTTACAATAGCATATATCAAAATTTCATGCTTTGTATGTGTTCATATAATTACTGAAACTTTGATAATCATGTTCATGTTCTTATGAATTTAGAAGATGATAGGAATTATTTGCTGAATTGTTTAGAATTAATTCTTGATCATTTATGTGTTTTAATGGAGTCCATAATTTTTCCTCAAGTTATGGATATCCAAAGGTCACTTTTCTTTAACACACACTTAAAACACATAAGTTACATGAAAATGAAGAGTCTTCATTTTTATGAACCTTTAATTCATAAGTTATGAAATGAAAAGTTTTGGATGGTTACAAAAGATGAAGACTCTTGTCCTTAAGTTATGGAGGTTCAAGAGTCACTTCATTAATAAATATATAAATAAAGTGTAACCTTAATTAATTCCATAAGTTATAAAATAAAGAAAAGTAATTCTTTTATTAGTTTAAAGTCTTCCATAACTTGTCCTCAAGTTATGGAACTTGAAGAGTTTTTGGATTAAAACTACTTTAAACACATAAATCATGGAATTAATTAGTTTTGAATAGTTTCAAAACTTGCCCTCAAGTTTTGGAATTTGGAAAAGTTTCACACACTTTAATAAACTTTAATTCCAACACTTAGAATTTTAAAAGTTAAAATTGAACCCTTATACTATTTATAACATTAATGGTTAATTATATATATATGTATAAGAACAAGTCGTTTTACCGTTAGTAGGCCTCATTCACGAAGCCGGTCTATAAGGTGGGTATAAGGTTGTTGCCTATAAAATGGCGACTTAATGGGTGTCCACTCTCACCCACCGCTTGCTTGATCGGTGGACGGTCGTTAGCCGAACGGGTAGGACAATGACTTAATGGGTGTCCACTCTCATTAAAAGTATAATGATTATTATAAAGTAACTAAATTTTTTATTTAATTCCCAATCTTAGTTACTTTAGGAAAAATGTGAATTTGGTGCTAGCCCATGGAATTCACACTTTGTACCTTACCAAGTCGTTGGTGGAGCGTGTGTGGTTAACCGACACACTAACTTGGACTAGTAAGGATCACGAAGGGTGACTTAATGTTTGTCATAGATCAATGGAGCGTATGTGGTTAACCGGCACATTGATTGGGTGATAATATTAAGGGTACCAAGTGAATTGGTATGGTTATTCACACCTTGTTTTGTGATCCTCGGCATCCCAGTCACAAAATTTGAGAGGGCACACTCGAGATTGAAACATGCCATTGAAAAGTTCAATGAAACTCAAAAGATCTAGGAATTTCAAATCCAATTAAAACCTAATAAATTATTTCGTTTTTCATGGTGGAAATTGGTGAATCGTCATTCGTCTACCTTCAAATATTTTATAGCTTGGATTACGGCATCCCTCTTCCAAATTATAAAATATTGTGTTCGGTCCTAGCCTTAATATTTCATATTGGGTGTTATATTAAGGACTTTGAATCAACTAACTTGATATTCTCCCATTATAGATGTCTGGTTCAGACAACTATGATCTTCCCAAATCTCTTGAAGATGGTGTCCCTCAACATCATGCTTCACTTCCTCCACCTTCTTTAATTATTCTCCCTCACCCATAAGTTCTTGAAAAGTTTAAAGTCACTCAATCCCTATTGGCAAGCAAAGTCTATGTGTGCTCACATCTTGGAGATAAAGTCACATATTGACAAGCCGGGAGAGTTGGGTGTCAAAGTCTCGTGAAAGTTGGATGTTCAGTCACTTTCTTAGTAACATAGTGAGTCTCTTTTGGACTACTATGAGGCAGACTATGACATGACCCTTAATAATGTTATCTATTTGCTTGGTGTTGTGGAATCAACAATGATTTGGAACACTAGTAAAGCAAATTTGATTAAAAGAACAACTTCCCAAGTCTTAAATTGACATTGACAATGGTAGCATTGGATATCTAGAAAAGGATTTCTCTTCCCAATGGAAAGGGATCGGCCATAGTCAACTCGGTTGACCAAATGGTAAAGAGAAAGGCTAAGTCTGAGATAGTCTGATGTGCCATTACCAAAGGGTCCATGTGTTTTGTTGCCAAAGGAAGGGGCATTGGTTGCGAAGCTGCCATATTTACCTGAAAGATCATAAGATTGATCAAGTCAAAAAGTTTGACTCTACTTCAGTTAAAGTCCATTGACTAACTCTATTAAGTTTCTATTAGGAGATTCTTATTACATAATGTGAATGGGTCACATGTTGATGTTTTTAAGAATCAAAGAAAAGATAGGAAGCTTAAATTAAGTATATGTTGATTCTGATTGTGAAGGTGGGTTTCGATCGCATGGTTCGGTAATCAGAATTTTGAGCTGTTGCTTAAGAGTTATAATATATTGCTCATGAATAGATAACAACAAGGCTTTCATGTGGATTGTAAGGATAAGTTGTTCTAAAATAAAAGAAAAAAAAGGGTTTTAATTTTATTTATTTTAAAAATATCCTTACAATGGCATCTGTGGAAAATTGTTGCTTATATGTTTCCAGTAATAGCAATATTGGAAAGTGGATTTGATTCTTTCATTTGTGGTAGTGTCTGAATTTACCAAATGAAGAAAGTTTTTTATCACCCAAGTTTCAATTGGACAGAAACTTGGAATCATACATGTTGTATTGTATGATGAATGAGAATTCTCATCTTTGAAAATTAAGACTAATTCTTTGATCACATGTATATGTAAGTCAATTGAAGGACTAAGGAATTAGGTATACTGGGTGTGCGCTGGTCAAGGTCCACCACAAAGATTGATTTGTCATGATTTACTAAAGATTAGTAAATATGATTATACTTATGAGGTTAAGTATAATTCTGTAACATTGGAAAGATTACAATGTATGACAAAACAAATGAGAAGAATCAAATTAGGCAGAAAGATAAAAGTTTCTCAAATCTGAAAGGATGGGAGAGTACTTTAGTATCATATTTCATGATCATCTTAATGATCATGAAACCATATCACAAATTCATACTCTAAGGATGTCTTAGTGCATTGTTATGGCTAAGAAGAGAGGTCATGAATTGTTGGATTGGTTAAAATCAAGAAGATGAGTCATACTTCGTTCCAAAATAATTCTTAGAGTCATACTCCAAGATTGTAACTTTGAGTGACATAAAGGAAGATTTAAAACACTTATCAAAGGTAAGAGTAAAATGTTTTCTACTCTTGTACATTTGAGATTGGTAAGTTGTGATGTCTTGGATGAGACAAAGACCAACTAAGACCAATTGTGTGAAGTACTAGTCTTGATAAGAATCCGCATTGTTCCTTGAATATTTGTTTTGTCAAGTAATGGTTCTTGACTGGGGAAACATATATGTCAAGGGGACAGTGGGAGCCTTAACGATCCCGAAAGAGTTTCAAGATTTAATCAAGAGTAAAACCTGTAATTTATCACTAGCACACGACTTAAGGTTTGCAACCTATCGTGTTGACATAATTCTTATTTCTGTACCTACTTCAAATAAGTTGAATTTGGATGTGAGTTATCAGATTTCAACTTGGAAGCATTAGTGGGCCTTGTGCTACCAAGGTGACAAGAAACTAAGATTGAACAAGTTTAATCCATGTAAGGCTGAATTTGTCACTAATCTTATCTTCTGATTATGGTTTTGACAAATTCACATGGATAGGAACTCATACACTATAAAATCTAAGTGTCATAAGGTTTCTCTCCGATTCACGAAAATGATGGTGAGGAAACGCTTTCACTAAGTAGATTCTACGTAGATATCAATTGTGTTATTTGCATTTTCAAAAGTCGTTAGTGGAGCGCGTGTGGTTAACCGGCACACTAACATGGACTTGTGAGAAATGGAAAATGCCTAAGCAATTGAGACTATGATTACGGTATCCCTTTTCATAGTTCTAAAAATTGTTTAGACACACATGTGAGCTATCTAAGAAAGGGTGTATGAATCTAAATTTCAGAAGTCCAACAGATTTCTGGAAATATGTCAGAGCTAGTGGGAGCATAAGTGTTATGCTGATAATCATCATGTTAGTAGGAGCATGATTATTACGTTTAGTGTTGCAAGTTAGCAATGTTAATTATAGAAAACAAAGTTTCAATTCGTGAAGTTGCAGGGGTTGAAAAATTGTTTTGCTATAATTAACGGAGAGGAAATCATACTTCATTTCAATTCTAAAGCTTAGATTGAGATTTTAATCATCTTTAGTCAAGTGTATATATGTATACATATATGAATTTTATGTCTGAATGGTTCGACTTAAGGAAATTCTATATATATTGCGTTTTCAAAATTTGATTATGATTACGGCATCCCTCTTCATAGTTAAATTTTGAAAATATGGCAAATAAAAAATATTGTAGCAAAAGACTTGTCTAGGATCATGTCTTTATGTCAAACATCATGAATCGTGTCCCATATGCTTCAGATATAGGATCGATTGCATGTGCTATAATATTCATCTTTTCTAAATTTTCCAAATGCTTAAGGCATTGAGAAGGGAAAAGTCTAGAACTGGATATGACTAAAGTGATTAAGCAATTGTCAAGGACAATCTGAGGTTCGCCAAAGATTGGATATGACTAAAGTGATTAAGAACTGGAAAAGTCTAGAACTGCATTGAGAAGGGAAAAGTCTAGAACTGGATATGACTAAAGTGATTAAGCAATTGTCAAGGACAATCTGAGGTTCGCCAAAGATTGGTTGCTCAGGGAAAGTTGGAAGTATGATGTAAGTTGTCGGAAAGGACCATATTGACATATTCTGAAAAGAAGTAACTCTTGTTCGGAAGTGATAGTCAAAACGGGACTATGGAAATGTCTCCATAGGTGGAAGCTATTCAATCTATGTAAGATTAGAAAACCTTAATGCAAGAAGGATGTTCAAAGCAGTGTACTTTGAATATGAGACTTCCGTTCCATAGAAGTTGACCTTCTTTGGAATACTCTGTAATGACTGGTGACAAGGTTTTGGTGACTTTGTGCATAATCATTACAAGAGGAACATTGCATAAAAGTTGAAAATCTAACAGATTTTTTTGGTAAATGATAGGAATCGGGGATTCTCACATTTACAATAAGGAATTGGGATTGTGAAATGAGTATCAATGGAATCATGTTCAATTGATCTACATCACAATGTAAGGATCATAAACAAACATAGTGTGCATACTTGGAGTATGGCATAGCTATTGTTTAGAAAAACAAAGTGTACATGCTAGGAGCATGGGACGACTGTTGTTTTTATTCAATTCATAAGTTGATTGTTTGAAACATTGAATAATGTGTAATCAATATGGTGATAAATAAAAGGTGGTTCTATTTATATTCAAAAGGGTTTTGAGACCATATTGGATTCGATTATTATTGTGTTTCACTTTGCATGTTTTGACTTCCTAAATAGCTAGGTTATTCTTTCCGAATGACTAAGTTATTTAAACACTCCACAGTCGTTCATATGTTGGAAGTAGGTATGAATCAAGACTGTCATGAATTGAGTTTGTAGATGGCTAAATGGGTTTGGTCATAGCAATGGTTGCTACAACATTCATGAGTGCTCATAAGTGATGAGTATTAGAATAAACCCATGCTCACTTGTATCACTTCATGGAATTTATCTCGAGTGATCGTGAGACGGTAATATCATATAAATCTTCAAACCTAGAGATATGAGTTGTTACCTATGAGTTGGTTCTGCATTGATTGCACGTAAACGCATCAGTAACTTGATGTTATAAAACGTGCTTTTGTGTACAATTCAACAAGTAGTAGAACAAGCATATGAGTCGAAGTTTATCTGTTCCTTCTAGAAATAGAAGCGATATCTGGGCCCCTCGATGATTTTGTTGTGACCTATGTACCGGCCGGTCAGAACTAAATTGATGTGTTCGATTAAGTTCTTTGTCAAACAAATCGAAAATCGGGAAACAAACTGCTAGACAATAAGTATGACATTGTTCCATGTATTTGTCTGGCTGATATCATGAGAACAGAGGATTATATGATCACTTATCTAAAATGGCGCTTCATAGTTCAACGGAGTTTTCGAGAGCTACGATTGCTGGTTGGTTCCAGAAGTAACATATGCAAATATAGTTATTAGACTTATCCAAGTGGGAGTCTGTTGGATAAGGTGTCTAAGTCCATAACTTATTTGGTATATACTTGACCCGACCGGCGTGGTCCATTTGGGTTGCATCTCACCCGAACTATTTATGGATAATTTTATGAGAGTTATACACATATGTTTATTAATATATTATAAGTTATAATATATTAATATGAAATTATGTTATTTAATTAGTCTTAGTCTTAAATTAATTATGAATTAATTTAGAGATTAAAAGGAAGACTAATTAGATTATGGGCTATTGGTTTTATATGGTGTGGGCTAACACTCATTTGTTAATGGGCTAGGCTTGAATGGAAGTCCATGGATGATCCATGGAGCTTTTAACCCATGGATCCTTGGAAAGGAAAAGACATGGGTTATTAGGGTTTCACCCTAACCATGCACACTATATAAGCATGCTTATGGAGCATGAAATGGTGCCTAGTGTAACTAGTGAACTAGTGTGTGTGAGCTTGTGTGTGGCCGAAAAATACAAGTGTGTATACTCTCTCAAAGTTTTCCAAGAGTTTGTGGTGTTTTGTGATTCCTTTTGAAGCATTCACACTATTGGTGCTTGGCCCTCAAACTCCTCAAGAACCAAACTCATCAAAAAGGTATGTAATCTCTTCTAACTCTTTTATGTTGAAATGTTCCCCATGCTATGTTAGATAGGTTATGAACCTTGGAAAATTATTATTTTGCATGTATTTAGACAAACATAGATCCAAGGTTTATTAGGGTTGCATGCACACTTAGGAAGTGTTAGATTGCTCAAAACCCAACAAAAGCATGTATGATGCTTATTCAATAACAACAAAACTTCCATCAAACACTTTATAAGAGCGCATCAAATAGTCAACAAAAGATTGGAAACCCTTAAAAAAAATCCCATTTTAAGTCCATTTTGGACTAGGATTTCCTTATTGGGCCTAATGGACCTATAAGTTTCCAATTTGATTTTTTTGGGTTTTAGAACTCTTAAATGGTCCCGAATTTGACCGATATATATATATATGAAACTTAATGTTTTGGGCCTTATTGGGTAACAACTAATTTAAATTAGTCCTAATGGGTCATAAAAATCAAGCTTTGATTTAGTTGGGCCAAAAATCATCTAAATGAAGCACACGATGGGCCAAAGGGCAAAAAGCCCAATTTTCTTCCTTTTCCCCTCTCCTTTCTCGGCCCAGCAGCCCAAGAGAAGAAAGGGTTGACTTTAGCATTGCCACCTCACATTTACCCCTTGGATCTCCATGCATTCATCTCATATCTCCATGAAAACATCCCATCAAGATCTCTGTCTTCCTCTCTCTTTTTTCTCTCGATTGAAACAACACAAACACACACACACACATTTCACTCAAACTCTCTCAAAGAAACTCCCTTCATCCTTCATCAAATTCTCGAAATCTAGGAGGCTTTTCAAGGAAATCAAACCTCAAAACTCATCATCTAAGGTAAGTGGATGTTTACTACATGATCTAGCTACTTCATTTCATCAAAAATCTCTTCTAAATCTAATAAAACTCGTGATCTTGCATCTTAGAACACATCTAAGTCAAAATCTTTGAAGAAAGACTTGTTAGGATCGAATCTTCTTTATTTCTCTCTTCAAAAACCGAACCCACAACTCAAGTTGAGATTCATACCCCTCTCTTTTCGGTTTTCATATGTTTTATGGGGGAGAATACAAGAAAATGTGTACATCTATGTGTATGTGTATGCTATGTGTGATTTTATGCATGTATGTATGATTTTATATGTTTTTGTGATGAACATGTAACTAAAAAGGTGTGTTAACTCGAGATCTATGACATGAGAAAGTAAACATACATGATCTAAGTTATTTTACACCAAACAAGTCAAGAATAATAACTTATAAGATTGTGTTAAACATACTTCAACATAAAACCCATTTTTGGGCTTAAATTGTCAAATATACAAAATTTGGGTTAAAAGTTGCCAAATCACTGTTTATTAAGGGTTAAAGAGTCAAAACAGTTAAAATAATAAGTTTTATGCACATTAAAATTTTCAAAGGACTTGAAATGTAATTTTTTAGCTTAATGGGCTAGTTTTGGGCTTTTCGGCACAATAAGCCCAAAATTGCGAAAAAAGACAATTAAAGGGGCTGAAATGAAAATTTCTTCAAAACAGGGGATAAAAAGTGTAACAAAACTATTTCAAGGGTGAAAGATGCTTTTCATTTCCAAAAGGATAAAAAAAATGTAACGTTTTTGGATTTTGGGCCAAAACTGTAAAAATTGCGAAAAGTTGGGTTTTAAATCGAAAAATACTATTCTAAAAGGCGTGAAACTGTTAACAAAATAAGTTTTGAATTAAAACTATCATTTCAACAAGTCTATGATGCAAAAGTGTCAAGAAAATATTTGAAGGGCTAAAAATGTCTTTTCTTTTATATAAAGGACAAAAACTGTTATTTTTATAAAAGGAAAGGTGTCAAAAAGGTCAAACCACTATTTTAAGCAAATTATTTTATTAAGTCAAATACAAAACCACGACTTACGAAAAATCGAAAGACGAATACACGTTTAACTCCAAGTATCATTATAAACGAATCGATCAGTCTCGAATTGATACAAAAACAACCATTAAATCGAACCCTCCAATACATATGCGACACGTAAGACGAGTAATTATTCAACCTTTGGGCTGGAAAGTTTCAAATCATGCTTGTTGGACCTTGCAAGTCCATTAACATGATCTTTAGGCCCAAAGGGATAACGCTTATGTGTTATTGGGCCTCTTATGACCTAATTTCATATAAAAGGACTTTCAATGGCTTTTATGTGCTATTGGGCCCTAGTGGTCCATTAGTATTGCTAGTAAGGTCAAAGTAATCAAATGCGAGTTGGGCCATTGTGTCTTTTGCATCCCCGACAGCCTAAGGTACTTACGATAGTAGCAGGACTTCGTACTCCTCTTCTCTTCGTTCGCTAAGGCTTCTAAGTAATCAAAGTAGACGGAAATTAGGATGTTGTTCAACAGTAATCAAGGTGGTTTGGATTAAGTGAGTAACAATGGACGACACCTCTATGGGACATTCGTAGTTGGTTGTTATAACTTGTTTTCACCAGACATCGTTACAATGGCTCACTGGGTTTATCCAACACCATCAAATTATTCAAGGATCAGTAATCAAAAGCCATTCGTTTTGGCGGGTTAACAATTAGTAATCACGTATATCTTTCCACATCGGAAAACATCGGGTTTTCCGGGGAAATCAATACTACTCGCTTGGAAACTATATAACTATAATACAAAACACTTCTTTTTTTATATATGTTTTGAAATCATTCATGCATCAACTTATGGATCTTCACACTTTGATAAACTATTGACTCTTTAGAAAATATCGGATTTTCTGGGTTTTACAGACTATACAAATCATTTTATTCACAACCTTGCTTATGAACTCACCAACATTTCTTATGTTGACGTTTTTCCAAAATAACTTGTATTGTCAGGTAACTGATAAGCGGAAGGGTAAGACCAAGTATGTTAGGGTGTTTTGCTTATGATATCTATCAAACAATTTATGTATGGATATTTAATGTTAAAACAATGTACTTGACGTGAACAATTCCAGTTGTAATATATTGATGCATGGTGATGTTTATGTTATGATTCATATATATTCATTGTGATGATATTCAATTTAAGTCACGCAAGCCCTCGGACGTTTCCGCCATCTGGTTTGGGGGTGTGACAAAATCGATCTGAATTGTTCTTCGGTTGAAAAAATAGGTTTGTAGGCGGGTTTTAAAATGAATTTTGTGTATAAGTTTTGAATATAATAGAGGATGAAGGTTTAAGATTAGTTAATCTAAGGGTATTTGAGAGAGAGAGAGAGAGAGAGAGGTGGGGCCCCTCTTTATTTGTTTTTACTCTTACGAAAATAGAAAAACAAATTAAAAGGGTAGATTAGTCTTTTCAAGTTTAACAGTGACTAATTTCACATAGAAACTGTCACACCCCAAAACCACGAACGGCGGAAACGTTCTGGGGCGGAGGACGTCATGTATGCATCACAACAAATGTAAAGTAGTAAACAAGCAACAACATCATCCATTGCATTAATAGTATAATTTTAGTTACAAGTGTTTTCTTTCATAGTACAAGACATAATGATAACTTATCAAAATAAAAGACGAGTCTGGACTGCTCCGTCTTCTCTGAACCTTGTATCGACACCTGTCTATTTGTAACCTGAGAATACAAGTTATTTTGAAAGAGTAGATCAGCATTTAAGCTGGTGAGTTCATAAGTATTTAATGTCATTGCTTTGATTAGTTGATATGAAAGACTGGTAATTGAATGATGAAACATTTAGTATAAGTATGAAAAGCTCTAGAAAATCCCATATTTCCTACTAGTATAAAAGTAGTCTTCTTCCAAGACTCGAAGGTTTTGAAAGTAGTCTTTTACCTAGACCTGACTGTTTTGAAAGTACGCATCTCTTGAAAATGTGATGGTTTTTCCTTGTTTAACTCTTATTAGTACTCTCTTAAGTATACCTGAAATGGTATCAACCTAGAACATCCGTAGATTATTCATTTACCTCTGTTGCTAACAGCCGGGTTTAGGAATAGTTAGTCCCTTATGTATACCCACGATGGTATCAACCTAGAACATCCGTAGATTGTTCATTTACCTCTGTAGCTAGCAGTGGTTATCGGAATGGTTAGTCCCTCAAAGTATGATGTGGTACTAGGAGATAAAGTCCCAGTCTACCTCGTCGATGATGTGATTGAATCACAAGGTAAAGATAGAAAGGCGAACAATATAACCGTATCTAGACATATAACATGTAATATTAAATTTTCATATAATGTCTATGTAAAAGTATTCATGTATAAGTATTCAGGTAAGAGTATTCCTTCATATAACATGTAGTAGTAATTTGCCATATAATGTTTATGTAAAAGTATTCATGTATAAGTATTCATGTATAAGTATTCAGGTAAGAGTATTCCTTCATATAACATGTAGTAGTAATTTGCCATATAATGTTTATGTAAAAGTATTCATGTATAAGTATTCATGTAAAAGTATTCCTTCATATAACATGTAGTCTGGACTCATGAATGAACTGACTCTGGTGTAATTTCTTGTAGTAGTAAAAATGTTTTGCTTACTCTAAACTATTCCTATAATAGTTTACTAGAATGTAATTGATGAGTGACCAAGTAGGCTTATACACCATTGATATCTATTTGTATCGGAACTAAATTAACTGATGGAACATTTATGACCATATATGTATACATAATATATAACTAATATTTAAACGAATTTCGGACGAATACCCAATATCCCACCAGACCACATCTCAAGGCGCGAAAAGGAAATAGGGTGGATAGCCTTTCTAAGTCTTTTAAACATTTCTTATATAACTATACATATAAAGGCATGCAATTTATTATATAAAAGCATAAAGAAGTTTTGTAAAACCGTTGAAAAGTCAAATAAAGATTTGTGACTTGATGTCAGTTTATAAAATGATTGAAAGTATTTTGTTTGATAAGACAATTTAAGTACACGTAAAACCATTGTTTGAAAACACCTTTGTAACCGATTTTGAAAGGAAGCTTACAGTATGTAAGACAGTTTGATAACGAGCTTTAATCATGTAAAAACGTTTAAGAAAGTCATTTGAAGTAATATGTTTAGTGAAACTGTTGAACTTGTATTGAATCTATTTGTATACTTGTTATAAATCACATATGGTTGATTTATTAACAAGAAGTGTCCCTAAATAATCGTATGTTTGTAGTATAAAAGGTGGACACATATACATACAGTATAGGCGGAGTGTTTGATTTATATATAAATAACAACACTTTTCAATTTCCGAAAGATATGATATTATCGTGATACATTTTGCACACGAAAGTTTCTTTATAATGATTATAAATCACATGCGATTCCGTTTATAAAAAGTATAAAACGAAACTTTATATAACATACGATAATCATCGTGTGTTTTACTTGTATTCCCCCCCTTAAAAGCATATAAAAATATTCATAAAACATTTAAAAGTGTGGATTATAGGGGTATGAACTCACTTGTTTGATTGAAGAAAGCGTGACGAAAACCGAGCATAACTTCTACTCGAGAAAGCGGATCTCTCGAGATTCTCGGGAAATTTCGGGAGTCTCGGGAGTGTAAAACTTTCTTCCCACCTTGGATATGAAAACCGGGCCTTTGGGATGATTCCGAGGGTTGAAACGCAGAGCTTCGGCGCGAGAAAGGAAGGAAATTAGCAATTTTGGCCGGCACCCTCGCATCCTTTTTATAGGGGTCTGAGAGGTTGCGTTACGCGGGGCGTACTAGAGTACGCGCTGCGTACTCATGCGTCATGCATGAGCGCATCCTCAGTCGAAGCATTAGAGCGACGTGGACGAACCGGAGCCTAGCATCCGAGTACGCTGGGCGTACGACGGTAGGTTGGGCGTACGAGGGATCGGACCGGTGACTCCTTCTTCGGATAATAATACTGGGATTTAATTTAATTTATATTTAAATTAATTAACAAACTTCAAAAATTCATATCTTTCTCATACGAACTCCGTTTTCGACGTTCTTTATATCCACGCGAAGGTGAGACTACGATCTACAACTTTCGTTTAGACTCCGTCGGCTAGTTTTGAATTTATTTTTAATATTATACTTTTAATAGGTCGGGACAGGAAAAGTCCGTTAAAGTTCCATAACTTCTTCATCCGACGTCCGTTTTCGTCAGACTTTTTACCGTTGCGCTAGTATTGTTGCGCCCTTCGATTCTCATTTAGATTGTGTCGGCCAAAAGTCTCTCGATCTCTATTTCGAGTTTTTAGCTGTCTACTGCTATATCTGTAACTTAGAAAAATCACAACTTCCTCATACGAAGACAGATTTGGACGTTCTTTTTATGTACGTTTACGGTTTGATGATATCTAAAACTTTCATTTAGATACCTAAGGCCAAAAACTATTGTATTGAAACTTCGCGTTTTACGTTTATCAGTATTGCCGGTTTTTGCCGAGAATCTTCGGTTGGTCATAACTTCTTCGTTATAACTCGGATTTTAGGGATCTTTATATGTATGAAAACCTTGACACGATTCCTACTACTTTATTTAACCCAAATAATATTTTAGGAAAGTTAAATTTTGACCTAAATTTGACTTGCGTTCCATCATAATGCCTCGAAATATCGGGTTGTCACAGAAACTACCTTAAAGGGACTATGAAACAAAAAAAAAGCCGAGATTTAGACTAAACATCAGAAAAAATACATACCACAAAACCATTTGTGTAGTTTTGTCTTTTTAGTTTATATGACTTGAAGCCACTTGTCTACATATAATGTGTAGTTTCTTGGACCACAACAGATAACATAGATGACATAAACCCCAAAAATATTCATTTCTTATACATCATATGACTGCGTAGGTGTTTCCCATATACGTATCTTTTTCTTTTGGTTGACTTCAAGGTAAGGATAGAAAACAACCATAGTGTTGATCTTGTTGGCAATATAACATCTATTCATTATTGCTCTGAATAGATCTACTATAGAAGTTAGCTCCTATAGTAATTATCAAACATAGAAGTTTATTACTCTAGTACTTATCTAATTTGTATAAAAATGGATCCATGGTTCTTTGGGATTAAGAATTCTAAAGTGTGTTATGCTTATGTTGTTATGATTATTAAACTGTTCTCTAATTAACAATCTTTTATAATGGTATCAGAGCTATTTTTAGAACATTTTTAATCAAAATTTCCCAACTATTAAATCAAAGCCACTTTCAGAACATTAGATCACAAAATTAAACGATGACATGTGGCAACGACCGTTGCCGACATTTCTGACCCCAATTTTAGTAAGCATTTTTAAGGCGATTTGTCTTTTAATGTTAGTATCTATCGTGGTTGATTTATATCCTAGATTATTTTTCCAAATTGATTCTTAATGTCTTAAAAACTAATTTCTATGATCAAGCTCGGGTAATATATTTTTGTTATTGTTATTAATTTAAGTACACATAATGTTGTTTGCTTAATTTATTTCCATTTTTAATATATATATATATATATATATATATATATATATATATATATATATATATATATATATATATATAAAGTTGCTTGGATTGTGAACAGTAACGTTCAACAGCCTTCTAAAGATGTTTGCCTTAAACCAAAGGCTTCGACTCACAACCTCTTTCACCCAATTACACTACTTCAAATCACCACCTTGTTTCAGTTTTTAGGATAACTCAATGATTGATCTAATACACAGAGTGTGAGAGAAGGATCCGAAGGCGTTCTCTCATTAGGTTTTGTAGAGGTTTTAGAATACAAATCTTACAAACCAATTCCATGGAAATATGGTAGCCCTTATAGTTTCTCTAAAATTCATATCGCTTCTTTTCAAAAAGCACTCATCATCTCCTCCGTCGATTCTTCACATTGTGCTCAACAAAATCATATTATACTTTTCACTATTCCTTCTAACATTTTTGTAATATTTATACTGAATTTTGACACACACACACACACATATACGTTAACGGGACCGGAGATCATACGTGAAACCACAGAAAAGATAGTTCAAATCAGAGCTCGACTAGAAGCATCACGCAACCGACAAAAGAGCTATGCTGATAAACGGTGAAAGCCCTTGGAGTTTCAGGTCGGGGATCGAGTGCTGTTAAAAGTTTCTCCCTGGAAAGGGGTTATTCGTTTTGGAAAATAGGGAAAATTGAATCCACAATACATTGGACTTTTCGAGATTCTTGCCCGAATTGGTCCAGTAGCGTACAGACTGCAGCTAGCCGCTGAGCTCAGCAGCGTAAACCCCATGTTCCATGTTTCCAACCTAAAGAAGTCTTTATCCGATGAAACTCTCGTCATTCCCCTTGATGAAATTGAAATCAACGAGAATATCTTGTTCATCGAATAACCAGTCGGAATCATGGACAGGGAGGTGAAGCATACCAAGCAAAGTCACATTCCGATTGTGAAGGTACAGTGGAACGCGAAGCGTGGGCCAGAATTCATGTGGGAACGTGAAGATCAAATGAAGCAGAATTACCCTCATCTATTCTAGCATTCTGAAATCTAGGTTTCAAAAGAATTTTGGGACGAAATTCCCTATAACGGGGGGATGATGTCACAACCAGGAAATTCGATTCCTTGTAAACATTTAACAATGATAAAAAATGTGTCCAAACAATGTCACACCCCAAAACCAAGAACGGCGGAAACGTTCCGGGGTGGAGGACGTCATGTGAAGTATCATAACAGTGTAAAGTAGTAAACAAGCAACAACATCATCCATTGTATTAAAAGTAAAGTTTTAATACATGTGTGTTCTTTCATAATGTACAACAATAAAATGCATAATCAAAATAAGACGAGTCTTGTCTGTGCTTCGTCTTCTCAAAACCTGGCCATCGTACCTGTCTAACTGATGACCTGAGAATACAAGTTATTTTGAAAGCGAGTATCAGCCTAAAGCTGGTGAATTCATAAGTATTTAGGTGTTATTGTCTTGTTTTGGAATGCTGTTATGAATGTCATGTAAATCTTTAAATGGAACAGTTGATATAAGTATGAAATGTAGTCTTCTACCAAGACCCAATTGTTTTTGTAAGTGAAAATGATAGCTTTTCCTTTCTATTGACTAGTACTAAAAGTACTTAGTCTAACTCCTCGTTTATGTGAATGTATCACAAAATAAAGTAAATAGGAAAATGTACTAATGTAAGTGTTATCTTTTGGTACTAAGACTAACACGACATCGCCGTAAGCGAAATATATAACCTAATGAACATCCGAAGATTGTCCAGAAAAAGTACTAATGTAAGTGTTATCACCGGGTACTAGGACTAACACAACATCGCAATAAGCGAACAGTATAACCTAATGAACATCCGAAGATTATCCAGAAAAAGTACTAATGTAAGTGTTATCACTGGGTACTAGGACTAACACAACATCGCAATAAGCGAACCGTATAACCTAATGAACATCCGAATATTGTCCAGAAAAAGTACTAATGTAAGTTTTATCATTGGGTACTAGGACTAACACAACATCGCAATAAGCGAACAGTATAACCTAATGAACATCCGAAGATTGTCCAGAAAAAGTACTAATGTAAGTGTTATCACTGGGTACTAGGACTAACACAACATCCCAATAAGCGAAAAGTATAACCTAATGAACATCCGAAGATTATCCAGAAAAAGTACTAATGTAAGTGTTATCACTAGGTACTAGGACTAACACAACATCACAATAAGCGAAAAGTATAACCTAATGAACATCTGAAGATTGTCCACTTATCCTTTGTAGCAGCAAAAGGGGGCAGGAAGGGTTAGTCCCCAAATCGATCTACCTAGTATAAGTAATAACTTTAGACCTCCATAGATGGTCATCAACCACTGGTGCTAATCAGTTAGGATTCAGAATGGTTAGTCCCGCTTAGATTGCCTGTTGAACTGGGATAGAAAAGACAATTTACACAGAAAGTACTAATAAATCATCCTTGCAAACCGAGATACAAGTATTCATGTAATCGTGTTCAGGTATCATGTAAGCATATCTAAACGTATTCATGTATCAGGTAAGTGTATGTATATGTACTCATGTATCAGGTAATGTACTGGTATAGACTCATGAATGAACTGACTCTTGTGTGATTCCTTGTAATAGGAATAATGTTTTGTTTCTTCTAACTATCCCTATGATAATTAACTGGAAAGTAATTTGTTGTTCAAGTAGATTTATGCACCCTCGTTACACCAGGGTGTCGGAAACTGAACGAAGGATGAAAACTATAACATCAATACATATATAAGAACATATGCGTATAAGTGTAGTGTTGCTCAAGAAGGTAAAAATAATGGTTTTGCAAGATATTTAAGAGTTTTGAACAATAATTAAGAGTGACTTGATGTCATTTTAATAAAAATTTCAAAACTAATACTTTTTTTATCAAGGTATTTGAAGATAGAAAACCATTTCATGTATCACATTTTGAAGTTTCTGAAATCTACTGGATGAAGACACAATTATAAAATACATAAGAGTGATTTAATAACATACTGTTTTCTACTTGTATCCCCCCCCCCCATTAAAGCATTTAAAATCATTTAAAACATTGATTAAGGGGTATGAACTCACCTGTTGTGAGTGGTTCTAGCGGGTACGCGTGTAGGGATGAGAAGTTCCATGAATGAAGTCCCGAGACACAATAAGTCCTAAATGACATATAAGGACACATATTGACATGAATATAGTGTTTATAACATCTATATGAAAGGAAACACCTTCCGGGACTAGGTAACACCTTCACCAAGTGTTGGAATCACATGTGATTCAACATAGGAAGGTATAAAGGCAGTCACATGAGTTTACTACCATGAGTTCACGGCCCATGGGAGTTTACGGCCGTAAACTCATGGCTACTCATGTGGGAATGCAAGTTTGAAGGCTAGGGAATGATTTAGGGACATTAGCTTTAACCTAGGATGAAGAAAACCCACTTTCTTTGAAGTTCTAAACATGTAATGGTAGTCCCTATGTTGAGTTCCAAGGCTTTGAGGGACATTGGGCACACATTTGGCCCTAAAATGGAGTTTACTCTCCAAGTGTTCTTGGCCGGTAAACTCCCAAATCTTGGGATTTTGATTCGATTTTGATGTTTTAAGCACACTCTAAGCTATATAAAACAACTAGAGAGGGGTACTCAAGATTTGGGATAAAAACCCAAAGATCCGTGAGAGAGAAAATGGCTTTTCTCCAGTTGGAAATGTAAATAATGAATGAAACTGGTTCAGAATTCTATTTATAGTACTGAGATTTTTGGAAGAAAATATTTTATTCCCGGAATGAACTCTAATATCATAGAGTATTGGAATAACAGTGTTGCACAAAACCCTAGTGCAACCACTCTCTTGATATCTCCTTAAGTGTTAAACCTGAAATACTCAAACTTATACCCAAAGTCTGGAATTTCTCTGTAACTGTTCTAACTTCTATTGGCTTGATATGGTTTGTTCAGAATGGAAATTTCGGGTTGTGACAAACAACGTGAAAGCACATATGACGCTTATTCAATAACAACAAATTGTCCATCAAACGCTCTATGCAAACACTGCAAATAGTCAATGTGAAACCCTAGAAATCCCGGATTAAGTCCATTATGGACTAGGATTTCGTTATTGGGCCTTATAGGCCAATAAGCTTCCAATTTGACTATTTTGGGCTTAAAACTCTTAAATGGGCTCTAAGTGGACCCACTTTCATTTATTTTAAAATTTTAGGCCATATTGGGCCTAGAATGAAGTAAAATACTTTAATGGGCCTTATTGGGCCATAACTAACCTAATTAACCTTAATGGACTATGAAGCCCATTATTTTTGACAAATTGGGTCGTAAACCATCATGGGAGCCCAATGGGTCGAAAAATCATCAAATTGGGCCCACAATACGGATTTAAGCAAAAAGGCCCAAGACTCTCTTCTCCTTTCTCTAATTCTCGGCCCAAGTGGGAAAAAAAAAGAGAGAGAAGGAGATTAAGAGAGTTGACTTTTAGGTTGACACCTCATGATTATCCAACATATCTCTAAGTAATATCTTCCATGTATCCATGCATAGTTTCATGTATTAAGTCAAGCTCATCTCTTTCCCTCCCCCCCCCCCCCTCTCTCTCCTTATCCACAGCCGAGAGCACCCCACACCACCACCTTTTTCATTTTGATCAAACTCTTACAAGAAAAACTCTCAAGAACTCTTCCCTTTTCTCCAAATTTTCGAGCATTGGTGTGTGACTTCAAGGAGTTTACCAATTAATATCATCATTATTGGTAAGTAATTACTTGAATCCATGGCTTAACTTCTATATTTCATCAAACATCTCATCTTAACTCATGCAAATTCATGATCTAACTCCCTAGAACCATCTAATTTCGAAAACTTCCTCATGAAGTTGCTAGGGCCGAAATCTACTCTCAAATATTCATCAAATCCAAATCCAAACCACAAGGTGAGCTTCATACCCCTTTCTTTTCGGTTTTTATGAGTTTTATGGGGGAGAATACAAGAAAATGTGTAGATCTATGTGTATATGTATGCTATGTGTGATTTGATGCATGTATGTGTGTGATATCATGTGTTTTGTGATGAATATGTTACCAAAAAGGGGTGTAAACCCGAGATCTATGACATGAGAAATGAAACAAGCATAATCTAATCTATCTTACACTAAACAAGTCAAGAAAAATAGTTTACAAGGTCATGATGAACATGTTCTAACATAAAACCCATTTTTGGGCTTAAATTGTCAAAAATACAAAACTAGGGGTACAAATCAACAAGTCACGGTTTCTTGAAGGTTAAAAGGGTCAAAACAGTTCCTATGATTATTTTTCTGAACATTAGGAATTTCAAGGGACTTAAAATGTAAATTTTTAGCCTAATGGGTTATTTATGGGCTTCTCGGCCTAATAAGCCTCAAAAATGCGAAAATGATAAGTTGAGGTGCTGGAAATGTAACTTCCTGTAAAACAGGGGGTAATTACCATAAAAAAATGTTTATAAGGGTCAAAAATGTTTTTCACTAACAAAAAGGACCAAAAATGTAAAATTTTTAGATTTTGGGCCAAAACTGTAAAAGTTGTGAAAATTGGGTCCCTAACCGAGAATAACTATTTTAGAGGGGTTGAAGCTGTCAACAATGTAAATTTTGGGTTAAAATCGTGTTTTCATCAAATAAATAATACAAAAGTGTCAAGAAAAGGGTTATAAGGACTAAAAATGAAATTCTTTTATATAAAAAGGACTAAAAGTGTTATTTTTATAAAAGAAGGGTAGTGAAAAGGGTCAAATTCCACTTTCAAACAAATTAATTCATTAATACAAAATACAAGATCCACTACTACTGACGAAATGGAAAACAAATACAATCCCAACAACAAAATATCGTTACAAAACGATTTGATTCGGTCTCGAATCAATAACAAAACAAAATCGTAAAACCAAAGCATTTCAATAAACACGCGATAACTATGATGAGCTAACTTACAAACTTTGGGCTTGGAAGCTTCAAATCATGCTTGTTGGGCATTGCTAGCCCATTAACATGATCTTTGGGCCTAAAGGGAATATGCTTACGTGTTATTGGGCCTTCTATGACCCAATGCCATGTAACAGGACTTTCAATAGCTCTAATGCGCTATTGGGCCCTAGTGGCCCATTAGTACTGCTAGTGAGGTCGTCAAATGCGAGTGGGGCGAAGTGTCTTTCGCATTCCTGATAGCCTTGAATAACTCATGGAAATAAAGGGACTTCGTACTCTCATATCTCCTCGGTTGTTGGGCTTATGAGAAATCAAAGTAAACAGATTCAAGACGATAAACAAGAGTAATCATGGTGGGTGGATTAAGTGAGAAGTAGCGGCTGATGCCTTTAAGGATCGTTCGTAAAATGTAGTTATAAACTAGTCATTTTCTTTAATGCGTGATTATAACAACTCACAAACCCTAATTAATCCAACGCCACCCAGGTAATCAAAATCATTCGACATATCGGTATAACAATAGCCAAGTCATCGTATTCTATGTATTGGGAAAACATCAGGTTTTCCTGGGAAGTTCAACATTTGCACTTGCGTGATGTATACAAAGGTTCAACAATTATACATGTTTTGAAAATCACCAAGCATATATTCATGGATCTTCACACTTTTTATAAACAATTATCTTTTTTTAGAAAATATCGGATTTTCTGGGTTTTACAAACTACACCAAATCATTTTACCACAACATTACTTATGAACTCACCAACATTTCATATGTGGATGTTTTTCAAAATAACTTTTATTCTCAGGTAACAGGTAAGCCGAAGAATAAGTACCAAGTAATGTCATGGTGTTTTGTTTAGATTATCTATCGGACAATTTATGTTATGAAATTGTAATGGCTAAAACAATGTACTGGATGTAAACAATATCAGTTGTAATATTTCAATGCATGGTGATGAATTATGTTATGATTCATGCATATTCATTGTGATGGTATTCAATTTAAGTCACAAGAGCCCTCGGACGTTTCCGCCATCTGGTTTGAGGGTGTGACAGTTTCAAAAGAAAGTATCGATCCTATGCATTTCGATTCAGAATGTGCTACCTTCTCTTGTAATTCTACTTGTATTTTGTGGGCCCTTTTGATCTCTACGCATTGGGTTCTTATGAATGTTATGATAAAGACGAAATTTATAGGGGAAGACCGGAAGTAAAGTCACCAGGGGGTGATGATCGGAGGTAGAGTCACCAGATCTTCATGTGTGTGTTCTATGTCTGATTTCGCAGTCAAATTTATAGAGACAAAATCGATATGAATTTTTGATCTGAATTGTTCTTCGGTTGAAAAAATAGGTTTGCAGGTGGGTTTTAAAATGAATTTTGTGTATAAGTTTTGAATATAATAGAGGATGAAGGTTTAAGATTAGTTAATCTAAGAGTGTTTGAGAAAGAGAGAGAGAGAGAGAGAGAGAGAGAGAGAGAGAGAGAGAGAGAAAGAGAGTTGGGGCCCCTCTTTATTTTTTTTTACTCTTACGAAAATAGAAAAACAAATTAAAAGGGTAGATTAGTCTTTTCAAGTTTAATGGTGACTAATTTCACATAGAAACTACCTTAAAGGAACTATGAAACCAAAAAATTCGATACTTGGACTAAACCTCAGAAAAAATACATACCACATGAACCATTTGTGCAGTTTTGTCTTTTGAGTTTAGATGACTTGAAGCCACTTGTCTACATATAAAGTGTAGTTTCTTGGACGACAACAGATAACATAGATGACATAAACCCCAAAAATATTCATTCCCTATACATCATATGACTGCATAGGTGTTTCTCATATACGTCTCTTTCTCTTTTGGTTGACTTCAAGGAAGTATAGAAAACAACCATAATGTTGATCTTGTTGGCAATATAACATCTATTCATCCTTGCTCTGAATAGATCAACTATAGAAGTTAGCTACTATGGTAATGATCAATTATAGAAGTTTGTTACTCTAGTACTTATCTAATTTGTATAAAAATGGATTCATGGTTCTTTGGGATTAAGAACTCTAAAGTGTGTTATGCTTATGTTGTTTTGATTATTAAACTGTTCAATAATTTACAATCTTTTATAATGGTATCAAAGCTATTTTTAGAACATTTTTAGTCAAAATTGCCCAACAATTAAATCAAAGCCACATTCAGAACATTAGATCACAAAATTAAACAATGACATGTGGCAACGACCACTGCCGACATTTCTGACCCCAAATTTAGAAAGCATTTTTCAGGCGATTTGTCTTTTAATGTTAGTATCTATCGTGGTTGATTTATATCCTGGATTATTTTTCCAAATTGATTCTTAATGTCTTAAAAAGTAATTTCTATGATCAAGCCCGGGTAATATATTTTTGTTATTGTTATTAATTTAAGTACACATAATATTGTTTGCTTAATTTATTTCCATTTTTAATATATATATATATATATATATATATATATATATATATATATATATATATATATATATATATATATATATATATATATAAAGTTGCTTGGATTGTGAATAGTAATGTTCATAAGCCTTCTAAAGATGTTTGCCTTAAACCAAAGGCTTCGGCTCATAACCTCTTTCACCCAATTAAATCACCACCTTCTTTCCGTTTTTAGGATAACTCAACGATTGATCTAATACACAGAGCGTGAGAGAAGGATTCGAAGGCGTTCTCTCATTAGGTTTCGTAGAGGTTTTAGAATACAAATTTTACAAACCAATTCCATGGAAATACGACAGCCCTTATAGTTTCTCTGAAATTCATATCGCTTCTTTTCAAAAAACACTCATCAACTCCTCTGTCGATGCTTAACATTGTGCTCAACAAGTTCATATTATACTTTTCACTATTCCCTTTAACATTTTTGTAATATTTATACTGAATTTTGAAACACGCACACACATATATATGTTCCGAATGTTGTTTATTTTGTTGGTTTAGTTGTTATTTGGGACTTTTATGGTCTTACATAATTGTATCGCTGGTTTCCCTTGATGTCAGGAACGTCCTTTCGAAAATACAAACAATTAAAATAGTTGTAAGAACTACTATGAAATATATATTTAGGAAACTTTTATATTTCTTTTTACGAGTAAACTAAATTCTTATGGGGAATATACTGCATTTTTTTGGTTGTAAAGGTTATACAACTTAAATGACAACTATAATACACAAACAACTTCATATGGGTAAACAACTTCATTGTCACAAAGCCGAGCAATAAAATATTTATATGTCAACATGTTTGCACCAAAAAGAACAAATTTCCAAAACAAATTATTCGTCGTCCGCCGCTTTGTGCGGGGTAAACGACTAATATATATATATATATATATATATATATATATATATATATATATATATATATATATATATATATATATATATATATATATATATATATAGGTTCAGGTTCACTGGAGACCATGTTAATTCTGTGAGACCATGAGACCAAATTTAAAAATAATTTTAAAATGCAAAATAAAAGGAAAAATCTAAAAATTCTTTTTTTAATTATTATTTTCGGAAATTTATTTACCTAAAAAAATAAAAAAAATTATCGTTTTTTTTTTCTAAAAATACGTGAAATATTATAATAGAATATTACACTGTAAATTTCTAATATGATTTTTAGAATGTTTAGAATATTCTACTAGATTTGCCAAATGTGTAGAATATTCTAAATATTGTACTAAAATATGTAAAAACATTATTTTTTTGTATTTATTTTTTAGTTTTTTTGGTATTTTTTTGGAAAATATATATTCCGAAAATAATATTGGAAAAAAAATTTCGAAAATTTTCAATAATTTTGCATTTATAAATGGTTTTGTTTTATCTACTAAATGAGTAGATATGATTGCGTCTCACGATCTCATAAAATTAGGCCGTCTCACATGAACCTAACCCTATATATATATATATATATATATATATATATATATATATATATATATATATATATATATATATATATATATATATATATATATATATATATATATATATATATATATATATATATATATATATAAGGTTGAGATCGGTTGAGAACTTATAGTTTCCCGAGAATCTGAAAATTAAAAGTGGAGCATTGGATCAAAATTAATTCATTAAGGACGTGATCGTCATCTTACCAATCTTATTTAATGTTTAATTTTTGTGTTATTGAATATATATTAATATAAATGTCACAATTTTGCATAATAAATCAAATTTTCAGATTTTTTAAAAAATAGTGTTTTTCGATTTAGATTTTTTAATATTTTATAGAAAACATGAATTTAAATAAAAAAAAAAATTTTTATACTGAAATTTTTTCATAAAACTGAAATTTTTTTAAAGAAAACTGAATTTTTTTCAAAAAAAAGAAACTATAGCTTTTTTAAAAAACTGCATTTTCAAATAAAAAAACTGCAATTTTTTCAAAAACACTGCGAATTTTTTACGAAAGCTGCATTTTAAAAAAAATGCATTTTTTTAAAGAGTTGCGTTTAAAAAAAACTACAATTTATTCAAAAAAAAACTGCATTTTCTTTAAAAGTAAGTTCTTTTAAATCTATAAGTTTATAAAAAGAACTAGAATATTTAAAAAAAAAAACTCTAATTTTTTAACAATAAAAATCAAAGTTTTAGGTGCATATATGCATATTTTTTCAAATCATATATGCATATTTCTTATACTATAGTATTCGTAAGTAAATTAAAAAAAATCTCATTTTTATTAATTAATCTATAAACATAATAGTACAAGTATTTTATTCGATATAAAATAAAATATAAAAAATAAAAAAATGCTACATATAACAAAGTGATTTCATGTCTTTGTGTCAATATTTCTTTATTTTCTTTAATTTATCATTTTTCACCTATTCAATATTCACCATAATTTCTTCCAAATCTACAAGAAAATTAAGTAAAATGATTAAGGCAAAGACACTCACAAAAATAAATATAAGATTTTCATGTGATTAACATGCGATTCACATATGAATCACATTTACATATGAGATCGTATGTAAATCACATGCGATTCACATATGAATCTTATGTGATTCACATGTGAATCACATGTGATTTACATGTGAATCAAATGTGATTAATATTAGAATATGTGTATTAATATATATATATATATATATATATATATATATATATATATATATATATATATATATATAATTCATATGTAATTCACTTGTGATTTACACGTGAATCACATATTATTCATATATGATTTACATGTGATTAGTATGTGAATCACATGTGATTTACATGTGAATCACATATGATTTACATGTGAATCACATGTGATTTACATGTAAATGACATGTAATTAACATGTAAACATATGAATCACATCCAAGTTAATTCACATGTGACATCATCCAATTTTAACGATTGAAAACATACCTAAACCAAAATCAACAAAATTATTTTGTAATTTCCAAAAAAAAAATACACTAGTGAAATTATAAGAATATACTCATATACCATGTCAATCTTGGCAAAAATATCTTTGCCATCTCTGTGAATAATTCTTAAATCATTCTCATACCCATTCATTGTAAACGTTTTTCCACTACTTGTTTGTCCATAAGCAAACGCAGTGCCTGATAATGCACAGTTATTAGCTTCCAAATTAATTTTCATGACCAGTAACTACAGAACTTAGTCATTTCGTAGAAGGTGAACATATTCAAAGTGAGAGATGCAATAACACAACACAATAATCAAGTATCATCCAGGGTAAAACTTATTTAAATAAATGTACTACGAGCCCTGCAAGAAGTCATGTTGAAAAATCAAGAAACACACTTTAATTTGCAAGCTATGCAAAAGAAGTAAGTACAAATGCCAAGCTCAATTCGGTAATTTCAGACAAAGCTTTAGTGAAGCATCTTCAAAGAGAATTAGATAGATTGGAAAATGACTTAAGAACTCCAGGGTCTAATCGTTTCACATCAGATACCACCACTAAATTGTTAAGGGAAAAAGACCTTCAACTTGAAAAGGTAATAAAGCTTTGTCTACCCCTTAAATTACACAAAAATTAATAAATTTACATAATGAAAAAAATTTGGATCTAATGTACAGATGCAGAAGTAGATTGACGAATTAACAACTGAAAGAGACAATGCTTGATCACATGTTCAAGATTTATTACGTTTGGTTGAAAGTAATGGAAGTTCATTGACACGGGTAAAAATAAAAACATATTTTTTTTAACTTATTTTATTTTATTTTATTTATCTAAGATATTAATTTTTAGGTTTTTGAATATCTTACAGATGGGTTCAGATGAATACCCTCACTTATGAGTGCAAATAACACCTGAAGTTGAAACTTACATGATGCCAGAAACATCAATTGTGATGGACCCACATTACTTATTTGATGGAAGCATTAGAAACCTTGGATCAAGTTGATATCAGGGGCATATTTCTTCTTTGTAAATGGCAAAAGAACCACAAACATCAGTGCTAAAACAAGAGCAAAATTGAAGTTATTAAATTCATTCTTCAACTAAAATAAAGGCCGTTAAGTTCCATATAAATGACTCTCTCCACGTCCTAAAACAATATACACCAACAAATTCATAACGGATGATGTCCATTTCCCAGAGTAATAGTAATCTACAACTAATGAAATTGTCTGAAACAAAAACATAACAAGTGGTTAGAAAATAGAAAGTTAGAATTTCGAAACAACTTTTTTTATAAAGTGTAATTGACATAAACGCCCCTGATATAAACGCCCTTTTGAATTTTTGAAGTAGAGAGTAGACTGTTACTGGAAAAAAAGCAAGGATTGAAAAAGGCCAACCAAGAATTACTCCAGTTGCTGCAACAGCAACAACCATGGCATGCATCCCAAAAAGAAACAATGCTGAAGAGAGAGAGAGAGAGAGAGAGAGAGAGAGAGAGAGAGAGAGAGAGATTCCATACATAGAAAAATAACTTGGAAAAAAACCTGTAAATCAAAGTTATGAAAAAGACTTAATATGAAAAGGGAATTGAAACTAGAAAACATGATCTGCATATAAAGTATAAACACAGATACATAAGATTATCCAATTGATAGTTAAAACAAAGAAAGCAAACGAAATGATAAGGGTTTGTTTAGGTACCAAAAGTATAAGAAAGACCAAGGGAAGAGGAGTGTCGGATAGAGACCTATATAGAGAAATACGATTATCATCTACCTTCCAGTGATTGCCATTTGAATTGGAATTGGAATCCTCGTCTGATTTCACGGGTGGCCTTACTCTCACTGCTACGCATATCTTCTCCATTTATGTGCACAAAGCTTAAAGGATTGATTGATTTAGCTGGATCTGCGACTGAAAGTGATATTTGATGATCGATCGGGTGTATAGGCGGGATGTATAGATATACAAGTTTTTTATTTGATTCCAAAATCAAGGTTACTGGTTACTTTTGCCTTCTTTTGAATAAACTAGGCTGAGAGTTGTTTCTTCTACTACTGAAGCGAGACCTGATCTCACTAAATTCAACAAATAGGCTTCATAAACTTCTAGAGATAGTAGATTAGAAGAGCTTCGATCTCAACAAATAATCGATTTCCTCAATAAATTCTAGTCCTAATCGATCAAATCACTGGTAAGTTTTAAGAATGGCGACATAGAAAGTACACATAATAGCTTTCCATGATTTATAGTAGAAGGGCACATAGCAAAACCTGGTGGCGGTCTTCATATATGCGACACTAACTACGCCGCCGCACCTAGAATAAAGCCCCGCCACATGCTTGCACCATCTCACTTGACGAGTTTAGTCAACCAAAAAGCAGAAGCACACCATTTCATTTCGATTTCTCCTTTTTTTTACTAAATTGAATGGATCTCCAGCGAAATATCGAGCCTTAGGCTTCCGACGCCGGTGACAGTGGAGAGATGGAAGGATTTTGAAAGAAGTGAGAGAGCAGAGATATTAGAATGTCGTAGTGGTGGTCGATGAAGGAAATAGTGGTAAGCCGTTGAAGGCATTGATTGTTGAAAAAGGTAGGTTGCTTGTTGTTGGGCGGAGGGAGGCGGTCAACGGAGAGGGGTTGATGTGGTCTAAAGTGTTCATTGCGGGAGGTGCAATGAAGATCAAAGGGATGCGGGATGACGAGAGCGAGAGAGACGAGATGAAGGGGAAATAGCATATAAGGAAAGGATCAGGAATAAGTTATCATAACCCTAAAATGGCCTCAGATTAATTTCAGTCAGATACCCCCTCCCCCCTTTTTCTTTTCTCCATGGTTTTACAAAAATGCCACAAATCATCTTAACCTTCTATTATTTTGATCTAACGGCCCTTTTATGGTTCTCAGGTTTTCAAAAAACTATAGGTTCTCAAATGATCATTCTCTCTCTCTCTCTCTCTCTCTATATATATATATATATATATATATATATATATATATATATATATATATATATATATATATATATATATAAACACACTCAACTTAATCTTAAAATTCACTAAATAACGCCGATATTTAGGTTTGGTAAGTTATATTGCAATAATATGAAAAAAACAATGAATTAACGGTATTTGTACTTGTATATATAGGGTCACACATTGAATGACATAAAAATAAATACATAAATAATATTTAAAATGTATAAATTTAAAATATATCAAATTAATATAAATAATGAAATAATAGTTGTTTATTGTTTATTTTTTTGGTAAAATACATAATAAATAAATTAAAATAGTTTACTTATTCAAAACTAAATAAAATCTTTTTTAATTAAAGCCATTTAAGGAATTAATTAATGATATTTTAATTTTGCAAAACTGCAAATAGTCCCTGTAGTATTTATTTTTTTCGAAGTTTAGTCCAAACTTCGATTTTTTTTTGTTTCATGGCCCTTTTGAGATAGTTTATTTGTGAAATTAGTCACTATTAAACTTGAAAAGACTAATCTGCATTTTTTTTCTATTATCTTAAATATTTTTCCTTTTTATTTAAAGTTTTAAAAATAAAAACGTATAAAAGGGGGGCCCCACCTCTGTCTCTCTCTCACACACACATGTAAAGGGTAGAAACATTCACCTTGTTCATCATCTCCTATCATCCCTCCCAAAAACCCTAAAATCCATAAATAAACACACATGTTTGCTGATAGATACGATGAAAATACAAAATGCCCCAAATCCTCAATTTTGTATATATATATTTTTTACTTTTGGTTTTCTCCAATTCCACGCGTACTACAAGAATCTTTAGGGTTATGTGTTCAACGAGCAGATAGAAGCAATTCACCCTCCATCATTATCCAGGAAAGCATTCTACATTCTAGGGTTCGAATTACCCACTCCTTGTCGTGTGATTTTACCATATATTGAAGCTTTCCAAAACAAATGTGATTTAAGTGCGATTAGGGCTTCAATGTTTCTCTGTTTTCATTATGTAAACCCATTATTTAGCGATTTCGGGGTTTTTTCAGAGAAAGTAGAAGAAGTTTCCGATGAGGAGACAATATCATCTTTGGTAGACTAGGCGGAGCTTGTGGTGTTTGATACTCGGGACGTGGATTAAACAGACGATGATAAGGTAGTCAAGCAGTCCAGGCAGGAGAGGAAATTGAAATCCGGGTGACTATATCAAGATTTAATATTCATCACTGTCTCCAATAGCAGTCTTCAAAAGAAAGTATTGATCCTACCATATTTTCAGATGAACCCAAATTCAAGATTTAGTTTTTGAAGATTTTAATGAGTTTCTGTCACAACCAGGAAATTTGATTCCTTATAAACATTTAATAATGATAACAAATGTGAACCAACAACATGAAATCACATATGATGCTTATTCAATAACAACAAATTGTCCATCAAACGCTTTATGCAAACACTGCAAATAGTCAACAAATAATTGGAAACCCTAGAAATCCCGGTTTAAGTCCATTATGGACTAGGATTTCGTTATTGGGCCTAATGGGCCAATAAGCTTCCAATTTGACTATTTTGGGCATAAAACTCTTAAATGGGCTCTAATTGGACCCACTTTCATTTATTTTAACATTTTGGGCCATATTGGGCCTAGAATGAAGTGAAATATTTTAATGGGCCTTATTGGGTCATAACTAACCTAATTAACCTTAATGGACTATGAAGCCCATTATTTTTGACAAATTGGGCCGTAAACCATCATGGGAGCCCAATGGGTCGAAAAATCATCAAATTGGGCCCACAATATGGATTTAAGCAAAAAGGCCCAAGACTCTCTTCTCCTTTCTCTAATTCTCGGCCCAAGTGGGAAAACAAAAAAAAAAGAGAGAGAAGGAGATTAAGAGAGTTGACTTTTAGGTTGACACCTCATGATTATCCAACATATCTCTAAGTAATATCTTCCATGTATCCATGCATAGTTTCATGTATTAAGTCAAGCTCATCTCTTTCCCTCCCCCCCCCCCCCCCTCTCTCCTTATCCATAGCCGAGAGCACCCCACACCACCACCTTTTTCATTTTGATCAAACTCTTACAAGAAAAACTCTCAAGAACTCTTCCCTTTTCTCCAAATTTTCGAGCATTGGTGTGTGACTTCAAGGAGTTTACCAATTTATATCATCATTCTTGGTAAGTAATTACTTGAATACATGGCTTAACTTCTACATTTCATCAAACATCTCATCTTAACTCATGCAAATTCATGATCTAACTCCCTAGAACCATCTAATTTCGAAAACTTCCTCAAGAAGTTGCTAGGGCCGAAATCTACTCTAAAATATTCATCAAATCCAAATCCAAACCACAAGGTGAGCTTCATACCCCTTTCTTTTCGGTTTTTATGAGTTTTATGGGGGAAAATACAAGAAAATGTGTAGATCTATGTGTATATGTATGCTATGTGTGATTTGATGCATGTATGTGTGTGATATCATGTGTTTTGTGATGAATATGTTACCAAAAAGGGGTGTAAACCCGAGATCTATGACATGAGAAATGAAACAAGCATAATCTAATCTATCTTACACTAAACAAGTCAAGAAAAATAGTTTACAAGGTCATGATGAACATGTTCTAACATAAAACCCATTTTTGGGCTTAAATTGTCAAAAATACAAAACTAGGGGTACAAATCAACAAGTCACGGTTTCTTGAAGGTTAAAAGGGTCAAAATAGTTCCTATAATTATTTTTCTGAACATCAGGAATTTCAAGGGACTTAAAATGTAAATTTTTAGCCTAATTGGTTATTTATGGGCTTCTCGGCCCAATAAGCCTCAAAAATGCGAAAATGATAAGTTGAGGGGCTGGAAATGTAACTTCCTGTATAACAGGGGGTAATTACCGTAAAAAAATGTTTATAAGGGTCAAAAATGTTTTTCACTAACAAAAAGGACCAAAAATGTAAACTTTTTAGATTTTGGGCCAAAACTATAAAAGTTATGAAAATTGGGTCCCTAACCGAGAATCACTATTTTAGAGGGGCTGAAGCTGTCAACAAAGTAAATTTTGGGTTAAAATCGTGTTTTCATCAAATAAATAATACAAAAGTGTCAAGAAAAGGGTTTTAAGGACTAAAAATGAAATTCTTTTATATAAAAAGGACTAAAAGTGTTATTTTTATAAAAGAAGGGTAGTGAAAAGGGTCAAATTCCACTTTCAAACAAATTAATTCATTAATACAAAATACAAGCTCCACTACTACCGACGAAACAGAAAACAAATACAATCTCAACAACAAATATCGTTACAAAACGAATTGATTCGGTCTCGAATCAATAACAAAACAAAATCGTAAAACCAAAGCATTTCAATAAACACGCGATAACTATGATGAGCTAACTTACAAACTTTGGGCTTGGAAGTTTCAAATCATGCTTGTTGGGCCTTGCTAGCCCATTAACATCATCTTTGGGCCTAAAGGGAATATGCTTACGTGTTATTGGGCCATCTATGACCCAATTCCATGTAAAAGGACTTTCAATAGCTCTAATGTGCAATTGGGCACTAGTGGCCCATTAGAACTGCTAGTGAGGTCGAGAAGTCAAATGCGAGTGGGGCTAAGTGTCTTTCGCATTCCCGATAGCCTTGAATAACTCATGGAAATAAAGGGACTTCGTACTCTCCTATCTCCTCGGTTGTTGGGCTTATGAGAAATCAAAGTAAACAGATTCAGGACGATAAACAAGAGTAATCATGGTGGGTGGATTAAGTGAGAAGTAACGGTTGACGCCTTTAAGTATCGTTCGTAATCTGTAGTTATAAACTAGTCATTTTCTTTAATGCGTGATTATAACAACTCACAAACCCTAATTAATCCAACGCCACCCGGGTAATCAAAATCATTCAACGTATCAGTATAACAATAGAGAAGTCATCGTATTTTATGTATTGGGAAAACATTGGGTTTTCCTGGGAAGTTCAACACTTTCACTTGCGTGATGTATATAAAGGTTCAACAATTATACATGTTTTGAAAATCAACAAGCATATATTCATGGATCTTCACACTTTTTATAAACAATTATCTTTTTTCAGAAAATATCGGATTTTCTGGGTTTTACAAACTACACCAAATCATTTTACCACAACATTACTTATGAACTCACCAACATTTCATATGTTGATGTTTTTCAAAATAACTTGTATTCTCAGGTAACAGGTAAGCCGAAGAATAAGTACCAGGTAATGTCATGGTGGTTTGTTTAGATTATCTATCAGACAGTTTATGTTATGAAATTGTAATGGCTAAAACAATGTACTGGATGTAAACAATATCAGTTGTAATATTTCAATGCATGGTGATGAATTATGTTATGATTCATGCATATTCATTGTGATGGTATTCAATTTAAGTCACAAGAGCCCTCGGACGTTTCCGCCGTCTTGTTCGGGGGGTGTGACCGTTTCAAAAGAAAGTATCGATCCTATGGATTTCGATTCACAATGTGCTACCTTCTCTTCTAATTTTACTTGTATTTTGTGGTCCCTTTTGATCTCTACGCATTGGGTTCTTATGAATGTTATGATAAAGATGAAATTTAGACGGGAAGACCGGAAGTAAAGTTACCAGGGGGTGATGATCGGAGGTAGAGTCGCCAGATCTTCATGTGTGGGTTATGTGTCCGATTTCGCAGTCAAATATATAGAGACAAAATCGATCTGAATTTTTGATCTGATTTGTTCTTCGGTTGAAAAATACGTTCGCAGGTGGGTTTTAAAATGAATTTTGTGTATAAGTTTTGAATATAATAGAGAATGAAGGTTTAAGATTAGTTAATCTAAGGGTGTTTGAGATAGAGAGAGAAAGAGAGAGGTGGGGTCGCTCTCTATTTGTTTTTACTCTTACGAAAATAGAAAAACTAATTAAAAGGATAGATTAGTCTTTTCACGTTTAACGGTGACTAATTTCACGTAGAAACTACCTTAAAGGGACTATGAAACCAAAAAAGTCGATATTTGGACTAAACCTCAAAAAAAAAATACATACCATATGAACCATTTGTGCAGTTTTGTCTTTTTAGTTTAGATGACTTGAAGCCACTTGTCTACATATAAAGTGTAGTTTCTTGGACGACAACAGATAACATAGATCACATAAACCCCAAAAATATTCATTCCCTATACATCATATGACAGCATAGGTGTTTCCCATATATGTCTCTTTCTCTTTTGGTTGACTTCAAGGTAAGGATAGAAAACAACCATTGTGTTGATCTTGTTGGCAATATAACATCTATTCATTATTGCTCTGAATAGATCAACTATAGAAGTTAGCTTCTATGGTAATGATCAGTTATAGAAATTTGTTACTCTAGTACTTATCTAATTCGTATAAATATGGATTCATGGTTCTTTGGGATTAAGAGCTCTAAAGTGTGTTATGCTTATGTTTCTATGATTATTAAACTGTTCTCTAATTAACAATCTTTTATAATGGTATCAAAGCTATTTTTAGAAAATTTTTAATCAAAATTGCCCAACTTTTAAATCAAAGCCACTTTCAGAACATTAGATCACAAAATTAAACGATGACAGGTGGCAACGACCGCTGCCGACATTTCTTAGCCCAGTTTTAGTAAGCATTTTTCAGGTGATTTGTCTTTTAATGTTAGTATCTATCGTGGTTGATTTATATCCTGGATTATTTTTCCAAATTGATTCTTAATGTCTTAAAAACTAATTTCAATGATCAAGCTCGGGTAATATATTTTTGTTATTGTTATTAATTTAAGTACATATAATGTTGTTTGCATAATTTATTTCCATTTTTAACATATATATATATATATATGTGTATATATATATATATATATATATATATATATATATATATATATATATATATATATATATATATATATAGGTTCAGGTTCATTTGAGACCATTCTAATTTTGTGAGACCGTGAGACCTAATCTAAAAATAATTTTAAAATGCAAAATAAATGGAAAAATCCAAAAATTCTTTTTTTAAATATTCTTTTCGGAACTTGAGTTAACTAAAACAAATAAAAAAAATCTGTTTTTTTTTTTTAAAAATGCGTGAAATATTCTAATAGAATGTTACACTGACATATTCTAAAAAATAATTTTATAATGCAGAACAAATGGAAAAATCTAAAAATTCTTTTTTTAAATATAATTTTCGGAACTTGAATTAACTAAAAATAAATAAAAATAAATAAAAATAAATTCCATTTTTTTTAAAAAATACGTGATATATTCTAATAGAATATTGCACTGATATATTCTAAAAAATAATTTTAAAATGCAGAATAAATGGAAAAATCTAAAAATTCTTTTTTTAAATAGTATTTTCGAAACTTGAATTAACTAAAAAAACAATAAAAAACAATAAAAATAAATTCCATTTTTTTTGAAAATACGTGAAACATTCTAATAGAATATTACATTGTAGATATTCTAAAAAATAATTTTAAAATGCAAAATAAATGGAAAAATCCAAAAATTCTTTTTTTTAATATTATTTTTGGAACTTGAATTAACTAAAAAAAATAAAAATAAATAAATAAAAAAAAATGCGTCTCACGCTTTCACAAAATATAGGTGGTCTCAAATGAACCTAACCCTATATATATATATATATATATATATATATATATATATATATATATATACATTTATATATATAAAGTTGCTTGGATTGTGAACAGTAACGTTCATAAGCCTTCTAAAGATGTTTGCCTTAAACCAAAGGCTTCGGCTAATGTCTTGGATAAGACAAAGACCAACTAAGACCAATTTATGAAGTTTTTGATAAAAACTACACTAACTCTTGAATATTTGGTTGTCAAGAAATGTTTATTGATAAGAGAATCTTATATGTCAAGGAGTAAGTAAGAGTCTTTATGCTCTTAAAAGGTTTCAAGAACAAATCAAAATAGACCTTATCGATCATCAGTAGCACACGAGTTGAGGTTTACAACCTATCGTGTTGACACTATTTTGTTTCTGTGCCATTCCAATTGATTTAATTATGCATGTGAGTCCTATGAGTTCTCATTTGAACGCATAAAAGGCAAGGCATCTTAATCAATGAAAGGTACATTGATAGGAAAGGCTGAGCTGCTTAACTACTTGGAAGACATGGTGGGCAGCTGTGCTACCATAAGGCAAGAAATCGAGATTAAGAAAGTTCGATCCATATGAGTTTGAATTTGTCATAAACTTTGGTTTTGACAAATTCACATGGATAGGAACAAATACACTGTTTAAATCTAAGTGTCATAAGATTTCCCCTTTCATGAAAATGATTGTGAGGAAATACTTTCACTAAGAAAGATTTTAAGAAGATAGTGATTGTAAAATTGCATTCTCAAATTCTATTATGGTTACGGTACCCCTTTCCATAATTTGAATTGTGAGGTTTGGCAATTAGTCTTAATTATTTAGACACACATATGAACTATCTAAGACAAAGGTGTATAAGAGGCCTTGATAAAAGATTATCAAAGCATTAAGTATTAGAAACATGAATTTAAGAAATTCAATAAGTATTGTTCTTCTGAAAGTTTAGCTGTTTCTGAATACATGTCGAAGCTAGTGGGAGCATAAGTGTTATGTTTATAATAATCATCATGATAGTGGGAGCATAAAAGTTATGATTGTATGATTATTAAGGCGCGTATTGCAAGTTGGCAATATTAATTATAGAAAACAAGAGTTATACCTTGCAAAGTCGTAAGGGTTGTAAAGTTGTTTTGCTATAATTAAGAGAGAGAATATGCTTCATTTCAAATCTAAAGGATTAGGTTGAGAAATGTTAATAAATTTAGCCAAAGGTACATAGTGTGTTCTTAAAATTTCGATTATGATTACGACATTCCTCTTCACAATTCGAATTTTGAGAACATAGCAAATAAAACATTGTGTGTCGTGTCCCATACGCTTCATGTATAGGATCGATTGCAAATGCTTTAATGTTTGACCATTCTAAAATTTTCCAAATGTCTAGCGCATTTAGAGGGAAAAGGGACTAGAATCGGTTTTGACTAAAATAATTAAACAACTATCAAAGGACAATCCAAAGTTCGACGAAGATTGGTCGCTTGTGAGTAGTTGGAAGCATGGTATTGGATGGACCATATTGACATTATTAAGAATAGAAAAGAGTCTATTAAGAATAAGTTGTCATATGGAAAATATGGAAATGTTTCCATATTGGATGGACAATATCGACATTATTACGAATACATAAGATTCTATTAAGAATAAGTTGTCATATGGAAAATATGGAAGCGTATCCATATTGGGAATTGAATATGGAAAAATCCATGTCTGGATTAGAAACTTTTATGCAAAAGGATGTTCAAAGGAATGTACTTTGAGTGAGAGAAATCATATCTAAGGAATTGTCTTGTAACAATCTCCGATGGAGAACTTTGTAATATCATTGGCAATAGTCTTTGTGACTTTGGTGCAGTGATATTATGAAATGATCATTGTATAAAATATTAGAATCTAGCATATTCTATAAGTAGCTAGAATTTGATATTCTTTCACTTATGAAAAAAGTATTTGGAGTTGTGAAATGAGAATGATTGGGAATGTGCTCAATTTGGTCTATTTCACAAAGTAAGAACCATAGGTAAACATTGTGTGCATGCTAGGAGCATGGGACAAGTGTAATAATTCAAGTAAGAAGTTGATTACCCGAAACGACAAATAATGTGTAATCGATATGGTGATAAATAAAAGGTGTTTTATTTATGCTCAAGGGTTTGAGGCCATATGGGATTAGTATTATTCTTGTGTTTCACTTTGCATGTTTTGACTTCCTGAATAATTTAGTTGGTTAAGAACAGTCAAATTATTCGAACGGGCCACAATCGTTCATATGTTGGAAGTATGTATGAATGAAGACTGTCGTGAATTGGTGTGTGGATTGTCTAAAAGAGTATTAGACATAAGCAAATGTTTGCTGCAACGTTCATGAGTGCTTATGAATATGATTGAGCATTGGATTAGACCCACACTCACTTGGATCACTCCATGAATTGTATCACGAGTGATTGGTGAGACGATAACATCATATATTCTTGAAACCGAGATGTGTGAGTTGTATCTTGCAAATCGGTTGCACATATTGTTGTGTGTGATTTGGTGAGTAAGTGCAAGCAAGCATTGTATCAAAGTTTATCCGTTCCTTTTATCCAAAGAAGGATAAAAGCGATATCTTTGGGCCCCTCGATGATTTAGTGATGACCAACGTAAATGCTCGGCCGGGCTATGGCTAATTTGATTTGTTCAATTAGTGAGTCGTCATAAATCGGGAATCAAGAAATAGTACAAAGAGAATGATTTGAAATCATATCTCATATGATATCTAAAATGGAGGAATATATGATCCCTTATGTAAGGACACGCATATATGATAAGATCAGAGTTGACAACGGCTTTGGAAAGCTACGATTGTAGATCAGGATCTGAAGTCATACGCAGAATAGTTGTTAGACTTATCCAAGTGGGAGACTGTTGGATTAGTGTCTAAGTCCATAACTATTTTTGTATGTACTTGACCCGATGGTGCGTGGTCCTTTTGGGTTGCCTTCAACAAAGCATCTTGATAGGATGAATTATGGAGAGAAAGGATTAAATATGATTTATTAATATATTATGGGAATAATATATTAAAGGAGAAATCATATTGTTTAATTAATATTTGTCAATAATTAATTGGTAATTAGTTTTGTGACTAAAAGAGATTAAATAAACTTAAGGGACTGGAATTGTAATTATAAAATAATTGCAATTTGGGCCATGGATTTCCTTATAATAAGGAGTGGACGAATTCTATGGGGAAGCCGATAAGGAAATCGTCCAAGGCCTTAAGGAAAGGGATCCATGGGTTGCTTAGGGCTTAAGCATCCAAATTAGGGTTTCCTTAATAGATAACCCTAATAGCCTCACTATATATAGATCCCTTATGCCGCATAAACGTGGACATGACTCCTTCTAGGGTTTCACACGTTTTTTGCTAGCCTCCATCATTTCTCCTCTTCATCCTCTTGCTTATGGTGTTTGTGAACCATTAGAGGAGTGACATTTGTGACTCTAAGCTTTCTAAAGTCAATACATGGAGATTTGGGATTGTTATTACTACATAACAATCAAGGTAACATCTTAAACCTATTCTTATGTTAATACGACTACTTGTATGCTAGAATTAGGGTTTATAGTCTTGGATAACTTGCATGTACAATAGAGAAACCTAGATCCAAGCATTAGGATTTGTATCAGCACATAGGATGTTCTTATGACCAAAACCCATCAGTAAAGACATTAGCAATTTCTTCGTCAGATGGAACAAAAATAAGTTGGATGTTACCATTTAAAACATTATCTTTAATGAAATGGTACCGTATGTCGATGTGCTTCGTCATAGAGTGCTGAATTGGATTGTGTGAGATGGTAATGGCACTTTGCGAATCACAATAGATTGGGATTTGTTGAACCGGTAACCATAGTCCAAGAGCTGTGATTTCATCCAAAGAACTTAAGATATGCATCTAGCAGCAACAATGTATTCCGGTTTGGGTGTTGAGAGTGAAATGCAATTCTGTTTCTTAGATGACCAGCTAACAAAACGACCACCCAAGAATTGACAGCCATCATATGTGCTTTTGCTGTCTAATTGAAGACTGCCATAGTTTGAATCAGAATATGCTTGAAGGAGGAAACTCTCATTTGTTGGGTAGCAGATTCAGAGGCTCTTTGTACCTTTGAGGTATCAGAATATTTTCTTAACAGCCAAGAGATGAAACATCTTTTAATTGACTTGAAATCTGTCACACAAACATGTTGGAAATGTGATGTCTGGATGACCTGCTGTTATGTAGAGTAGTGATCCAATCATTCCTATGTACTTCTTTTCATCAATAGCAACACTTGAAGGGTCCAAAAAAATTTATGTTTGAAACCTATAGGTACCTTGGCAAAGGCATAGGGGTCCAATAGGTATTTATTGAGGAGTTCCGAGATGTACTTTTCTTGATGAATAAAGATTCCTCGGTTGGTTTGTTTAATTTGGAGACCAAGGAAGAAACTCAGTTCACGATTCATACTCATTTGGAATTGATTTACCATCAATTTGTCAAAATCAGCAACCATTGATGAATCCATGGATCCAAAAATGATATCATCAACATAAATTTGGACAAGCATGAGATGTTTTCCATTTGACCTTCTAAATAGAGTAGGATCGAGATTACTTCTTTGAAACCCAAAACACTTAAAGAAGTTAGTGAGACTCACGTTCCAGACGCGAGGAGCTTGCTTGAGGCCATACATAGCTTTTCGGAGTTTATAGTAGTAGTTTGGATATGAGAGATTGAAAAAACTGGGAGGTTGTTAGAGATATACTTTAGTATCAGTTCACCATTTAGAAAAGCACTTTTGACATCCATCTGGTAAACCTTGAAGCCTTTGTGAGCGACATAAGCAAGAAAGATTCTGATGGCTTCAAGACGGGCAACATGACCAAAGGTCTAATCGTAGTCAAGCCCTTCCATTTGTATGAATCCTTTGGCCACCAATCTTGATTTATTCCGAATGATAACTCCTACGTTATCTAGCTTGTTCCGAAATACCCATCTTGTACTAACAATGGGATGATTCTGAGGAGGAGAAATGAGAGTCCACACTTCATTTTTATCGAATTCTGCCATTTCTTCTTGCATGGCTGCAATCCAATGGGCATATTCTAATGATTCCTTGATGGATTTGGGTTCAACCATTGAGATAAACGCTGAGAAAGGACATTCATTTTCAACACTTGTGGCAGAATGAGTTTGTACACCAGTGTTTGGATTTCCAATAACTTGTTTTGGAGGATGATCGTTAGTTCAAATATCTAGTCTCGAGAGTTCTTATGCAGCTGAAGATCTTATATCAATAATGAGGTTGTGTTTCTCCCCATGAATAGTTTGAAATTGGGCATGATGCTCCCCCTGAACTTCTGACTAAGGCACCTTTACATCGTCCTTAGGTGGGAAATCAAATAAATTTGCATCATCGTCGTTGTTGATAGAGGATCAAATTCAGCAAATTAAACAGTTGCATCTTGGAATCCATCCACATTTGATTCAATGCAAGTTTGACCATTCTCCCCCTCAACCTAATCAGGTTGAAACAGTTCAGAATCAAATGGAGGAAAACTGGGTGTTGGACCTGAAACATTTTGGGAAAAAGGAGCTTCAGTTGATGAGATTTGTCTTGTTAGAGCTGTTTTTGATGGTTCGAACAGAGTTTCAAAGTCAACTTCATAAATTGTTTGTTGGTTCGGACATCCAGGCGTTGGAGCATCGGATTCCATGATGTGAGTTGTGACATGGATTGGGCTAGAATTTCGAACGAATTTGTCATCTAAGGTGACATCAAAGCTTTCTTCTAGAACTCGAGTTCGCCGATTAAGAACTCGATAAGCCTTTGATTTTGCGGAGTACCCAAGAAAGAATGCTTCATCAATTTTGGGTTGGAACTTTGTAAGATGGTCGCAGTTGTTTTTGATGAAGCATCTGCATCCAAAATTGTGAAGAAAAGAGATACTTGGCTTCTGACCGTTCATGGCTTCGTACGGTTTCATATTGAGGCATCAATTGATAATACTCCTATTCTAAGTGAAGCATGCAGTTGAGACAGCTTCAGCCCAAATATAGAGTGGATGATTTGCAAAGTTAAGCATGGATCGAGTAGCTTCATCAAGTGTTCTGTTGCATCTTTCGACTACACTATTTTGTTGTGGGGTGTATGGAGCATAGAAGTTGTGGTCAATAACTTTCTCGATGAGGAAGTTCTCAATGTTGGAATTGGTGAACTCCGAACCATTTTCACTTCGTATTCGTCTCACAGGTAGTTTGATGAGAAATTTAATTCCTTTTATAAAGTTGATGAGTTTGGAGGCTATTTCAGACTTGAGGCTTAGGAAGAAAACCCAAGTAAACATAGTAAAATCATCCACAATCACAAGAATGTATTTTTTGTGATGTAGACTCTCTACTATTGAGGGTCCACACAGATTAATGTGAAAAAGTTCTAATGGCTCCAAGATGGATTTTTCAATAATGACAGGATGTCCCTTGTTCGATTGCTTTCCACACTCACATGCAACACATAAATGGTCATTTTCGAACTAGAGGAGTGGCAAACCTCTTACCAATTCACCGGAAACATGATCATTCATATATATAAAATTCAACTGAGTAAGGCTTCTATGCCATAACCAAATGACGTCAGGAATAGCTTTTGAGTGTAAGCAGAGCTAGGGCTCGCCAATGATCTTGTTGATGTCAAGAGGATACATGTTCTTGTTGTAATTTGACTTGATTAAACATTCGTTCCGCTCTTCTGTCATGACATAGTTGTGTTTCTTGCAGAATTCAACCTTTCGATTCGTATCAGTGAGTTGAGCCACACTTATCAGATTATGCTTCAAATCAACTACATATTCCACGTTTAAAATGGAGAAGTTGTCATTTGTAAGGATGCCATAAGCTCTGATTTGAGAGTTGGAGTTGTTGCCATACGTCACGCAGCTAGTATTTGGTGAAAGTTTGAGATCTCGCAGAAAGTCCTTCTGCCCCGTCATGTGCATGGAGCAAGCACTATTAATATATTGTATTGTTTTTTTCTCCGAAGCATAGAGTGCCTGTGAAATTAGTGAGTTGTGGAGTTTTTAGGCTCCAAGTTAGGTTTTGGGACAAGGGCACGGGTTTCGGACTTTGGTTGTGACTTTTGAGCAACATATGTTTTTGAGGGTTTGTTCCAAGATCCTTTTGGACACAAACAGAAGGCCATTGTTCTTTCATCTATCCAATAATCATACTCTATGACATGTGGTTTCAGAACAACTTTTCTCGGACCAACAACTTCCGGAGCAATGGGAATTACTATGTTTCTTGGAGTTGCAGTTTTATTTTTGAAATTTTTTACTTTCCAAACAAGATTTTGTTTCGAAGATATTTGTGAAGCAGTTTTCTGAAGGACCCATTCTTTGTTTGATGATACACTTGGTTTTGAAAGATGTCGAGGTCTTAAAATCGTACCATCAGATTTGGCTATGAAAACAGATGAAACAGTGTGAGAGAGTTAGTTTTTACAGATTGAGTATCTATAATAGGCTTTTTCGAGGATGGATTGACAACTTTCTTATGTTCTAATTGACTCGGAGGATTAAATGGCCTTTTAGGAATCTTGACAGGTACGAAGGTGTTGTGACTCCTAGTCGATGGGTTGGCAGTCTGAGATACACTCTTTTTGGAGTTCTCAAGGAATTTGGAATTTTGTCTTGACTTAAATTCCTTTTTGCGAACATTCTAGGCTTCTACCTTAGGATCAACAACATCTTTCCAATATACAATGGTTTCTTCTTAGAGTTGAAAGAGGATTTGGAAGTTTGACCTACAGATGGGTTGTTAAAAATAGCCTTAAATGATACAAGGTTGGTTTTGGAAATCAATTGCGAGTCAGAATCACATGAATTTGACGAATCATCAACGTCACTGTCTAAAGATGCCCAAACAAACTCAGAAGTATCAAGTTCAGTTGGCTTCAGAATTATTTCCTCAACAACAAAGTTTTTAGGTGGACTGTGGTTTGAAATTCGAACGACAGTGTTTGGAATGTCTGAGTAGGATTTCGAGGTACAATTCAGGTCTAGGTTTGTAAGAGGCGAAAGAGGTGTGGAATTGGGACACTTGACAACTATAGGATGAAACTCAGGAATCAATGATGCAAATTGGTCAGAAGTGTCAAGAAGGGGTGACAAAGGCGAAACATGGGTGTCCGAGTGTTTGTGGTTCAGAACGACTCCCATAAAATTTAGGTTTTGCAACTCCTTCAAGGGACGAGCAATAGGTTTTGGAAACTGACTTCCGAGACTAGGAGCTTTTGACCAAGGCTGACAAAAATTATGAGTCATTCGTTCATTTACTTCAAGAATGTCCATGGAATTATGCAAATCATCTATTTTGGCATTGAGACATTTGTTGTCAGAAATTAAAACGTTTCTTTCAGAATAAGTGATTTCACATTTATCTTTAAAAATGATACATTCAGCTTTTGACATTACAAACTCTCATTCTAAAGACTCTATTTTTAACTTCTTATCCTCAAGACATAATCTAAGACGACTTAATTCACTGTCGATCTGATTGGCTTCTATGGTTGACTCATAGGCTTTATAAATGTTGTTCATATCTAATTGGATCTGGGTTAGATAAGATTTGCAAAGAGACATATCAAAGTTATTGTCAGTAATCATAAATTTTACCTGTTGAATGATGCTTCTACTGAGTGGATCATTGGTAGCCATGTAAAGTCCTTGATGGAAGGATCTATACAATTGATCAATCATGAAAATGAAATAATAAAGAAGATAACTAGAAAAATGGTTAAAATTGAGCTTGCATATGATTAGATCTGAAAATCGTCTAATACAACTCAATGGACCGAAAACACAGAGAACAACTTCTGACAACTGACACCTGACAACCTATTTATACCAACATACATTGACTGAAAACTGTTTTTCGGTCACACCCTGACCGAAAACCTTCCTAGACCGAAAAAATAAAACATACCAAAAGACTCCAAATAACAATCTCAAATGCCCTAACTCATCTATACATGTATTTCCTAGCCCAAACCATATACTATGACCTTTTAATCTCCCCCTTGGTTTGCGGCTAGCATGAATTAGTCTTTATCAACCACCATCACATCGGTCCCCTCCATCGATCCACTCTACATTCCCTTTTGGATAATTTCTGCCACTATCGAAGTGAACTCCTTTGCAACATGCTCAAAGATCTCCTCAGTGACTTTAATTTGAAACAAAGACAAGTGATGGATATCCCACTTTCCAAACTGAAGCAGGTCATTTTTGTCATAGAGATGAAAACTTCCATTTGGAAGTTTGATGATAGCGGTAGCTGTTGTTTCATCATAAATCTAGTAGAGCATGTTTTCAAGTGACCTGTGTCTGATGTTTTGTAGCACAGGAATTTGCCTCACTTGGTTAGTGGGAGGCCACATCACAGTTCTGAAGGTTTGTCTATCTTTGGATCGATAACTTTTAGATATAGCTTGATGATAGACTTGGCTGTCTTCTCAGAAGGAAATCCCTTCTTTGTCTGATTTTCCAAAAATAACCTGAATTGAGTTGCTTGAGGATTGCCTGACGGATTCGCAAATGGAGCGTTAACAAGTTCAGTGAGATCAACTCTTGTCCAAGATTCGAAATCAGGAACATTCTTGTACTATTCAATATTATTGCTCTTCCGTCTCACGACCCACATGTTCAAACGATCATGGAATCCCCATGATCTTATTCCAGATCAGTCACCATAACACTCAACAAATCTCTTTTTTTCGAGGTTAGTACGAGTGATTTTGTGTTGACTTGGAGGCGCGTTGTCATCTGAACTTATCTTGAACACGATTTGCTATTTCTTGGAGGATTCTTTGAGCTTTGCTTTCTTGATGGCTATTATATGTGGAGCTTGGACAAGTTATGTGGGAAATTTAACATAGATCATAGTTTTCTTGGATGAGGAACATTCACCAGGATGAGTTCCAGATGGAGGGTCAACTCGAAGGATTTCCACTGAGGACTTGAATTTGTCACCAAGTTCCTCTGTCAGCTTTTGTTTCATGTCAAAGTAGCATGCTGACAGAGCTCCAAGGTGAGTCTGAAGATTTGAAAGTTTCTTAGTTTCTTAGTGACTTATCTGCCTCAAGATCATCGATACGAATAGTGAGTTGCGCATTGGTGGCCTCAAGATCAGCAATTCGGGACGAATGCTGACTCATCACAAGGTCCTTCTTGATAAGCTTATGGTTCAACACACCAATCTGTTTTCTCAGCTCAGGCACCAAGGACTCATCATCTTGATACAAACATTCTTCAAAAGATGTTCCTTTTCCGCGAGAGGAATGAGTTGCACTTAATTGCTGGGCCATATGCATAGCTAGCCTCTCAAAAGCAGCATCATGATCTGGCCTTGGAGGGGATGATCCCTGTCCAGCAGACGAATCACTAGCTTCATGGATTGAGCTGGGACCTTCTTGATGTTGGATTAATGTCTAAGTCCATAACTATAATTGGGGAGACTTGACCCGACCCGGCATGGTCCTTTTGGGTTGCCTGACGGATTCCCAAATGGAGCGTTAACAAGTTCAGTGAGATCAACTCTTGTCCAAGATTCGAAATCATGAACATTCTTGTACTATTCAATATTATTGCTCTTCCGTCTCACGACCCACATGTTCAAACGATCATGGAATCCCCATGATCTTATTCCAGATCAGTCACCATAACACTCAACAAATCTCTTTTTTTCGAGGTTAGTACGAGTGATTTTTGGTTGACTTGGAGGCGCGTTGTCATCTGAACTTATCTTGAACACGATTTGCTATTTCTTGGAGGATTCTTTGAGCTTTGCTTTCTTGATGGCTATTATATGTGGAGCTTGGACAAGTTATGTGGGAAATTTAACATAGATCATAGTTTTCTTGGATGAGGAACATTCACCAGGATGAGTTCCAGATGGAGGGTCAACTCGAAGGATTTCCACTGAGGACTTGAATTTGTCACCAAGTTCCTCTGTCAGCTTTTGTTTCATGTCAAAGTAGCATGCTGACAGAGCTCCAAGGTGAGTCTGAAGATTTGAAAGTTTCTTAGTTTCTTAGTGACTTATCTGCCTCAAGATCATCGATACGAATAGTGAGTTGCGCATTGGTGGCCTCAAGATCAGCAATTCGGGACGAATGCTGACTGATCACAAGGTCCTTCTTGATAAGCTTATGGTTCAACACACCAATCTGTTTTCTCAGCTCAGGCACCAAGGACTCATCATCTTGATACAAACATTCTTCAAAAGATGTTCCTTTTCCACGAGAGGAATGAGTTGCACTTAATTGCTGGGCCATATGCATAGCTAGCCTCTCAAAAGCAGCATCATGATCTGGCCTTGGAGGGGATGATCCCTGTCCAGCAGACGAATCACTAGCTTCATGGATTGAGCTGGGACCTTCTTGATGTTGGATTAATGTCTAAGTCCATAACTATAATTGGGGAGACTTGACCCGACCCGACATGGTCCTTTTGGGTTGCATGGCATCATGCATTTGGATAGACTATAATGAGAGAAATAACACTTAAGGTTTGTTAATATATTATAAGTTCTAATATATTAATAAGATTATTTAATTAGTATTGATCAAGAATTAATCTAGGATTAATTAAGTGATCAAAAGAAGACTAATTTAATATATAGGTTTATTGTGTAAATCATCCATACTTGTATAGTGGGCTAATGCTTCATGGATTGTCAAGATGGGCTAAAACCCCTAAGATGCTCCATGGTGTATTTGAACCCATGGATCCAAGCAAATGGAAATCCATGGCAATTAGGGTTTACCCTAATTGTCACTAACTATATAAGCATCTTATTGTTGACAAAATCGGCCACTATGAGTGAATAGAAAGGGCTAGCCGATTTCATGAAGTGTGAATGTTCTCTCAAGTTATTCCAAGTGTATTTGGTGTTGTGTGAACCATTTGAGGTGTCACACTTGGGGTACTGGGCACTCAAGCTTCATGAAGACATTCTACATCAAAGAGGTATGTAATTCTAACTTGATATATTCATATGAATCAATGTTATTATGCTAGTTAGGATGAATATCTTGGAAAGATCATATTTGCATGTATAATAGAGAAAACATAGATCCAAGGTATTTAGGGTTGCATGTACACTTAGGAGTGTTAGAATGCTCAAAACCCAACAGTGGTATCAGAGCCATGGGTTGTTTTGTGTTATATTGATGCAAATATTTTATTTTTAAAGTCGAAAAAAGGGAAAAAACATGAAGTTTGTCAAATTTTAAGATAATTACTCGTTCTTGTGAAAAACCAATTATTTGTAAAATTTGAATAATTTGCTATATGAGTTGAATTAGGTCAAATTTAGTAAAAGATAAAATGATATGATTATTTTATTAGTTTTAAAAGTTTGATCTGAAGAGTTTTATTTTTTGAAACCTCTATAAGTTATGGATATGAAAAGGTTTTAAAAAAAATTTATTCAAAGATTTTATGGAGTTACAAAATTTGGTGTTAATGTTTTAAAGAATTCCATAACTTAAGAATAAGTTATGGATCACCAAAAGTTTTTCGTGTTACCCTGTTTTATGAGTGAATTTAGATTAATGAAAAAAAATTATGTGATAGTTGGTTTTAATCCAAATTAATCTAAAAGAAGGTCATAAAATGTGTTTATGTAACTTAAAAGTCACATTTATGAATCTTAAAACTCATAAAAGTTGCCATAGGTTAAAAAAATTAAGAGTCTTTTTCCTCATTAAATTGTTTTATGACTCCATAACCTGTCCTCAAGTTTTGGATGATTAAGAGACTCTTCATTAAAGTTTTTAAAACATTAATTAAACTCATAAGTTATGAAATTCCAAGGGTTTTGAATAGTTTCAAAACTTGCCCTCAAGTTTTGGAATTTGTAAAGTTTTCCCCATGAATACTTTAATTCCAAGTTAAGCCCTTAGAATTTTAAATGTTAAAATTCAACCCTTATACTTTATAATATTATAAGTTAATAATATATATATATATATATATATATATATATATATATATATATATATATATATATATATGTATAAGAGTAAAATCAGTCTTACCGTTAGTAGGACTCATTCACGAAGCCGGTCTATAAGGGGGGTATAAGGTTACTACCTACAAAATGGCAATTTAATGGGTGTCCACTCTCACTCACTGCTTCCTTGACCGGTGGAGGGTCATTAGCCAAATGGGTAGGAAAAGGACTAGAATTCTCCCTTCATTAAAAGTATTAATGATAAATACTAAGTAACTAAACTCTTATAAATATTCAATCTTAGTTACTTAGGAAAATGTGAATAAGGTGATTATCCATGAAATTACACTTTGCAGTTTGTTTAAGTCGGTTGGTGGAGCGTGTGTGGTTAACCGGCACACTAACTCGTATTTAACAAGGTATGTAAAGGGTAACTTAATGTTTATCATAGTATCGATGGAGCGTGTGTGGTTAATCGGCACATCGATTGAGGGGTAAACACTTAAGGGTACCAAGTAATGTGCATGGTTACTTCACACCTTGTTTTGTGATCCTTGGCATCCCAGTCACAAAACCTGAAGGGCACACTCGAGATTGTAACATGCCATTGAAAAGTTCAATGAATCTCAAAAGATCTAGGAATTTCAAATCCAATTAAAACCTAATAATACATTTCGTTTATCTTGGTGGAAATTGGTGAATCCTCATTCACCTAGCTTCAAATATTTTATAGCTTGGATTACGGCATCCTTCTTTTAAGTTATAAAATAGTTTGTTGGCTCCTAGCCTTACTATTTCATATTGGGTGTCATATTAAGGACTTTAGATCAACTATCTTAAATATCTACCAAAAGATGTCTAAGTTTAGACATGTATGATCTTCCTAAATCTCTTGGAACTTTACTTCTTTCACCTCCTCCAATTATTCTCCCTAACCCGCAAGTTCTTGAAAAGTTTAAGGTCACTCAATCCCTATTGGCAAGCAAGGTCTATGTGTGATCACATTTTGGAGATGAAGTCACGTATTGACAAGCCGGGAGAGTTAGGTGTCAAAGTCTAGAGGAAGTGGATGTTCAATCACTTTCTAAGTCACATAGTGAATTCCTTTGGGACTCCTATGAAATAGACTATGACAAGACCCTTAATGATCTTATCAATTTTCTTGGTGCTGCTAAATTAGAAATGATTTGGTGTACTAGTAAAGCAAATTTTATTAGGAGATCAACTTCCCAAAACTTTATGGACAGGGACAATAGTGACATAGGAAATCCAGAAAAGCATTCTCTTCCTGATGGAAAGGGATTGGCCATAGTCAACTTGGTTGACCAAATGGTAAAGAGAAAGGCTAAGTCTAACATAGTCCCATGTACTATTACCTAAGGGTCCATATGTTTCTATTGCCAAAGCAAGGGGCTTTGGTTATGAAGCTGCCAAACTAACCTAAGGATGGTAAAGTCAATAAGTTTGACTCTACTTCAGGTAAAGTCCACTATCTAACTCTACTAAGTTTCTATTCTGAGATTCTTGATACATGATGTGACTGGGTCACATGGTGATGTTTTAAGAATCAAAGAAAAGTGAAGGAACTTAAAGAAAGAATATGCTGAATCTGATCGCGTAAATGGATTTCTATCGCATAGTTTGAAGATCGGATTCTTCAGCTACTTCTTAGGAGTTATGAGATATTGCTTAGGAATAGATAACAACAAGTTTTCATATGGATTGTAAGGATAAGTTTTTCCGCAAAGTTTTAAAATAAAAGGAAATTTTTTATTTTATTAATTTTATGTATACTTACAATGGCGTTTGTGGAAAATTGTTGCTTATAAGATTCCACTGATAGCAATATTGGAAAGTGACTTTGATTCTCTCATTTGTGGTAATGTCTAAATTTACCAAATAAGGAAAGATCCTCATCACCCAAGTTTCAATTGGACCGAAACTTGGAATCATGCAAGTTGTATAGCATGATAAAAGAGAACTTTCAAGCATTGAGAAAAATTAAGACTAACTACTTGTTCACATGGATGTGTGAGTCAAGTGAAGGACTAAGGGATCAAGTACACATTCTTGTGCACTACTTAAGTCCACCACAAAACATCGATAAGACTATTCATCATTACTTACTAAGGTTTAGTAAATATGGTTATACTTACAACCTTAAGTATAAATTCTGAAACATTGGAAAAGATCCAATGTATGGCGGAGCGAATAAGAAGAATCAAATTAGGCAGAAGGATAAAAGTTTCTCAAATCTAGAAAGATGGGAGAGTACTTTAGTATTAGTTTTTGTGATCATCTTAATGATTAAGACACAATATCACAATTAGTTATGTAAGGAAATCCTAGTGCATTCTAATGACTAAGAAGAGGAATATTGAATTGCTGGAATGGTTAAATCAAGAAGATGAGTCATACTTCGTTCCAATACAAGTCTTAGAATCATACTCCAAGATAGTAACTTGAGTGACATGTCTTAAAGAAGGTTTAAAACACTTGTCAAATCTAAGATTAAAGTTTTCTACTCTTGCACATTTGAAATTGGTAAGTTGTGATGTTTTGGATAAAACAAAGACCAACTATGGCCAATTGTGTGAAGTGTTTGTCTTGATTAGAATCCACACTATCTCTTGAATATTTTACAAGAAAGTCTTATATGTCAAGAGGACATTGGGAGTCTTAAAGGTCTTGAAAGTCTCAAGAATGAATCAAGAATAAAACCTGAAGTTCTTCACTAGCACACGACTTGAGGTTTATAGCCTATCGTGTTGACATATTTCTGTGCCCATTCCAGTTAAAGTTGGCTTTGCATATGAGTTCTTAGATTTCTCAATTGGTTGCATGAAAACATGGAAGCAATGGTAGGCCCTTGAGCTGCCAGATGGCAAGAAATTAAGATTAAAGTTCAGTCCATATGAGTTTGGATTTGTCATTATCCCTGTATTGTGACTATGGTTTTGACAATTCACATGGATAAGAACACATACACCATTAAATCTAAGTGTCATAAGGTTTCTCTCCGATTCATGAAAATAATGGTGAGGAAACACTTTCGCTAAGTAGATTTTAGCTGGATAGCAATTGTGACATTTGCATTCTTAAAGTCATTAGTGGAGCGTGTGTGGTTAACCGGCACACTAACATGGACTTGTGAGAAGTGGAAAAGGTCTAAACAATCGAGACTACGATTACGATATCCCTTTTCATAGTTCTTAAAAGTTTTTAGACACACCTGTGAGCTATCTATGATCAGGTGTATGATATTGATAAAGTTTTATCAAAGCAATATAATATCAGAAATCTAAAATTTGGTAAGAAAGTCAATAAAGTATTGATTTCTAGAAGTCCAGTTGATTTTTGAGTACATGTCAAAGCTACTAGGAGCATAAATGTTATGCTAATAATCATCATGTTAGTGGGATCATGATAATTATGATAAAGGTTGCAAGTTAGCAATTTTAATTATAGAAAACAAAAAGGTTTCAATTGGGAATGAGTAGTTTTGCTATAATTAAGGGAGAGGAAATTATACTTCATCTCAAATCTAAAAGGTTTGATTGAGGTTTTAATCGTATTTAGTCAAGGATATATATATGAATTTCATGTTGGAATGGCTGGGTCTATTATTTGCGTTCTCATATTCGATTATGATTACGGCATCCCTTTTCATAATCTGAAATTATGAGAACTTGGCAAATTCAAATAGAAATATTATAGCAAAAGACTGGTTTAGTCTTTATGTGAGACATCATGAATCGTATCCCATATGCTTCGGATATAGGATCGATTACATGTGCTATATTCATCCTTTCTAAAATTTTCCAAATGACTGGGGCATTAAGATGGGAAAAGGTCTAGAATTGGATATGACTAAAAGGATTAAACAATTATCGAGGACAATCTCAGGTTTACCAATGATTGGTTGCTCAAAGGACAGTTGGAAGTATAGTGATAATTCTAGAAGGACCATATTGACATAATATATAAGGAGACAACTCTTGTTCAGAAGTGATAGTCAAAATGGAATTTGGAAATGTTTCAAAGTTAGAAATTATTCAATCTGTGTAAGATTAGAAAACATAATGCAAGAAGGATGTTTCCAAGGAGCTGATCTCCTTTGGAATGCTCTGTAATGGTTGTTGTCAAGTCTTTCTGAATTTGTGCATAATCATTACAAGAGGATTAATGCATATAAGTTTAGAATCTAACATATTTCAGTAAATGGCATGAATTTGGAATTCTTGCATTTGTAGTAAGGATTTGGGACTGTGAAATGAGAATCATTAGAATTATGTTCAATTGATATCTTTCACAAAGTAAAGATCATATATAAACATAGTATGCATACTTGGTGTATGGCATGACTAGTATTTAGAAAACATAGTGTACATGCTTGGAGCATGGGACAACAATTGTTTTAAATTCAAGAATAAAGTTGATAGCTGAACCAGTATACAATCAATAATGTGTAATCATATGGTGATAAATAAAAGATGTCTTATTTATCTTCATAGGTTTTGATACCATATTGGATTCAATTATTATTGTGTTTAACTTTGCATGTTTTAACTTCCTGAATAACTAGGTCATTGTTCTGGATGACTAAGTTATTCAAACCATCCATAGTCGGTCATATGTTGGAAGTAGATATGAATTAAGACTGTCATGGGTTCGCTTGTAGAGGTCTAAGATGTTGGATAAAGGGCTACAACACTCATGAGTGCTCATAAGTTCTGAGTATTGGATTCAACCTGCGCTCATTGGAATCACTTCATGGATTTTATCACGAGTTATCATGAGACGATAATATCTTATATTCTTCAAACCTAGAGATATGAGTTGTTACTATGAGTTGCTTGTACATTGATTGAACAAAAACGCATTCGGTAACTCGATGTTATAAAACGTGACTTTGTGTATGATTCAACAAGTAGTAGAACAAGCCATATGAGTCGAAGTTTATCTATTCCTTTTACCTTCGGGATAAAAGCGATATCTATGGGCCCCTCGATGATTTGGTGATGACAAATGTAAGTGCTCGGCCGGGCCTGGACATATTTGATTTGTTCAATTAGTCGGTCATCATAAATCGGAAATCGGGAAACAACAAATGGACAGAGAGAATGATTATTGTTGGGTAGCGTTTCGTTTTGTATTGCGTCTATTGGGCTCGCTTATTAGTCCAGTTTTGTAACTCCGGTTTGGGCCTATCCAACCGAGAGCTTGATAGGGTTTAGTATAAATTGATATGCTTGCATGCATATTAGGTTAACGATAGAAAACGATTATCACAATAGATCAGAGCATTATTTCTTTATCGTTCTTGTAACCCTAAATCCTCTATAGCGGAAGTTCTTTATGGAGCTCTGCTGAGGATTGTTGATCAATCATTCGACACACTTTGATCCATTCTTGTGTTATTTGCTGTTTTCGTATTTATTATTTTACCTGTTATAAAGATCTAATCGATCTTCAAGTTAGTTTTTAACTCATCAATTGGTATCAGAGCAGGAGGCTGTGTAATTGATACACATCTTTTCTGTTAAAAAGGTTGCGATTAGGGTTATTCCGCATTGATCAATATTTATTGAGCCGTCATCCCATAATTGACGTAACTCAGCATTTATTGTTTTGCCCTAATTTAATACATTACAAGTCTGATCTTTTAAACAGGTTATTCGATCAAGCATGGATGAGTCGCAATCCAATCCCATTAATATTTCGAACAGCATCGGATCAACAACGAAGATTCCCATCCTTTACACCCAGGATTATGAAGTCTGGGCACATCACTTTGAAGATTATGTTATAGGATCTGAGGACAATGGATACCTCATCTGGGAAGCAATCATATCTGGACCCTTTACTCATTCAGCAACTTCAAGGATTACTAAAACTCAGAAGGAGTATAATGATCTTTTGAAAGACGTTAAAGATATTGCTCAAGACGAAAAAGATAAATTTCAGTGCAATATCAAAGCATTGAGATTAATCAAATTCACTCTTTAATCAGATACTTTCAGGCTGGTGAGTTCATGCACAACTACAAAAGAAATATGGGACAGGCTACGAGAATTGTATTCTACGGACGAAGATCTTGAACACTCCATTCAAACCTTACTCTTGTCCGAGTTTGGTGAATTCAAGCAGGGAGCCGAAGAAACCGTGACTCAAACGTTCGATCGCTTCAATCATCTTCTTAGCAAGATAATTAAACATCACATTGAAAGGAAGCTAATTGAGCAGAAGGTTACGTTTTTGAATGGGCTCAGATCTGAGTGGAGAGCTATAGTGTCTACAGTTAAAGCGCATGAGCAATTCAAATCCTACTCTTTGGCGAAACTGGTGGGCATCCGGAAATCTCAAGAAAAGATCGTGTTACAGGAGAAAAATGTGGTCTCAAGCTTGGGTTCGTTGGCCCTTCTGTCCAAAAGCAAAGCAGTGATGGAAGATGAAGACCTCAATCTAGAGGACTATGACCTTACCTCTGAACACTATGCAATGATGGTCTCAAACCCAAAAAGGTTCATTAAGAAAAGGTTCCCCACCAATAAAAACAGAAATTTGTAGGGAAGTTATAGTTCAGAAAAGGTCAGGGAAGAACCGAAGGCGGAAGAACCAAAGAAGGAACCGAAAGCTGAAGGAGATTCGGGAGTGAGCTGCTATTATTGTGGAGGAAAGAACCACTATGCAAAAGATTGTGTCCTCAAGAAAATGGCAGAAAAGGATGACGAAAAAGATGAAGAAGCTTTGTTGCAGAGAAAGCTGGATGAGATCAAGAGAAAGAAATCTACTTCTAACCCTTCTATGAATGCTTTAATTGTGCAGGGTTCGGTAGCGGATGATGAGTTCGGTGGCGTGGAGGTTTGGTCAACCGACTCTGAGGATGATGAAGTAAGGAAGCCTTCTCATGGAAAGGATTATGTGGCAAAAGATGAGAGTAGCGGTGGAAAGTGTTTGATGGTGTCAGACATGTCTCAGATGAGGGGATACAACACAAATGGTGGGATTGAAGACGCAAAGGAGCGAGAGGACTTGTGCTTCACAGCAAAACCACTCAGCGTGCAGTTCAACGAACTTGATGAATTAATGAAGAAGGTACAATCTGTTTTTACTGCATTCAAAGTCCCACCTTGCTCATATGAAAAAGAATTGAAAAATGTTAATTCAAGAATCTCTCATCTAGACAGCGGTTTAACTCAAACCCGTGTCACCAATTCTAACTTAACTGACCAAATAAGCGGGGTGTCTTCGAAAAGTGAGGAACGGAGGATGTGGATCGAACTGAAGGAGTCAGAGTTAATCAAAACCAAAGATGAAAGCATTTATTTGCAAAGAGACAATTTAAAGCTTTTAAAACAGAGAAATGTTTTTTGTTTGATTGCTAAACGTCTTTACACTAATATCAGTCAGCTTCATTTGGACTGTGAAATAGGACAAAAGATTCATCGCATGATTTTACCCTTCCTTGAGTTTAAGGAGGATGAAATTGATGCTGAAGCGTATAATTGTGAAAGTGTTATTTCGTCTAAGGAAGTTAATCCGACGTATATGTATGGACTAGACAAAATCGAATCTTTCATAAAGTCCAAGGACCATAAGGACATGCTTAAAAACCTTTTGGATGAAAATGATAAACTGAAACTGAGGACCGAAACCATACAAAAATTTGACGCATTGAATGCCAACTTGAGCTCAGAAAATAAAATTGATGTTGAAAATGCATCTGAGCATAATGAGGACGACAATATGAGTGAAATTTCTATAAAGGACACAGTTGATTGTTCAGAATTTGTCAAGAGCGAACCCGAAAACCACAAGAATCTCATCTCAGAAAATTCAGTGGAGTTTGCTCGTTTGTCACAACAAAAGTCCCCGATTCTTGCAGAAAAGGCAGTAGTATACCAAAAGGTAACAACCACTCCAAATCAGGTGTATAAGGTCACAGGCGTAACCAAACATCAGACCGCTAAACTCACAGCCATTGTAAACGAAGACAATGCTGATGGCTGCGACGAGTTCTTCTGGTCAGCTCCCATCGATAATGCTGACGAAACGGTAGGTCTGTCTGAAAGGACTTCATGGAAAAGCAAAGGCAGATATGTGCTAGAACCTTGGAATAAGCCTGATAGCTTCGATGTGTCAAGTACTAGTGGTACAAAAGATGTTCCTCAAGAAAAACGAATTCCTGCAAAAGAAGTCACTCCTTTAAGCGAAACATCGTCAGTTCAGAGTGAATCAGCAAAAGGAAAACAGAAGCCAAAAGCCAATATCCATCATCAACCGAAGCAGATGAGAAATCAAAAACAACAAAGGAATCAGAGATACAAGAAGAATCTCTCTGAAGGAAAACAGTTTTGGCAATCTCAAAATGCCTATTTCTCATATCATGACAGGAACTTAAAGTCAGAGAAAAATCTTGTTAAATCACAAGAGAATAACATCAACCGAAAGCAGAGGTTCGGTTCAGAGAATAACATCAACCGAAAGCAGAGGTTCGGTTCAGAAAACAACATCAACCGAAAGCAAAGGTTCGGTTCAGAGAACAAAAGAGATCAAAATTCTAGGTTCGGTCCCACTAATAATCAAAAGCAAAAGGGTCACCTAGAATCTCAAGTCAAGCAATCATCTCAGTCTAAGTTCTCTCATTCTAACTCTTCTGATTCTTCAAATTCTTCTAATTCCTCTCAAACCCGTTCTAAATTCCATTCTATTAACTATCAAAAACCTCAATCATCAACTGAACTAAAAGGAAAACTAAAGGTTTCATCAGTTAAACCAGAGTCCAAACCAAAAGCAACGAATCCCAATAAAATTAAGGTTTTCACCATCAAAAAGAAAGATGAAACAACTCTAATAAAACAAACATATCTTGTTGACATCTCTCTTACTATTCCAGCTCCTGTGAAAGGCTCACGAGGACCCAAGAAACTTTGGGTTCCTAAATCTACTTAATTTTTGCAGGTTATCAGTGACGAGCAGTTTGACGAAGAATGGTACATTGACAGTGGCTGCTCACGTCACATGACAGGAAGGAAGGAAGAACTAAGGGAATATAGGTCTCTTACAAACGGTGGAAATGTCATGTTCGGGAACAACTCCTTCGGCACCATAAAAGGCTATGGAATGATTACAAACGGTGATTTCACGATTAGGAAGGTTGCATACGTGGAAGGACTACAACATAACCTCATCAGTGTATCTCAACTTGTTGGAGGTACCGGTCTCAAAGTTTCATTCGACGATGAGGGTTCTGAAATAATTGAGAAAAAGACGAAAAGACTTATTCTCAAATTGGAGCGTAAAGGTGAGATGTTTCCCCTGAACCTCAAACCTATCAAAGGGAACCCAGCTATCTGCCTGTTATCCAAAGCATAATATGACGAAAGCTGGTTGTGGCACCGAAGGCTCTCTCATCTCAACTTTAAGGATATCAAGAAACTTGTCACTGGAGGAGATGTTCGAGGTCTTCCATTGCTCATGTACGATAGAGAACATTTGTGTGCTGCATGTGAAATGGGGAAGCGGAGTCATCAAAGTCATCCATCTATAATAAACACTAAAGTTGTTGAACCACTCGAGTTACTTCATATTGATTTGTGTGGTCCATCATCGATCGAAAGTATCGGTGGTAGCAAGTACATTCTTGTTATTGTTGATGACTTTTCGCGTTTTACATGGGTGTTCTTTCTGAAGCACAAATCTGAAGCGACTCTCAAACTGAAGACGTTCATCAAGCAGATTGAAGTACAGCTGAAGAAAGTTGTTCGAAACATCAGGAGCGACAATGGGCTGGAGTTCAAAAATAAAGAATTCGAAGAATTCTTGGCCGAAAAAGGAACCAGTCATAACTTCTCAGCTCCCTACACACCTCAACAAAACGGAATTGTCGAAAGACGAAACCGATCTTTGTGTGAAGCGGCCCGAACCATGCTAAGTTTCGCTTCCTTACCTTTATATTTTTGGGCTGATGCTATTTCTGCTGCTTGTTTTACACAGAACAGGTCATATCTCAATAAGTGCTTCACTCTCACTCCTTATGAGATCATCAATAACAGGAAACCAAATGTCAAGTTTTTCCATGTGTTCGGTTCACGGTGTTTCATCTTCAATTCTAAAGAACACCGCAACAAGTTTGATGTCAAAGCCGATGAGGGGATATTTCGGAGCTATTCTCTCACTTCTAAAGCCTATAGGGTATTAAGCAAGCGCTCGAGGAAAATAGAAGAAACTTATTACGTGACTTTTGACGATAGCTATGTCAAAAAGCTAAAGGCCAACGAAGACACAGCTGGAGAAATCTTTCCTCAAACTGGCCAAGTCATAGCCTCTATCGCAAACCTATTTGAGAAGTTCGTTGAATTATTTGAGGAACCGGAGAAGGCCACTCTCTCAGAAGCAAGTGCCGCAGACAACAGGGTAGATCATCTGAAGCAACCTGTCGATGCTGTTGCAAAGAGAATGAACGAAGGAGGATCAAATTCTGACGACCCTCCACAACACAATGCTTCAGTTGAGGGGGAGGATCCATCTTCGTCATCACAGGTGAGCTCACATGTCGAAGGGGAGAACAGTTCTCAAACTGCTCCCGAACATACTTCACCAACCGAAAGTGCCACACCAACCGAAAATGCTTCATCACCCGAAGGTGCATCAATACCCGAAAGCTCAGCACCACCAGAAACCTCTGTAGCTCAAGATACTCAAGAAATACCAGAAAGCTTATCTGTCGAGGGGGAGGATGCCGATGTGCTTCATGACGATGACAGTCAATCCGAACTAGAAGAGATGGTAAACGCTGAATTGGATCCATCCTTTGATCCAAACTACCCTCCTCTCGTCAAATGGACTAGAGATCATCCTGTCTCCCAGGTTGTTGGTAATAGGTCTGAAAAGGTTCTGACCCGGTCACAACTCAAGGCAAAACAAACTTCCTTGTTTTCAAAAGTAGAATTCTGTATGTTTAACTCCTTCGTCTCAAAAGCTGAACCAAAGACAGTTAACACTACTCTTGATCACTCCGATTGGGTTCAAGCTATGCAAGACGAACTGAATGAATTCGAAAGAAACAAAGTTTGGCGACTCATTCCAACTCCTCTAGATGCCTCAGTTGTTGGTCTCAAATGGGTCTTCAGGAACAAAATGGACAAGGAAGGGAACGTGATTCGAAACAAAGCACGTCTGGTAGTGAAAGGATACTGTCAGGAGGAAGGAATTGACTATGAAGAGACTTTCGCTCCTGTAGCTAGGCTGGAATCTGTTAGAATATTTCTAGCATATGTTGCACACAAAAACTTTGAAGTCTACCAAATGGACGTCAAGTGTGCATTTCTCAATGGAGAACTTGAAGAAACAGCGTACGTGGAGCAACCTCCTGGATTCGTAAATGAAAGGTATCCTAATCATTGTTATATTTTGGACAAAGCCGTGTATGGACTGAAACAAGCTCCAAGAGCATGGTATGAAACGCTGACAAAGTTTTTAAAGATGTCTAAATTCAAGCAAGGTTCGGTTGAACCAACCTTCTTTCGTAATAAGGAAGGTAACCACCTTATGATTGTTCAAATTTACGTCGATGATATCACCTTTGGCTCTACGAATCCCAGCTTAACGGCTGAATTTAGAAAGCTGATGGAGACTAAATTTGAAATGAGCTCAATGGGTCCAATTAACTTTTTCCTTGGTTTAAATATTAGACAGGGACCTGAAGGCATCTTTATTAATCAGGAAGCTTACACGAAGACTCTCCTTGCAAAATTTGGCATGATAGGAGATTCAAAAGTCAAAGTTCCCATGGCTTTCGGCACCATGCTCACTCTATCCTTGGATAAACCGGCAGTTGATATTACGCTTTATCGCCAGATGATCGGTTCTCTGATGTATCTTATTGCTAGCAGGCCTGACATAATGTTCTCTGTTTGTTACTGTGCTAGATTTCAGGCGAACCCACGTGAACCTCACATGCTTGCAGTGAAGAACATTCTACGATATCTCAAGCGAACTACCTCTTTAGGTCTATGGTATCCATCCAACTCGGGCTTCTTCGTTCAGGCCGACTCAGATGCAGACCTTGGAGGTTGTGGACTAGACAGGAAAAGCACCACTGGCGGCTGCCAATTCCTTGACAGGAAGTTGGTTAGCTGGCAATCAAAGAAACAAATGTTTGTGTCTTTGTCTACAGCTGAAGCAGAATATATTGTAGCTGCATCTTGTACTTCTCAAGTGATTTGGATCCAGAGTCAACTCCGAGACTATGGACTCAATATGAAAAAGATCCCACTATATTGTGACTCTGAAAGTGCAATTAGGATCTGTCATAACCCAGTGCAACACTCCAAGACTAAGCACATAGCACTGAGGTATCACTTCATTAAAGATCATGTGGAAGATGGAAACGTTGAAATTCACTTTGTTAGAACCACTGATCAACTGGCTGATGTCTTCACCAATGCCCTTCCTGAAGCATCGTTCAACAAAATTCTACAAGGGCTAGGTATGATGGAATCAGAGTCAGTACCACAAACTACCTCTCAAACTCAAACGTAAGAAGCGAAATAGACCGAACGTTCGGGTTCGGTTGGATAATCTGCCATTCGCTCATCAATTAAAGGTAGTTTTCTTGGTTGTAAATTTCATGTACAATTGTTCCAAAATTATTTATCTTATTATCAAAAGTATTTCCTTTTTGAAAATCTAATTTCTTCGGTAACCGAAATAGACCGAACGTTCGGGTTCGCTTTTCCAAAATTTTTCAAAACCGAAACCAGCCGAACGCTCAGGTTCGGTTTTCCAAAATTTTTCAAAACCGAAACCAACCGAACGCTCGAGTTCGGTTTTCCAAAATTTTTCAAAACCGAAACCAACCGAACGCTCGAGTTCAGTTCTCCAAAATTTTTCAAAACCGAAACCAACCGAACGGTCGGGTTCGGTTTTTCAAAATTTTTCACAACCGAAATCAACCGAACGCTCGGCTTCGGTTTTTCAAAATTTTTCACAACCGAAATCAACCGAACGCTCGGCTTCGGTTCCAAAGTTTTTTTTATTTATTTATCTTTTTATTTTCTTTCTCAGTCTTATTTTTTATTATTTATCAATTTTTTTTAATATCAAAAAATCCAAAAATATTTCTTTTCTTCTAATATCAAAAACTCCAAAAATATTTTGTTCTTTATTTACTTTTTGGCTTTAATTTTATTTGTGTGTTTGTTTATGGGGAAATTGTTGAATTAGTTAAGTGTCCCTAGAAGCATGTTGCTGTATGTGCCCAAAGCCTCATCAGATTCTGAATAATAGCCTTAATGACTTGGTATACACAAACCTTGTCTTCCCAATTAGGCTATCATATTTATTTTAATCGTGAGCTACCTAACTCTCTTCTCACATGAGATAAGAGTTTTCTGCTTGGTCCTATTTTTCACAGCAGATGTACTTTGACTTCTTACACCATCTCTATTGCATTTCTCCATTAAATTCGTTTCACAAACGTAACCCTTGAGACTCTCAGAAATCACCACTGAGGATTATGGTTACTCAAAAACTGCGTTTATGATCTTAGTTTTGTGCCACTACGAGCTGAGTGAAACCCAAAATTCAATACCCAATCTGAATTGATGGTGAACAATTAATTTGCTCTAGTTTTCACTAATGAATTGACGAACGTATCTTCATGAAATCTCAAATTTTTATTTTGTGTGATTCCTATGAAATTGTTAAAAACCATAACATTTCTTCCCTTCGGAGACAGTTTTTAATTTTTTGTTGAGATTTTATATTTCCCAGCCACTTTAAAATTATTACAAACCTACTTATTCAACAGACTACACCGGTCTCACGAGTACTTTGTTCACTTTCTATCTTATTTCAAGATTAGGATTGTTGAATCAAAGCAAAAGCCACCCTAAAAAGCTTAATTAAAAGAAGCCTTTCAACACTTCTTAATAAGTGTTTGATCGATATTCAACGGGAAACCACACTAACACTTTAAGGTCTCTCTTGACCTTGAAGGAAGAGATTCGTGCCCGGGATCATTTGTTTCATGTCTTTATTGACATCACAATTTTTCCTAAAAAGGATTGCTTTATTTCTTTTCTTTTACACCCTTAGCATGAAAATCTTTGATTTTCCAAAATTTTGGTTCTAATAATTACAGGCTTTTTCATTGAATTGGTGGTTACTTATAAGCTGTGGTCAATTTTCATCCACGTGGGAGTATTGTTCAAAAGATTCTGTTACACTTTAAAGGGATAAGATGAAGAGTTGCTGACTCAGGCGGGAGTCTAATCAATGTGATTTTAAACGGCGTAAAAGGGGACGCGTGTGGATTTGAAACGTCTAATCTCCAAATGACGTTGCAGAAGCGTGTGAGAGTTTGAAACGGTTTATCTTCAAACGGCGCTTGATGGGAGGCGTGTTCTTAGGGATCTGACACTCTCTCTCATGCGTGATCATCGGTTACCCTAACTGTCACGCATCAGTCAAACTCCGGAAAACTCTTCGTATTTTAATAGAAGATTTGGCAAGATCTTTCTCTCTCCTTAAACCCCAGTATAAAAGGCAACATCCTCTACCATTTACCTCTTTACTGCAATCAAAATTCCCAGAGCGCAAGAAATCCCTGAACCATAACTGTTCATCATCTTCTTCACTCTCTTCAACAATGGCATATTCGTCTTCAGTTCACGCAACATCCCACATTCTTCCCATTCGCCCTCAACAATGCCTCATTATCGATCTAACCCCTCATGCCTATGATTCCTACATGTTCCCCATTATCGAGTGTTTGAAGTTTTCGCCCATTGCTCCTACACTTTCAAGGGTGGAATCATTTCCGATGGAGTTCCTGTCGCAAATCTATGCGACTGCTCATTACGACAAAGTAGTTGACAGGATCTTCTTTGAAATTTCTCATCACAATGCGTCGATTTCCAAGCAACGATTTTGCTCCCTGTTAGGGTTTGAAGCTGACCCTACGAGGGTTAATCCAGAGACGACTCCAATGGGGCACCTGTTCAATATGTTCTACAACATGGGTTATACGGAGGCGCTTACTTCCGTTGCAAAATTCAAGAAGTCGTGCTTGCCGCCACAGTGGAACGGGATGTTCACTGTGTTATTCAAAGGCCTTTCTGAAAGGAGTTCTGGCTCTGATGGTTCCAGTCGACTGTTTCTGTCCATCTTGTATGGTGTCTACAATGGCATCAATGTCGATTATGGGTTTGTTCTTTGGCAACAACTCATCCAGAGTCTCTCCCCTTCTTCACGACATTCAGAGGTGTCTTATGCTAGGTTTTGGACCTTGGTTACGAAGTGGCTGATGGACAAGTACAACGTCCCCATTATCGTCGGTGCACCGATGTCTTCGATTGGTACATTTCATACCACGAAGATCATCATCTTAGATGCTTCCAAATTTCCCTTCAATGGTTCCATTCCGGAATCTATGTATGCTGGCGTTCCAACGGACAGCCAGATTATCAGAACCTACAAAGAATTCAAGCGTTCTGGTCTGAGGGATCTCACACCGGAGATGTTGAAGTCGATCCATGACGCCGACAAGCCTGCTCCAAAAGACAAGAAGGTTGACAAAGGTAAAAAGGTGGGGAAAGGGGCTAAAGGCCCTTCTCCAAAGAAGAGGAAACCCACAAAAGCTGCTCAGTCTCCACAGCAAAAGAGGCGAAAAACTCAACCCAGGAGAAAGCTGGTTATCACTTCTTCATCCAGTGAGTCAGAGGGTGAGAGTTCGGATTCTGACGGCTCTCCACGAGGCAACACACCACCCAGATCTCCTACCCCTGAAATGCAAATCTCTCCTTCTCCAATTCCCTCTCCTACTCAAACTATTCCTACTTCCATTCCCACCATAAACCCCTTTACCCACATTCCGAACACTTCCATCCCAATGCCACCACCAATATTCACCGACGTCACTACAACAACCACTGCAAATGTTAGAGCCAACATATCTAATACGGGGGTTCATACTGATGCAACCGAACCTCCACCAGCACCCGAAACCATAAACACAACCGAAACCCAAAAAGCACCCGAACCTACCCCTACACCTACACCCGAAACAACCCAACTCGAACCTATGCATACCACTGTACCACCCGCTTCACCACCACCACCATCTCCTGGTCACGCCTCTGATGGAGACGACACTTTCCTTGGCGGGGAAAACATGACGTTTGATTCGGTCTACTACAGTCTGTTTCAAGTGCAAAGCGATGATGATGATGACGCTCCGGTCACAAAGAAACATCTTCAGGAGCTCCATGACAAGGTCGACTTGCTCATTGCCTCTTCCTCTACGTCTCAATCATCACTCTCTGAAGCTGCAATTCAGAAGCTTGTTGATGCTTTCTCAAGGGCTCAGCAAGATTCTATCGCTTCTGCAACCACCGCCATCGATGCCTCAACGAAAGCCTGTTAGGCTGCGACCGAAAAAGTCGATAAACTATTTTCTGATGCCTCTGCCCTGTTAAAGTCTTTACAGGAGAGTGCTAATGCCACCAAGACTACGTTGGAACCAATTGTTCAACAGTTGGCCACGTTTGTCTCCACTGACTTGAAGACCTTTGCTTCACTTCGTCCATCGCTCACAAACGACAACTCAGCCTTCCGTGCTTCTATTGACGACCGTCTCTCAAAGCTCCATGAAGATTTGGCTGTAGAGAACTCGTTGATGGATGTTTTGGCAAGGAAGACCACTGCACTGAAGGTCAAGAGTGCTCAACTCTCCCATTCTCAACAACAGATTGACGCTCTTCGGTCCGAACGGGAGGTCATTAAGACGTGTGTTTCGGATGTCCACTCAGCCATCTCCAACATCCTCGAAGCACATGATCCTATACTTAATCATTCTGTGAGGCGTTCCCTTGCAGAGAAGCTCACTCCTGCCCTAGACCTGTTAAGCAAAATTGAAGGGCTACCCGATTTCGTGTCCATTCCGAAACAAGGGGGAAAAAAGGAATCTGTATCTCAACCACCTCATTCCTCAAAGGCAACTCACACAACTGAACCTCCTCCTGTAGGCCAAGCCTCCGGTTCGGGTGTGAAAGACAAAGGCAAGAAGATTGCTGAGGAAGTAGAGGAAGATGACCAAGAAACCATTGCCGACTTGTTGAAACGCAAATGTCGACGCAATGAGGCTGATGATAGCGCTCGTGTGGCAAAAGAAGCTGAACGCAAACAGAAAGAAGCCCATGACCTTCTCGAGAGTAGGAAAACTCTTTTTCCTACTTGGACTCCCGAGAGGATGAAAAAGGAAGCAATCGACACTCCGAGCATCTTGTGGCTGGAACCAGTTATCTCTTTTGACTGTTCCAATACTGTCGACTCTCAGTTCGACATGCCACTGACCCGAAAGGCGTTAATCTTTCACGCCTTCTCCAACATTGCCGAGTTCCCTCATCCTCATCCGCAGGTTGATCGGGACTTGATTGATTTCTATCTGAAGGCTGCTCAACCTCAATATCAAACCTGGAGCGCTCAGAAGATTATCAACGTTCGGGTCTTGAAATCGTACACTGAAGGGAAGTTCATTAACGTTCGGTTCAAGGTGCTTAGGGGATCTGCCAAAACCGAACATGCCATTTCTTTAGCAGATCTACCGAACCTCAATCCCCATGATTGGATCATCCTGCACACATCCTTCTAACCAACGAAGCTGAATATGGTCCGATCATCGACCATCTCAAGAGGATGCTGGTGTGCTACATCATGCAGGTTGCACTGATGGATCAGGAGATTGCAAACGTCTTCAAGAAGAAACCAACGATATCTCCTGTTGGCTCGGCCAGTGATCTAAACCAAATGCAGATGGGCAAAATTGACCCGAGACGAAACTCAGTCATGTTCACTAGGAATGAAGGACAGAAATGTCTTTTTGCCTTAGCTGGTAAACATCTGTACACCACTGCTTGCCTAGAGCATGTGTTGGGGATCATCCACAGACGCAAACAAAACACGGCGGATGATATCAAGTATTTTGACGACATGATACAATGGTACATTCGGTTCAGACAGACGATCCTTGCGCTTATCTCACGTCTGTTTGATACTGTCAAGAAGAAGGTTCCCGCTGCTGGCCCAAGCAAGAAGAAGTAATCTCGCTCCAATTTGAGGCAAAAGGGAGATTGTTGGGTAGCGTTTCATTTTGTATTGCGTCTATTGGGCTCGCTTATTAGTCCAGTTTTGTAACTCTGGTTTGGGCCTGTCTAACCGAGAGCTTGATAGGGTTTAGTATAAATTGATATGCTTGCATGCATATTAGGTTAACGATAGAAAACGATTATCATGATAGATCAGAGCATTATTTCTTTATCGTTCTTGTAACCCTAAATCCTCTATAGCGGAAGTTCTTTATCGAGCTCTACTGAGGATTGTTGATCAATCATTCGACACACTTTGATCCATTCTTGTGTTATTTGTTGTTTTCGTATTTATTATTTTACCTGTTATAAAGATCTAATCGATCTTCAAGTTAGTTTTTAACTCATCAATTATAATCCATGTCTCAGTCCATATCATATCTAAAATGCAGGAATGTATGATCCCTTATCTAATGGACAAGTCATTGACAAAGGATAGAGATCATCGACAAGGTTAGAGTTCGACAGAAGCTTTTGAGAGCTACGATTGCCAGTCGGTTCTTGAAGTCATACACAATAATAGTTTTAGACTTATATAAGTGGGAGACAGTTGGATTAATGTCTAAGTCCATAACTATAATTGGTGAGACTTGACCCGACCCAGCATGGTCCATTTGGGTTGCATGGCATCATGCATTTGGATAGACTATAATGAGAGAAATAACACTTAAGGTTTGTTACTATATTATAAGTTCTAGTATATTAATAAGATTATTTAATTAGTATTGATAAGGAATTATTCTAGGATTAATTAAGTGATCAAAAGAAGACTAATTAAATATATGGGTTGATTATGTAAATCATCCATACCTGTATAGTGGGCTAATGCTTCATGGATTGTCAAGATGGGCTAAAACCCATAAGATGCTCCATGGGTGCTCCATGGTGTAGTTGAACCCATGGATCCAAGGAAATAGAAAGCCATGGCAATTAGGTTTTACCCTAATTGTCACTAACTATATAAGCATCTTATTGTTGACAAAATCGGCCACTATGAGTGAATAGAAAGGGCTAGCCGATTTCATGAAGTGTGTATGTTCTCTCAAGTTATTCCAAGAGTATTTGGTGTTGTGTGAACCATTTGAGGTGTCACACTTGGGGCACTAGGCACTCAAGCTTCATGAAGACATTCTACATCAAAGAGGTATGTAATTCTAACTTGATATATTCATAGGAATCAATGTTATTATGCTAGTTCGGATGAATACCTTGGAAAAATCATATTTACATGTATAATAGAGAAAACATAGATCCAAGGTATTTAGGGTTGCATGTTCACTTAGGAGTGTTAGAATGCTCAAAACCCAACATTTGAGTGGGTACAAATGAGGAAGGGGTAAATGTTGTAGATGGAGGAGTCATGGTAGTTTGAGTCAGGTCACGAAAAAGTACTCCCATCCTTGGATCATTTATGTATATCTTCAAAAGAGGCTGGGAGGTCAGAGTTGTCTGGGAATCACTTATAATGGGCTTGGCTGTCAGAACAACATTGTAAAGGGGAGGAATCCCTGATGATGTTGTTGGATTAATGTCTATGTCCGTAACTATAATAGGTAAGACTTGACCCGACCCGACATGGTCCATTTGGGTTGTATGGCATCGGGACAATTGGATTGACAAGATGAGGAAAAAGGATACTAGTGATTTATTTTAATATATTATACGTTCTAATATATTAATATATAAACATATTATTTAATTAGCATTGATCAAGAATTAATTTATAATTAATTAAGTGATCAAAAGGAACTAATTAAATATGGACTCTATGATATATTTGTGTGATGCGCCATGTTCATTTAGGTTGGGCTAAGCTTTCATGGATAGTCCATGGAGTGTTTAACCAATGGATCATATGAAATGAAAGGTCATGGGTATTAGGGTTTAACCCTAATCTCCACACTATATAAATATGTCCTTGGTTGGTGAAATTGGCACTAGTGTGTGTATACAAAGGGCAATGCCGATTTCACAAGAGAGAATCAAAGTATCCTTATTCTCAAGGTTATTCCAAGTGTTCATGGTGTTGTTTGAACCATTTGAGGTGTCACAGTTGGGGCACTAGTCACTCAAGCTTCATGAAGACAACTTACATCATAAAAATGTATGTATTCTTTCTATTTTATTACCCAAGTAAATGGTATTTGTATGCTAGTGTAGGGTAATATCTTGGAAAATTCATATTTGCATGTATAATAGAGAAAACATAGATCCAAGGTATTTTGAGTTGTTTGTGCACCATAGGATGTTGTAGTATACTAAAACCCAGTAGTGGTATCAGAGCCATGGGTTGTTTTCTGTTATACTGATGCAAATGTTTTATTTTCAAAGTTGGAAAAAAGACATGACGTTTGTCAAATTTTAAGATAATTACTTGTTTTTGTGAAAAACTAATTATTTATAAAATTTGAATCATTTGCTATATGAGTTAAATTAGGTCAAATTTAGTAAAAGATAAAATGATATGATTATTTTATTAGTTTTAAAAGTTTGATCTAAAGAGTTTTTTTAAACCTCCATAAGTTATGGATATGAAAAGGTTTAAAAAAAATTGATTCAAAGTTTTTTTATGGAGTTACAAAAATTGTTGTTCATATTTTAAAGAATTCCATAACTTGTTCTTAAGTTATGGAACATGAAAAGTTTCATCATTAAACAAACACATTAAACTCCATAAGTTATGGAATCCAAAAGTTTTTTTTTAATTATCTTGATCTTGTGAGTTGATTTAGATCAGTAGAAAATTATGTGATAATATGTTTTCAATCCATTTTAATCTAAGAGTTGATTCTAAAATGTGTTTTTGTAACTTGTCCTCAAGTTACGTGAAAAGTCAGATTTAAGTTTCTTAAAGCTCATAAAAGTTGTCAGAGGTTACAAAATGAAGAGTCTTGTCCTCATTAAATGGTTTTATGACTCCATAACGTGTCCTCAAGTTATGGAGGTTCAAGAGTATCTTCATTAAATAATAAAAAAATGTGTAACCTTAATTAAATCCATAAGTTATGAATAAGGAAGAGTCACATTCTTTAATGGTTTAAAGTCTTCCATAACTTGTCCTCAAGTTATGGAACTTGAAGAATTTTTTAGTTAAAACTACTTTAAACACATAAGTTATGGAATTAAATAGTTTTGAATAGTTTCAAAACATGCCCTCAAGTTTTCGAATTTGTAAAGTTTTCCCATGAATACTTTAATTCTAAGTTAAGCCATTAGAATTTTAAAAGTTAAAATTCAACCATTATACTTTATAATATTATAAGTTAATAATATATATATATATATATATATATATATATATATATATATATATATATATATATATATATATGTATAAGAGTAAAGTCAGTCTTACCGTTAGTAGGCCTCATTCACGAAGTCGGTCGATAAGGGGGGTATAAGGTAACTGCCTATAAAATGGCAGTTTAATGGGTGTCCACTCTCACCCACCGCTTCCTTGACCGGTGGATGGTCGTTAGCCAAACGGGTAGGACAAGGACTACAATTCTCCCTTCATTAAAAGTATTAATGATAAATACTAAGTAACTAAACTCTTAATAATACCTAATCTTAGTTACTTAGGAAAATGTGAATAAGGTGCTAATCCATGAAATTACACTTTGAACTTTGTTTAAGTCGGTTAATGGAGCGTGTGTGGTTAACCGGCACACTAACTCGTATTTAACAAGGTAGGCAAAGGGTAACTTAATGTTTATCATAGTATCAATGGAGTGTGTGTGGTTAACCGACACATCGATTGAGGGGTAAACACTTAAGGGTACCAAGTAATTTGCATGGTTACTTCACACCTTGTTTGTCACACCCCAAAACCGGAACGGCAGAAATGTTCTGGGGTGTATGACGTCATGTCAAGTATCACAACACATGCATTATAGTAATCAAAGTACAACAAAACATTTCATTAATAGTAATAGTTTTACATAGTTACATTACAATACATCAAAGTAATACAAGTAAATATAAGTAAGTACGACATGGTACTAAGCTATCTTCATCAACAGCTCCTGGGATGTACCTGTCTAATGCTAACCTGAGAATACAAGTTATTTGAAAAGCGAGTATCAGCATTTTTACAAATGCTGGTGAGTTCATAAGCATTTAGTGACATTTTATTCAAATAACCTTATAATGAAGTAGTTTAAGAGATTTCAGGGTATTAGAGTTCTTTCCAAAAAATCCTATATTTTCTTTAATAAGAGCAGCCTTCTACCAAGACTGCACAGAGTTATGCGGTAAAAGTAGTTTTTCCCTTAATCGCTATCATTATCAATTTAAAGAATTTGATTATTAAAGAAAGCAAGAGAAGTCAGGGAAATAACGTATGCCTTAGCAGTGAGGACTGCTGACTAAGGCAAAGGAATCATAGACTCCAGGAGAGTATCGAACGAACGACACGCCTAGTTCCGTCTAACAAATGGAGACACAGACCCCATAAGGTACCAAATGAAAAGTACAGCTGGTAAGGTCTAAAACAGTGAATACAGACCGCAGACAATATCAAATGAAAGATACATCTTGCAAGGTGAAAACAAAGAATACAGACCGCAGACAGTATCAAATGAAAGATACATCTCGCAAGGTCAAAATGGTGAATACAGACCGCAGACAGTATCAAATGAAAGATACGTCTTGCAAGTTCAAAACAGAGAATACAGACCATAGACAGTATCAAATGAAAGATACATCTTGCAAGGTCAAAACAGTGTGACTCTGAAAATGAGTTACCAGCATACAGTGTAAATTGTCGGTGAGATACCGTTACCTTAAGACCATGAATTATAAGGTAACCCAGGATACTCGTAACCATACTAACCGACACTAGAGTACCAGACGCCCTACAAGCGTCTAGAGAACATGACATTTGTCACCCCTTGGCTTGGTAGGTCGTGGACTGTAGCTAGCAGTCAGGGTGCGGGGGTATCAATCCCGTATAGATCTATACACAAAATGTCCGCTCTCCCTACAGGAGACTCTGGTTACCAACTAGACGACGGAGAAGGCCGTGTCCTTAAGATGCATCCCAAATAGTGGGTAGTGGGTTTCTAATGTAAGTTTTGAACTAGAGGTAGAGACTCATAACTGAACTGACTGAAGTAAACCCATATGTCTATGCTTGTGTACATAAGATATAACTAATGAATCAAACGACCTTCGGATGGACATCCAATCCCACCAGACCACATCTCAACGAAGAAAAGGAAATAGGGCGGACAAGCCTTCCTATGCCCTTCAATCATTACTTATATGCATCTAGACAAGCACATACATACATCTAACTACACATGAGTGTGTAACAAGTGGATTCATATCGTGAAGTATAAGTGTAAAGTATGGAATAACCGAATGGTGAAGTATAAGCGTGCCAAAAGTAAGTGTATCACAAAGTAGAAATGACAACAAGTGAAGTAGGAGCGTATCGAGTTTGAGTGAAGTAGAAGTGATATCAAGTATGAGTGAAGTGGAAGCGTATCACTAAGTAAGAGTGTGAACAAGTATAAGCGTCCAGCAGGTACAAGTGTATCACGAAGTGGAAACGTTATCAAGTATAAGTGTACCACGAAGTAGAAGCGGCAACTGGTGAAGTAAGAGCGTCTATCAGGTATAAGTGACTACCAGTATAAGTGAAATAGAGGCAATAACAAGTATAAGCGCTTCAAGAAGTGAAAGCGTTACCAAGTAGGAGTATAAAATAAGTAAAAGCGAAGCAGCAGTAACTAAGAAGTAAAAGTATACGTCGTGAAAGAGAACTTCGATGAAAGCCTTGGGAAAAACCTTTATACTCAGGGAAAATCACATTTGGTATTCTTTGGTAAAAGAAGTTTGAAAAACTTTATAAATTCCTTGGAAACTTTTCATAATCCAGTTTGAAATGAACTTTGATAAAAACAGTATAAGTAAGAGTTTTGAACAAGTGAAAACCTTTTTGAAAACCATTTATAGCATCCTACTTGGTAAAAACAGTGTACAGTGGTAAAACCTTGTGCATGCGTATTATCAATCACATGTGATTGATATGATAACTGGCATGTTTAACTTCTATTGCCCCCTATAAAACATGTACAAACATTGAAAGGTTCATTCAGGGGTATGAACTCACCTGGTGTAAGTGGATCTGACGAAGGTGCCGGTTGGGTGCTCGGTGTCAAATAAGGACTTGGACACTCTTAATGACCTATTTAACATATGATAACATATGTTCACATATAATTAGTACATTTAATACTAATTAAACAAGTATATGCACCCTAAAGAGCAGAAAACACTTGGTTAAGTGTTTAAGGTGTCCCGGGTAACATCTAAGGGCTCAAATGGCTTAGGAATGGAGTTTACTCTCCGAGAGTAAACTCTCAATACCATGATTATGGCCCAGGGACTACTCACCATGAGTTTACGGTCGTAAACTCATGGTGATGGGTTCTAGGGTGTTTTAAGGCTTCAATCTTGATAGTGGGATTTTTCTAGGTCCAATCCCAAAAGGCATGAGTGAGTTTAAGGTCTTTAAGGGTATCATAATGGAGTTTACGGCCTAGGGACAACTCCTAAGGGAGTTTACGGCCGTAAACTCTTATTCTTTGAGTTTAGTGAAGTTTCAAGCCCTAAATACCTTCCTAGCAATTTATAATGAAGTGTGGGGCCATTTGGGGGAATTAAAACTATCATTTGGGCATGTTTGGGGGTGTTTACGGCCTTGATACATGCATGGGCCGTAAACTCCTTTTAATCCCCTAAATCTATGTGTTTGGATGATCTAAACCCGAAATGATAAGCCCCTAATTTATGCCTTAAGTCCTAGGGTGTTTTAGGAGTGTTTTTGGGGCACTTTTGCAAGTTTAAGAGGTGTTTACAGCCTAAGCATGTGCTTGGGCCATAAACTCTCTTTTATGCCCTAATGAGATTGTTTTCCTAAGAGTAAACACTCCTAGGCTAAATCCTCAATTTATTTCCAAGCTATTAGGGACATTTTAGGGTCATTTTGGTCTCATTTAAGGGGTTTACAGCCTAAGGAGGATCTTAGGCCGTAAACTCCTTTCCAACAGCTTCTAAGTCCGATTTTTAAGCTATAAACATGAATCATAATGTTTAGAACAAGATAGGATAAGCGGACATATGATTTGGAAGCGTTTGGTTGCGGATTCGGGTCGAAAATGAGTCTAGAGAGAGAGTATATATAGAGAGAGAGAGTGAAAAAGGTTGAAATGGGGTTTACTCCCCTTTATATATGGGTGGGAGTTGGAGCTCAGTGGAATTCTACCCGATACTGTCGTTATACGGGGCTTTTGGTCGCACCCGATTTAGTGGTCGTAATAATAAAAACTAACCTTTCCATTAAAATGAAAATGTGTATTATGAGTTTTTATTTCTCTTATCACGACTTAATGACATAAATAAATGAAACATTTATTTATTTGACAACCTCGTATTAACGGGACTTTCATACAGTGGAATATTCCGTTAACGGTAACGGGGTAATGTAACGGAAAAACTTTGGGTTGTCACATTGTTTTGTGATCCTCGGCATCCTAGTCACAAAAGCTGAAGGGCACACTCGAGATTGTAACAAAACCTAATAATACATTTCGTTTATCTTGGTGGAAATTGGTGAATCATCAACGGCATATCTCTTCTGAGTTATAAAATCGTTTTTAGGGTCCTCGCCTTAATATCTCATATTGGGTGTTATATTATGGACTTTTAATCAACTATCTTGAATATCTCCCAAAATATGTCTAGTTCAGACATCTATGATCCTCCTAAATCTCTTGGAACTTCACTTCCTCCACCTCCTCCAATTATTCTTCCTATCCTACAAGTTCATGGTCACTCAAGCCCTATTGGCAAGGCAAGGTCTAGGTGTGCTCACATATTGGAGATGAAGTCACGTACTGACAAGCCGTGAGAGTTGGGTGTCAAAGACTTGAGAAAGTTGGTGGTTCAATCACTTTCTAAGTCACATAGTGAGTTCCTTTGGGAATCCTATGAAACAGACTATAACAAGACCCTTAATAATCTTATCTATTTGCTAAGATCACCTTCCTAAAGCTTTATGGACATTGACAATGAAGACACTGGAAATCCAGAAAAAGTATTCTCTTCCTAATGCAAAGGGATCGGCCATAGTCAACTCGGTTGACCAAATGGTAAAGAGAAAAGCTAAGTTTGTGATAGTAACGGTACCATTACCAAAGGGTACATATGTTTATATTGCCAAAGGAAGGGGCATTAGTTGCGAAGCTGCCAATTTTACGTAAGGATGTTAAAGTGAATAAGTTTGACCGTACTTCAAGTAAAATCCACTATCTAACTCTGCTAAGTTTCTATAATAAGATTCTTGATACATGATGTGACTGGGTCACATATTGATGTTTGTAAGAATCAAAGAAAAGTGAAGAAACTTAAAGAAAAAATATGTTGAATCTGATCGTGTAGATGGATTTCTATCGCATAGTTTGAAGATTGGATTCTTGAGCTACTTCTTAGGAGTTATGATATATTGCTTAGGAATAGATAACAACAAAGTTTTCATGCTCTTTTGCATTGTAAGGATAGTTTTTCCGCAAATTTTTTAAAATAAAAGGAAAAAATGATGTTTTTATTTATTTTAAAATATCCTTACAATGGAATTTAAGGAAAAAAATTGTTGCTTATATGATTCCATTAATAGCAAGAGTGGAAATATGAAATTGATTCTTTCATTTGTGGTAATGTCTAAATTTACCAAATAAGGAAAGATCCTCATCACCCATGTTTCAATTGGACCGAAACTTGGAATCATGCAAGTTGTATAGCATGATGAATGAGAATTTTTCATCTTTGGAAAATTAAGACTAGTTCCTTGTTCATATGTATATGTGTGTCAAGTGAAGGGCTAAGGGATCGAGTACACATTCTTGTGCACTGGCCATAGTCCACCACAAAAGATCGATAAGATTATTTGTCATAATTTACTAAAGCTCAGTAAATATGGTTATACTTACAAGCCTAAGTGTAATTCTGAGACATTGGAAAAGGTTCCAATGTATGGCAGAGCGAATAAGAAGAATCAAATTAGGCAGAAGGATAAAAGTTTCTCAAGTCTGAAAAGATGGGAGAGTACTTTAGTATCATGTCATATGATCATCTTAATGATTAAGAGACCTTATTGCAATTCATCCTCTAAGTGCATTCTGATATCTAAGAAGAGGAGCCATGAGTTGTTGAAGTGGTTAAATCAAGAAGACGAGTCATATTTCATTCAAAAACAATTCTTAGAGTCATACTCCGAGATTGTAACTTGAGTGACATGCCTTAAAGAAGGTTTTAAACACTTGTCAAATGTAAGAATACAACTTTTCTCCTTTTGTGCATTTGAAATTGGTTAGTTGTGATGTTTTCGACAAAACAAAGACCAACTAAGGCCAATTGTGTGAAGTGTTTGTCTTTATTAGAATCCGCACTATCTCTGAATATCTGACAAGAAAGCCTTATATGTCAAGAGGACAGTGGGAGTCTTAAAGGTCTTGAAAGTCTCAAGAACTAATCAAGAATAAAACCTGAAATTTTTCACTAGCACACGACTTGAGGTTTACAACCTATCGTGTTGACATATTATGTGCCCATTCCAATTAAAGTTGGCTTTGCATATGAGTTCTTAGAGTTCTCAGTTGGCTGCACAACAACTTGGAAGCAATGGCAGGCCCTTGAGCTGCCAGATGGCAAGAAATTAAGATGGAGTTCAGTCCATATGAGTTTGGATTTATCATTATCATTGTCTTGTGACTACGGTTTTGACAAATTCACATCGATAAGAACACATACACCATAAAATCTAAGTTTCATAAGGTTTCTCTCCGATTCATAGATTTTAAGTAGATAGCAATTGTGATTTTTGCAGTTCTCAAACTCGTTAGTGGAGCATGCGTGGTTAACCGACACACTAACATGGACTTACGAGAAATGGCAAAGGTCTAAACAATTGAGACTATGATTACGACATCCCTTTTCATAGTTCCTAAATTGTTTAGACACACATGTGATCTATCTAAGATAAGGTGTATGATGTTGATAAAGTCTTATCAAAGCAATCTAGTATTAGAAATCTGAACTTTGGTAAGAATGTCAATAAAGTATTGGCTTCTAGAGGTCTAGTTGTTTTTTGGATACATGCTAAAGCTAGTGGGAGCATAAGTGTTATGCTAATAATCATCATGTTAGTGGGAGCATCATAATTATGATAAGTATTGCAAGTTAGCAAGGTTAATTATAGAAAACAAAAGTTTCCATTCGTGAGCTTGCAGGGGTTGAAAAAGTTGTTTTGCTATAATTAAAGGAGAGGAAATTATACTTCATTTCAATTCTAAAATGCTTAGATTGAGTTTATAATCATTCTAAAGAGCTTATATTGAGATTTTAATTACCTTTAGTCAGGAATATATATATATATATATATATATATATATATATATATATATATATATATATATATATATATATATATATATGAACTTCATGTTGGATTGGATCAACTTAATAAAATTCTATACATTATGTTCTCAAAATTTTATTATGATTATGGCATCCCTTTTCTTAGTCAAACTTTGAGAATATGGCAAACAAAAAATTTTATTATGGAGAAAGATTGGTCTAAAGCCATGTCTTTAAGTGAAACATCATGAATCATGTCCCATTTACTTTGGGTACAATATTGATTACATGTGCTATAATATTTATCCTTTCTGGATTTTCCAAATGCAATGGGGAATTAAGGGGAACAATGTCTAGAATTGGATATGACTAAAGTGGTTAAGCAATTGTCGAGGACAATCTAAAGTTTACCAAAGATTGGTTGCTCAAGGACAGTTGGAAGTATACTATTAATATTGGAAGGGCCATATTGACATAGTCTGAAAAGAGGCAACTATTGTTAAGAAGTGATAGTCAAAATGCGAATAATGAGTTGTCTCCATAGATGGAAGCAATCTGTGTAAGATTAGAAAAAACTTAGTGCAAGAAGCATGTTCAAAGCAATGCATGCTTTGAACATAAGGCTTTGTGTCCATGGAGTAGGTCTTCATTGGAATACCTTGTAATGGTTGTTGACAAGTCTTTGTGACTTTGTACACATTCATTGCAAGAGGGTAGTGCATTTAAGTTTAAAATCTAATAGATTTCGATTTGGGAGTGTGAAATTAGAATCATTGAATGTTTGGTTAATTGGTTTATTTCACAAAAGTGAGGATCATAGACAAACATAGAGTGCATAGTTGGTGTATGGCAAAGCTATTGTTTAGAAAACATAGTGTACATGCTTCGAGCACGGGACACCTAGTGTTTTAATTCAAGTATAAAGTTGATAAAACCGAAACAATGAATAATAAGTAATCAGTATGGTGATAAATAGAAAGTGTTTTATTTATATTCATAGGTTTTGATACCATATTAAATTCATTTATTCTTGTGTTTCACTTTGCATGTTTTGACTTCCATAATAACTAGGTTATTCTTCTGGAATGACTAAGTTATTCAAAACCATCCACAGTCGGTCATATATTGGAAGTAGATATCAATCAAGATTGTCATGAGTTGGCTTGTAGAGGTCCAAGTTGGTGGACAAAGTTGTGCTACAACACTCATGAGTGCTCATAAGTTCTGAATATTGGATTCAACCCATGCTCGTTTGAATCACTTCATGGATTTTATCAAGAGTGATCATGAGACGATAATATCATATATTATTCAAACCTAGAGATATGAGTTGTTAGTATGAGTTGGTTGTACATTGATTGCACGAAAACGCATTCGGTAACTCGATGTTATAAAAAGTTCCTTTTGTATGATTCAACAAGTAGTTGAACAAGCCATATGAGTCGAAGTTTATCCATTCCTTTTACTTTCTGGATAAAAGCAATATATGTGGGCCTCTCGATGATTTAATGATGATACATGTGAGTGCTTGGCCAAGCCATGACTGATTTGATTTGTTCAATCAGTTAGTCGTCATGAATCGGAAATCGAGAAACAACAAATGGACAGATAGAATAATTTATAATCCATGTCTCAGTCCATATGATATCTAGAATGGAGGAATATACAATCCTTTACCTAATGGACAAGTCATTGACAAAGGTCAGAGTTCATCGGCAAGGTCAGAGTTCAACAGAAGCTTTTGAGAGCTACAATTGCTAGTTGGGGTTTGAAGTCATAATCAATAATAGTATTAGACTTATCCAAGGGGGAGACTGTTGGATTAATGTCTAAGTCCATAACTATAATTGGTAAGACTTGACCCAACCCGGCATGGTCCATTTGGGTTGCATGGCATCGGGACAATTGGATAGACAAGATGAGGAAAAAGGATACTAGTGATTTATATTAATATATTTTAAGTCCTAATATGTTAATATATAAACATATGATTTAATTAGTATTGATCAAGAATTAATTTATAATTAATTAAGTGATCAAAAGGAACTAATTAAATATGGACTCTAAGATATATTTCTATGATGCACCAACTTCAGTTAGGTTGGGCTAAGCTTTCATGGAGAGTCCATGGAGTGTTTAACCAATGGATCATATGAAATGAAAGGTCATGGGTATTAGGGTTTAACCCTAGTATCCACACTATATAAAGATGTCATTCGTTGGTGAAATTGGCAGTAGTGTGTGTACACAAAAGGGCAATGCCGATTTCACTAGAGAGAACCAAAGTATCCTTATTCTCAAGGTTATTCTAGGTGTTCATGGTGTTGTGTGAACCAGTTGAGCTGTCACACTTGGGGCACTAGGAACTCAAGCTTCATGAAGAAAAGTTAGATCATAAAAAGGTATGTATTCTATCTATTTTATTACCCAAGTATATGATATTTGTATGCTAGTATAGGATAATATCTTGGAAACTTCATATTTGCATGTATAATAGAGAAAACATAGATCCAAGGTATTTAGGGTTGTATGTACACCATAGGATGTTGTAGTACACTAAAACCCAACAGATGTATCCATAGGAATTGATGAATAAGCCATCTGAATGGTAGACAGAGGCACTTTCTCTTGAGCATCATGGATACAGTCAAAGAAGTCATCAAGGTCTTCGTTTGACAAAAGATTCTCATTCACACCACAATTTACCGCTAAATCATATCTATCGTAACCGGATAGGTCAAGATCCTCATAATCATCATCTTCTCCTCCTTCACTGAAATCATTTTGAACTGCCACATTCACAAGATCATGCTCTTCAGCAACAATGGTAGACGTAGCAACATCTTCAATCTCATGGTCTAAAACGGTGATGACATCGTCATTTACATTTGCATGCTCTGACGATGCTTAATCTGTAGACTCTTGTTCCGGGGACCCATGAGATTCTGACGAGTCGGCCAGTTCCAGAAACATTCCAAATTTCACGAGTGGATACTTTCCTGAAACATGATTTTCCCTTTTCGATTTTGCTTAATAAGACTTATAGTGTTAGGTACATCAGGAATTGATCTTTTGACTTCGTGTTGGCATTTGTAGTCATCTCCTCCAAAATGAATTTTGAGAAACTGAAGTTAATCCCCGCAGCTAGTGCAACAATTTCCTGAGTATTTCTTGAAGAGATCTCATCTGAACCACCCTTCCATCCAGAAATACAGGTAACAAACACATGAGGTAGAAACCTCTAGTAAGGAGGTAACAACTTTTTCAAAGTGGGTGGGAAGTCTCCTTCATATCCCGTTTTCTCACAATACTTTTCAACTTGTTCCAAGTTGATATCAGTTGGGTAAGTTTCCTGATCATTAATCATTAAAACATTGCAGATAAATTGCTTAGTGATAACAACTTTACACCCTTTGACAAAAGCTTCATTGATCACTGACCCATCTTCTCCTTTCTTGAGATTTGTAGATCTCCAAAACTCATTTATTAGGTTCAGATAAATGATTGGGTTCCAGGTTAGTGCAGCGAAGATGCAGCATTCCCTTAATCCAAACATCATTGACTTGAATTCATTATGTGCCACTGGGGGATCATCTAGGAGTATTGACATGTTATGACTTTCAACAACCTTAAAACTTGCCATTTCTGCCTATAAGATTCGAGTATCAATTTCAAGAAATCACAAAAAAAAAATTCGAGGATAGAGAGAGTAATGAGAGGTTTTCGGTCACGGTAAGAAAAATGAAGGGAAAGAGGAATTCGTTTGATCCTTTCCCTTATATACTAGATCCATACCCGGATCCATAACCCATGGGCTGTGTCCCTTCTTTTCTTCTCTTTTAAAATTATGAAGGACAATACCCAAAACAATTTTTTAAAAAAATAGAACTTTTTGAGAATTAAAAATATAAGATAAAAATAAAATAAAATAAAATAAAAATGAAATATTTTCTGAAATTTACCAATAAAAAAATAATAAATAAAATAAAATTAAAATTAAAATTAACATATAATTAAAATTTGAATTTTAACCCAAATTTCACCTCTAAGTGAAATTAATAACCTATTGAGACGTGGGATCAAAGTTGTTGGACAGTCATTTTCCATTTGTCAGTACCCCTCCTTTCATGAATAGATCTGGCCCATCGCTGGTATTGCGGTCCACTTAAACACGAAAACTTGTGACAGATTTTAGGTATGCTATCAGTGACAGGATAGATTGATCCTAATTTCCTAGATAACACTTCCTAAAGACCATTCATCTGACGACGACCAAGGATATTGTTGTCCACTTAAGTTGAGCAACGAGATCTACAGACAATCTATAAATGTTTAATTTTCATTGCACTAGAATGTGTTTCCCGCTTCCTGATATACCCCAATAATCAAGGACTTCTGAAATACTCCTTACTTTAGGTGAGAAGACAATTATTAGGAGAGAGGATAGATTTAGAATGCATATGATGTACACCTAGGTCGGATCTCTTCCAATCATACAGAGGGTGAAACATATGATTGACTAGAATTTCAGAAGGATTGAGAAGTAGAAGGTTGCATATGATGTGTACCAGGTTGGATTGTTAATCACGCAAAGGAGACAGCATATGGCTAACAGGTAGAAAGAATAACCTAGATAGAAGATATAGAGAGACAAATTTGCATATGTTGCAGTCCATGTCGGATCTTTTGATCACACAAAGGACGCAACATATGACTAATAGTAGGAAAGAAAGACAATAACTTTCTATAGACCTAATTTTATAGGAATTACCCAGTCACTCCGTCAATACCGGAATTAAGGACAAAATCCATACATCGAGTAAAATTTAATTCACAGTTCTAAATACAGGTTTCTTTAGTGTGACTGGTGGATTCTCATGTATAACTCCCTGCTCAATCTACCCAAGCATCATATTGCCAGGCTAAACGGAACTATCTAGGTCAATATTTATCAAGTTTCTAGATTCCTTAAGCATCATATTGCCAGGCTAAACGGAACTATCTAGGTCAATATTTGTTCAATCAGTCAGTCGTCATGAATCGGAAATCGGGAAAAAACAAATGGATAGAGAGAATAATTTATAATCCATGTCTCAGTCCATATGATATCTAGAATGGAGGAATATATGATCCTTTATCTAATGGACAAGTCATTGAGAAAGGTCAGAGTTCAACAGCAAGGTCAGAGTTCAATAGAAGCTTTTGAGAGCTATGATTGCTAGTCGGGGTTTGAAGTCATACTCAATAATAGTTTTTGACCTATCCAAGGGGGAGACTGTTGGATTAATGTCTAAGTCCATAACTATAATTGGTAACACTTGACCCAACCCGGCATGGTCCATTTTGGTTGCATGGAATCGGGACAATTGGATAGACAAGATGAGGAAAAAGGATACTAGTGATTTATATTAATATATTATAAGTCGTAATATGTTAAAATATAAATATATTATTAAATTAGTATTGATCAAGAATTAATTTATAATTAATTAAGTGATCAAAATGAACTAATTAAATATGGACTCTAAGATATATTTGTGTGATGCGCCAATATCATTTAGGTTGGGCTAAGCTTTCATGGATAGTCCATGGAGTGTTTAAGCAATGGATCATATGTGTCACACCTCGAAAACCGAAGGCGAAAACATTTCCGGGGCTGACTCCACGGTGAGTATCAACTCCAATGCACATACTAATCAAAGTAAACAACCATTACATTACATATATTTGAAAGTTTACATTTGTTTCAAAAGTAAATTGTACAAGTGTGATACACAATATATGAACAAAATGAGACGAGTCTTCTGCGCACTCCGTCTTCACCAAAAGCGATCTCCGGGCATCTGTCTAATGCGGACCTGAGAATACAAGCGGTTTGAAAATCAGCATAAAGCTGGTGAGTTCATAAGATGTTTTTTTTTTTTAAAATGTATCAGTTTCCTTTAATTTTCCGAAAAGGTTTGTTATCCAAGAAAATCCCATATTTTCTTATGTAAAACAGTTTAGTTATCTTTCATTACCAGTTTAATTACGCGTTATATGTTACTCCAAGAAAATCCCATATTTTCCAAAATACAAGACCGATTGAATATCACAGAGTATAGTTTAATACACAAAACTAAATATTGAGAATCGTGGGATTACTATCCCGAATTAGATATTAAATACTTTGATATACATGAACTGTATATGAAAAGTAGTTTGAAAACCTTGGGACTAACATCCCGTACTACATATAAGATAGCTTGATATACATGAAAATATAGATTTAATACCATGGGACTACCATCCCGGACTAGATACAAGATAGTTTGATGTATATGAAAATATAGATTGAAAACCATGGGACTACCATCCCGGACTAGACATAGATTCAAAACCATGGGGTTATCATCCCGTACATGATATAGTTTCAAAACCATGGGATTACTATCCCGAACTAGATATAAGATAGTTTGATAAAATCATGGGATTACTATCCCGAACTAGATATAGATTGTAACCATAGGAATAACATGCTGTAATAGATATGAGACCTATAGATTTAAAAACCATGGGATTACCATCCCGTACTAGATATAAGATCAAAAGATAGAATATTGATATAAAATCAAAACCAAAACCAAAGTCGTGAATAATAATATATTAATACATATTGTGAGTCGGGTAACCATGCTGATATGACAACGAGACCTCCTTGACGCTTGTCAGACGTCGGATGATATCCAGAATCTCACCCCAGGCATGCCCGCCTAACTGTAGCTAGCAGTTAAGGTGTGGTATTGTCAGTCCCGAATAGATTTATTCACAAATTCCACGCTCTCCCTCCTGGAGACTCTGGTTACACTTCCGGGGAGGATTTACTAATAACCCAAAAGGGTAATGACAAATCTCACAAACTAGTTGTAGCACCTGGTTTCCGGTATGTGAATTTTATTTGAGCATTGCCCTAATTTAGCCTTAGCCTCGGCGAGTCATAGGGTCCGACTCGCCGAGTAGGGACGAGACTCAGGACGCGTTTTAAGTAGGCGACTCGACGAGTCCATATCCTGGACTCGGCGAGTCACCGCTGCGGGATGAAACCCTAAGTTTCAAGGGTTTGCACCCTATTTAAACTCTCATTCCGCCCCAACTCGTCCCCATTCACCCCCAGAACTCCCCCTACATCGTTTTCCCTTGTTTTCTTGAGAGTTTGAGGTGTTCTTGGCGTGTTCTTGAAGGTTTTGAAGTGTAAGAGGAGTAGATCAAGAAGAGGAGAAGGAGATCAGCCATCCTTGTGTCATTTCAACATTTCCTTTGAGGTATAACCCGTTTTCCCCTTGATTCTATGCTTAAAACTTCATTTGGGTCCTTCTTGGTCAATTTCCCAAGTTTGCATGTTCATTATATGTTGTAATAAGGCGTTTGGCCTTTGGATCTATGTAAGATTGAGCTCCAGGAGCTCAAATCTATTAGCTTTTTGGCCCCATAAGGCTTGTTAGCCCCAGATCTACCATTTTGAGACATTTTGAGCCTTATAATCCATGTTGGTGAATATCCACACGTAAAGTTGGAAACTTTACGTGTGATTCGTGTCCTAGAAGTCCAGATCTATGAATTGCATGGTCTGGAACCGAGCAAATCGGTATATTTAAGGAGTGCATGGCGGCGACTCGGCGAGTCGCATGGGTGACTCGGCGAGTCTGGTCGCGAGTCACCGAATTGGTCCCTTCTTCATGTGTCGAGTTGAGCCTTGAGTCACAGGGGGTGACTCGGTGAGTTGGGAGCTGAACTCACCCATGTTAGGACTCGGTGAGTCAATGCCCTGACTCGGCGAGTCCAAGGCAATCTTCATAGCTCAAAAACAGACTCGGCGAGTTGTTCATACAACTCGGCGAGTCTTAGCATAAAGTGTTCATCGGATGAAGATGAACTCGACGAGTTGTTCATACAACTCGGCGAGTAGGATGAAGGTGTTGAATGGCAGTTAGAAGGCGAACTCGTCGAGTCATAGCCCGACTCGACGAGTAGAACCAGGGACCCATGTCATTGGTTTGCTAGGGACTCGGCCAGTGGTGATCCACTCGGCGAGTCGGGTCAACTGAAAGTTGACTCCAGCTTTGGCTTAGAGTTAATCCAGGGATAAAATGGTCATTTTACCTATAGGACAGTTAGCAGTGTTTGATTGAGTATGTCGTGGAAATTGCAGCCGGAGGACTCCCGGAGCAGCAGCAGTCAGTTAGTTCCCGATCAGTTCAGCAGCTACTTTGAGGTGAGTTACCTTCCAGTAGCGGTGGGTCTAAGGCCACAATGCCGACCCACCAGTAGGAGATGCATGGTAGATGATTGTCTTTGTGATATCATCTAAGTTTGCTATTACCTGATATGTTATATGCTAGCATGATATGTTGTCTGTGATAGTAGTAGAGTTCGGTTGTTAGGACCGAAGGGTAGTCAGACACCCCAGATACGTCTGACAGTATGTGATGATATGTTTGCATGCTGGCTTGTTATGTTATATGTGATCGTAGTAGTAGGGGGTGAAATAGTCCCCGAGGATCAGTTGTTAGGACCGATGGGTAGTCAGCACCCCAGAATGGCTTGACACGGGTCAGACGGCACCCCAGAATGGCCGTATGGGTAGGTCGGCACCCCAGAATGGCCGTACCGGGTAGTCAGGCACCCCAGAATAGCCTGGCAGAGCGTATGTTATGTGTTTGTATGGTACGTGGTACGTTGGGGGAACTCACTAAGCTTTGTGCTTACGTTTACAGTTTTGTTTTCAGGTACCTCTGCATCGAAGGGGAAGGAGCCGGCGCGGTAGCGGCACGTCATACACACACTCTTCGGTTTCCGCATTTATGAAACTTACTGGAATTGTACTCTGATATTTGATGGGATGTACGGTTAGGCTTTTGAGAACATGATTGCAATGTGTTATGGTGTGAACAAACAATGGTTCTTTTTATTTAGACAATGTTTTATTTATTAATGTTTTCCAAAGTAATATTTTAAAAATGAAATTTTCGGACGTAAAAATTGGGTCGTTACAAGTTGGTATCAGAGCCCTGGTTTGAGGGATTTGGACACGCCTTCGGGAGTGTTTGGACTCAAACCGAGGGATTGAAAGATTTTTCCAAAAGAAATTATTCTTTAAAACCCGGAAAAGAGTCACGAGAAAGAGTAAAGTGTGTGACGTGCGCGACCGGCCGAGCTCAAGTAAGTATTCCCCATAGTACCCATACAAGTTTATGTTATGTTTATCAGCTTTATGAATATTGCATGCTAGAATAGGCTAAGGATCTAGGAGTGATGCCTTATGTGCCTGTTTATTTGTTCCAGCTTATTGAATATTGCATGTTAGAATTGAGTAGACAGCAGTAGGGTAGCCTGTTTAGGTTATGCCTGATAGTATGAGCTTAGCATCCTATGTTAAGTGTCGTTTCTTGTTCTAAGAACAGTTTTGGCTTGAGTCTGTTTTTCCTTATCCGAATGCTGCTTGCTTCGTGCTTGGTGGGATTCTGAGTAATGGGAGTGAGCCACTAGGTAAACACGTCGCACCACATGTAATCAGGGTTGAATAATCCCAAAGTGTTGGAACTGGCCCTATTGCGCAGCTCTTGTTTGAGTCCAACCGTTGTAGGGACGGATCTTTTACTTGAAGGATTATCTAATCCTCATTACATGTGATGGTGTCTAGGTGGTGGCTAACTGGCATTATGAGGAGACCTACAGCAGCTGAGGACCAGTTGTGTTGAACTTGAGTTCTCCCTAGGGCAAGCCTAGGGTGAGAATAGCGGAGAGTAGCAGTAGTAGAGGGGAGTTGGTGGAGTCGAGGAATTCCTCGGAGAAGGTACGGATAGATGTGGAAGGTAGTATGGGCCCGTACTACTGAAAGCAGAGGATCCGTACCCGAGCCGAGGAAGGCCAAGACGAGACCAAGGAACCTGTAAGTAGTTGAGATCCCTCAGAAAGTAGCAGTACCACTAATGATTATTATTGATGTTTTGCAGAATGGTGGTACTTCAACCGAGACCGACAGATGGCGGGTCAGGAGAGGGGTCAGGTTCGGGATCTGGCACCGAGCCGATTGAGGAGAGGCTACGTGAGTTCATCACGTCGGAGATCACTAGGGGCATCCTTGAGTCGACCCCCATCATCTTTGGGTCGATCAAGGAAGGGATCGTGGAGATGATGGAGGATCGCCTACGGGCATTCAGGAGCAGTGGTGCGCCGGATTTCCATGGGGTGAAGGACCCCATTGTCGCCAGGCGGTGGATTGCGGATATCGAGTCCGCCCAGTTGATCAGCTTCTGCCCCGAGGGGTCGAAGGTGAGATACGCAGCAGGGTGTTTACGGGACCGGGCCCGAGATTGGTGGGAGTCAGTGGGTGACTCGATGGGAGCCTCGACTGTCGAGGCAATGACCTGGTCGGACTTTGTGGCTAGGTTCAGGGCAGAGTTTGCGCCAGCGGTCGAGCTTCAGCAGCTGGCCAGGGAGTTCTTAGACATGAGGCAGACGACAGAGACCGTGGCGGAGATCACCGCCAAGTTTCGGGAGAGGGCTTTATTGGTGCCCCAGTATGCAGGTGACGAGGATATGAGGAGGACTCGTTACCACGATATGCTACGAGCTGACATTCGGGAGCATGTTAGCTTTTCGGCTTGCCCTACCCTGGACTCCATGATTGCCAGGGCTAGGGAGAGAGAGATAGATTTGGAGCACATCCGGAAACGGAAACTTGAGGATGGTCAGGCATCAGGGGCTTCGGGGAAGAAGCCCAAGGGATCAGATGGGAGGCCGAAAGGCCAGTCGGGACCGAGCCGCTGCAGGACGTGCGGCAGGCCGCACGAGGGGGCGTGCAGGATGGGATCGTCAGGCTGCTACAAGTGCGGCAAGTTTGGGCATATCAGCAGGGATTGTACTGCTCCTGCGACCGTTATTCAGACATCGGAGTTGCTGTGTTTCCACTGCAACCAGAGGGGCCACAAGAAGGCCAATTGCCCCATGTTGACAGCTTCAGCGCCAGTGAAGGCGCCAGCTCCAGCGACCCTGCGGATCACGGATGGCCGTCAGGGCAAGGCAGAGGCTCCAGTGGTGAGGAGTCGGGCATTTCAGTTGACTGCCGAGGAGGCACGCGCCGCGCCCGATGTGGTGACGGGTATGATTCCTTCCTTCTATCTTTTATTTTTCGTTGTTATGATATTGATATGTGCTCTGTGTGTATACATGTGTATTAGGATCGTTCCATGTGAACGGCATCCCGGTTCAGGTATTGTTCGACTCGGGTGCATCCCGATCGTTCGTTTCTCTTGCTCTTAGCAAGAGATTTCATGAGACTTCAGGCGAGTTAGATTGCCCGTTAGAGGTAGAGATTGCTGATGATAGATCGGTGCGAGCATCGATGGTGTTTCGAGATTGTGTCCTGCGACTGTTTGAGGAGTGTTACCTGGTAGACTTGGTTCCCATTCCATTGCGTGGGAACAAGGTGATTATTGGTATGGATTGGTTGAGCCCTAATGGGGCAGTGATAGATTGCGCACAGCAGCTAGTGCGAGTCAAGACCCCAAGCGGGGGAGAGTTAGTGATTCATGGAGAGCGGCCGCAGTGTGGACCCACTGTATGCTCAGCAGCGAGGGCTAGGCGCTACCTTCAGCAGGGATGCGCGGGTTATGTCGCGTACGTGATGGACACCCGGGAGGCGGGTAAGCCGACTGTGAGCGAGGTCCCGGTGGTTCGAGATTTTGCTGATGTTTTTCCGGAGGAACTACCTGGGATACCTCCGGAGCGACAGGTGGAGTTCAGGATTGACCTCGTTCCCGGTGCGGCTCCGATAGCCAAAGCACCGTATCGGTTGGCTCCTCCCGAGATGCAGGAGTTGTCTACGCAGCTGCAGGAGCTGCTGGACAAGGGATTTATTCGGCCGAGCAGTTCGCCCTGGGGAGCCCCGATTCTGTTTGTGAAAAAGAAGGATGGGTCGCATCGGATGTGTATAGATTACCGGGAGCTGAACAAGGTAACGGTGAAGAACCGTTACCCGCTTCCGAGGATTGATGACCTCTTTGACCAGCTTCAGGGCGCATCTTGGTTTTCCAAGATTGATTTGCGTTCGGGTTATCATCAGATGAGGGTCAGGGAGGAGGATATGCAGAAGACCGCGTTTCGGACGCGCTATGGCCATTACGAGTTTGTGGTGATGCCGTTTGGGCTCACCAATGCTCCTGCCGCGTTCATGGACCTCATGAACCGTGTATGCAGACCGATGCTGGACCGGTCTGTGATAGTCTTTATCGATGATATCTTGGTTTATTCCAAGACCCGGGAGGATCATGAGGAGCATTTGAGAGAGGTGTTAGAGACCCTGAGGAGGGAGAGCTTGTATGCCAAGTTCTCCAAGTGTGAGTTTTGGTTGCGCGAGGTGCAATTTCTGGGGCACCTCGTCAACCAGAACGGGATTCTGGTCGATCCGGCCAAGGTCGAGGCCGTGATGAGATGGGAGGTTCCGAAGTCCCCATCTGAGATTCGGAGCTTCCTAGGATTGGCAGGCTACTATCGGAGATTTATCCAGGATTTCTCCAAGATAGCCGTGCCCCTGACGCGGCTGACGAAGAAAGCCGTGGTCTTTCGGTGGGGACCCGAGCAGCAGGCTGCATTTGAGACGCTGAGACAGAGATTGTGTGAGGCGCCGATCTTAGCCCTGCCAGAGGGCGTAGAGGATTTCGTGGTTTATTGCGATGCGTCCATTTCTGGGTTGGGCGCGGTGCTGATGCAAAGGGGGCATGTCATTGCTTACGCTTCGAGGCAGCTCAAGCCTCACGAGGCGAACTACCCGACGCACGATTTGAAGTTGGGGGCGGTGGTATTTGCCCTCAAGATTTGGCGACATTACCTCTATGGGGTTCGGTGTACCATCTACACGGACCACAAGAGCTTGAGGTACCTCATGGACCAGCCGAATCTGAACATGAGGCAGCGTCGGTGGTTGGATGTGGTGAAGGATTATGATTGCGAGATCCTTTACCACCCGGGAAAGGCCAATGTGGTGGCCGATGCGCTTAGCCGCAAGACGACACCGATCAGGGATGCCTGTTTGAGGATGACAGTGGTGACTCCCCTGTTGGAGCAGATTCGGGAAGCTCAACAGGAGGCTATCAAGGAGGAGCATCGGAAGAGCGAGCGCGTAGTAGGTCAGGTTTCCTCCTTCGATTATGATAGCCGAGGGTTATTGACACTACACCATAGGGTGTGGGTGCCGTATCACGGGGGCGTGCGCCAGATTTTGATGGAGGAGGCGCACAAGTCCCGATTCTCTATTCATCCTGGGGCGACGAAGATGTATAGGGACCTTCGTCTAGACTATTGGTGGCCTTGCATGAAGCGGGATGTGGCATGGTACGTCGAGCGGTGCTTGACCTGCAGGAAGGTCAAGGCCGAACATCAGAGGCCGCATGGCAAGATGCAGCCGTTGGACATTCCACTGTGGAAGTGGGAAGATATCACGATGGATTTTATCACAAAGCTTCCCAGGACCGCACGTGGAGTGGATTCGATTTGGGTCATCGTGGATAGATTGACCAAGAGTGCTCACTTTATTCCGATTCCGGAGAGCATATCGGCCGAGAAATTGGCCGACATCTATATCAGGGAGATTGTGGCACGGCATGGGGTGCCAGTATCGGTGATCTCGGACAGGGATGTGCGTTTTACTTCCAGGTTTTGGAAGAGATTCCATGACGAGTTGGGCACTCGTCTGCATTTCAGCACCGCCTTTCACCCGCAGACAGATGGACAGAGTGAGCGGACCATCCAGACTTTGGAGGACATGTTGCGGGCGTGTGTTCTGGATTTCGGTGGTAGCTGGGATACCTATCTTCCTTTGGCTGAGTTCTCCTACAACAACAGCTATCACGCGAGTATCGACCGCCCTCCCTTCGAGATGTTGTACGGACGGAGGTGTAGGACCCCGATATGCTGGGGTGAGGTTGGCCAGAGAGTTATGGGAAGCACCGAAGTGGTGCTCAAGACGACTGAGAGGATACAGCAGGTCCGGAGCAGGCTTCAGACTGCTCAGAGTCGACAGAAAAGTTATGCCGACAAGCGTCGATCCGATTTAGAGTTCCAGGTCGGGGATATGGTCCTCCTGAAGGTGTCGCCGTGGAAAGGCGTCATCCGATTCAGGAAGCGGGGCAAGTTGGGCCCGCGATTCATCGGACCGTTCAGGGTCTTAGCCCGGGTGGGCAGGGTAGCATATAGGCTGGATCTGCCAGCCGAGCTTAGCCAGATCCACAGCACTTTCCATGTTTCGCGGTTGCGGAAGTGCCTAGTGGACGATTCTGCAGTAGTACCTTTGGAGGATATTCAGGTTGATGACAGCCTGAACTACATCGAGCGCCCAGTCGCAATCCTCGACAGGAAGTCGAAGGATTTAAGGAACAAGAGGGTGGAGCTAGTGAAGGTGCAATGGCAGCACCGCAAGGGTTCAGAGTGGACTTGGGAGCCGGTAGACGAGATGATGGAGCACTACCCCGAGCTGTTTCAGGATCAGGCAGCAGACTTCGAGGACGAAGTCTAAAATAAGTGGGGGAGATTTGTAGCACCTGGTTTCCGGTATGTGAATTTTATTTGAGCATTGCCCTAATTTAGCCTTAGACTCGGCGAGTCATAGGGTCCGACTCGCCGAGTAGGGACGAGACTTAGGACGCGTTTTAAGTAGGCGACTCGACGAGTCCATATCCTGGACTCGGCGAGTCACCGCTGCGGGATGAAACCCTAAGTTTCAAGGGTTTGCACCCTATTTAAACTCTCATTCCGCCCCAACTCGTCCCCATTCACCCCCAGAACTCCCCCTACATCGTTTTCCCTTGTTTTCTTGAGAGTTTGAGGTGTTCTTGGCGTGTTCTTGAAGGTTTTGAAGTGTAACAGGAGTAGATCAAGAAGAGGAGAAGGAGATCAGCCATCCTTGTGTCATTTCAACATTTCCTTTGAGGTATAACCCGTTTTCCCCTTGATTCTATGCTTAAAACTTCATTTGGGTCCTTCTTGGTCAATTTCCCAAGTTTGCATGTTCATTATATGTTGTAATAAGGCGTTTGGCCTTTGGATCTATGTAAGATTGAGCTCCAGGAGCTCAAATCTGTTAGCTTTTTGGCCCCATAAGGCTTGTTAGCCCTAGATCTACCATTTTGAGACATTTTGAGCCTTATAATCCATGTTGGTGAATATCCACACGTAAAGTTGGAAACTTTACGTGTGATTCGTGTCCTAGAAGTCCAGATCTATGAATTGCATGGTCTGGAACCGAGCAAATCGGTATATTTAAGGAGTGCATGGCGGCGACTCGGCGAGTCGCATGGGTGACTCGGCGAGTCCGGTCGCGAGTCACCGAATTGGTCCCTTCTTCATGTGTCGAGTTGAGCCTTGAGTCACAGGGGGTGACTCGGTGAGTTGGGAGCTGAACTCACCCATGTTAGGACTCGGCGAGTCAATGCCCTGACTCGGCGAGTCCAAGGCAATCTTCATAGCTCAAGAACAGACTCGGCGAGTTGTTCATACAACTCGGCGAGTCTTAGCATAAAGTGTTCATCGGATGAAGATGAACTCGACAAGTTGTTCATACAACTCGGCGAGTAGGATGAAGGTGTTGAATGGCAGTTAGAAGGCGAACTCGTCGAGTCATAGCCCGACTCGACGAGTAGAACCAGGGACCCAGGTCATTGGTTTGCTAGGGACTCGGCCAGTGGTGATCCACTCGGCGAGTCGGGTCAACTGAAAGTTGACTCCAGCTTTGGCTTAGAGTTAATCCAGGGATAAAATGGTCATTTTACCTATAGGACAGTTAGCAGTGTTTGATTGAGTATGTCGTGGAAATTGCAGCCGGAGGACTCCCGGAGCAGCAGCAGTCAGTTAGTTCCCGATCAGTTCAGCAGCTACTTTGAGGTGAGTTACCTTCCAGTAGCGGTGGGTCTAAGGCCACAATGCCGACCCACCAGTAGGAGATGCATGGTAGATGATTGTCTTTGTGATATCATCTAAGTTTGCTATTACCTGATATGTTATATGCTAGCATGATATGTTGTCTGTGATAGTAGTAGAGTTCGGTTGTTAGGACCGAAGGGTAGTCAGACACCCCAGATACGTCTGACAGTATGTGATGATATGTTTGCATGCTGGCTTGTTATGTTATATGTGATCGTAGTAGTAGGGGGTGAAATAGTCCCCGAGGATCGGTTGTTAGGACCGATGGGTAGTCAGCACCCCAGAATGGCTTGACACGGGTCAGACGGCACCCCAGAATGGCCGTATGGGTAGGTCGGCACCCCAGAATGGCCGTACCGGGTAGTCAGGCACCCCAGAATAGCCTGGCAGAGCGTATGTTATGTGTTTGTATGGTACGTGGTACGTTGGGGGAACTCACTAAGCTTTGTGCTTACGTTTACAGTTTTGTTTTCAGGTACCTCTGCATCGAAGGGGAAGGAGCCGGCGCGGTAGCGGCACGTCATACACACACTCTTCGGTTTCCGCATTTATGAAACTTACTGGAATTGTACTCTGATATTTGATGGGATGTACGGTTAGGCTTTTGAGAACATGATTGCAATGTGTTATGGTGTGAACAAACAATGGTTCTTTTTATTTAGACAATGTTTTATTTATTAATGTTTTCCAAAGTAATATTTTAAAAATGAAATTTTCGGACGTAAAAATTGGGTCGTTACACTAGTACTAAGTATTCACGGAATTCTCAAACGATATCAAACATACTAAATGATATGAAACATAATACAGTGAAAATAGTTATATACAATGAAATTATCTAGCAATATATACTAAGAGAAATGCAGATAAACTAAATCAGACATAGTTTATCTAATAAACTTTATATATATCAATATGTGATGAAACGAGAACTAAAGAACCCCAAATTATTCCCATAATAATTTGATTAGTTTGGTTATTTCCTTAGCTAAAATTCATATAGTTTTGATTGATAAATCATCCCTTATGCTCAGCATAATACATAAGGGGTAAAAATATTTATAATTTGCCAGATATTTATTGAATTTCATCAATGTTATGTTTTGAAAACATTTGTAATTTGCTTGTATTCCCCCCTCCCCTGAAAACATTGAATAACCATTTAAAAAGGGTAGGGGTATGAACTCACCGGACGAGGAACGTGTCTGCTTGGATCCTAAACGTCGTTTCTGGGTTTGCAAACGCACGAGGTTCCTATGAATTATGAAACGATACATATTTTTATCTCATTATAACTTATATTATTTATTTGGTAGAGACAAACACTTCTAGTTGCGAAAACACTCCCTTACAAGTGTTTGGAAGGACCCGGGTGACGTTTGAAGTCACATAAGGCTTGGATATGGAGTTTACTCTTCAAGAGTAAACTCATATAAGAGATTTCAGCCCTAATGACCCCGTCCCCATGAGTTTACAGCCATAAACTCATGGTGGGGTGTTTTATGACGCAAAATGGTCTTATACTATTTGGGGAGATTTGCAAGGATCAATTCTAGGGCCTTGGAATGGATTAAACATAATTATGGACAATTTATTTGAGTTTATGGCAGTAACCATGGAGTTTACGGCCGTAAACTCCCCCCTCATACCAAATCCTTAAAGTTTTGGTCCTTAATCAATCACATGTGATTCCAATCAATTTTTCCAAGCCTTGTATGAATTTTTAGGGGTCTTTGGACATGGATTTAGGAGTTTACGGCCCATGAACTCCCTCATGGGCGTGAACCCCTTAGATGGGGGATTTAATATGTTTTAAGGTCCAACTCTTGTTTGTGGTCACTTCTAGAATTTATCCCAAGGCTTATGGTGTGTGTAAATGGCATTTTAACACTCTAAAAAGGAGTTTACTCCCCATGATAATGAGTTTACAGACCAAGAATGTTCTTAGGCAGTAAACTCATGTTTACTCCTCTAATTTAATGTTCAAGGTGTCCCAAGGCCAAATCCAATATTCTACAAGTCGTATCTAAGCTTCAGTCGAGTTTTGGAAGGGTTTAAGGGCATAAAAACCCCATTTATTTGAGTTTACGGCCCAAGCATGCTCTTAGGCAGTAAAATCATGTTTAATCATCAAATTCCATGTTTAAGGCATCCTAAGTCCATTCCATTAAGCCATTAAGCCATATCTAAGCTCCAAAGGTTGATTGGAAGGGTTTCTGGGATCTAAAACCCAATTTATGTGAGTTCACGGACTAGGACTGTTCTATGGCCGTAAACTCATGAATATCGTCCTATTCCATGATTTGAACTCGAATTTGAAGGCCTAAGATGTTATACTAGGTGTTAGGGTAGTTACCTTGGTGATTTGGAGCTTAAATTTGATGATTTTGGACCCTTAAACTTGGTTGAGGAGAGAGGTTAGAGAGAGAGTAGTGAGAGGAAGCAAAATCTTCAAATGAATGATTTAACACGTTTAAATAGGTCTCAAATCTTGGACACGGTGAAATTCTAGCCGATACCGGCATTAAACGGGGCTTTTGGTCGCACCCGATTAAGTTTCTGTAACCCGGCGGCGACGTTTCTAAACTTTTTGAAATAAACATTTTCGGCTAATTTCATGAGTTCCTAAGGGATTTGGACACACATTAGATTATAATAAACATATAAGTTTAAATAATTTAACCCAAAACAAAAACAGAATGAATTGGTAAACGACAAATTTTTACTGGTAGAACGGGTTTTCGACGATGGAAAACTTCGGGTTGTTACAATATGAAATGAAAGGTCATGGGTATTAGGGTTTAACCCTACTATCCACACTATATAAAGATGTCCTTGGTTGGTGAAATTGGCACTAGTGTGTGTACACAAAAGGGCAATGCCGATTTCACTAGAGAGAACCAAAGTATCCTTATTCTCAAGGTTATCCCAAGTGTTCATGGTGTTGTGTGAACCATTTGAGGTGTCACACTTGGGGCACTAGGCACTCAAGCTTCATGAAGACAAGTTACATCATAAAAAGGTAGGTATTCTATCTATTTTTTTACCCAAGTATATGATATTTGGATGCTAGTATAGGGTAATATCTTGGAAACTTCATATTTGCATGTATAATAGAGAAACCATAGATCCATGGTATTTAGGGTTGTATGTGCACCATAGGATGTTGTAGTACACTAAAACCCAATAGATGTGTCCATAGGAATTGATGAATAAGCCATATGAACGGTAGACGGAGGCACTTTCTCTTTAGCATTAGCTTTTTCCCTTATCTCTAATGTTTGATTAGCACCATCATGGATACAGACAAAGAAGTCATCAAGGTCTTTGTTGGACAAAAGATTCTCATTCACACCACAATTCAGTGCTACATCATATCTGTCATAACCGGATAGGTCAAGATCCTCATAATCATCATCTTCTGCTCTTTCAGTGAAATCATTTTGAACTGCCACATTCTCAAGATCATGCTCTTCAGCAACAATGGTAGACGGAGCAACATCTTCAATCTCATGGTCTAAAACGGTGATGATATCATCATTTACATTTGCATGATCTGACGATGCTTGATCTGTAGACTCTTGTTCCGGGGACCCATGAGATTCTGACGAGTCGGCCAGTTCCATTAACTTTCCAAATTTCACGAGTGGATACCTTCCCCGAAACATGATTTTCCCTTTTTGATTTTGCTTAATAAGACTTATAGTGTTGGGTACATCAGGAATTGATCTTTTGACTTCTTGTTGGCATTTGTAGTCATCTCCTCCAAAATGAATTTTGAGAAACTGAAGTTATTCCCCGCAGCCAGTGCAACAATTTCCTGAGTATTTCTTGAAGAGATCTCATCTGAACTTCCCTTCCATCCAGAAGTACAGGTAACAAACACATGAGCTAGAAACCTCCAGTAAGGAGGTAACAACTTTTTCAAACTGGGTGGGAAGTCTCCTTGATATCCTGTTTTCTCAAGATACTTTTGAACTTATTCCAAGTTGATATCAGTTGTGTATGTTGCCTAATCATTAGTCATTAAAACATCGCTGATAAATTGCTCAGTGATAACAACTTTACACCCTTTGACAAAAGCTTCATTAATCACTGACCCATCTTCTCCTTTCTTTATATTTGCAGATCTCCAAAACTCATTTATTAGGTTCAGATAAATGATTGGGTTCCAGGTTAGTGCAGCGAAGATGCAGCATTCCCTTAATCCAAACATCATTGACTTGAATTCATTATGTGCCACTGGGGGATCATCTAGGAGTATTGACATGTTATGACTTTCAACAACCTTAAAACTTGCCATTTCTGCCTATAAGATTCGAGTATCAATTTCAAGAAATCACAAAAAAAAATTCGAGGATAGAGAGAGTAATGAGAGGTTTTCGGTCACGGTAAGAAAAATGAAGGGAAAGAGGAATTCGTTTGATCCTTTCCCTTATATACCAGATCCATACCCGGATCCATAACCCATGGGCTGTGTCCCTTATTTTCTTCTCTTTTAAAATTATGAAGCACAATACCCAAAACAATTTTTAATAAAAATAGAACTTTTTGAGGATTAAAAATAGAAGATAAAAGTAAAAATAAAATAAAATAAAAACGAAATATTTTCTAAAATTTACCAATAAAAAAATAATAAATAGAATAAAATTAAAATTAAAATTAACGTATAACTAAAATTTGAATTTAAACCTAAATTTCACCTCTAAGTGAAATTGATAACCTTTTGAGACGTGCGATCAAAGTTGTTGGACAATCATTTTCCATTTGTCAGTACCTCTCCTTTCATGAATAGATCTGGTCGATCGTTGGTATTGCGGTCCACTTAAACACGAAAACTTGTGACATATTTTAGGTATGCTATCAGTGACAGGACAGATTGATCCTAATTTCCTAGATAACACTTCCTAAAGACCATTCATCTGATGACGACCAAGGATATTGTTCTCCACTTAAGTTGAGCAGCGAGATCTACAGACAATCTATAATTGTTTAATTTTAGTTTCACTAGAACGTGTTTCCCACTTCATGATATACCCCAATAATCACGGACTTCTGAAATACTCCTTACTTTAGGTGAGCAGACAATTATTAGGAGAGAGGATAGATTTAGAATCCATATGATGTACACCCAGGTCAGATCTCTTCCAATCATACAGAGGGTGAAACATATGACTAATAGTAGGAAAGAAAGACAATAACTTTCTAACTACCTAACTTTATAGGAATTACCCATTCACCCCGTCAATACCCGAATTAAGGACGGAATCCGTACATCGAGGAAAATTTAATTCACAGTTCTAGATACGTGTTTCTTTAATGTGACTAGTGGATTCTCATGTATATCTCCTGGCTCAGTCTACCCAAGCATCATATTGCCAGGCTAAACGGAACTATCTAGGTCAATATTTATCAAGTTTCTAGATTCCTTAAGTTCATCTATACCTAGTCAAGTCCATTAAACTTTCCGTGCCTACCAACACATCGAACACAGAGCCTAGTCTATTCAGCTTTGGCACCTTACACAGATTCAGATTGCCTGTTATCACTTCCCAATAATACCTACACAAAAGAAATATCTCAGTAATAATTTTTTTTTGGTTTTTTGGTTTTCTGATTCTCTAATGTGTTTGGATTTTCTGATTTTCTAATTTTTTGTTTGGTTTTTGTTTATTTCTCCCCCTAAATTTGTGCATGGGTGAGAATGAAATACAAATGTGCAAATTTAAACTAACCTAAAAAAAATTAATCCTCAAAACGAATCATTTTCAAAAAAAAAATTACCAGCACAGCGAATCGAGCTTTGTTAAACGGATTTGTGACCAAATCTGCCTCATTTTTAGTAGTGGGAACCTGTTCTAGACGAATGAATGAGCGCTCATAACAATCTCTGATAAAATGAACTTTGATGTTGATGTGCTTGGTCTTTATCAGGATTTTGATGGAAAGCATCATGGTGCAAAGTTCTGGGAGGATTGTTCGAGATGATGTTGTCTAGTGTTTCTCCTGAGGTGAGCTCTAGATCAGCAATTTCATCGGTTGGAGCAATAAAGGGTAAGTTGCTTTGTGTGACAACACAAAATTTCCATTCAGTCAAACCCTAAAAGTCAACCACTTCGTATCATAAGTTAATGTCATTATTTCTTATTTTTAAGAAATATAATGTTCGTTTGATTATTTTAATATTATTTTTAAACGAACGGGTGAAAGAAAGTGCCGTCTCAGGTTTTGAATTTTAAAAACCGCAGCACCTCGCGTCTTAGAAATTCTAACCAAACTTTTATGTTTGGGTTGTAAAATCACCCAAAAACCGTGAACTCATACCTATGTATGAGTTTACTCCCCAAAAGTCTAGCCATTTGTGTTTACTCCCCAATTTCACAAAAGAGTAAACTCCAAAAATTCTTTCAAGTATCATCCTAGATTTTATTCCAAATCTTCAAAGTAGTAAGTGTTCTAACCATTTCAAGTTAGTAAAGCACTTAATCTAGTGTTTGTGCATCTATTCATCCATTCATTTATGTATTTTGTCTAGATTTCCGAAACACCAAGAACACACACTAAGTGTTCTTGGCCTTTTAGCTCAAATCAAGCCTCCTAATAGTAAGTACTTCCATCCTTGGGTGTTATTAAGCTAGTATTACATTTAAAAATAAAGAAATTATGCCAAGAACACGAGGATAGAGGTGTTCATGGTCCAAGAATGTTCTTGGGCCGTAAACACCATACATGGCACCAAAGTGTTCCTAAGTCCCTTGTTTAGCCCTAGTTTGATGTTTAAGACTTACCTTGACATGTTTAAACCTTCCATTGATGTGTTTAAGCCTTGAACAACACCAAATACCCACATTTATAGGTGTTTACGGTTTGGGGATCTCCCAAAACCGTAAACACCCTAAAGTATGTTTAAATGGGTCATTTTCCTTACTTAGACCTAAAAAAAACTAACCTAGACAATTACCTAGTTGTGTTAAGGACTTGAAAACATGGAAATACCCTTTTCCATAAGGGTTTAAGGTAGTAAACCCAAAGGGAAATGTCTATGAGGCCGTAAAATCCTCCAAGGAGTGTTTTTGTTGCCCTAGTCCCTTCCAAAGGCCAAACCATTTAGTAGAAATGCTTCAGAAGGCTTGTTAAGCCACAAAACAACACATGGTCACTAGGAGTAGAGTTTACGACCGTAAACGCTAGATTTTACTTCCATAAACTCCCTAGGTTATGACCATCAAAACCGTAAAACTCCAAGGGAGTTTACCCTTGAACCCCAAACACCCTAGCTTTGCCCTACCAACACTTGGGTGCAATCCTTATGATCTTTAACATTTGAATCAAAGTGTTTTCATGTTCTAGAGTTCCGCAACTTATTTTATTAGTATAATTTGGCTAATTAGTTATATATATGTTCATTATATGATAACTAGGCTCGTGCGTGTGTACAATTAGTTATATATATATATATATATATATATGTTCATTATATGATACCACTCACCACAAGTGAGTTCATACCCCTTAACTAACCCTTGAAATACTTTAAATGTTTTAAATGCTTTAATGGGGGGGGGGGGGGAATACAAGTTGAATACTTATAGTTATTACATCAATCACATGTTATTAATAACTACAAAACCAATGATTTTATTACTATTCAAACTGTTTTACTTCAAACTGATTTACAAAATCTTTTTACTTATCAAATACTTTTACTTAAACTTTTATATACTTATTATAAACTGCATGCCCGTATATGTATAGTTATATAAGCAATGTTTAAAAGGCTTAGGAAGGCCGTCCGCCCTATTTCCATTTCGTGCTTGAGATGTGGTCTGGTGGGATATTGGGTAGCCGTCCGAGGGTCGTTTCAATATAAATTATATATCATGTGTACATATATAGTCATAAAAGTTCTTCCATATTCATTCATACTAGTTACATCATTAGTAAGTTACCATCGGGGTAGCACAGGATCATACTTATACTATTGCTAGATCAAAGAGTCAGTTCATTCATGAGTCAATACTTATTACTATGAGAACATATACATTACACTACGATGAGAACATATACATTACATTACTATGAGAACATACACAACTATACTATAAGGAGAACATATACAACTATACTAGAAGAAGAACATATACAACTATACTAGAGGAAGAACGTATACAACTATACTAGAGGAAGAACATATAGAACTATACTAGAAAGAGAACATATACAACGACACTAGAACGAGTAACAATACATTACATATACATGAATACGTTGACAAAATTGTGATCCACTGTATCGGAGCATGCCTTAAATGTCATGGCCTGAGTTGTAGCCGGAGTCTCTTGGAGGGAGAGCGTGAGTTTGCGTATAGATATATACTGGATTGACTATCTTAAACCTTGCTGCTAGCTACAGCCGGACCTACAGGTCTGCGGGTGCCAAACGTCATACCTTTTTACGACTTACATTTGTCGTTGTTACCTAGTCGATAGTATGGTACATTTAATCACATGATACCTTAATATAAATCCAATTTAAGGTAGTTAGTACAACAGTAGTTCCTATAATACAACACTACAATACTACAATAATTTACCCATTACATACATTTAGTGATCATTTCAGTTAAACATTAATGTACAAAAAATATTTTGTTAATGATACTTACACTTGGGAAAATTACACACTTTCACGATAAACGAGCATACAAAACAGTTATTCCTTGGTAGAAGGCTACTTTTAATAGAAAATATTGGTTTTTCTGAGAGATTCAAACTGTTACAAACACTTAGAAACATTCACATACTTTTATTACCAATGTTTACAAACTCATGTTTAAAACCACGTTCAAACGTTTTGATACAAACACCGACACTAAAATACTTATGAACTCACCAGCTTAATGCTGATAAACTCTTTCAAAATAACTTGTATTCTTAGGTCGATAGTAAACAGGTACCGAGGCCAGCTTTTGAGAAGATGGAGCGCATCCAAGACTCATCTTATTATTTTGATTTACTTTTTGGTATCTATAATTGTACAGAACAGACTAGTATTAAAATTATATATTTAATGCAATGGATGATTTGTTTGCTTGTTTACTGTTATACTGTGTTGTGATACTTTACATGACGTCCTCTTCCCCAGAACGTTTCCGCAGTTCTTGGTTTTGGGGTGTGACACTTTGGATGGCCTAGTTCATCATTAAGTTAAGGGTTGCTTCAACCTGTGATCTGTGAGCTTTGGATTCCTGACATGAGCCCCGCTATCATAGTATGACCAAAGAGGATCGTTAGCACCTAGTTATCCTTTACCCTTACCGGGTATCAGACTAGTTGTGGCATCCAAAGTAGGAGGGACAACTCCTGCTTCAGAATGCTTGGAGTCCGAGACGGGGATCTCGGATTGTGCTTGTGAAGAAAGAATGAGGCTTTCCAAATTGACTCGTGGATTTCTTCCATGGGGGTACAAGGAACTATGATCAACACCAACAACACCTTGTTGAAAAGGTGAGGGTGGATTATATGGAGACTCGCCGTGAGTGTGTGATTATGGTATTGAAACCTCAAAGGGCACTTTAGAAGAGTGGGTAGGTGGGGTAAGAGGATGGCCTGAGTTAGCATGAATGTCTTTGGTTCCATCCTGTTGAGAGGTGTAATCGAATTTGGTTTTCTTTTAGTCTTTTGGCTTTGAGGGAGAGGATTTTCTCTTGGTAGATTTCTTTTTCTTACCTCCTGATGGAACAGCCTTGGCCACATCCGAGATAGGCTCAACGGAGACAGTGGTAGATTGTGTAGGGCTATACACAATCAAAGTCTCGAAGTGTTGTTTCACATGAATGGATTGAGAAGGTAGGATGGCTAGCATATGTTCAGGTAATCTCCTAATAGGTTCGAAAGATATTTGGTCCGGAAGGGGGTAAGACTTGATAGTTTTAAAAGAAAGGAATACCTCTTTTAGAATCGTGTCGACAGGTGATGGTTCATGCCTTTCTCTGTACAATTGTTGGATGGCCAGAGCCTAAAATCTTGGACTCGATATCTCGTTAGGCTTGTGATTGATGGCAATCTTTCGAAAGTCTTTCCACACTACTTCCATTAGATCTATAACATTTGTGCTATCCTGAGAAGATATTGTACACGACATAAAGCCAATCCTTGTTGAGTGTGTCTATGCCTCCATCTTTCCCTAAGAGACCATTAAGAATGAAATGTTTGAGGATTTTCCAAAGGCCTGAAACAAAATATTTCTTGAACTTCTTTCCCTTAAACTCTTTTGCATATCCAATGTGATTAAGAAATAACTAAAATTCTTTAGCAGATCGTTCTTTAGCATTGAAGCTTTTAGGGTTTTCCGGAAGTCCAATCTCTTTCAAAAAAGTTGTGACAACCCGAAATTTCCATTTTGTACGAACATTATCAATTCAATAGAAGCTAGACCAGTTACAATGAATTTCAGACTTTTCCGAGTAAGTTTGAGTATTTCAGGGTTTACATTTAAGGAGATATCAGGAGAGTGGATGCACTAGCGTTTTGTGCAACACTGTTATTCCAACACTCTGCCAAAAATATCTCAGGACTATAAATAGAACTTTGAACCAAATTCATTCATTGTTCACATTTCCAATTAGAGAAAATCCATTTTCTCTCTCACGGATCTTCGGGTTTTCGTCCCAAATCATGAGTACACTTCTCTAGTTGTTTTATAATTCTTATTATGTTCTTAATAACATAGATTACATAACAAATCTGTGAGATTCGGGAGTTTACCGCCCATGAACGTTCTTGGAGAGTAAACTCCAAAATGAGGCTTAAATGCTACCTAGTCCCATTTCCTTGTTAGGTAACTAGCTTAGGCTTGTATGTATGTATATTTGAGACTAGAAAACAATCAAAAACACGAAGCTTTGGGTGTTCACAGCCCAAGAACTTCTTGGACCGTGAACTCCAAATTCAAGGGCCAAAAGGTGCCCTAATTACTCCTAAAACCTTGGACATTAACCCCCATTTAATCCTAGCTAATTTGTGGACTTTAAAAAATAAAGAAACCTTAAAAAGGGAGTTTACGGCCCTATTATTGTGCTTGGGCCGTGAACATAAATCAAGGGCACAAAACTGTGCCAAGGACCTTCATTAGCTTAAAACAATTACCTAGAACATATCCTATGTGAGTAAGAGACTTGATAGCACAAAAATACCCATCTCATGAGAGTTTACGGTTGTAAACTCCAAAAGAAATGGTCTTTCGGCCGAAAAATCCTAAAAGGAGTGTATTAATGCCCTAAACTACCCAAAGGATTAAACCACCAAGTAAGACTTATTCTAGAAATCAAATAACACTTCAAAACACCAAGTACCACGAAGTTGGGAGTTCACGGCCGTAAAATGAAGGGTTTACGACCGTAAACTCCTTGTGTGGAGTTTATTGAGTGGTAAACACATATGTAAGGCCCTTTGTAACTTTAAACCCCTTTAGCCTTGTCCCACAACAACTTAGATACAACCATTAGGACTTATAACACTTATACAAAGTGTTTACATGTTCTAGAGTGTCCCAACTAAATTTATTAGTTATTGTTTGGCTAATTAGTTATATGTATGCTCATTATATGATAAGTATGCTCGTGCGTGTGAACAAGTCTCCGTTTGCCACCTAGCACAGTATCCGACATTTCAATCCAATCAACTCACCGCAAGTGAGTTCATACCCCTTTAATTAACCTTTGAAATACTTTTAAATGTTTTAAATGCTTTTATGGGGGGGGGGGGAATACAAGTTGAATATTTATAGTTGTTACATCAATCACATGTGATTAATAACTATAAAACCAATGATTTTAATACTGTTCACACTGTTTATCAAACTATTTTAATTCAAACTGTTTTACAGACTCTTTTACGTATCCATTACTTTTACTTAAACTTTGTTACACTTATTATAAATTGCATGCCCGTATATGTATAGTTATATAAGTAATGTTTAAAAGACTTAGGAAGGTTATCCACCTTGTTTCCTTTTCCTCGATTTGGATGTGGTCTGATAGGATATCGGGTACTCGTCCGAAGGTCATTTAAATATTGATTATATATCATGTGTACATATATAGACATAAAACTGCTTCCATATTCATGCGTACTAGTTACATCATTAATAGGTTACCATCGGGGTAGCACAAAATCATACTTATACTATTGCTAGATCAATGAGTCAGTTCATTCATGAGTCAATACTTATTACTATGCGACCATATACAACTATACTAGATAGAGAACATATACAACTATACTAGAGAAAGAACATATACAACTATACTAGACAGAGAACATATACAACTATACTAGACAGAGAACATATACAACTATACTAGAGAAAGAACATGTACAACTATACTAGAGAACGAACATATACAACTATACTAGGACAGTTCATTACATTACATATACAAGAATACGTTAATTATTGTGATATGAATCGGAGCATGACTTAAATGTCATGGCCCGAGTTGTAGCCAAAGTCTCTTGAAGGGAGAGCGTGAGTTTGCATATAGATCTATGCTGGATTGACTATCCTACACCTTGCTGCTAGCTACAACCGGACCTGCAGGTCTACGGGTGCCAAACGTCATTCCGTTTTACGACCATTCATTTGTCGTTGTTTATCCAGTCGATAGTATGGTACAATTAATCTCATGATACCTTAATATAAATCTGGTTTAAGGTAGTTAGTACAGCAGTAGTTCCTATAATACAACACTACAATACTACAATAATTTACCCATTACATATATTTATTGATTATGTCACTTAAACATTAATGTACAAACTATATTTTGTTAATGATAGTTACACTTAGGAAATTACACACTTTTACAACAAACCAACATACAAAACGGTTAAGCCTTGGTAGAAGGCTACTTTAATAGAAAATATAGGTTTTTCTGAGAGATTCAAACTTTTACAAACACTTACAAACATTGACATACATTTTACAAACTTACACTTGAGACAGGTTCAAACATATTTGATAACAAACACCCACACTAAAATACTTATGAATTCACCAGCTTAATGCTGATAAACTCTTTGGAAATAACTTGTATTCTCAGGTCGACAGTAGACAGGTACCGATGCCAACTTTTGAGAAGATGGAGCGCATCTAAGACTCATCTTATTATTTTAATTTACATTATTTTTGGTGTCTATAACTGTTCAGAACATGCTTGTATTAAAATTATATATTTAATGCAATGGATGATGTTGTATGCTTGTTTACTTTTACTGTGTTGTGATACTTTACATGATGTCCTCCGCCCAGAACGTTTCCGCCGTTCTTGGTTTTGGGGTGTGACAGATTGGTATCAGAGCATTGTTTATAGTGAATTGAGTGTATCAACCCATAAAAGATATACTAAACTATAAACCCATTTCGGATTAAAACACTCTGACCAAGAGTCTATACTTTAAATATTAAAATATTTAATTAAGTGTACTAGTCTGCATTCATACTAAAATCAGTATCACAATGACAAGAACAAAAGTATTATGATTGTTAAATATCACAAGTGAGCTCGGGGATGTATGGTCAGTCCTGGGAATGGCATAGCCTGATCAACTATGCTGGTCCGAGGAGTGATTAGCATATGCCCTAGAATGGTTGTGATATGTTAACAAGTCTAAAAGCTTACCAACAATACCACAAGAAGATCAGTAGAACCTAAACTTGAAATACTATAGATGTATTTTGTACTACTACTAGCTACATATATACTATATTCTTATACCTCTCTTCTCGCATAGATTTAAATGGTTGGAATCCATCACGACGATCCGTATTTTCCAAATGAAGGCAATGCCGAGTGGATCGAAAAAGAGCCCGAAGATGAGCAACCAATCCCTTTGGATGATCACCTCGCAGAAGGCTTTTCTGATGGATCCGACTCCGAGCCTGAGGTCAACAACCTACCGCTAGTAGGTCAAGCCCCGAACAACAACCCCCGAACAGCTTTTCCAGGTCCTACACCCTTGTGGGCAACCAAATTGAATCGCTGGAGTGATGAACAGGGTCAACCTTTACCTTAATTTGGGGACCGAAGCTTTTACAACGTCAGTGAAGGTGGTTCTGCTGACTGACCTCTGTCCGTCATTATCCGCAGAATAGCTCGTAATGTTCAGCAAGGTCGAGCAGCCATCGACTGGGTCATGGAGATTGATGCCAACCCTGGTGTCAACACAGTCCGCATCCGCCGTCTTGAAGAAGACATGGAACGAACCCGGAGAACCAATGAAACCCTGCAGCAACAGCTAGCTGCCTCCCGAGCTGAAGTCTTGGAATTTCGAGCCCATCAGAGGGCTCAGGAGCGACACCTTCAGGAGGCATTTCGTCAAGTTGCAGACCTCAGGGTTCGCCCGAGGATTTCCCATTGTCGTTAGAAGATGTCTAGTACATCTTTGTCTTTTGGTTAATGAATAGCCTTTAACATCTGTGCTCTAACTAGCACTTTTCTGTAAAGTATTCCTAACATTCAATACTCTAATTAGGAATCTAAGGACTGTCAAACTTTTCCGTATGGTATGATGTAAGACTTACTGTTAGGTCGATTTTCCCCGAACATATTACATCGGTAATACCAGTATTTTTGACATCTACCTAATATGTGGGAAAAATATGTACACTTGTGTTTTCCTACTAATATTCTTTGTTGTGATCTCAAACACTCATTCAACTGTTGGACTGTGGTTAGTTAGTCCATGTGTCACTCTCACCTTACTTACAAATTGATTCTTACCACTTTGCTTATCTTTATAAACTTATAGTTGAAAGATGCCTCCTCGCAAATCTACCCGGAATAACCCTGCACCTCCACCGCCTCCTCCGCCTCCGGTCATTGACACCGCAGCCTTGAATTCTGCCGTAGCTACGGCAGTGGCAAACGCCATGGCTCAGTATCACTTTTCTGATGCCAGCAGAGGTGGAACCCCTGTTAAATCAATTCTGGTTGAAACCCCTGTGCGCTCGAGAGAGTGCTCCTACAAGGATTTCACCAACTGCAAGCCGAAGTCCTTCCATGGCATCGGCGGAGTCATTGCCCTCTCACAATGGTTCGAGAAGACTGAATCAGTCTTTGAAATCTGTTCATGCCCTGCTGCGAGCAAAGTCAAATATGCCGCATGCACCTTTGAAGGAAAGGCCCTGGCGTGGTGGAACGGCCACGTTAAAGTGCTGACTCTCGTAGTAGCGAATGATATGTGTTGGGAAACCATGAAGGACCTCATGATTGAGGAATACTGCCCAAGGGGCGAAATCCAGAAATTGGAGCAGGAGCTTTGGAGCTTGACCATGAAGGGCACCAACGTGGTCGCTTATACCGCCAGATTCAGCGAACTGGTGGCCCTCTGCCCCAATATGGTTCCCACTGAAGGGAAAAACATCGAAAGGTACATATGGGGGCTAGTGCCTCCGTATCAGGGGAATGTCCTATCATCAAACCCTGCTACCTTCGACAGTGCCAAACGACTGGCACTGCGACTCATTGACCATGGAGTCAAATCCCCAGCAACAACAACAACAACCACCCTAGCCATCCCGTAACCCTCCAAACGCGCTGACACTAATCGGAAGTTCTGGGAAGACAAGAAGAAACAGTGAGCTGCCAAAAAGCAGCAAGTGGTGGCTGTGCATGCTGCGATAACCCCTGATGCTGCTACTGCTCCGGTGAGGCAGTATGCTGGAAGTTTGCCTAAGTGCAACAAATGCAACATCCACCACAACGGCCCCTGCCGTGAAATACAGTTCTCTAACTGCAACAGGAAAGGACACACAGTCTGTTTCTGTAAATCTCCGGCACAACCGATTGCCCAAGTCCCCGGCTCTGGCGCGAGCCCGACCTGTTATGGATGTGGTGAAGCAGGCCACTACAAGAGGGACTGCCCCAAAGCGAAGAATGCTGGCGGAGCAAGGAGGGTACTAGGAATAGGCCATGGGGATGCAGTTGCTGACCCAACGGTGGTGACTGGTACGTTCCTCCTCAATGACTCCTATGCATGCATTCTGTTTGATAGTGGAGCGGAGCGAAGCTTCGTGAATCATAAATTTGCTCGCATGCTTAAGCAACAACCACACACACTTAAGGAACAATTCACGGTAGAAATGGCAAATGGAAAAATAGAAAGTACGAATAGCATATACTTAGGCTGTACCCTAACTCTAGATAACCATTCATTCCCAATCGACCTTATGCCGGTCTCAATTAAAAGCTTCGACGTTATCATCTGCATGGATTGGTTAAGTCTTCATTGCGCCGACATCATGTGCTTCGAGAAAGCAGTCCGTCTAAACCTCTCGTCTAACGAAACTCTTATAGTCTACAGCGACAAACCCGGTGCGAGTCTTCGTATTATATCAAGTATTCAAGCACAAAAGTATCTACGTAAAGAATACCATGCATTCCTTGCTCACGTCGTCGATACGAGCCTAGAGCAAAAGAACTAAAGAACATTCCGGTAGTGAGCGACTTCCCCGACATTTTCCTAGAAGAGCTACCAGGATTACCTCCGCAACGACAGGTCGAGTTCAGAATCGACTTAATTCAAGGAGCTACCCCAGTAGCCAAGTCGCCCTACCGATTAGCACCAGCTGAGATGCAGGAACTATCTGGTCAACTTAACGAACTGCTCAGCAAGGGCTTTATAAGACCAAGTTTCTCACCTTAGGGAGCACCGGTCTTGTTCGTTAAGAAGAAAGACGGATCATTCCGTATGTGTATCGACTATAGTGAACTCAACAAACTAACGGTCAAGAATCGTTACCCTCTGCCTCACATAGACGATCTATTTGTCCAACTGCAAGGGGCGAACTACTTTTCCAAAATTGATATGAGATCGAGATATCACCAGTTACGACTGCTAGAGGAGGATGTTTTGAAGACAGTCTTCCGAACTCGTTACGGACACTACGAGTTCGTAGTGATGCCATTCGGATTGACCAATGCGCCTACAGTCGTCATAGATCTGATGAATAGAGTATGCCGACCTTACTTGGATCAGTTCGTCATTGTATTCATTGATGACATCCTGATCTACTCCCGAAGTAGGGAAGAGCATGGCGATCACCTGCGACAAGTTCTAGGAACTTTACGAACGGAGAAACTCTATGCGAAGTTCTTGAAATGTGAATTTTGGATCCGAAGAGTCGAATTCTTAGGACACATGGTAAGAAAAGAGGGAATCCACGTGGACCCATCCAAAATTAAAGCCATTGAGAACTGGTCGGCACCAATGACGCCTACAAAAATTCGTCAATTTCTAGGCCTTGCTGGCTACTACCGCAGATTCATACAGAGCTTCTCCCGGATAGCGAAACCTCTTACAACCCTGACCAAGAAAGGCGTAGCCTTTGACTGGGAAGAGAAACCGGAACGAGCGTTCCAAACGCTCAAGCGAGCCTTGTGCATCGTACCAATACTATCCCTTCCCGAAGGGATAGAATACTTCGTAGTCTATTGCGATGCATCGAATCAAGGGCTTGGATGTGTTTTGATGCAGCGAGGTAAGGTCATCGCCTACGCCTCGAGTCACCTGAAAACGCACGAAGTTAACTACACGACCCACGATCTTGAACTAGGAGCAATGGTGTTTGCTTTGAAGATCTGGAGACATTACTTGTACGGAACGAAAAGCACTATTTTTACCGACCACAAGAGTTTACAACACATATTCAATAAGAAGGAGCTCAACATGAGATAACGACGGTGGGTCGAGCTACTCAGTGACTACGAATGCGATATTCGTTATCATCTGGGTAAAGCCAACGTAGTAGCAGAAGCCCTAAGTCGGAAGGAATATTCTGGTCACAGGGTAAAGTCATTGTAAATAACCATCCATTCACACTTGTCTAATCAAATTCAGGCGGCCCAACTTGAAGCCTTGAAACCTGAAAATGTGACGAGTGAATCCCTTAAAGGAATGGATAAAAACCTAGAAGCCAAGGGTGGCAGAGCCTTATATTTCATGATCCAGATCTGGACACCGAAACGCGGTCGCTTTCGAGACTTGGTCATGACCGAGGCGCACAACACTTGGTATTCCGTCCACCCAGGTTCAGATAAGATGTATCTGGATCTTAAAAAGTTATACTGGTGGCCTAATATGAAAGCAGAGATTGCTACCTTCGTAAGTAAATGCCTTACATGCGCAAAGGTTAAGGTTGAGTACCAGAAGCCCTCTAGTTTACTGCAACAACCAGAGATTCCAGAATGGAAGTGGGAGCGGATCACTATGGATTTCATAACTAAGTTGCCCAAGACAACGGGTGGACTTGATACCATATGGGTCATCGTCGATAGATTGACCAAGTCTGCACATTTCCTGCCTATCAAAGAAACTGACAAGATGGAGAAACTTACGAGAACATTCATTAGGGAGATCGTACGACTACATGGTGTACCTATATCCATTATCTCCGATAGAGGTAGTAGATTCACCTCAAGATTCTGGCAATCGCTACAACAGTCCCTGGGAAGAAGGCTGGACATGAGCACAGCCTACCATCCACAGACCGACGGACAGAGTGAGAGGACCATCCAAACACTGGAAGATATGCTGAGAGCCTGTGAGATTGACTTTGGAAAGTCATGGGATACTCACTTACCCCTTGTCGAGTTTTCTTATAATAACAGTTATCACACGAGCATCAAGGCTGCTCCATTTTAAGCCCTCTACGGCCGAAAGTGCAGATCCCCTCTATGCTGGGCTGAGGTGGGTGATACCCAATTAGCTAGGGGCCAAGCTTCTGACAGTACTCTCACCGGTCCGGAGATCATTCGGGAAACGACAGAGAAAATCGTTCAGATTCGTGAACGATTGAAAGCCTCTAGAGACCGACAGAAGAGCTACACTGATAGGCGAAGAAAACCTTTGGAATTTCAGGTGGGAGACCGAGTCCTTCTCAAAGTCTCACCCTGGAAAGGCTTGATATGCTTCGGTAAGCGTGGGAAGCTTAATCCGAGGTACATAGGGCCTTTCGAGATTCTCGCAAGAATCGGCCCCGTAGCTTACAAACTCAACCTGCCTGACGAACTTCGTAACGTACATTCTGCATTCCACGTGTCTAACTTGAAAAAGTGTCTGTCCGACGAGACTCTTGTAATCCCACTCGAAGAAATCAAGTTCAACGAGAGCCTCAACTTCATGGAAGAACCAGTAGAGATCATGGACCGTGAGGTCAAGCAGACGAAGCAAAGCCGTATCCCAATCATGAAGGTTCGCTGGAACGCCAAGAGCGGGCCGGAATTCACTTGGGAGCGTGAGGATCAGATGAAACTGAAATATCCTCGTCTTTTTACTTAGTTGATTGTAACTACTTATTTGCTTAAATTCTAACTTCGCGACGAAATTCCTTCTAAGGAGGGGATGATGTGACAACCCAAAATTTCCATTTTGTACGAACATTATCAATTCAATAGAAGCTAGACCAGCTACAATGAATTTCAGACTTTTCCGAGTAAGTTTGAGTACTTCAGGGTTTACATTTAAGGAGATATCAAGAGAGTGGATGCACTAGGGTTTTGTGCAACACTGTTATTCCAACACTCTATTATATTAGAGATCATTTCGAGAATAAAAATATTGTCTGCCAAAAATATCTCAGGACTATAAATAGAATTCTGAACCAAATTCATTCATTATTCGCATTTCCAACTAGAGAAAAGCCATTTTCTCCCTCACGGATCTTTGGGTTTTCGTCCCAAATCGTGAGTACACTTCTCTAGTTGTTTTATAATGCTTATTATGTGCTTAATAACATAGATTAAATAACAAATCTGTGAGATTCGGGAGTTTACCGCCCAAAAACGTTCTTGGAGAGTAAACTCCAAAATGAGGCTTAAATGCTACCTAGTCCCATTTCCTTATTAGGTAACTAGCTTAGGCTTCTATGTATGTATATTTGAGACTAGAAAACAATCAAAAACACCAAGCTTTGGGTGTTCACGGCCCAAGAACTTCTTGGACCGTGAACTCCAAATTCAAGGGCCATAAGGTGCCCTAATTACTCCTAAAGCCTTTGACATTAACCCCCATTTAATCCTAGCTAATTTGTGGACTTTAAAACATCAAAGACACCTTAAAAAGGGAATTTACGGCCCTATTATTGTGATTGGGCTGTGAACATAAATCAAGGGAACAAAAGTGTGCCTAGGACCTTCATTAGCTTAAAACAATTACCTAGAACATATCCTATGTGAGTAAGAGACTTGAAAGCACAAAAATACCCATCTCATGAGAGTTTACGGTTGTAAACTCCACAATAAATGGTCTTTGGGCCGAAAACTCCTAAAAGGAGTGTATTAATGCCCTAAACTACCCAAAGGATTAAACCACCAAGTAAGACTTATTCTTGAAATCAAATAACACTTCAAAACACCAAGTACCACCAAGTTGGGAGTTCACGGCCATAAACTCAAGGGTTTATGACCGTAAACTCCTTGTGTGGAGTTTATTGAGTGGTAAACACATATATAAGGCCCTTTGGAACTTTAAACCCCTTTAGCCTTGTCCCACAACAACTTAGATACAACCATTAGGACTTATAACACTTATACAAAGTGTTTACATGTTCTAGAGTGTCCCAACTAAATTTATTAGTTATTATTTGGCTAATTAGTTATATATATGCTCATTATATGATAACTAGGCTCGTGCGTGTGAACAAGTCTCCGTTTTCCACCTAGCACAGTATCCGACATTTCAATCCAATCCACTCACCGCAAGTGAGTTCATACCCCTTTAATTAACCTTTGAAATACTTTTAAATGTTTTAAATTCTTTTATGGGAGGGGGGGGGGGAATACAAGTTGAATATTTATAGTTATTACATCAATAAAATGTGATTAATAACTATAAAACCAATGATTTTAATACTGTTCACACTGTTTATCAAACTATTTACTTCAAACTTTTTTACATACTCTTTTACGTATCCAATACTTTTACTTAAACTTTGTTACACTTATTATAAATTGCATGCCCGTATATGTATAGTTATATAAGTAATGTTTAAAAGACTTAGGAAGGCTATCCACCTTGTTTCCTTTTCCTCGATTTGGATGTGGTCTGATAGGATATCGGGTACTCGTCCGAAGGTCGTTTAAATATTGATTATATATCATGTGTAAATATATAGACATAAAACTGCTTCCATATTCATGCGTACTAGTTACATCATTAATAGGCTACCATCGGGGTAGCACAAAATCATACTTATACTATTGCTAGATCAATGAGTCAGTTCATTCATGAGTCAATACTTATTACTATGCGAACATATACAACTATACTAGATAGAGAACATATACAACTATACTAGAGAAAGAACATATACAACTATACTAGAAAGAGAACATATACAACTATACTAGACAGAGAACATATAGAACTATACTAGACAGAGAACATATACAACTATACTAGAGAAAGAACATGTACAACTATACTAGAGAACGAACATATACAACTATACTAGAACAGTTCATTACATTACATATACAAGAATACGTTAATTATTGTGATATGAATTGGAGCATGACTTAAATGTCATGGCCCCAGTTGTAGCCAAAGTCTCTTGAAGGGAGAGCATGATTTTGCGTATAGATCTATACTGGATTGACTATCCTACACGTTGCTGCTAGCTACTGCCAGACCTGCAGGTCTGCGGGTGCCAAACGTCATTCCGTTTTACGACCATTCATTTGTCGTTGTTTATCCAGTCGATAGTATGGTACAATTAATCACATGATACCTTAATATAAATCTGGTTTAAGGTAGTTGGTACAGCAGTAGTTCCTATAATACAACACTACAGTACTACAATAATTTACCCATTACATATATTAATTGATTATGTCACTTAAACATTAATGTACAAACTATATCGTGTTAATGATAGTTACACTTGGGAAATTACACACTTTTACAACAAACGAACATACAAAACAGTTAAGCCTTGGTAGAAGGCTACTTAAATAGAAAATATAGGTTTTTCTGAGAGATTCAAACTTTTACAAACACTTACAAACATTTACATACATTTTACAAACTTACACTTGAGACATGTTCAAACGATTTGGTAACAAACACCGACACTAAAATACTTATGAACTCACCAGCTTAATGCTGATAAACTCTTTCAAAATAACTTGTATTCTTAGGTCGACAGTAGACAGGTACCGAGGCCATCTTTTGAGAAGATGGAGCGCGTCTAAGACTCATGTTATTATTTTGATTTACATTATTTTTGGTGTCTATAACTGTTCAGAACACGCTTGTATTAAAATTATATATTTAATGCAATGGATGACATTGTATGCTTGATTACTTTTACTATGTTGTGATCCTTTACATGACGTCCTCCGCCCCATAACGTTTCCGCCGTTCTTGGTTTTGGGGTGTGACAAAAGTGTACTTGTGAACAGGCACAATGTCATCTCCTATTATCCTTGTCTAAACAACATCATTCTCTATCTTGATTCGATCAAAAGCAATGAGAAGAAGACGAAGGGGAATTAGTGGATCTGGAATCTTGGTGAGTGGAACATAGATGGGGTGATAAGCGATGAACTCGATCCTGATCCGGATGGACTTGTTGTAGTCCATGGGGTCTAGAGAGAAGAGTTGAGTCGTATCCCTAAGGAAAGGTTCAGTTGACGAAGACGATGCCAAACCTTTGGATGGCTTCTTTTTAGGAGTAGATTTGGTAACTTTGGGAGCAGATTGAGAGGAAGCCATTGTTGGAGGTTGAAAGGTTGAAGAAATCAGTTACGGAGAGAAAAGAGGGTAAACTTTTGTGAGCGTAAAGGATAAAAGGGTTTCAAAGGGGGTTTTTATAGGTTAAGGAGATGGGTCGGGTTAAATGGTGTGATGATGAAAACCAAATAAGGAAATTAACCGCATTTAATGTGTTGCGCTTCCTCGGAGGCATGGTTTTCCTACGCGGAAAAGAACACGAGCTGATGAGAGAAGATGGTTAACCCCGGACATATCTACCCTTACTATGTTAGGCCTAAATTTTTCCCGTGCTTCGGGTATTGTTTGTCTGAGTGTCGACCTACATCCCGATGATGTAGTCCTGGTATGCAAGGTACGAGTATGAGTATCGGAAAAACCATAAGATGTGAGTCGTTCCTACTAAGTTACCTTTATACTTGGAAAGGTTTCACTCTCCGGCCTAGAAAGATTTGAGAACAGTTCGGAACGAAGACCGCGGGAAGAAAAGGCTCATGAAGACTTATGGATAAACACTCTCAATAGAGGTGTTGGGATCTGCTCTAAACGTGTTACTGGCAATGGGAAAAGTCGATTTACCTAACACATAGCGTGAGTAGTGTAACCACTAACTCACTAAATTGTATTATATTATGGGTGTATTAGCGTGACGAACACGAGGTAAAGACACTTCCCGGGTTCCATGTACTGGCTCCCTCTGTCTACCTCGTATCGTTGACTGGGACCGATGTTGGTTTCCTTCGGGTAGTTAACTAGGGTTCTTTTCTCGTGAGGACATATTGAATCTCTCCTCTGCCTTACTTCCGAATCCGACTCGGGGTGTCATCACTTCATGATAGATGACTAGAAATCTCGGAAGTTTAGGCGACTTTCCCACCGATGTCCCTAAAAAGATATAGGCACTTGGTCATCTCAATAGTCTAGACCCAGTTCATTTATTTCTGACTGGAAATCTTCTCAATGAACCTCTTCGGGGTCTTAATTCAACTCTTCTGCCGAATACTGAAGTGGATACGGTTTTCTACAGGGTTCGTGCGAGAAAGGAAATGTCTAAAGAATCCTAAGAGATTATTAACATTTCACCATGTGACCCATATCGAGTCCTGTTACGATTACACAGGGTATACAAATCATATATAGCTTAGATCCGATAGGCCTTCGAATATGTGATACTACTCGATATCCACATCCAAACAAGGAAAAGGAAGTAGAGGGAAACCACACATTCTTAGCCTATGGGATCCTTGTTATATATAACCTTGGGAGTATACCCTCTGTAATTGTAGGTATATCAATAAGGATTTGTTTAGTTCTTCACACAAGGTTGTCTATGAATCCTAAAATACCCCTATGGTACTTTAATTCTTGTTTGTTTCTTATCTTCTGATTATGATTCTGGGATTAATGTGAGTCTTTTAGTATTCCAAAATAATCCCATAGTATTTTAAACTTTATGTTTGGCTCTAGCATTCCTAGTTGGTAAGTTTCAGACTCGTTGCAACACCACTATCACTCCCAAGCACACGTTCATCACATCTCGAAAAAATGTAGTTGATCAGGTTACATTTATTCCACCCTACAATTACATAACTGCCCAGGTTTGACGGTAAAGCTCAACATCCGAAGACTTTTATTCTTGTTCTTCTTATGATACTTGTGTTCGAGTGTTTAGATTCTGGATGTTCTTATACTTTGGTAAAATATGGTTATATTTTAAAGTATAATTCTTGGTCAGAGTGTTTTAACCCTAATTATTTATATGTTGTATATCTTTTATGAATTGATATACTTAGCTCACTATAAACAATGCTCTGATACCAATCTGTCACACCCCAAAACCGGAATGGCAGAAACGTTCTGGGGTGGATGACGTCATGTCAAGTATCACAAGATATGTAGTATAGTAATTAAAGTACAACAACAATTGCATTAATAGTAATAGTTTTACATGGTTTACATTACATAGAAAACATCAAGTAATACAAGTAATAATATAGGTGCGGCTTGGTACTAAACTGTCTTCACCAAAAGCGCCTGAGATGTACCTGTCTATTGCTAACCTGAGAATACAAGTTATTTGAAAAGCGAGTATCAGCATTTTTAGAAATGCTGGTGAGTTCATAAGTATTTCATGTCATTTTATCCAAATAACTTTATATAAGTAGTAGTTTTAAAGTATACAGTGAATTAGAGTCCTTTCCAGAAAATCCTATATTTTCTAATTAAAAGCAGCCCTCTACCAAGACTGGACAGAGTTATGTGGTAAAAAGTACTTTTTCCTTAGCACTATCATTATCAAAATGTGGTAATTATTTTGAAATAAAGCAGGAGAATATCAGGGAAAATGACATATGCCTCAACAGTGAAAACTGCTGACTAAGGCAAAAAGAAATCATAGACTCCAGGAGAGTTTCGAATGAACGGTACGCCTGGCTCAGTCTAACAAAAGGGAGACACAGACCCCAGACAGTATCAAATGAAAGACACGTCTAGCAAGGTCTAAAAACAGTGAACACAGACCCCAGACAGTATCAACTGAATGATACGTCTAGCAAGGTCTAAAAACAGTGAATACAGTGAATACAGTGTTAAAACCCGTTACCTTAAGGCCATGAATTATAAGGTAACCCCAAGATATCGTGAAGTTTAAGCGTACTGTGAAGTATAAGCATATCGTGAAGAAGAAGTGTATCGTGAAGTAGAAGTGTGTCGTCAAGTAAAAGTGTATCATGAAGTAAAAGTGTTAACAAAGTAGTAGCATTTTCTAAGAGGAAGTATAACGAAGCAGTAGTATCTAACAATGTAGGAGTATAAAAACATGGAAGCAAACTTTGATGAAAAACTTGGGGAAAACCTTTATACTTGAGAAAATCACGTCTTGGTATTCTTTTGTAAAATAAGTTTTAATTGAAACTTTAATAAAATGTTTTAGGTAAAGAAAACCTTTGTTTAAAATGCTGCTGTAACTGAATTTGAAATAAAACATACAGCGCGAGAGACAATTTGAGAAGAGCTTTGAACAAGTGAAAACATTTTAGAAAACCATTTACAGTATCATTCTTGGTAAAACAGTTGACAGTGTAATAAATCCTTGTGCATGCGGGTTATCAATCACATGTGATTGATATGATAACTGGCGTGTTTAACTTGTATCCCCCTCATAAAAGCATGTAGAAACATTTAAAAGGTTAATTCAGGGGTATGAACTCACCTGATGTAAGTGGATCCGTCGAAGGTACCGGTTGGGTGCTCGGTGTCAAGTAAAGACTTGAACACACTTAGTGACCTATTAACATATGATAATATATGTTTACATACAATTAGTAAATATAATACTAATTAATTAAGTATACGCATCCTTAAGTGCGGAAAACACTTTGGTTAAGTGCTAGGGGTGTCCCGGGTAACATGTAAGGGTGTGTATGGCTTACATAAGGAGTTTACTCTTCAAGATTAAACTCTTTATAGAGTTCACGACCCTGGGACTAACTCCCCATCAGTTTACGACCGTAAACTCATGGTGAGTGTGTTCTAGGGTAACATTAGGCTAGGTCCAAATATAAAGCATATGAAGGGGTTTAAGTCTCTTAAAGGACCACTTCAGGAGTTTACGGCCCTAAACAAGGAGTTTACGGTCGTAAGCTCCTATATACTCATTCCTTTGGTGTATTAGGGTCTTAAATGGTAGGAAATAAAGTTCTATGCATTTTCCAAGTCAAATGAAGGAGTTAGGGCATCATTTTGGCACTTAATGGGAGTTTACGGCCCATGGACCTTTCCTAGGGGGGTTTACGGCCATAAACTCCTATTTCCTTGGATTTATTGAAGTTTAAAGCCTTTACTTCAATGGGTTTGCTTCTAGACATTTTTCCAAGGCCATAGGAGGTGTTTGAGGGCATTTCTAACACTTGAAATTGAGTTTACTCCCCATGAAGAGGAGTTTACGGCCCAAGCATGCTCTTGGGCAGTAAACTCAAGTTTACTCCCCAAAAGTTAAGTTCAATGTGTTCTAAGTCCGTTTCCATAAGTCATTTAGCCATATCTAAGCCTTAGGGGTAGTTTAGAGGGGTTTTGGGGCTTAAAAACCCCATTTAATGGTGTTCACGGTACAAGAGTGTTCTTGGGCCGTAAACACATGAATCTACCCCTATTTGATGTTTTCAACATGAATTTGCATGCTAGCTAAGTAGTACAACAAGTTAAGGTAGATTGCTTACTCGTTTGGGGCTCGAAACGGACGATTTTTGGCTCGAAAAATAAGTTCTAGAGAGAGAGTGGAGAGAGGGTGAAAAAGTATCTAATGGACTCTACTCCCCCTTATATAGGGGTTTGAGTTGGGGCTCAGTGGAAATCTACCCGATACTGCCGCTAAACAGGGCTTTTGGTCGCACCCGATTTAGTGGTAGTATTTCGACTTGGTTGAAACTAACATTTTTCCAATGGATTAATGAGGATGTTTCTAATTTATTTCAATCCTTATAAAGTCATTTAAAAAGTCCCAAATTAATTAACTGGTCCAAAAGTTAACAGACAGTTAAATAAAACGAGGCTTATTAACGGAAGAAGGGGTTAAAAATGACGGAATAAATTTCGGGTTGTCACAGTATGAATGCAGGCACGTATACTTAAATATTTTATTATTTAAAGTATAAACTCTTGGTCAGAGTATTTTAATCCCAATGTATTTATAGTTAGTATATCTTTTATGGGTTGATATACTTAATTCACTATAAACAATGCTCTGATACCAATCTGTCACACCCCAAAACCATAAACGACGGAAACGTTCTGGGGCGGAGGACGTCATTTACAGTATCAAAACAATGAATAGTAGTAAAAGAGAAACAACATCATCCATTGCATTAATAATATTATTTTAATACAAGTGTGTTATGTCAATATATAATAGACACTAAAGAATAAATCAAAATGAATGATGCGTCTTGAACGAGCACCATTTTCCCTAAACCTTGCATCGGTACCTGTCTTATTTTGAAATAGAGTATTAGCTTTAAAGCTGGTGAGATCATAAGTATTTTAGTGTCATAATTTGTATGTAAGTATTTGTATGTATATGAACTGTAAGTATTGAAAATGTATATGAACTGTAAGTATTGTAAGTGTATATGAACTGTAAGTATGAAAATGTTTTGTATGATCCTATGAAGCCCTATGTTTCCTACTAATTGTATCCTTCTACCAACGCATCTAGTGTCTGTGTGTGTTCCTCTTGTAAGAATGTGTATTTTCCCAAATCTGACTATCATTAACCAAAAATATAGTTGTTGGGTCAATATTTTGGTTTATACTTTGCTTTTCTAGGAAATTGATTTGTTATGTAATATTTTACATGTGTTTACGGTCAGGAAGTGTGTTTACGACCGTAAACAGAGTTTACGGCCGTAAACCCAGTGTTTACAACCGTAAACCCAGTTTGTGGCCCAAGTGTATATATATTGGGGTGAGGGGTGTGAGGAAAAGGGTGATGAACACCAAGGAACTTAAGTGTGTGCATTTCAAGGTGTTCTAGAGAGAGAAAAGAGAGTGTGTCTTGGTGTGGGTGAATCTTTGTATCCGGATCTTCATTCTACTCATATCATACATAGATTCATCATCTTCTTCTTATTCTCCTTCTGTTCTATTTGATCTGACATCATCTGTTTGAATGGGATTCCGCACCATCTAACGGATCTGATTGATACAAAAGCATATTTGGGGACTTACAATTGGTATCAGAGCTTGGTTGTATCACTCATTTTTTTCAGATCTGGAGCTTATTTGGTCTTATTTTGAAGAGAGTTTTGCGTTTTTGGATAGATCTCGCAAAAATAAGGGGGGTTTCTTCTTCGCGTTTTTCCAAAAAACGAGTTTTTGATCGAGTTTTGGAGCAAAAAAGGTGAAAAAACGTTGTTTTTCGTCAAGAACAACGATTTTTGGAGAGTTTACGGTGTTTGAAGGGTTTACTGGCCGGAGTTTACAGCCGGAAACTGGTCGCCGGAGTTTGCGGCCGGAAACCGGTCGGAGGAGGCTTGCGGCCGACAGTTTGCGGCTCGACTTGGCTTGGATTGATTGTGTGCGGCTCAGCTCGGCTCAGAAGGAGTCTTTGATCGTCAGCGCGCTTCAAAAAGGGGGGACTGATTTAGGGGTTGTCGGGGATCGAACCGGAACCTCTGGTTGAACATCACAGCGTTTTACCACCTCACCTAGCTGACAACTTGCTTCATTCCTCCGAAAATTAATTCAAAAAGTGTCCCTCTCGGTTCAACTTTCGCATTCTTGTCATTTTCAGCTCAAAATTGATTTTTCTTTTATTTTAAATTCCTTTTTCAAACCAAAAATTATAGTTTTTAAATTTTGACTTTTATTTTTGGCTTTTTACTTAAATTTTTGACTTTGACTTTTAAAATTTGACCATTGACTTTAAACTTTGACTTTCTCGTTTGACTTTTAAATTTTCAAATTTAGTTTTTCGGTTTGACTTTTAAGTTTGACTTTTCAAGTTTGACTTTTTAAATTTGACTTTTTAAGGTTGACTTTTAAGGTTTATCGTGAAAGGGCATATTTTTTTTTTAATTTTAAGTTTGACTTCTAGTTGTGTTTTTAATAGTTTTTTAAGTTTACGAGGGAATTGAAAAACATGAAAGAGAGTCGTCAGGATCAGTTAAGGCAAAATTTCAACATGTTTGATTATATCCCTGGAGAAACCCTAGAAGCTCAGTTGCAGCGATTTACTACACTCACTACTGAGATGAATATAGTTGGGATCTTCGTGTCCAAATCTGAGATAAACAAAAAGCTATTGAATTCACTTCCGAAATCGTGGGATATGAACGTGGCTATCATCAAGAAGACAAAAGATCTCAACCATCTTAGTCTTGCTGATGTAATTGTAGAACTTGATACTTTGAAGTATAGAAAAACAATGAGTTCTGATATCATTCCGGTCATTGAAGTTACACGTACTCCAGCTTGTGAAGCTACGATTAAATTTCTTCGGGAACAAATTGATTTATATAAAAGAGAAGTTGAGGACCTGAGATATGAAGGATATGAACTCAGGAAAGGATAGAAACCCCTGAAGGCTGAATTAGAAACAAAAATAAAGGATTTTAGAAGAATTCAGGCAGAGTACAGTGAAAAATGTGAACTTTATGACTATACTAAGAGATAACTTGCTGCTGTAACTGAAGAACTTGATGCTTTAAAAATTAAGTGGGGAAAAGCAAACGTTAGTTTTAAAAATTATACTGCGTCAAGTCAGACAGTCGAGTCCTTATATGACACCCATTTAAAATTCAAAGAAAATCAAAACAAGGGTCTGGGATATGATAGTGTACCTCCTCCTTATAATCATAACTACACATCCATCCCTATGACACAGGACGAAACTGACAGGGAGGCACATCTTCGATATGGAAAACAAGCTGGATTTGTGTCAGGAGGAGTTATTAATATTGAAGATACTTATGTTGTTGCTCCATGTGCATGTAAAGTAGCAAAAGATGAGAACAAGGAGAGTACCATTGAACAAAACAACATCTCCATGAACTCTGAATTTGTTGCTTCGAACTCAACTGCTTCTTTCAACTTGCCGTTGAGAAATACAGGCCACCAATTCCAACTCAACCGAGTTCTTGTGGGAAGTGTGCATGTGGGAACAACAAGAAACAAGGCAAAGCTACGCCACCAGGGGCAGGAAGAGACAACTTCACAGTGAAGAAAAAGACATGTTTTCACTGTAGAACACCTGGACACATTGCCAGAAATTGTCCAAATCGCGCACATGTTCCCTACTATGCACAAGACTGGCAGAACGCGCCAAGAGGGAGATAATTCAAAAGAAACCCCTTGAGATCATGATCAGACATTGACGACTGGAATGCCAAGAAGGCCAAGAATTCAACTCCTAAGGCCAAGAATCAAACTCCAAAGGCCAAGAATCCGAATCCGAAGGGCAAGAAGGGAATGCCGGCCAAAAAGCCAAATCAAAGAGATGATCCCGTGAAGTCAAAATGAAAGTCATCTTGAAGATCGGCTTCAAGTTACAAAGCAAGTACCGAGCCACCCATCAGATCGAAAAAGAAATGGGTTAAACCCAACTACAAATGGGTTCCAAAGGCTCACTCTCCCAAATCAACTAATGACTCTAACGTTTCTTCATCCTCTGTTTGTGATAAACAGGATATGTCATGGGAGAGAGTATCGTGTGTTGATGACAAAGGTCGACCCAGTTTCAAAATGGATTGGGTTCCAAAGACCAACTGATCCCGCTCTGTGTCGGAGCAGCTATGGAGGCATATCATCAGACTTCGGTTTGTTGGTAGTAGCTGTTCCAGCCACATGATAGGAGGCATCTCTCAACTATATAACACTCAAAACATTGTTTCGAAGAATGTGTCCTTTGCGGGAAGGGAAGAAAAGAAGTGATCACTCACAGGGTTTGTGCTTAATGACACGAAGAATTTTCGGATCTGTTTTGAGTTTATGCGTGCTGTTCTCAGACCTTCTGGATGCAAATTCAATCGGTGACTTACGATTTGAGTTTTCTTCTCTATACTCCTGAGTTTTTCTTAAGCTGATTCGCTTTAAAGAAATTTTTTGTTTTAGGATAGTTTAAATTTGTGCATTTACTTTCGTTTCTCTCCTATGCACAAATTTAGGGGGAGAAATGAAAACGAAACAAAAATTAGAAAAGTTTAAAAAATCCAAAAACATTAGAGAATCAGAAAATCAAAAAATTATGTTGGTTATGATATGTGTTTGAGGGAGTTGTTTTGGGAAGTGATATGATAAAGTGATAACAGGCAACCTGAGTCTGCGTAGCGTACCCGAAGTTGAAGGGTCTATGCTCTGGTTTGATGCATCGGTAGGCACGAAATTTTTTAAATGGATTTGACTAGGGAGAGTTGAACTTAGGAAATTTATAGACTTTACAAATCTTGACCTAGTTAGATCCGTTTAGCCTGACAATACGACGCTCTGATAGGTTGAGCAGGGAGATATATACGGGAATCTACTCATCACATTAATTGAACCCGTACTTGGAACCATGGTTTAACTTTTCCTCGATGTGCAGATTCTGTCCTTAATTCCGGTTGGATGGAGCGACTGGTAAATTCCGATAAATTTGGTATGTAGAATATCATTTTCTTTCTTTCCGTCTGTTAGTCATATGTTGTCTCCTTTACGCGACTTCCAATCCGACCTGGTACACAACATATGCAACTCTATTTCTCTGCAGGTTATATATGTGAAAGACTTCTTATCTGTTAGCCATATGTTGTCTCCTCTGCGCGACTTCTAATCCGACCTGATACACAGCATATGCAACCTTCTACTTCTCAACCCCTCTGAAGTAATAAATAATAAGTAATAGAATTCTGAATCTATCCTCTCTCTGAATGGTTGTCTGCTCACCCGGTGTAAGGACTACTCTGGAATTTCTTGATGGCTTGGGCACATCAGGAAGCAGGAAACACGTTCTAGTACACTTAAAATTGAACACATACAGATTGTCTATAGATCTCGCTGCTCAATTTAGGTGGACAACAATATCCCTGGTCGTCAACAGATGAATGGTCCTTAAGATATAGTATCTAAGTTATTAGGATCAGATATAATTTTTAGGAACTTAAGTCCACCTTGTCTTGTAACAAATAGTATGTCCTAAATCTGTCTCAATTTTTCGTGTTTAAGTGGACAACAATACCGACGATCGACCAGACAAAGATGTGAACATGAAAGGTTCCGACAAGTGGATAAAGGCTGTCTAAAAACTTTGATCCCAAATCATTCTTAAAGTTAGATATCACTTTTATTTTTGATAAATTTGTCATAGTTTCTTCTAATCTAAATTGTAGGGGAGAATTAAAAATTAAAAAATAATAAAAAAAATCAAAAAAATTCAAAAATCAAAGAAAAATCAACAAAAATTAAAAATCCAAAAATAGTGTTATTTCTGTTTTATTTCTTGTTCAGAAAAATCAAAAATCCTAAAATATTTTTTTTTCTGTTTTAATTTGTGTGCTAAGTTTTTTCTTTTAGTTTTGTTTTGTCTTGAAAAGTGATTTCAGGTATAGATAAGACTCATGGAGTTTGTGTTGAAGATTTCTGAGCCAAAGGCTTCGTCCGTGAGCATCGAATAATTCTCATTCAAAGGAGCAAGAAATGAAGATTATTCTTTCAACATTCATTCTTTCAACCCAAGAAGCAAGGTGAAGCTGAAACTGAAGATTATGTGTCGGATTGCATTGAAGCCTCCTCAATCAGTCTGCTGCTATCTTAAACCTGCGGAAGTGATCCAGAAGATTTCTTCTCTCTGATGTTCTCTCTGAAGATTCTCAAGCTGAATGCACTATCTTTCAAGAATCAGTATGTCAAGCCTCCTCACCCAATGTGTGTTCAATGCCAAATTCAGAAGAAAATCCCAACCACTCAAGATGAAGTCATTCATTGAAGATTCATCATGTTCATCTTGAAGTCGTGAAGAATTTGAAGATTAATGCTGAAGCCAAGTTCCCAATGAAGATTATCAAGAAAGCCAGCTACTTTTTAGGGGGAGCTTGTTGGGTCATTTAAGAAAAGAAAAGAAAGCTATAAAACAAGGGGAGATTGTTGGGTCAATATTTTGGTTTATACTTTGCTTTTCTAGGAAATTGATTTGTTATGTAATATTGTATATGTGTTTACGGTCAGGAAGTGTGTTTACGACCGTAAACAGAGTTTACGGCCGTAAACCCAGTGTTTACAACCATAAACCCAGTTTGCGGCCCAAGTGTATATATATATATATATATATATATATATATATATATATATATATATATATATAGGGGTGAGGGGAGTGAGGAAAAGGGTGATGAATACCAAGGAACATAAGTGTGTGCATTTGAAGGTGTTCTAGTTAGAGAAAAGAGAATGTGTGTTAGTGTGGGTGAATCTCTGTATCCGGAACTTCATTCTAATCATATCATAAATAGATTCATCATCTTCTTCTTATTCTCCTTCTCTTCTATTTGATCTGACATCATCCGTTTGGTTAGGATTCCGCACCATCAAACGGATATGATTGATACACAAGCATATTTGGGGACTTACAATAATTTCTACATGACCAAGCGTCGTGTGAATGTTCACGAAGTGAATGTAATGGGAAAATGAAATAGTACTATGGTGTAGTGTCAGACTACAACCGTACTAATTACCTTAAGTCTAGGGTAACTCTTCTAAGTACTGTAGTATTTGTAATAAATGACTACTTCTGTACTCCTATTACCTTATTTGAGGGATAAGGTATAATGTGATGGATAGATCACAGGCTAGACACTCCCCTGTCAAAGGGATTTTGAAACCTTTACATGCCCATGCATGTATGCACGCCGTGAACATCCACATTACCATGATCATGTATACCCGATATAACTATCACAATGCGTTGCGATTCATCGGTATAGTTAGATCCTGAACTTGTTCTGTGCTATAGCACCTAGTGACGCCTGTCCTATTATCGTATATGTAAGCGTACTCATGTAAGTGTAATCAAGTAAATGTACTCATGTAGATTTCTATGTAAATGTATAGTAATGTAATGTAATGTTCTACGTGTGCTAGCTGTAATGTGTGTTCTCTCTCTATCTAGCATGTATAGTAATGTACTGTGTGTACTAGCTATAATGTATCTTCTCTCTATATAGCAAGTATTGACTCATGAACGAACTGACTCATTGTATGATATCGCATTCTAGTAATAGTTCTAGTATCTCCCTAAACTACCCATATGGTAGCTTACTAGTAATATAACTGGTACGTATGAACATGGAAGTATACCCTTGCTACCCAAGGGTATTGGATGAACTGGAAGGACCTTTATGACTATATATGTACATATGATATATAACTAATATTTAAACAACCTTCGGACGGATACCCGATGTCCCACCAGACCACATGTCAAGCACGAAAAGGAAATAGGGTCGATAGCCTTCCTATGTCTTTTAAACATTTCTTATATAACTATACATATAGAGGCATGCAATTGATAATATAAAAGCATAAGATAAGTTTTGTAAAACATTTGAACATAATTATTATCCAAGAAAAGATCGAGTTGATGTCAATCTATAAAACGGTTTGAAAGCATGGGTTTGATAAAACAATTTAAGTATAAAGAAACATTTGTTTGAAACAGAATTGTAAATGATTTTGAAATTAAACATACAGAGTAAAATGTATAGTTTAATAAGCAGTTTTAAACATATAAAGTATTTATGAAGATCGTTTGAAGGAAACTATTTGGTAAAACGACTAATGAATAGTAGATCATTTGAATACTGCCTGTTAATCACATATGGTTGATATAATAAGTAGCATGATTCTACTTGTATCCCCCCCATAAAACATTTAAAAACATTTAAAACATTGATTAAGGGGTATGAACTCACCTATTGTGGGTGATACGGATGAACTGAAGAGGTAGGACTGCTAGGTGTCAATTGAAGTCTTGAACACACTCTATGATCCTAGTTAACATATAATATCACATATATGTAGAAAATTAGTCTATAAACAACTAATAAATAAGTCAAGACACCCTAGGACATGCTAAACACCTTTATAAAGTGTTATTAGCCTCTAGGATTGAATCTAAGTGTTTGTAGGGGAAGCTATTGTGTGTAGGGTTCAAGGAAAACTCCATAAGGGAGTTCACGGCCCTAATGGCACTACCAAATGAGTTTATAATCGTAAACTCATGAGTTTACGGCCGTAAGCTCATACTTATGTGTCCACTTGATGTTTGATGCATTTCAAGGCTCTAAGAAGAAATTCTACTTAATGGCTTGGTCTATGGAAGAGTTTAGGGCATTATATAACTCCTTTTAGGAGTTTATGGCCCTGGGACTAAATCCCATGGAGATTATGGCCGTAATCTCCCTTGAATGGGTGTTTTTGGTGTTTTCAAGTCCCTAATTTAACTAGGAACTAAACTAGGCTAGTGTACATGGCTTTAGAAGAGGTTATAGCATTTGGCCGTGAAAACCTTACTCTTGGTGTTCTAATGGTGTTCGCTAGACCTAAACACATTAGGGTACATGTTTAAACTAGTCTCTTGGCTTAAGGAAGGCTTTTAGGGCATTTTGACACCTTAAAATTGAGTTCACGGCCCAAGAACATCCTTGGCGGTTAACTCACTTCTAGCTTTTGTTTCTTAATGATTTTGTGGTCTGAACATGTCATGGTAGTTTATAGGTTGAGCTCCAAGTCTTGGAGGGACATTGGGCACACTTTGGCCCTTATAAAAAAGTTTACTCTCCAAGGTGTTCTTGCGCGGTAAACTCACAGATCTTAGTGTTTTGCAATGATTTCTAGCGTATTAAGCATATAAGAAGCTTTAAAACAACACTAGATAGAAGTACTCACTTTCCGGAACAAAAGTCTGAAGATCCTTGAGAGAGAACTCGACTTTTCTCTAGTTGGAAATGTAACTAATGAATAAATATGGTTCAACATTCTATATATAGTCTTGGGATTTTTGGTAGAAAATAATTTATTCCCGAGATAAACTCTAATATCATAGAGTTTTGGAATAACAGCGTTGTACAAAACCCTTGTTCATCCACTCTCCTGATATCACCTTAAGTGTAAATAATGAACTACTCAAACTTATACCCAAAAGTCTGGAAATGCTCTGTAACTGTTCGAATCTTCTATTGACTTGATATGGTTTGTACAAAATGGAAATTTCGGGTTGTCACATCATCCCCATGCTTAAGGGAATTTCATCCCGAAATTAGAATTTAGGTAAGGAAGTAGGTATGAATGATCGAGTCGTGAGGTGGAAACTTCCTAATCGATTGGTTCTCGATCTCCTAAGTGAAATCGGGTCCTCGTTTGGTATCCTAACGAACCTTCACTAACGGGCGACGATGTTGCTTCGTCCGCTTGACCTCTCGGTTGAGGGTCACTACGGTTCTAATACGAAGCGTGGATCTCGTCTAGTGGACTTACAAGAGTCCTAACGGAAAGGTATGGTTTCAAAATCGAGACGCGAAAGGTAAAATATATGTTACTGAGTTCGCGGAGTAGGTCTAGTTTGCGAGGTATAGGACCGATTCTGGCAAGAATCTCGGAGGTTGTAACTATCTCGGATTTAGCTTTCCACGCTTTATGAAGCGTATTAAGCCATTCCCAGAGTGAGATTTCCTAAAGAATTTGGTCTCTCACTTGGAATTCCAAAGGTTCTTTCTCTTGCAAAACTTCCCAGTCAAGGGCCACCCCTTGCTGGGTCAAAGTCGAAAAGGGTTTCTATAATTTGTGAGGAGTTCTTGATGATCTATGACCGTAGGTCTGTAAGACCTAGAATTTGGCGAATATCTGTCGGCGGCTCTGGTGTCGACAAATTCTCAATGGTTTTGACAAATTGAAAGAGTACTCAAAATTCCCCACATCACTAATAGTGTGTCTTAGGAAATTTTTACTGTTCAATTCCAAAACTCGTGTTTAGAGAACTTAGTGAGAAGTATCTCCGAGGGTAATGTTTCCACGGGTTCCTTCTTACTATGAGGGGAGATAAGTAAGTCATTACATGGAGAAATGACGAATTGATCCAATTAAGAAAGACGGACCCTATTCATTAGACTCATGAATGCTTCGGGCGTATTTGTCCTATCCGAGGGGTATCACTACGGATTCGAAGTGTCCGCATTGAGTTCGGAAGGTAGTCTCTCGGACATCCTTTCCTAACACTCAAACTGGTGATGTTAGGATCTCAGGTCCATTTCTGAAAGTAATTCTTTCCTTGAGTTTGCTCAACCAATTGATGTATGCAGGGCAGAGACAATGATTTCTAATGGAAAAATCTGGACGGAGTTCTCAATAGCCGAGGAACATACGATGCAATCAGTCGATCTCTGGAAGAATAAGACTGGAGTTCTCTAGGGTGAGAAGCCTAGTCTTCTAATTCTATTTCTGTGTAGTTCGATAAGTTGTCCGGACTATTCTTGTATCTCCGTAGGTGTTTATACTGAAGGGCGATCTGTTTACAGAAGTCATACTAGGTTCTAAATTTGTTCACATGACGATGCGATTACTCGTAAGCTTGGGCAGTTCTTCGTCCTAAAGTTCATATTAGAATTCATACATGGTTTCACAATCACAGTCTCGTGTATACGAGTTGTATATAATTAAGATTGAAAAGGTAGTCGAATAACTGATTCTTCTTTAAGCTCACATCCCATCGAGGAAAAAGAAGTTAAAGTGGAATCATCAATTCTAAACCTGTAGAACCTTGATTATATATTACCCTTATGTATACATTCCTCAGTGATAGATCAACCGAATGAATCCTTGGATTAAACTTGACGTACTGCACGAGTGGTAGTTCGGGGATTTCTTTGGAAAAGAAAATAACTATGGGGTACTCCAGGCATGAGTACTTCGATGCTCTGAAATGATGGTTTCGCTAAAAAGACATTTATTGATAAAGAGATGTACGTATGAAGCTGTTTTGTGAGGATCAAATTGAATCAAGTCGTATGATAATGTCTGAATCCTACTGAAACTTAAAGACATTAGATTTGAACATAAGACGTTTACAGACAAAACACAACTGTGCAACCATCAACAGAGTTACAGCACTTTAGATTTACTACAAGACTATTTTTGCGAATAAGGTATACTACAAAAGACAATTATACACAGCACGAGCATCCTTTTACTGATAGGATCCCGCAAAAGATAAGACTCTAGTTGCACTAGTTCTGGATAGTTTGCAAGTCTGTTACAACAACACGCCTAAGTTACATTAACATGGTTCCGAAGGAGGTTCTCCTGCGGCTGTGATCCTGAGAATCTTCCCATCTGCGCTGGAGTTCTTTGCTATAGGGTAATCCTTCTTGAAGTGCCCTATTTCACCATATTTGTGGCATGGCTGACTAGTACTTATATTGGTGGCGGGAGTGATGTGTCGAGCTAGAGTGACGTGGACACGAGTGTTCTCCTTGTTCATCCACTTTGAAATTTTCCTTTCATAGGGTCTAGTTTTAACACCACCATCATAGGCCTGGTTGACTCTCATGTCAGGGGCTTGAGTGATGGGTCATTGCGGTGCTCCATAGCTACGAGCATAGTGCCCTATTTTTAGGCAATTGCAACATTGCATCTCATGGCAAGCCCCATGATGATGGAAAATACACTTATCACACTTCGGAAGTTTTGCCTAGTCTGGTCTGCTCGGTACAGGGATGGCAGGGATTTCCACTTTCTGCTGTTGCATGACCAGCATTTGGGATTTCTTGTGTTCTTTCTGGGCTTGACGCTTTCGTTTCTTGTTCTTTGTTTTTCGGATTTGTGATCATGTGACTGTTACTGTTTGATGACTTCCTGGATTGATACTACGATCGGAATCTTCAACCCCAACATCAGCATATCTTGTGCTGATAGCGCTACCGTGCGCAAGGACAATTATCACGGAAGCCATCATGGCAGTTGTAATTATGGTTTGAAAGGTAGCGGCGTCCATAGGAAAGGCAGGGGTTTCGTTGCTCGGCTGATTATTTCCGGATGACGACATGATTCTGTAACACGAAAGATAAGGATTTTGTGAGCAATTCTGGTTGATCCTAGATGTACTTCAATCGTTAAAGAAAAGAGTAAGACTATGTTCTCGAAAGTTTGACCTATATCCTTATGATGCAGTCCTAGCACAGAATGGAAGTATGTTTGTGAAGGTTTGACCTACATCCATATGATGTAGTCCTAGTACTGAGTGGAAGTGAGTTCGAACACTGGTCTCAAGACGTTTGACGTTCCAGCCGAGGTATCGTTGGTTGGTGAATAACATGATCCAACCACTGAAAGAGACTTGGAAATGTCTCCGGAGTTAAATTACTATAGTCAAATGACTTGACTAAAGCATGTTTCAGATAGTCTCTAATGAAAGTATGATAAGAGTACTTGAATAAAGAATGACACAGAAGTTAGCCGACTGTCAATATCTTTGATATTCACGACATAAAAGTTCAAGAGAATGACCTTGTAAAAGGTCTTAAATCATAACCAGAGAAGATAGTCCTTGACAGCATAAAGACCTAACCAAAAGTACCTACGCTACAAGATAAGTTCATAGAAAATGCCACATCGGGCAAAGATAGAAAAACGATTCCTTTTGACAAGGACAATAAAGTAAAACATCTACTACTGGTGACGGTCATCCCTCTGGTGAACTCTCAGTTCAGCCAGTTGACGTTCCACATCAAGTAGGTGTCTTTCGTACACCCTCTGGCGTACTCGGAGCTTTATGACTTCGGCTCGTGATTCAACCAGTTCTTGCACCAGGGTTTCATGGTTTCTCTCAAATCTCTCACGAGCGTCTTCTAGACGAATGGTGTGGAGGGTATGCATTATCGCATCGGCGACAACTTCTGTGATCTGATGTAGGGCTGTCCTGCCCCGAATCTCATTTCGGGCCACTCTGTGGACCAAGATTGGCAAGATTCTATCTGCTGAGCCCCCATTACTCAGGTCATAGAAGCTTCGGCCAACATTAATGGGCTGGTTTTGTCCTTGGCTCCATGTTTCCAAGCATTCCACCCACTTAGGCATCGGGCCTTGAAAAGCGGGACGAGGGTTAGGAATTGGAATGGGAGCTGCCTGGGGTAGGTTCTCAACCTCGGGTTCGGAGTTAGAACCGTCCGAAAGGTCTTCATCATGGTGATCATTCACAAGGATAGGATGATCATTCTCTGGCTCTTCTTCAAACCATCCAGCAATGACCTCGTTCGGAAGATACTAGTTGCCGTGGGGATGGAGTCCAGCCATGTTATCTATGCGAGAATTGGGGTAAGAAAATAACTATTAGACGAACTATCTACATAATTATTTAGAAAATCTTCATTAGTTACATCGCTATTTGTGAAGTGCATACTAGTTATATGTAATCGAAACATGATAGGCCTTCGAATAAGTGACCTTAACTCCAAATTCACACATAATAGGGGTAAAGTAAAATTTTCATAGATTCTAAGTCTATAAAATCCTAATTACATATATCCTTAGTGTATCCACTTAGCTACTATCAACTTAGTAATGAAGATCCCGTTTTAGTTCTCAAGTATAAAGTACGTATAGTAACACCAAATACCCTTATAGTATTTTAAGTTTAATGTTATGTTTCTTGGATATGGTGTCTAAGTCCATAACTATATTTGGTATGTACTTGACCCGACCCGGCATGGTCCATTTGGGTTGCACTTCACCCGAACAATTTATGGATAATCTTTTGAGAATAGTACAAGTTATGATTTATTAATATATTATAAGTTCTAATATATTAATATAAGATCATATTATTTAATTAGTATTGATCTATAATTAATCTAGGATTAATTTAGAGATCAAAGATGTTACTAATTAAATATGGACTTCTATATTTATATAGTGTGGGCTAATGCTTATTTGGAATGGGCTAGGCTTGCATAGAAAGTCCATGGATACTCCATGGAGCTTTAACCCATGGATCTCATGGAAATGAAGAGACATGGGTATTAGGGTTTACATGGATGTAACCCTAATCCACCACACTATATAAAGGAGGTTTTGGTTCTTGAAATCACACTAGTTGAGGTGAGTAAAGCAAGAGGGCCGATTTCAAGATAGTAGTGACTATTCTCTCAAAGTTCCAAGTTTGTGGTGATTTGTGATTTCCATTTGAGGCATCCACACTATTGGTGCTAAGCCTAAAACTCCAAGCAATCAACTACTACTACAAGGTAAGTATTTCTACTAGCTTTATTTGGTTCATGTTCCCCATGCTATGCTAGTTAGGATACGAACCTTGGAAAAATAATTATTTGCATGTATCTTAGACAAACATAGATCCAAGGTTTATTAGGGTTGCATGTACACTTAGGAAGTGTTAGAATGCTCAAAACCCATCAGTGGTATCAGAGCCTAGGCTTGTTTGTTTGATAATTGATGCAAAATATTGGAAAAAGTCGAAAAACTTGTTGTCTGCCTGATGAACTCGCTGAGTCCATGGGGGGACTCACCAAGTTCATGTGAATCTTCAACCTACTCGCCGAGTAGGTTCATGCACTCGGCGAGTAGAAGCCTTAGAGTGCAGATTTTCGACTTTAGTTGCTGGAAATGGATTAGAAACATTACCCTAAACTGTTTTGGTACTTGAAAACTTGTTTTAGATGGTGTAATGTCTTTGCTAATCCATTTACAACAACTTGTTATCAAAATTACAAAGTTTTATGTGTAATTTTTGATTCATGAAAGTATTCATATTCATGTTCTTGATCTTATGATGTTTATCTGATCATATGAATTATTTGTAACCTATGTGGTAGATTAATTCTTGATCGTTATGTGTTTTAATGGAGCCATAACTTGTCCTCAAGTCATGGAAAACCAAAAGTCACATTGAATTAAAACCATTAAAAGAACACAAGACTTAGGAAAAATGAAGAGTCTTCATTTTTATTACTCTATTTAACCTATAAGTTACAAGAAATGAAAAGTTTTGAAAGTTTACAAAACTTGCCCTCAAGTTTTGGAACAAGTAAAGTTATATTAAAAACTTTAGTTCCAACCCTTAGAATTTTAAAATTAAAATTCAACCCTTATACTTATAATATTATAAGTTAATAATAATATATATATGTATAAGATCAAAGTCGTCTTACCGCTAGTACGCCTCATTCACGAAGCTAGTCTATAAGGTGGGTATAAGGTTGTTGCCTATAAAATGGAAACTTAATGGGTGTCCACTCTCACCACCGCTTGCTTGACTGGTGGAGGGTCGTTAGCCGAACGTGTAAGACAAAGACTTATAAATTCTCATAAGAGTATGATGAATATTATAAAGTAACTAAATGTTTTATTAAATTCCCAATCTTAGTTACTTTAGGAAAAATGTGAATAAGGTGCTAATCCATGAAATTACACTTTACACTTTTTTTAAGTCGTTGGTGGAGCGTGTGTGGTTAACCAACACACTAAATTGGACTTAACAAGGTAGGTAAAGGGTGACTTAATATTTATCATAGTATCGATGGAGCGTGTGTGGTTAACCGACACTTCGATTGAGGGGTAATTTATTAAGGGTACCAAGTAATTTGCATGCTTACTTCACAACTCGTTTTGTGAACCCATCACGGGCCACATGCAGAAAATGCAAAGATTTATGGACCATTTGCAAAAGCTAAATGTGAAGTTCCCTGAGGAGCTTGCAATAGATATCATTTTGCACTCCTTACCTTCATGTTTTGATCAATTCAGCATGACATACCACATGAACAAGGAAGAGGTCACACTCAGCAAACTTCAAGGACTCTTAAAGACCGCGGAAAGTGGTCTTAAGGGTAAGGCGATTGTTACTCCTACTCCTACCAACACTGCCCCTGTCTTGGTAATCGGGAAAGGATGAGGGAAGAAGAGAAAGAGTTCTACGAAGGGTAGCAAGGTTAGGACCCTTGATGGCTCTTCTTCAAGTGGAACCAAGAAAGGTTTCATCACTCCTTCTTCTGAACCAAAAGAGGCTGAATGCTTCCATTGCCATGAAAAGGCACATTGGAAGCGGAACTGCCCAAAGTACTAGCAAGATGTGAAGGATGGGAAAGATAAACCCAACCATGCAGGTATTTACACTCTCATTTCTAATAACTCACCCAATTCTAACTCTTGGGTCCTTGGTACCGGTTATGGTATTCATATTTGTTTTGACTTGCAGGGACTAAGAAGAAGTGAGAATGTGGAGCAAGGAAGGATAAACTTAATCATGGGGAATAGGAAAGTTACACCTGTCACCAAGATTGGAGTTTATACTTTGTCGCTAAGTAGTGGGTTAAATTTAGATTTTAATAAATGTTGTTACTTGCCAGAAATGGCAAGAGATATTATTTCCTTTCATGCATTGTATAAACAAGGGTTTACCTTTTCATTCAATAATGAAGTTGGTTCTATTGATGCTTTCTTTAATAATGTTCTTTATTTTAAAGAATTACCTTGTGATGGTGTGTATGAAGTTGTGTATGTTATAGATAACTTAGGAAATAATGTGATGTGTATTGATTCTATTAATAATAATAACTTTGATAAGGCATCATTATGCCATTATCGTCTTGGACATATAAGCAAGAAACGCATAGGCCAACACTAAAAGGATGGAGTCTTGGAGTCGTTTGACCTAAAGTCAGATGATAGTTGCGAATCATGCTTACTTGGAAAAATAACAAAGTCACCCTTCATAGGCTCGTGTGAGAGGGGTGAAGGTTTGTTGGACCTTCTACACACGGATGTGTGTGGACCATTTAAACATGCCACAAGGGAAGCTAATCGTTATTATTTGACTTTTACTGATGATTACAGTAGATATGGATATGTCTACTTAATCAAGCATAAGTCAGAGACTTTCGAAGGGTTTAAGGAATTTAAACAGGAAGTCGACAATCAATTGGGCAGGAACATTAAGATGCTTCGATCCGATCGAGGTGGTGAGTATCTTAGTTCAGAGTTCCTCGACTATCTTAGGGAGTGTGGGATTGTCTCACAATTGACACCTCCCAGGACACCATAGTTGAATGGTGTAGCTGAGAGGCGTAATCGAACCTTGTTGGATATGGTTCTTTCCATGATGAGTCGAGCTTCACTACCAATCTCATTTTGGGGGTATGCATTAGAGACTGCCGCCCATATTCTTAATCTAGTCCCTACAAATAAAGTTTCCAAAACTCCTCACGAGATGTGGACTGGTAAAGTACCTAAACTAGACCACATCAAGATTTGGGGTTGCGAGGCTTTTGTGAGGCGCGAAACTCATGACAAGCTAGAACCCCGAAGCGAGAGGTGTATTTTCATCGGCTACCCACAAGGATCCTTCGGTTACCTTTTCTACAGACCTAGTGATAATGTGGTCTTTGTAGCAAGAAGAGGAGTCTTTCGAGAGAGAGAGTTTATAAGCCAAGGAGACAGTGGGAGGCAAATTGACCTTGAAGAACTTCAAGAGTCAAGTGGTGAAGGAACTTCAAACCCTAGCCCTCAACTTGAGGGAGGAAACTCCTATTGAGCCAATTGACGAATTTGTACCTCTGAGGCGTTCCACGAGAGTTAGTAATGCACCTGAGCATTACTATGGTTTCCATATTACTGCAGAAGGCGAGACACTTATTAGTCATGAGACACTAGTAGGTCTGGATGAGCCTAACAGCTACACGGAAGCCATGGCAGGCCCTGAGGCTGCTAAATGGAAAGAGGCTATGGATAGCGAGATACAATCCATGTATGACAATCAAGTTTGGAACTTGGTTGACCCATGTACCTGATCGTAAGGTTGTTGGGTGCAAATGGATCTTCAAGAAGAAGACTGACATGGATGGTAATGTACACACTTATAAGGCATGACTGGTTACAAAGGGTTATTCTCAAACTCTGGGAGTTGATTATGATGAAACGTTTTCACCAGTGGCCAAGATAAAGTCTATTAGGGTTCTGTTAGCCATTGCTGCATTTCATGACTATGAAATATGGCAAATGGATGTCAAAATGGCTTTCCTTAATGGATAGTTGGCTGAAGATGTTTACGTGGTTCAGCCAGTGGGTTTTCTCAGTACAGAGTACCCCAATAGAGTGTGTAAACTTGAGAAATCCATTTATGGATTGAAACAGGCACCTCGCAGATGGAATCTTTGCTTTGATGAGAAAGTCAAGGAATTTCACTTTTCTAGGAGTGAAGATAAATCTTGTGTCTATATCAAGGCTAGTGGGAGCATAGTCAGTTTTTTGGTACTGTATGTGGATGACATACTACTCATAGGAAATGACATCCCAACCCTACAGGAAGTAAAGTCTTGGCTTGGGAAGTGTTTCGCTATGAAAGACCTTGGTGAAGCTGCCTATATCCTAGGGATAAGGATTTTGAGAAACATGAGTAAAAGACTAATTGGACTTAGTTGAAGCACCTATGTAGACAAAGTGTTGAAAAGATTCAACATGTATAATTCCAAGAAAGGTGAGTTAACCATCTAGAGTAACGCCAGATTGAGTAAGACACAAAGCCCTAGTACTGAGGCTGAGATAGCAGAAATGAGTCGACTACCTTATGGTTCAGTTGTAGGATCGATCATGTATAGATCTATACACAAGTATCACGCTCTCCCTCTAAGAGATTATGGTATATAATACAGGACTTGAAATGCATACATATGAGTACGTTGAAGTTTGAATGTCTCACATTACTTGGTATAAGCAGATTTACGATAATAAAGAATTTACTTCTTTTGAAAGTATTTCGTTTCTCAAGATGTATATGTAAAATGTATGAATAACATGATAACTATACTCATTATAGTTTCTCAAAAAGTATGTTTCCATTTTGTAAGAACAACTTGGTGATATAATAGCCCTTTAAACATAAAGATATTTGTATCAAAACCCTATAAGAAAGATATTATAATTATGTTTATAAAACGATACTTTGACTTGTAATGTATTTGTATTCCCCCCATAAAACGTGAAAAGAATTGAAAAGTAGGGGTATGAACTCACTCGTTAAGTTTGAAGAGAGAGGCTAGGGTTGAGCAGAACTTCGACCGCAGAAGGTTGCGTCTTCGGGCTCTTCGGGGATCTCTGCAGCGTAAATCTTTCGTCGGGGGCTCGAGTGCGGAAACCGAGGTGAGGGAATGGTCTTTGGAGGTTAGAAGTATGGCAGAATGACTGAGGAATTGTGAATGTGTGCAAAAACTCGAAGCTTAACCTCTCTATTTATAGGCTGGAAATTCCCCGTACGCGGCGCGTACCTCCGAAGTACTCTGGGCGTACCTCGGTTACGCGGGGCGTAATAATGCGTCATGGCTTATGACTCGGGTCTAGCTAAGCGTAGAGGGGGCAGCCGATGGGACTCGACTCTGGGCCTAGTACGGGGGCGTACTCTCATATTACACGGGGCGTAATTCTGGCTTCCGACTTCTAAATTCCGTAACTTTTGCGTACGAGCTCCTTTTTTCGTGTTCTTTATATCCACGCGTAGGTGAGATTATGCTCTACAACTTTCATTTAGACTTCGTCGGATAGTTTTGACTTTATTTTTAATGATATAATTTTAATAGGCCGGGCCTCCTAAAGTCCGTTAAAAATTCATAGGTCCTTTATTCGACGTCGGTTTTCGTTTGTTTTTTTATTGTTTGATTACTACTTTGGAGAACTTCAACTTTCGTTTAGGTGGCGATAGCTAAATAACACTCAATCTTCAGTTTGAGTTTCTAGCCCTCCACTACTGTTACGAAACTTAGGAAATTCGTAACTTCTTCATACGAAGTCCAATTTGGGCGATCTTTTTATGCACGCTCACCTTTCAACGAGATCTACGACTTTTGTTTAGCTACTTAAGGCTAAAATGCATTTTATTGAGATTTTACTTTTTACGTCAAATAATGTTTTAACGGCGTGTCGTAAATATACGAGTGGTTATAATTTCTTCAATATAACCCGGTTTTGAGCGTTCTCTATGTTTTTGGAAACCTTGGCATGATATCTAATATTTGATGCAACACAACTTAGATAAATAAACGCCTTTATTTTTTAGGTTAATTTCGTTGTATTTGACTTTTGAGCATTACAATGCTTTTGGAAAATATAGGGTTGTCACATCATCCCCCTGTTAAGGGAATTTCGTCCCGAAATTTAATCTAAGATAGAGTTTATAGTTTTAGGAAAAAGATGCGGGTACTTTTGTTGCATCTGATCCTCGCGTTCCCAGATGTATTCAGGTCCTCGCTTGGTGTTCCAGCGGACCTTTACAATAGGTATGCGGCTTTGTTTAGTCCTTTTGATATCCCGATCCATTATCTCTACTGGTTCCTCTACTAATTGGAGGTTTTCATTTATTGCAATTTCGTCTAGAGGGACGACAAGGGTTTCGTCGGATAAGCACTTCTTTAGGTTTGATACGTGAAAGGTAGGGTGTACGTTGTGGAGCTCCTGAGGTAGTCTAAGTTTGTAAGCCACTGGACCGATCCTGGGAAGGATCTTGAATGGTCCGATGTATCTAGGGTTCAGTTTCCCACGTTTTCCGAAGCGTATTAAACCTTTCCAAGGCGAGACTTTGAGTAGGACATGGTCTCCAACCTGGAATTCCAAGGGTTTTCCTCTCTTATCTGTGTAACTCTTTTGTCTATCCCTTGATGCTTTTAAGCGTTGTCGGATTTGAACAATCTTCTCCGTAGTTTCCCTTATGATTTCTGGTCTAGTGAGCGTGTTGTCAGTTGCTTGTCCTTTTGCTAGTTGTGTGTCCCCCACTTCGGCCCAGCACAAAGGTGACCTGCACTTGCGGCCATAGAGGGCTTCGAACGGAGCAGCTTTGATACTGGTGTGGTAGCTATTGTTGTACGAGAACTCGACCAAGGGTAGGTGTGTGTCCCATGCTTTGCCAAAATCGATTACGCAAGCTCTCAGCATGTCTTCTAGGGTTTGTATGGTTCTCTCGCTCTGGCCGTTGGTTTGTGGGTGATAAGCGGTACTCATGTCTAGTCTTGTCCCCAAAGCTTTTTGTAGCGACTGCCAGAACCTTGAGGTGAATCTACTATCTCGGTCCGAGATAATGGATATGGGCACACCATGCAGTCGTACAATTTCTGTGAGGTATGTCCTTGTTAATTTCTCCAATTTATCCGTCTCTTTGATCGGTAGGAAATGCGCTGACTTAGTTAACCTGTCGACAATTACCCAAATGGTGTCGAGTCCGCTTGTTGTTTTGGGTAATTTGGTTATGAAATCCACGGTTATCCGCTCCCACCTCCATTTGGGTATTTCTGGTTGTTGTAATAAACCCGAAGGCTTTTGGTATTCCACCTTGACTTTGGCACATTTCAGGCATTTGCTCACGTAGGTAGGAATTTTGGCTTTCATGTTCGGCCACCAGTACAACTTCTTGAGGTCGAGATACATCTTATCGGAGCCAGGATGTATGGAGTATCGTGTCTTATGGGCTTCGTCCATGATGATTTCTCTGAATCTACCAAACTTCGGTATCCAAATTCGATCCATGAAATAACGAACTCCGTCGCTCTTGGTCTCAAGGGTTTTATCCATTCCCCTTAGGGCTTCTCCTGTCACATTTTCAGATTTCAAGGCTTCCATTTGGGCTTCCTTGATTTGCGCGGACAGGTGTGAATGGATCGTCATAGTTAGGGACTTCACTCGGCGACCTGAGTATTCCTTCCGACTGAGTGCATCAGCCACTACATTAGCCTTTCCGGGGTGATATCGAATTTCGCATTCGTAATCACTTAGTAGCTCTACCCATCGTCTCTGTCTCATGTTGAGTTCTTTCTGGTTGAGGATATGTTGGAGGATTTTATGATCGGTGAAGATTGTACATTTTGTGCCGTAGAGGTAGTGCCTCCATATCTTCAGGGCGAAGACGACTGCCCCTAGTTCAAGATCGTGCGTTGTGTAGTTCACTTCGTGCGTCTTAAGTTGCCTTGAAGTGTAGGCGATGACCTTTCCTCTTTGAATTAAGACACACCCAAGTCCTTGGTTTGATGCATCACAATAGACCACGAAGTCCTCCGTTCCCTCTGGCAGGGTTAGGATGGGCACACTACATAAGGCTTGTTTTAGTGTCTGAAATGCGCTGTCTTGTTTTTCTCCCCAGTCGAAGGTCACATTTTTCTGAGTTAGTGTGGTAAGTGGCTTGGCAATCTTTGAAAAGTTCGGTATGAATCTTCGGTAATACCCGGTGAGTCCCAAAAATTGCCGGATTTTTGTAGGGGTCCTTGGAGTAGTCCAACTATCTATTGCCTTTATCTTGGAAGGGTCCACGTGTATTCCTTCTTTTCTTACAACGTGTCCTAGGAAATCCACTTCCCGAATCCAAAATTTGTGCTTGGAAAATTTTGCGTAAAGTTTCTCTGCCCTTAATGTTTCCAGTACTTGGCAGAGATGTTGGTTGTGTTCTTCCTAGCTTCTTGAATAGATGAGTATATCATCTATGAACATGATCACGAATTATCCATGAAGGGACGACATACTCGGTTCATCAAGTCCATGAACACTGCTGGAACATTTGTCAATCCGAAGGGCATTACCACAAATTCGTAGTGAGCATAACGTGTTCGGAAAGCCGTTTTGGGGATGTCTCCTTCCAGTACTCGCAGTTGGTGATAACCAGATCTTAGATCGATCTTTGAGAAGTAGCTTGCTCCCTGTAGTTGGTCGAATAGATCGTCTATGCGCGATAAAGGATATCGGTTCTTGATCGTCAGTTTGTTCAGCTCCCGATAATCGATGCACATGCGAAAGGATCCGTCCTTCTTTTTCACGAATAGGACTGGTGCTCCCCATCGTGAGAAGCTCGGTCTGATGAATCCTTTGCTTAGCAGTTCGTTTAATTGACTGGACAGTTCTTGCATCTCGACTGGGGCTAAACGGTAAGGTGACTTTGCTACTGGGGTAGCTCCGGGGATTAAGTCGATTCTGAATTCGACTTGACGTTCCGGTGGGATTCCTGGAAGATCTTCTGGGAAAATATCTGGGAAGTTGCAGACTTCTAGAATGTCTTTAATGTTCTTTGGTTCTTGTTTCTGGTCTACTACGTGGGCTAGAAAGTCTTGGTATTCCTTACGAAGATATTTTTGTGCTTTAATACAGGAAATGATTTGTAAATTTGAACTAGGTTTGTCGCCATAAATGACAAGAGTTTCGCCGTTTGGCAGATTTAGGCGAACAACCCTTTCATGACAAAGGATATCGGCATGGTGAAGGCTCAACCAGTCCATACCGATGATGACATCGAAACTTCTTATGGAAATGGGCATAAGATCGACTCGAAACAAGCACTCGTTTAAATTTAGTGTGCACCCTACGTATAAATTGTTTGCGTTTTCTGTTTTACCGTTTACCATTTCTACAGTGAATATTTTATTGAGTGGTTGGGGTTTTTGACTAAGTAGGTGTTTGAATTTATGACTCACAAAACTTCTCTCCGCTCCGCAGTCAAAGAGTATGCATGCATAAATGTTGTTGAGTAGAAACGTACCCATAACCACCGTGGGGTCTGCTATTGCTTCATTCTGTCCTACTACCAGTCTCTCTGCACCCATAACACGTCTGGCTTACTCCAGTACCAGAAACTTGAGTGATTGGTCGTGCCGGTGCTCTACAGATACGGGCTGTGTGCCCTTTCCTGTCACAGTTCATGCAGTGCATCTCGCGGCAAATACCGTGGTGATGGTAGTTGCACTTGTTGCACTTGGGCAGATTCCCCGCATATGGTTTTGTTGGCGCAGGGGCAGCAGGAGTTGTGGTGGGGGTAGTAGCAGCATGAACCGCAACCATTTGCTTCTTTGAAGGTTCTTGCGAAGTTTGCCCTCTTCTCTTGTTCCAGAATTTCTTGTTGTTGTTGTTGTTGTTGGCATTGATCTCATTGTTGCTGTTCCCTTTGGTTGGTTCAGCCATGATAGTCGTGACTCCCTGACAGACACCATGATCAACGAGAGATTGTGCTAGTTCCTTGGCGCTGGCGAAGGTCATGGGTTTGGAAGCTAACACACTTCCTCGAAGTTGGGGTGATAGTCCCCAGATGTATCTCTCGACCTTTTGGCTTTCCAGGGTTAACATTCCTGGGCAAAGTGTTATTAACTCACTGAACCTGTTGGTGTAACCTGCTATGTCCGAACGTGCCATCGAAAGGTTCCACAGTTCCTGTTCAAGCTTCTGAATCTCGCCTCTTGGGCAGTATTCTCGAAGGAGCATTCGTTTCAGGTTTTCCCAACCCATGGAGTTCGCCACCACTAGGGTTAGTGTCTGGACGTGGCCGTTCCACCATGTCAGGGCGCATTCAGAGAAAGTAAAAGCAGCAAACTTTACTTTGCTTTCTTCAGGGCATGCGCAGATTTCGAATACAACTTCCGTTTTCTCTATCCATTGAGATAGAGCCAATACTCCCCCAGTCTGATAAAAGGGAATAAGTTTTCTGTTGGTGAAGTCTTTGTAAGTGCATACCACTGAACGGCCTTGGCCTTGGCCATTTGTAAAGTTGTTTGTTCCTCCCCCCGATCTGTTGTTGCTCATTTGAGCCATCGCTGCGGTTACAGCAGCGGTTACAGCAGTCTGGAACATAACGGCATCAATAATTGGAGGGGGTGGTGGAGGTGGTGTTGAAGTTGAGTTTCTGCGTGTTGCTCTACGAGGAGGCATGTTCTGGTAGAGAAAATAAGAATGAATACTATAAGTTTCTAATGTTTGGACAATAGTGTGTTAGTTGTAATTTGTAATTTGTTTTGACCTTAGTTTATGGTTTTCAAGGCTGGCATAGAAATTTTTAGTTAACCCATAAGTTTCCGAGAGGTATTATAAAGAAGTACTTCATATTAATATATATATATATATATATATATATATATATATATATATATATATATATATATATATATATATATATATATATATATATATTGGTCACACCGTGGTGTGTTACATGTCTTGCTTGGAAAATTTTGACCTACCTAGAGGTCTCCGACTATAGTTACAAGAGGAAATAAGCGAAAAGAAAAAAAAAACTTTTATCCGAAATCCTATTCTATAACAAAATTGTTGGGGCTTGAACAAGCTCTACTTGCGGCGTTTGGAGCTAGATTCGGCATCCGACCGTTTGACTCCCATCAGTCGCCTCTCGAGATCTGCTTGTTGTTCCTTCATCTCTCTTATTTCTGCCAGAGCCGTTATCATTTGGTTCTGAAGTGTCCCCGTGTAGATTTGGGTATTCTCATGTAGTCCTTCCAAACGGCGGATCTCAGCGGCGTTACCCTGGGTAGCAGCATTGATTTAGCAAACTCTGGTTGCTTGCTGGTCCGCCTGGTAGTTCTGGTTAGCTATAGCGTTCACGACGACAGGAAGTGCTCGATCAGCTGAGCCTCCCCCACTGACGTTTTAAAAATCTCGGCACATGCCGAAAGGAGGGCGTAGACCTTGCTGGCGGCTCCAGTAGTAGAGGTGACTTCCCCAGATGGGGATGGGTCCCGGTTGATATGGTCTGATTACGGGAGGATGAGGGATGGGAGGGTCGATTACATTCGGCTCGGAGTCTGTCCCGCTAGAAATTTCCTCGATCTCTTCATCGACTTCGAATTCCTCTCCGACTTCGACTTCGAATTCTTCTTCGATAACCCCTTCGGGTTCTTCCTCGAACTCCTCCTCGATTTCTTCTGGGTCTTCCTCCGGGTCCTCTTCTATCTAACCGCCGTTGCCTTGGTTTGGGTAGTAGGGATCTCCTGGTAAATGGAATCCGGCCATATATCTGTACTAGGATAGAGGTATGAGAATTTTATAAGAAAAGAAATTTATATTTTTACGAATTACTAATTTAACTACATTTTTACGGAGCACCATTATTTTATTGTACAACTATTTAACAATACTCCTATAGTATTTCAAATTGGCGAATCTAAAATAATTTGTATTTGGTAAGTTTTTGGCTTGCTGTCCACTATGACCATTCCTCGACGTACGTTGGTCAAATCCAGGATAAATATAGTTCATCAGGCTATATTTATTCTCGATTTGATTACATACCTCGAGGCACAATCATAGTGTCACAACTTGCCATAAGACTTTATTAGAAAACTTTTCATAATACGAGACTGATGCATGCATGTAAAACATATGTATATTGTTTATGAAAATACTTTGTCAGAGGGTTTTTGGTCCCCTTTGTATTTATAGTTTGTATATCTTATGTGGTTCGATATACTTAGTTCACTATAAACAATGCTCTGATACCAATCTGTCACACCCCCAAACCAGAATGGCGGAAACATTCGAGGGTGGATGACTTCACGTAGTATCACAACAATTGAATATTGTAAAGAAAGTAAGACAACCATCATATATATAATGAAAACGTATATTGTTGCGTTATACATATTAGCAAAAGAATATTACAATATGATGATAATGTTCAATAATAAAACATCCTTAGTGTTCCTCCTCCAAAAGCTGGTAGTTACCTGTATTACTGATTCCCTGAGAAATACAAGTGGTTTTGAAAAAGTGTCAACAATTAAGTTGGTGAGTTCATGAAGGTTTCGAGTTGAAAAGTATATCCTTTTTGGTAGCAATTCGGTAAAACGAGGTTTTCAGAAAATCCGATATTTTCTATAAATGATTCGAAAAGTTTCCAGAGTTGATATGTATTGGTATCTTTCGTACTTGAATGACAAAGACAACTTTGTATGAAAATAAAGTAGAAAACTGCAATGCACATATGAATCTCGTAAATCAATCTTGTTTTTATACTTTTATTTGAGTTTTATAACCATACTAATGACACTGACAGCCTGTAACAACATTCTTCAGGTGTTGTAGTGTTATGACATTTGTCACCCCAGACCTGCCGGTCTAACTATAGCTAATAGTTTAGGTGCGGGGTTGTCAATCCCGTATAGATCTATACACAAGTATCACGCTCTCCCTCTAAGAGATTATGGTATATAATACAGGACTTGAAATGCATACATACGAGTACGTTGAAGTTTGAATGTCTCACATTACTTGGTATAAGCAGATTTACGATAATAAAGACTTTACTTCTTTTGAAAGTATTTCGTTTGTCAAGATGTATATGTAAAATGTATGAATAACTTGATAACTATACTCATTATAGTTTCTCAAAAAGTATGTTTCCATTTTGTAAGAACAACTTGGTGATATAATAGCCCTTTAAACATAAAGATATTTGTATCAAAACCCTATAAAGATATTATAATTATGTTTATAAAACGATACTTTTACTTGTAATGTACTTGTATTCCCCCGCTAAAACGTGAAAAGAATTGAAAAGTAGGGGTATGAACTCACTCGTTAAGTTTGAAGAGAGAGGCTAGGGTTGAGCAGAACTTCGACCGCGGAAGGTTGCGTCTTCGGGCTCTTCGGGGATCTCTGCAGCGTAAATCTTTCGTCGGGGGCTCGAGTGTGGAAACCGAGGTGAGGGAATGGTCTCTGGAGCTTAGAAGTATGGCAGAATGACTGAGGAATTGTGAATGTGTGCAAAAACTCGAAGCTTAACCTCTCTATTTATAGGCTGGAAATTCCCCGTACGCGGCGCGTACCTCCGAAGTATGTTGGGCGTACCTCGATTACGCGGGGCGTAATAATGCGTCATGGTTTACGACTCTGGGACTCGACTCTGGGCCTAGTACGAGGGGCTTACTCCCAGATTACGCGGGGCATAATTCTGACTTCCGACTTCTAAATTCCGTAACTTTTGCATACGAGCTCCATTTTTCGTGTTCTTTATATCCACACGTAGGTGAGATTATGCTCTACAACTTTCATTTAGACTTCGTCGACTAGTTTTGATTTATTTTTAATGATATAATTTTAATAGGTCGGGCCTCCTAAAGTCCGTTAAAAATTCATAGGTTCTTTATTCGACGTCGGTTTTCGTTTGTCTTTTTATCGTTTTATTACTACTGTGGAGATCTTCAACTTTCGTTTATGTGGCGATAGCTAAATAACACTCAATCTTCAATTTGAGTTTTTAGCCCTCCACTACTGTTACGAAACTTAGGAAATTCGTAACTTCTTCATACGAAGTCCAATTTGGGCGATCTTTTTATGCACGCTCACCTTTCAACGAGATCTACGACTTTTGTTTAGATACTTAAGGCTAAAATGCATTTTATTGAGATTTTACTTTTTACGTCAAATAATGTTTTAACGGCGTGTCGTAAATATACGAGTGGTTATAATTTCTTCAATATAACCCGGTTTTGAGCGTTCTCTATGTTTTTGGAAACCTTGGCATGATATCTAATATTTGATGCAACACAACTTTGATAAATAAACGCCTTTATTTTTTAGGTTAATTTTGTTGTACTTGACTTTTGAGCATTACAATGCTTTTGGAAAATATAGGGTTGTCACACGTTCTGGGGCGGAGGACGTCATTTACAGTATCACAACAATGAAAAGTAGTAAACAAGCAACAACATCATCCAATGTATTAATAATATAATTTTAATACAATTGTGTTCTATCAATATATAACAGACACTAAAGAATAAATCAAAATGAAAGATGGTCTTGAATGACCACCATCTTCCCTGAACCTTCATCGGTACCTGTCTATGGTTGACCTGAGGATACAAGTTATTTTGAAAGAGAGTATCAACTTTAAAGCTGGTGAGATCATAAGTATTTTAGTGTCTTAATTTGTATGTAAGTATTTGTATGTATATGAACTGTAAGTATTGAAAATGTATATGAACTATAAGTATTGTAAGTGTATATGAACTGTAAGTATGAAAATGTTTTGTGTGATCCTAGGAATCTCTATGTTTCCTACTAATCGTATCCTTCTACCAAGGCATCTAGTGTCTGTGTGTGTGGCTCTTGTAAGAGTATGCATTTTCCCAAATCTAACTATCAGTAACCAAAAATATAGTTTCAACATTACCGTGCGTCGTGTGAATGTTCACGAAGTGAATGTAATGGGAAAATGAAATAGTACTATGGTGTAGTGTCGGACTACAACCGTACTAGTTACCTTAAGTCTAGGGTAATTCTTCTAAGTATTGTAGTATTTGTAATAAATGACTACTTATGTACTCATATTGCCTTATTTGAGGGATAAAGTATAATGTGACTGCTAGATCCCAGGCTAGACGCTCCCCTGTCAAAGGGATTTTGAGACCTTTACACGCCCATGCATATATGCACGTCGTAAACATGCACATTACTATGATTATGTATACCCGATATAACTATCACAATGCGTTGCGATTCATCGGTATAGTTAGATCCTGAACTTGTTCTGTGCTATAGCACCTAGTGACGTCTGTCCTATTGTCGTATATGTAAGCATACTCATGTAAGTGTAATCATGTAAATGTACTCATGTAGATGTATCTATGTAAATGTATAGTAATGTACTGTAATGTTCTATGCGTGCTAGCTGTAATGTGTGTTCTCTCTCTATCTAGCATGTATAGTAATGTACTCTAATGTTCTACATGTGCTAGTTGTAATGTTTGTTCTCTCTCTATCTAGCATGTATAGTAATGTACTGTGTGTACTAGCTGTAATGTATGTTCTCTCTATATAGCAAGTATTGACTCATGAATGAACTGACTCGTTGTATGATATTGTGTTCTAATAATAGTTCTACTATCTTCCTAAACTACCCATATGGTAGCTTACTAGTAATATAACTTATATGTATGAACACGGAATTATACCCTTGCTACCCAAGGGCATTGGATGAACTGGAAGAACCTTTATGACTGTATATGTACATATGATATATAACTAATATTTAAACAACCTTTGGACGGATACTCGATGTCCCACCAGACCACATCTCAAGCGCAAAAAGGAAATAGGGTGGATAGCCTTCCTAAGTCTTTTAAACATTTCTTATATAACTATAGGCATGCAATTGATAATATAAAAGCATAAAATAAGTTTAGTAAAACCTTTGAACATAATTATTATCTAAGAAAAGATCGACTTGATGTCAATCCATAAAACGTTTTGAAAGCATGGGTTTGATAAAATAGTTTAAGTATAAAGAAACATTTTTTTTGAAACACAATTGTAAATGAGATTGAAATGAAACATACAGAGTAAAATCTACAGTTTAAAAAGGATTTTTAAACATATAAAGTATTTATGAAGATCATTTGAAGGAAACTGTTTGTTAAAACGGCTAATGAATAGTAAATCATTTTAATGCTGCTTATTAATCACATGTGATTGATATAATAAGTAGCATGATTCTACTTGTATCCCCGCTTAAAGCATTTAAAAACATTTAAAACATTGATTAAGGGGTATGAACTCACCTATTCTGGGTGATACAGATGACTTGAAGAGGTAGGACTGCTAGTTGTCAATTGAAGTCTTGAACACACTCTATGATCCTAGTTAACATATAATATCACATATATGTAGCAAATTAGTCTATAAACAACTAATAAATAAGTCAAGACACCCTAGGACATGCTAAACACCTTTATCAAGTGTTCTTAGCCTCTAGGATTGTATCTAAGTGTTTGTAGGGGAAGCTATTGTGTGTAGGGTTCAAGGAAAACTCCATAAGGGAGTTCACGACCCTAATGGCACTACCAAATGATTTTACGGTCGTAAAATCATGAGTTTATGGCCGTAAGCTCATACTTATGTGTCCATTTGATGTTTGATGCATTTCAAGGCCCTAAGAAGGAATTCTACTTAATGGCTTGATCTATGGAAGAGTTTAGGGCATTATATAACTCCTTTTAGGAGTTTACGGCCCTGGGACCAAATCCCATGGAGATTATGGCTGTGATCTCCCTTGGATGGGTGTTTTTGGTGTTTTCAAGTCCCTAATTTTACTTGGAACTAAACTAGGCTAGTGTACATGGCTTTAGAAAAGGTTATAGCACCATTTGGACCTATTGTTTGGAGTTCACGACCCTGGAACTTCTTGGGCCGTGAACACCTTACTCTTGGTGTTCTAATGGTGTTTGCTAGTCCTAAAAACATTAGGGTACCTGTCTAAACTAGTCTCTTGGCTTAAGGAAGGCTTTTAGGGCATTTTGACACCATAAAATGGAATTCGCGGCCCAAGAACATCCTTGGCCATGAACTCACTTCTAGCCTTTGTTTCTTAATGATTTTGTGGCCTAAACATGTCATGGTAGTTTCTAGGTTGAGTTCCATGGCTTGGAGGGAAATTGAGCACACTTTGGCCCTTATAAAAGAGTTTACTCCCCAAGGTGTTCTTGGGCGGTAAACTCTCAGATCTTAGTGTTTTCCTATGATTTCTAGTTTATTAAGCATATAAGAAGCTTTAAAACAACACTAGATAGAAGTAATCACTTTCTAGAACGAAAGTCTGAAGATCCTTGAGAGAGAATTCGGCTTTTCTCTAGTTGGAAATGTAACAAATGAATAAATATGGTTCAGAATTGTATATATAGTCCTGGGATTTTTGGCAGAAAATGTTTTATTCCTGAAATGAACTTTAATATCATAGAGTTTTAGAATAACCGTGCTGCACAAGACCGTAGTGCATCCACTCTCCTGATATCTCCTTAAGTGTTAATCCTGAACTACTCAAACTTATACCCAAAAGTTTGGAAATTCTCTGTAATTGTTCTAATCTTCTACTGACTTGATATGGTTTGTACAGAATGGAAATTTCGGGTTGTCACATATGATCTCAAAACATGAAGAAGTTTGAGATAACTTTGTGAAGTGATCTCGGAGCACGACGGTTCTGAGATGAATTTTGAAAATGATCTCGGAGCATAAAGGTTCCAAGATGAATAGTCATAAGATACTTCAAAGATTAGAATGAAAACTCTTATACATAAAATAGAGTACGGGATTGCACAGACTCGGACAGAATATTAGAGGTAAAGGATAGGAAGATCTTAGTGGGCTGATGCTAAATATATTGTGATACTCTGTCACACCCCAAAACCAAGAACGGTGGAAACGTTCCGGGGTGGAGGATGTCATGTGAAGTATCATAACAGTGTAATGTAGTAAACAAGCAACAACATCATCCAGTACATTAAAAGTAACGTTTTAATACATGTGTGTTCTTTCATAATGTACAACAATAAAATGAATAATCAAAATAAGGCGAGTCTTTTTTGTGCTCCATCCTCTCAAAAACCTGGCCATCGCACCTGTCTAAGTTATGACCTGAGAATACAAGTTATTTTGAAAGCGAGTATCAGGTTTAAATCTGGTGAATTCATAAGTATTTAAGTGTCATTGTCTTGCTTACTAAAAGTTGTTTTAAAAGTCATGTAAACCTTTAAATGAAAGTGTTGATGTAAGTATGAAAAGCCCTAGAAAATCCCTTATTTTCTATTAGTTTGGGATGTATTCTTCTACCAAGACCCGAATGTTTTGTTATGACAATGTAGTCTTCTACCAAGACCCGAATGTTTTGTTATGACAATGTAGTCTTCTACCAAGACCCGAATGTTTTGTTATTACAATGTAGTCTTCTACCAAGACCCGAATGTTTTGTTATGATAATGTAGTCTTCTACCAAGACCCGAATGTTTTGTAAGTAAAATGATAGTTTTTACTTTCTATTGACTAGTATTAAAAGTACTTAGTCTAACTCTTTGTTTAGGTGAATGTATCACAAAATAAAGTAAAATAGGAAAATAATATGATAGTCTTCTACCATGACTTAAATGTTCTGTAAGTAAAATGATAGTTTTTCCTTTCTATTGACTAGTACTAAAAGCACTTAGTCTAACTCATCGTTTATGTGAATATATCACAAAATAAAGTAAAATAGGAAAATAATATGATAGTCTTCTACCAAGACTTAAATGTTCTTTAAGTAAAATGATAGCTTTTCCTTTCTATTGACTAGTACTAAAAGTGCTTAGTCTAACTCATCGTTTATGTGAATATATCACAAAATAAAGTAAAATAGGAACATAATATGATAGTCTTCTACCAAGACATAAATGTTCTGTAAGTAAAATGATAGCTTTTCCTTTTTATTGAGTAGTACTAAAAGTGTTTAGTATAACTCATCGTTTATGTGAATATATCACAAAATAAAGTAAAATAGGAAAATAATATGATAGTCTTCTACCAAGACTTCAATGTTCTGTAGGTAAAATGATAGCTTTTCCATTCTATTGACTAGTACTAAAAGTGCTTAGTCTAACTCATCGTTTATGTGAATATATCACAAAATAAAGTAAAATAGGAAAATAATATGATAGTCTTCTACCAAGACTTAAATGTTCTTTATGTAAAATGATATCTTTTCCTTTCTATTGACTAGTACTAAAAGTGCTTAGTCTAACTCATCGTTTATGTGAATATATCACAAAATAAAGAAAAGTAGGAAAAATATAATCATGTAAGTGTTATTCCTGGGTGACCAGGATTAACACGACATCGCCAAAGCGAAAGGTATACCCTAATGAACATCCGAAGATTGCCCACTCATCCTTTGTAGCGGCAGCATGGTGGAGGGAGGGTTAGTCCTGTATCAGCGTTAACCTAATAATGATCCGAAGACTTTCATCTCATCAACTATTGCAACAACAGGATGGAGGAATGGTTAGTTTCGTGGCCGACTCCTAATACAAGCGTTAACCTACTGATCATCCGAAGATTTTCATCTCATCCTCTGTTGCAACAACAGGATGGAGGAATGGTTAGTTCCGATATCAATCTATCTATGATAAATGATAACCGTAGACATCGGTAGATGTTCATCACCCAGTAGTGCTAACAGCTGCGTTCCAGAATGGTTAGTCCCGTCTAGACATCCCATCGAACAGGGATAGGCAGGAAAATTTACACAGAAGGTACGGATAAATCTTCCTAATAACTCTAGGTACAAGTATCCAGGTAAGTGAATACAGGATAATGTATCTAAGTAATAGTACTCATGTATGGTATTCATGTAACCGTATTCAGATAAATGTAGTTATGTAAACGTACTCATGTATCATGTAATCCTAAGTAATTGTACTCATGTATCATGTAAGGGAATGGTATAGACTCATGAATGAACTGACTCTTGTGTGATTCCTTGAAATAGGAATAATGTTTTGTTTCTTATAACTATCCCTATGATAATTAACTGGAAAGTAATTGGTTGTTCAAGTAGATTTATGCACCCTCGATACACCAGGGTGTGGGAAATTAAACGAAGGATGGAAACTATAACATCAATACATATATAAGAACATATGAGTATAAGTGTAGTTTCGTTCAAAAAGGTAAAAATAATGGTTTTGCAAGATGTCTAGGAGTTTTGAACAATAATTAAAAGTGACTTGATGTCATTTTAATAAACATTTCAAAACTAATACTTTTGTTATCAAGGTATTTTAAGATAGAAAACCATTTCATGTGTCACCTTTTGAAGTATGTGAAATCTACTGAGTGAAAACACAGTTATAAAATACATAAGATTGATTTAATAACATATTGTTTTCTACTTGTATCCCCCCCCCCCTACTAAAGCATTTAAAATCATTTAAAACGTTGATTAAAGGGTATGAACTCACCTGTAGATGGTGGTTCGGATGAACTGGACGGCATAGGATTGCTAGGTGTCAAGTGAGGACTTGTACACACACTGCGATCCTAATGAACATATAACCACATATATATGCACTCAATTAGTCTTAAATTACTAATTGATAAAGTTAAGACATCCTAGACATAATAAACACTTTATATAAGTGTTTTAAGCCCTAAGGATTGCATCTAAGCTATTGTGGGACAAGGCACTTCTGTTTAGGGCTCCAAAGGACCCCATATACGAGTTTACTCCCCATATACCATCACACATGGAGTTTACAGTTGTAAACTCTTGAGTTTACGGCTGTAAACTCCAAGACTCAATGTCTTTGGTTGTTTTAAGGTGTTAAATAATCCCTAGAATTATTCCAACTTGGTGGTTAAGTCCTTGGAAGGGTTTAAGGCATAGAAATACTCCATTTAGGATTTTACGTCCCTAAGGCCATTTCCCTTAGAGTTTACGGCCGCAAACTCTAAAGGATGGGTGTTTTTGATGCTTTCAAGTCTCTTGCACAAGTGGTATAGGTTCTAGACTTTTATTCCAAGCATATTAACGCCTTAGGCACACTTTGGTGCCTTTGTTTGATGTTCATGGCCCAAGAACCTTATTTGGGCCGTGAACTCACTTAAAGGGGTGATTTTGATGTGTTTTAGTCCTTCAATTAAGTGGGAACAATTCCATGTAAATGTCTAGGGTTTAGGTGCCTTAAAAGCACCCTTTGATCCTTTTTATTGGAGTTCACGGTCCAAGATCCTCTTGGGCCGTGAACTCCCATGTGTTTGTGTTTCTTGGTTTTTTTCTTGTCCCTAATACACATACAAATGAGTCTAAGGCAGTAGCATAACACAAGGGTCGGTCTAGGCTTTGTTTCGGGAGTTTACCGCCCAAGAACACCTTGGGGAGTAAACTCCTAAATCTAGTGATTTAGCCTTTTAAATCATGTTATAAACACATATTAAGCTTTCTAACACTACTAGAAAGAGGTACTCACGATTTGGGATAAAAACCCGAAGATCCATGAGAGAGAAAATGGCTTTTCTCTAGTTGGAAATGCGAATAATGAATGAATTTGGTTCAGAATTCTATTTATAGTCCTGAGATATTTTTGTCAGAAAATATTTTTATTCCCAAAATGATCTCTAATATAATAGAGTGTTGGAATAACAGTGTTGCACAAAACCCTAGTGCACCCATTCTCCAGATATTTCCTGAAGTGTGAACCCTGAATTACTCAAACATACACGGAAAAAGTCTTAAAATTAACTGTGACTGCTATAACTTCTATTGAAGTGATATTGTTTGTACAGAATGGAAATTTCGGGTTGTCACATACTCTGAGACAAGAAGGATCTGATCTCGGACATAGAAATAGATGAAAGCTCAATACCATTTTGGACATGAATTCCAAGATTATCTTCTTATTGTAATTATGAAGTAAATTTCTAGGTGAGGTTAATACCAATGTGACTATATTGATCATGAACTTCAAAAAACATAGTGATCTGAACAAATTAGGACTGGAAAAAAGTGGTTAGACAAAAAGACATGTAAAATAATCCTATTTATTCTGATAGGCAACAGTTCTAGGATAAGATAAAAATTGACTTCAGAACTATTTTAGTTTCTGGTGTTGCCATCAAAGAGTGCAAACCTCTTCAAAGAATTGAGGATCAGGCATCATGATACCCATTTTGTTCAGAAAATCATTGAATTTGGTTTCATCTAATGTCTTAGTAAAAACATTAGCAATTTTGTCGTCAGATGGAACAAAAATAAGTTTGATGTCACCATTTAAAACATGATCTTTAATAAAGTGGTACCATATGTCGATGTGCTTCCTCATAGAGTGCTGAATTGGATTGTGTGAGATGGTAATGTCACTTTGTGAATCACAATAGATTGGGATTTATTGAAACCGGTAACCATAGTCCAAGAGCTGTGATTTCATCCAAAGAACATAAGTTGTGCAACTAGCAGCAACAATGTATTCCGCTTCGGCTGTTGAGAGTGCAAGGCAATTCTGTTTCTACGATGACCAGCTAACCAAACGACCACCTAAGAATTGACAACCACCAGATGTGCTTTTTCTGTCTAATTGAAGATCGCCATAGTTTGAATTAGAATATGATTGAAGGAGGAAACTCTCATTTGTTGGGTAGCAGATTTAGAGACTCTTTGTACATTTGAGGTATCAAAATATTTTCTTAACTGCCAAGAGATGAGACATCTTTTGATTGACTTGAGATCTGGCACACAAACATGTTGAAAATGTGATGTCTGGATGTCTTGCTATTATGTAGAGTAGTGATCCAATCATTCCTCTGTACTTCTTTTCATCGCTAGCAACACCTGAAGGGTCCGAAATAAATTTATGTTTCAAACCCATAGGTATCTTGGCAGAGGCACAGGTGTCCATTGAGTATTTCTTGAGGAGTTCCGAGATGTACTTTTCTTGGTGAACAAAGATTCCTCTGTTGGTTTTTTTAATTTGGAGACCAAGGAAGAAACTCAGTTCACGATTCATACTCATTTGGAATTGATTGACCATGAATTTGTTAAAATCAGCAACCATTGATGAATCCATGGATCCAAAAATGATATCATCAACATAAATTTGGACAAGTGTGAGATGTTTCCCATTTGACCTTCTGAACAGAGTAGGATCGAGACTACTTCTTTGAAAACCAAAACACTTGAAGAAGTTAGTGAGTATCATGTGTGAGGAGCGAGGAGCTTGCTTGAGGCCATAAATAGCTTTTCAGAGTTTATAACAGTAGTTTGGATATGAGAGATTGAAAAAACTAGGAGGCTGTTGGAGATATACTTTAGTATCAGTTCACCATTTAGAAAAGCACTTTTGACTTCAATCTGGTAAACCTTGAAGCCTTTGTGAGCAACATAAGCAAGAAAGATTCAGAAGGCTTCAAGACGGGCAACATGAGCAAAGGTCTAATCATAATCAAGCCCTTCGATTTGCATGAATCCTTTGGCCCCCAATCTTGCTTTATTCCGAATGATAACTCCTGCGTTATCTAGCTTGTTCCGAAATACCCATCTTGTACTGACAATGGGATGATTCCGAGGAGGAGAAATGAAAGTGACACTTCATTTTTATCGAATTTTGCTATTTCTTCATTCATGGCTGCAATCCAATCGCCATATTCTAATGCTTCCTTGGTGGATTTGGGTTCAACCATTGAGATAAACGTCGAGAAAGGACATTCATTTTGAACACTTGTGGCAGAATTAGTTTATACACCGGCGTTTGGATTTCCAATAACTTGTTTTGGAGGATGATCCTTAGTCCAAATATCTAGTCTTGGGAGTTCTTATGCAGCTGAAGATCCTATATCAACAATGGGGTTGTGTTTCTCCCCCTGAATAGTTTGAAATTGCAGATGATGCTCCCCCTGAGCTTCTGAATCAGGAACCTTTACGTCGACCTTAGGTGGGAAATCAAAGAAATTTGCATCATCGTCGTTGTTGATAGGAGGGTCAAATTCAGCAAATTAAATAGTTGCATCTTGGAATCCATCCACATCTGATTCAATGGAAGTTTGACCATTCTCCCCCTCAACCTAATCAGGTTGAAACAGTTCGGAATCAAATGGAGGAAAACTGGGTGTTGAACCTGAACCATTTTGGAAAACAGGAGCTTCAGTTCATGAGATTTGTCTTGTCTGAAATTCCAAATCAAGTGCTATTTCGGAAGGTTCGAACAGAGTTTCAAAGTCAACTTCATCAATTGTTTGCTAGTTCGGACATCCAGGCGTTGGAGCATCGGATTCCACGATGTGATTTGTGACATGGATTGGGCTAGAATTCCGAACGAAGTTTTCATCAAAGGTGACATCAAAGCTTTCCTCTAGAACTCGAGTTCGCCGATTAATAACTTGATAAGCCTTTGATTTTGCGGAGTACCCAAGAAAGAATGCTTCAGCAATTTTGGTTTGGAACTTTATAAGTTGGTCATACTTGTTTTTGATGAAGCATCTGCATCCAAAAATGTGAAGAAAATAGATACTTGGCTTCTGACCTTTCATGGCTTCGTACAGTGTCATACTGAGGCATCGATTGATAATAATCCAATTCTGAGTGAAGCATGCAGTTGAGATAGCTTCAGCTCAAAGATAGAGTGGAAGATTTGCAAAGTTAAGCATGGATCGAGTAGCTTCATTAAGTGTTGTGTTGCGTCTTTCGACTACACCATTTTGTTGTGGGGTGTATGGAGCATAAAAGTTGTGGTCAATAACTTTCTCGGTGAGGATGTTCTCAATGGTGGAATTTGTGAACTCCGAACCATTTGCACTTCAAATTTGTCTCACGGGTAGCTTGATGAGAACTTTAATTCCTTTTATAAATTTTATGAGTTCCGAGGCTAATTCAGACTTGAGCCTTAGGAAGAAAACCTAGGTGATCCTAGTAAAATCATCCACAATCACAAGAATGTATTTTTTGTGATATAGACCCTCTACTATTGAGGGTCCACACGGATCAATGTGAAAAAGTTCTAATGGCTCCAGGATGGATTTTTCAATAATGACAGGATGACCCTTCTTCGATTGCTTTCCACACTCACATGCAGCACATAAATGGTCATTTTCGAAATAGAGGAGTGGCAAAGCTCTTACCGTTTCACCGAAAACATGATCATTCATATATCTAAAGTTCAACTGAGCAAGGCGTCTATGCCATAACCAAATGACGTCAGGAATAGCTTTTGAGCGTAAGAAGAGCTAGGGCTTGCCAATGATCTTGTTGATGTCAAGAGGATACATGTTCTTGTTGTAATTTGACTTGATTAAACATTCCTTCTGCTCTTCTATCATGACATAGTTGTGTTTCTTGCAGAATTCAACTTGTCGATTCGTATCAGTGAGTGGAGCCACACTTATCAGATTATGCTTCGAATCAGCTACATATGCCATGTTTAAAATGGAGAAGTTGTCATTTGTAAGGATGCCATAACCTCTGATTTGAGAGTTGGAGTTGTTGTCATACGTCACGCAGCTAGTATTTGGTGAAAGTTTGAGATCTCGCAAAATGTCCTTCTGTCCAGTCATGTGCATGGAGCAAGAACTATTAATATATTGTATTGTTTTGTTTCTCCGAAGCATAGAGTGCCTGCAAAATTAGTGAGTTGTGGAGTTTTTAGGCTCCAAGTTAGGTTTTGGGACAAGGACACGGGTTTCAGACTTTGGTTGTGACTTTTGGGCAACATATGTTTTAAAGGGTTTGTTCCAAGATCCTTTTGGACACAAACAGAAGGCCATTCTTCTTTCATCTATCCAATAATTATACTCTATGACATGTGGTTTCAAAACAACTTTTCTCGGACCAGCAACTTCTGGAGCAATGGGAATTACTGTGTTTCTTAGAGTTGCAGTTTTATTTTTGAAATTTTTTACTTTCCAAACAAGATTTTTTTTTGAAGATTTTTGTGAAATATTTTTCTTAAGGACTCATTCTTTGTTTGATGATACACTTGGTTTTGAAAGTTGTTGAGGTTTTAAAATCGTACCATCAGATTTGGCTATGAAAAAAAATGAAACAGTCTGAGGAGAGTTAGTTTTGACAGATTGAGTATCTATAATAGGCTTTTTCGAGGAGGGATTGACAACTTTCTTATGGTCTAATTGACTTGGAGGATTAGATGGCCTTTTAAAAATCTTGACAGGTACGAAAGTGTTGTGACTCCTAGTAGATGGGTTGGCAGTCTGAGATACACTCTTTTCAGAGTTCTCAAGGAATTGGAATTTTGTCTTGACTTAAATTCCTTTTTGAGAACATTCTAGGCTTCCACCTTAGGAACAACAACATCTTTCCAATATACAATGGTTTCTTCTTAGATTTGAAAGAGGATTTTGAAGTTTGACCTACAGATGGGTTGTTAGAAATAGGCTTAAATGATACAAGTTTGGTTTTAGAAATCACTTGCGAGTCAGAATCACATGAATTTGACGAATCATAGTGTCACTGTCTAAATCTGCCCAAACAAACTCAAAAGTATCAGGTTAAGTTGTCTCCAGAATTATTTCCTCAATAATATAGTTGTTAGGTGGACTATGGTTTGAAATTTGAACGACAATGTTTGGAATGTCTGAGTGGGATTTCGAGGTACAATTCAGGTCCAGGTTTTTCAGAGGCGAAAGAGGCATGGAATTGGGACACTTGACAACTATAGGTTGAAACTCAGGAATCAATTATGCAAATTGGTCAGAAGTCTCAAGAAGGGGTGACAAAGGCAAAAACAGGGGTGTCCGAGTGTTTATGGTTCGGAACGTCTCCCATAAAATTTAGGATTTGCAACTCCTTCAAGGGACGAACAATAGGTTTCGGAAACTCGCTTCCGAGACTAGGAGCTTTTGACCAAGGATGACAAAAATTATGAGTCATCTATTCATTTACTTCAAGAATGTCAATGGAGTTATGCAAATCATCTATTTTGGCGTTGAGACATTTGTTGTCAGAAATTAAAACGTTTCTTTCAGAATAAGTGATTTCACATTTGTCTCTAAGAATGATACATTCATCTTTTGACATTACAAACTCTCATTCTAAAGACTCTATTTTTAACTTCTTATCCTCAAGATGTAATCTAAGACGACTTAATTCACTGTCCATCTCATTGGCTTCTATGGTTGACTCATAGGCTTTGTAAATGTTGTTCATATATGATTGGATATGGGTTAGATAAGATTTGCAAAGAGACAAGTCAAAGTTATTGTTAGTAATCATAAGTTTTACCTGTTGAATGATGCTTCTACCGAGTGGATCGTTGGTAGCCATGTAAGGTCCTTGATGGAAGGATTTATACCAATGATCAATCAAGCAAATGAAATAATAAAGAAGATGAGTAGAAAAATGATTGAATTTAAGCTTGCATACGGTTAGATCTGAAAATCATCTAATACAACTCAATGGACCGAAAACACTAAGAACAACTTTTGACAAATGACACCAGCCAACCTATTTATACCAACATACATTGACCGAAAACTGCTTTTTGGTCACACCCTGACCGAAAACCTTCCTAGGCCGAAAAAAAATCAAACATACCATAAGACTCCAAATAACAATCTCAAATGCCCTAACTCATCTATACATGTATTGCCTAGCCCAAACCATACACTATGACCTTTCAATCTCCCCCTTGGTTTGCGGCTAGCATGAATTAGTCTTTAGCAACCAGCATCACATCGGTCCCCTCCATCGATCCACTCCACATTCCCTTTTGGATAATTTCTGCCACCATCGAAGTGAACTCCTTTGCAGCATGCTCAAAGATCTCCTCAGCAACTTTAATTTGAAACAGTGACAAGTGATGGATATACCACTTTCTAAACTGAACCATGTCATTTTGTCATATAGATGAAAACTGCCATTTGGAAGTTTGATGATAGCAGTAGCTATTGTTTCATCATAAATCCAGTAGAGCATGTTTTCAAGTGACTTGTCTCTGATGTTTTGTAGCACAGGAATTTGCCTCACTTGGTCAGTGGGAGGCCACATCACAGTTCTGAAAGATTTGTCTGTCTTTGCATCGATAACTTTTGAATATAGCTTGATGATAGACTTGGCAGTCTTCACAGAAGGAAATCCCTTCTTTGTATGATTTTCCAAAAATAACCTCAATTGAGTTGCTTGAGGATTGCCTGACGGATTCGCAAACGGAGCGTTAACAAGTTCAGTGAGATCAACTCTTGTCCAAGATTCGAAATCATGAACATTCTTTTACTATTCAACATTATTGCTCTTCCGTCTCACGACCCACATGTTCAAACGATCGTGGAATCCCCATGATCTGATTCCAGATCGGTCACCATAACAATGAACAAATCTCTTCTTTTCAAGGTCAGTACGAGTGATTTTTGGTTGACTTAGAGGCGCGTTGTCATCTAAACTTCTCTTGAACATGATTTGTTGTTTCTTCGAGGATTCTTTCAGCTTTGCTTTCTTTATGCCTATTATATGTAGATCTTGGACATGTTATGTGGGAAATTTATCATAGATCATAGTTTTCTTGGATGAGGAACAATCACCAGTATGGGTTCCAGATGGAGGGTCAACTCAAAGGATTTCCACTGAGGACTTGAATTTGTCACCAAGTTCCTCTGTCAGTTTTTGTTTCATGTCAAAGTACAATGCTGACAGAGCTCCAAGGTGAGTCTCAAGAGTTGAAAGTTTCTCAGTCTATAGTGACTTATCTGCCTCATGATCATCGATACGACCAGTGAGCTGCGCATTGGTGGCCTCAAGATCAGCAATTCGGGACGAATGCTAACTGATCACAAGGTCTTTCTTGATAAGCTTCTGGTTCAACACACCAATCTCTTTTCTCAGCTCAGGCACCAAGGAATCATCATCTCCATACAAACATTCCTCAAATGATATTCATTTTCCGCGAGAGGAATGAGTTACACTTAATTGTTGGGCCATATGCGTAGCTAGCCTCTCAAAAGCAGTATCATGATCTGGCCTTGGAGGGGATGATCCCTGGACAGCAGAGAAACCACCAGCTTCATGGATTGAGTTGGGACCTTCTTGAGTGGGTACAAAATAGGAAGGGGAACATGTTGTAGATGGAAGAGTCACGGTAGTTTGAGTCCGGTCAGGAAAAAGTACTCCCATCCTTGGATCATTTTTGCATCTCTTCAAAGGAGCCTGGGAGGTCAGAGTTGTCTGGGAATCACTTATAATGGGCTCGGAAGTCAGAACAACATTGTCAAGGGGAGGAATCCCTGATGATGTGTCCATAGGAATTGATGAATTAGCCATCTGAACGGTAGAGAGAGGAACAGTCTCTTGAGCATTAGCTTTCTCCCTTATCCCCGGTGTTTGATTAGCACCATCATGGATACAGTCAAAGAAGTCATCAAGGTCTTTGTTTGACAAAAGATTCTCATTCACACCACTGTTCACCGCTACATCATCTCTGTCGTAACTGGATTGGTCAAGATCCTCATAAATCATCATCTTCTCTTCCTTCACTGAAATGATTTTGAACTGCCACATTCTCAAGATCATGCTCTTTAGCAAAAATGGTAGACGGAGCAACGTCTTCAATCTCATGGTCTGAAATGGTGATGACATCATCATTTACATTTGCATGCTCTGACGATGCTTGATCTGTAGACTTTTGTTACGGGGACCCATGAGATTCTGACGAGTCGGCTAGTTCCATAACTTTCCAAATTTCATGAGTGGATACTTTCCCTGAAACATGATTTTCCCTTTTCGATTTTGCTTGATAAGACTTTTATTGTTGGGTACATCAGGAATTGATCTTTTGACTTCTTTTTGGCATTTGTAGTCATCTCCTCCAAAATGAATTTTGAGAAACTAAAGTTAATCCCCACAGCTAGTGCAACAATTTCCTGAGTATTTCTTGAAGAGATCTCATCTGGACCACCCTTCCATCCAGAAATGCAGTTAACAAACATGTGAGCTAGAAACCTCCAGTAAGGAGGTAACAACTTTTTCAAAGTGGGTAGGAAGTCTCCTTCATTTGACAAAAGCTTCAATGATCACTGGGCCATCTTCTCTTTTCTTGACATTTGAAGATCTCCAAAACTCATTGATTAGGTTCAGATAGATGATTGGGTTCTAGATTAGTGCAGTGAAGATGCAACATTCCCTTAATCCAAACATCATTGACTTGAATTCATTGTGTGCCACTGGGGGATTATCTAGGAGAACTAACACATTATGACTTTTATCAACCTTAAGACATACCATTTCTGCCTGTAAGATTCGAGTATCAATTTCAAGAAATCATAAAAAAAAATTCCAGGATAGAGAGAGTAACGAGAGGTTTTCGGTCACAATAAGAAAAATGAAAGGAAAGAGGAATTCGATTGATCCTTTCCCTTATATACTCGATCCATACCGGATCCGTAACCCATGGTTTGTGTCCCTTCTTTTCTTCTCTTTTAAAATTACCATACCATAATACCCAAAACATTTTTTTAAAAAATAGAACTTTTTGAGGATTAAAAATAGAAGATAAAAATAAAAATAAAGTAAAATAAAAAATGAAATATTTTCTAAAATTTACCAATAAAAAAAAAATAAATAAAATAAAATTAAAATTAAAATTAACATAAAACTAAAATTTGAATTTTAACCTAAATTTCACCTCTAACTGAAATTAATACTCTTTTGAGATGTGGGATCAAAGTTGTTGGACAATCATTTTCCATTTGTTAGTACCTCTCATTTCATGAATAAATCTGGTCGATCGTTGGTATTGGGATCCACTTAAACACGAAAACTTGTGACAGATTTTAGGTATGCTATCAGTGACAAGACAGCTTGATCCTAATTTCCTAGATAACACTTCCTAAAGACCATTCATCTGATGACGACCAAGGATATTGTTCTCCACTTAAGTTGAGCAGCGAGATCTACAGACAATCTATAATTGTTTAATTTTAGTTGCACTAGAACGTGTTTCTCGCTTCATGATATACCCCAATAATCACGGACTTCTGAAATACTCCTTACTTTAGGTGAGCAGACAATTATTAGGAGAGAGGATAGATTTAGAATCCATATGATGTACACCCAGGTCGGATCTCTTCCAATCATACAGAGGGTGAAACATATGACTAATAGTAGGAAAGAAAGACAATAACTTTCTACCTACCTAACTTTATAGGAATTACCCATTCACCCCGTCAATACCCGAATTAAGGACGGAATCCATACATCGAGGACAATTTAATTCACAGTTCTAGATACGTGTTTCTTTAATGTGACTAGTGGATTCTCATGTATATCTCCCGGATCAGTCTACCCAAGCATCATATTGCCAGGCTAAACGGAACTATCTAGGTCAATATTTATCAAGTTTCTAGATTCCTTAAGTTCATCTATACCAAGTCAAGTCCATTAAACTTTCCGTGCCTACCAACACATCGAACACAGAGCGTAGTCTATTCAGCTTTGGCACCTTACACAGATTCAGATTGCCTGTTATCACTTCCCAATAATACCTACACAAAAGAAATATCTCAGTAATAATTTTTTTTTTTGGTTTTTTGGTTTTCTGATTTTCTAATGTTTTTGGATTTTCTGATTTTCTAATTTTTTGTTTGGTTTTTGTTTATTTCTCCCCCTAAATTTGTGCATTGGTGAGAATGAAATACAAATGTGTAAATTTAAACTAAGCTAAAGAAAAATTAATGCTCAAAACGAATCATTTTCAAAAAATTTACCAGCACATCGAATTGAGCATTGTTAAACGGCTTTGTGAAAAAATCTGCCATATTATTACTAATGGGAACCTATTCTAGCCGAATGAGCGATCGCTCATAACAATCTCTAATAAAATGAACTTTGATGTTGATGTGCTTGGTTTTTGAGTGTTGGACCAGATTTTTAGCAATTTCGATCGCAGACTCATTATCACAGATGATAGGGGTTTCTTGAAAATTCAAAACGTAATCCAACAGCTGATTTTGGATCCATATGACTTGAGAAAAATAAGCAGAAGCAGCCACATATTTCGCTTCTGCTATTGAGGTTGAGACAGTGTTCTGTCTCTTGCACTGCCATTTATTCAGGACACCAGCCGATCACCTAGAAATTGACATACGCCTGATGTCGATTTCTTGTCAAGCTCGCAGCCTCCATAGTTGCTGTCAGCAAAAGCATACAAATCAAATTCAGAATTTTTCGGATACCCAAGACCCAGTTTTGGCCTGCCTTTTAGATACCATAAAATTATTTTGACATAAATAAGATGAGAAAGTTTAGTATTAGTCTAATAACGCGCACATTGACAGAACGCAAACATAATGTCTGGGCGACTTGCAGTCAGATACATCAGCGAACTGATCATCGATCTATAGTACGTTTGATCGACAGATTCGCCTTCAATATCAGGTGTCAGCAGGGGTCTCTCCGTCATGGGTGTCAAGGCAGGTTTGGCATCTCTGAACCCGAACTTCTCAAGCATGTCCTCCACATATTTGATTTGATGGAGCAGGATTCCGGTTGAATGTTGTTGGGCCTGAAACCACAAAAACATGGTCATCTCGCCCAACGAACTCATCTCAAACCTCTTTTTCGTAACATCCTCAAACTCCTTGCACAGCTGTGGACTCGTTGACCCGAAAATGATGTCGTCTACATAGATTTGTATAAGAATCTGATCCGCACCGACATGCTTTGTGAATAGGGTCTGATCGATAGTGTCGCGTGAGTAGCCATGATTGAGCAAGTGCTATGTGATAGTAGCATACCAAGCTCTAGGAGCTTGATGCAGCCCATACAGAGCCTTGCCTAACTTGCAGACATGATTGGGAAATTTCGAGCTGACAAACCAAGGAGGTTGATCAACATAGATCTCTTCCTTCACCTTTCCATACAAGAAAGCCATCTTGACATCCATTTGATAGACAGTGAAGTTCATGTATGAGGAATAAGCTAGGAAGATACGAATAGCCTGCAAGTGAGCCACCGGAGCATATACTTCTGTATAATCAAGACCCTCTATCTGTCTGAACCCACAGACAAACAATCTCGCCTTTTTTCGAACAACTACACCTGAATCGTCCTGCTTATTCCGAAATACCCATCGTGTGTCAAGAGACTTCTTGCCTTTAGGTAATTCCACCAACTTCCAAACCTTGACTCATTCAAATCCATTTCTACATTCTTGGGCTCTATTTGAGAGATAAAACAAGAATAGAGACATGTGTTGATATCTCCACTCTGGCTTCTAGTTCTTACACCGTTGCCCAGCTGGCCAATGACATTCTTGATCGGATGATCGCACTGTATACGAGAGGAAATATCTTGACTAATGTCATTGAGTGAAACAGGAAGATGATGAATATTAATAGCTCCTTCATTTTATGAAGAATCCAAAGTTGATGAAACAATTTCATTTGATGGATTTGCTACAAACTCATCAGCGATTCATTCCGGAAAGAAAAGTTCCATCAGATTTTGAGTGATAGCGGAAGCATCTTGGTTCATGAACTCTCTTTCAACTAGAGTTAGAGGAGTAGCATCAACGTTCGGAGTAGATTGTTGAGTTGAGGACTCTAGAGAAGCGATTGGAACAGATGACTCCACTGGGGGATCAGTAGCAGAAACCAATGGTGGTCTGTAAACAACCTCTTCATCATCGTCTTCAATGATATTCTTCGAGCTAGAGGTAGACCTAGCTTGGTTATCAAAAGAGACAAACTAAAAGATTTGAATATTGATTTGTAGTCAAATAGCTAATCAGGACCCACCCTAGCGTCTGTTTCTTTCTCTTCCAGCCAGCGAACATCAAAAGATTTCACGATTTGCTTCGTCTTCTTATTGTATACCCTGTAAGCAGTATGAGCAGCGTATCCGACGAAATACCAGTCATTAGCTTTTGCATTGAATTTTGAGTTGGACTCCAAATGAAGAAGGGTGCAAGGGCAACCAAATATTCTGAAATGGCTGACAGATGTCTTTTGTCAATATAGAATCTCATACGGAGTATTCATATGGGATTTGTTGATCAAGACTCGATTCTGAACATAGCAAGCAGTGTTGATCCCCTCAGCTCAAAAGAAAACTGGAAGTTTGGAATCATATAGCATTGTTCGTGCTGCGTCTTGTAATGTTCGATTCCTCCACTCAGCAACTCATTTTGTTGTGGTGTCCGAACAGAACTAAATTGACGCACAATACCCTTCTTAGCGCAAAAATGATCAAGAACAACATTCTTGAATTCTGTTGAATTATCTGTGTGTAGCGCTTTCACTCGGTGGTTGGTTTGGTTTTCGATCGTTACAATGAAGTTCTTGATAATGTCAGCGATCCCAGCTTTGTTGGATAGAAAGAAGACCCACGTGAAGCGAGAGAAGTCATCTATCACAACAAGACAATACAAATTTTGGTTGATGCTGAGGACGTTGACCGGACCAAACAAGTCCATGTGCAACAATTGGAGCACCTGACTAATGGAGTTGACCTGCTTTGGCAGATGTGGCTTTCGATGATGTTTACCTTGAGCACATGAAACACATTTTTCAAAAGTGATCAAGTCTCTGACGAGTAGACCACAGACCATTTCGTTTTTGGTAAGACGGTTCAGATTCTTTTCATTTGCATGCCTAAGTCGACGAGGCCACAACATAGCATTTTGTTCTGAGACTTTTGAAAAGAGACAAGTGAATTCATCGGGTATGTTGTTGTTCATGTCAATAATGTAGGCATTCCCATCCCGCTTCGATTTGACAAGAATCCACTCCTCTGGGATAAAAATGTCAGGCTTTAAGATTAGACATTCCTTATTGGTGAAGTGTGTCGAATAACCCTTGTCGCAGATTTGAGAAACACTCAATAAACTGTGCTTCAACTCAGGAGCATAGTTGACGTTCTCAAAACTAAGCACTCCATTGGTCATCGTTCCTTTTTGTGTGATTTTTCTGCCCTCTCCGCCCGCGAAGGAGTCATATCCCCCATTAAAGGTCTGAATGTTGTGCAATTGGGAGATATCTCATGTCATGTGTCGGGAGCAGCCGTTGTCGACATACTAGGGTCTGACAACATTCCTCTGCAACTGTCCCTGCACAATGAGCGGAATCATTTAGATTTCGGGACCCAGTTCATTTCATTCCTGGGTTGACCCTTAACGTTTACAGATTTATCTTTTAATTTTCTTGAAGTTGCAATGTCATTTACAACAGATATAGAGGATGATGATGACTGATTAGACTTTATTTTGGGCACCCATTGATATTTAGGTTTTGAAACAATTTTCTCTTTAGTTGGCTTTGAGCAGCTGGATTTTCTACTTGAAGAAGTTGAAGAACCAGACCTGCATTTTAACGAAATCGACTTTGGCTTAGCTTTGGTCGATTTTGGCAAAATGTTTGTAATTTTATTAAAAACCAGTTTGTTCTTATGAAAAACTGCCATTTTCTTTTTTTGATTTGCTTTCCAATCATCATCTCGAGAGCGAGGTCTTGAGGACTTTCTAATTAAAGACTGTCCTCTAGACTCATTCTCTCCTCTTTGTGACAAGTAATGCACAAACATTCGATTGAGACAATTTCGGGCAATATGACCAGCAGTACCACAATTGAAGCAAATTTGTTTATTATCATTCGACTTGGTACTACTTTTGTTAGATTTCTGGATTTTATTATCTTTTCTAGCATTTTCACATTTGCAAGAACAAATACTAGATTGTGTAGCAAACATAAAAGATGTAGCAGCACTCGAGTCAGATTTGGCAACTTTATCAGAAACAACATCATTATTTTCAAAATTATCTGTCTGAAACAACACAACACTAGAACAAAGACATTAGTTTTTTATTTCACCACAGACTCATCACAAAACTCAACACCAAATTTAGACACATAATTATTTGACTCAGACTTTTCAGCTTCTTGCTCCCCCTGGTCTACTGACACATCTGCATTTAGGGTAGAAATATTAGTATTCAAAATTTTATCATTAGACTGTGTTGCTTGTTCATAGGATGGCTTCCCATAAACCAAGAAAGGTTCACTGTCAATTTCTTCTTGAGATAAAGGAATAGCAGTGTAATTATGATTGAAGGGAGGAGGGACACTCTCAAATCTAAATCCTACTTTTCTCTGGTTACCACAAGTAATGTCCTTCCACTACATTTGTTCCTTAATCATTTTTGCAACAATTTCACTTGACCCATCGAATTTTTTAAAATTAAATTCAGCATTTTCAAATCGGTTTTTCAATGCGTCAAGTTCAGCGGTTACAGCAGCAAGCTTTCCTTTGAGATGATCATAATTCTCACACTTGTTGCTGTAATCCTCTTGGAATTTTTTAAAATCTTTTGTTTTGTTCTCTAATTGAGTTTTCAAAGGCTTTTAATTTTTCCTAAGAGTGTAGCCTTCATACTTAAGGTCCTCATTCTCTCTCTTAATTAATTCAATTTGGTCACATAAGAATTTAACAGTTTTCATGCAAGATTGAGAGCAACAATTTTCAATGACCTCGGGTTTGGCAGGCTCTGGAGTGGTTTGCACCATGAATGTAAATTGAAGATTCATCATTTCCTCCTCAGGATTCTTCTCGGTTTCTTCTTCCATACCATCCTTGATCTGGGCAAGATGTGCATTTTCAGGTCGTGAAATATTCAGAGCCTGAATCTGGTCTTCCCAATCAAAGGATTGAGCCACCATAGGCAAGTTTGCAGTCTGATTGTTTGTAGAGGATCCCCTGTTGTTGTTCACTGGCACCATAGCTCCCTCAGAATTCTCTCTTCGGTCTGGTTTTATTCATTCTCGGGCAAAGTGTCCAGGTTCATGGCAATTATAACACCTCAACTTTCCTTTTTTGAAACCCACTTTCTTGTCAGAGTTCATACTCCAGTTGTTCTTTCCAGTTTTCTTGGACAATTGTTTTTCCCTAAAAACAGCCATAGCCATTTGCCATGTGATGTCCATCTCCTCCACATCCTCTAGATGGATCTGATATACGTCAGCAAATGATAATTTTGGGGAAAGTTATCTGGCCGCAAAAGCATTGTAACAGTTCACTAGACCAGTAGCGAGGGCCTGGTTTTCTTCTATTTCTTTCAATGATGAAGATTCAAGATTATTTCCTTGAGCCTGAATGGGTGCATTTGAGGATGAACCAACAACAAAACCAGCTTGTTGAAGAGAAGATTGGGGTTGAGAAACTAGAATGTTTCTCATTGATGGGATGACGTATGAAGTGGGCTTATCATCGATGAGATACTTGAGAAACTTGCGGAATAGAGAAACTTGAGAAAGCAGTGTTGTTTGTGGTTTGGATTCAAAGATTTGCAGACGAGTATGAATTAACATGATTAATCTCTATTTGCTTATCATCGAGATCACAAGCCTTAATGATCGCCATTGTTTCAGCCAAACTTAAACGGTTCAAATCTTTGGTCTTCTTTATCACCGAGACATTCATATCCCAATATTTTGGTATAGAATTTAGCAGCTTCTTGTTGATCTCATATTTTGTAACCATAACACCAGCAGAACTCATCTCAGTGGTAAGTGTGATAAACCTTTGCAATTGATTCTCAAGATATTCCCCTAAGACATAGTTAAAAATGTTGAACTTCTAACGCAACAAGTCTTGGCGACTTTGTTTCATATCTTCATTCCCTTCGTATACCTCGATCAATTCATCCCATAATGCCTTTGCTAAAGTCTACTAACAAAAACCTTGATCCATTTCTAGGGATAATGCCATAGTGAGTGTGGCAAGAGCCTTTTCCTGTGCCTCGACTCTCTGGAAATCATCATCGGTGTAGTTTTCAAATTGTTTATCAATTATAGTGTCATCTTCCAATGTTGTTGTGATATGAATTAGACCTCTCAAAATACTTCTCCAAATTTTAAAATCCTTCATCTTAATGTACTTTTCAATCTGATATTTCCATTCAGGAAATCCTTCAGCTGATAACTATCGAGGAATTTCGGTAGTGGTACCCATGATAGCATCCAATTCATGATGAGCAGACATGTTTTGAGATTCCATTTTTTTAATTTTTAATTTTTTTTTTTAATTTTTTAATTTTTTAATAAAAATTAACTTGAAAAATAAACAAAAATATCAAAGAAAATGGTTTTCGGTTGAAGAAATGAGGTTATTGGTTTCTGAATATTCAAGGGTTTTTGATTTCTAAATGTTCAAGGGATTCCGGTTGAAGAACACAAGGATATCGATTGAAAAAACAGTTTTCTAATTTATGAAGATGAAGACGAAAACTTCACAGATTTAAATGAAGAGCTTGGTTTTTCGAACTGATTTGATTTCCACGCAATGAGAATACCAATTAAAGCTTCAAAAACCACTTATCAACGAAAATTCGGTTGAAAATGAGTTTTCGGTTGATGAAGATCAAGCCAAAAACTATAAGAATTTGACGAAAAAGTTTGAATTCCAAACAGATCTTAACTCCACACGATGTAAACTCCAATTTGATCTTCAAATTTTATCAAAAACAATCTTTGAGTGACCGAGAACTTGATGAACAAATGCTTGTGAAATCGAGAACTGAATAACAAGCTTAATTGACACCGGTTTGAAGCTCTGATACCAATTGTAAGGTCCTTGATGGAAGGATATTCACCAATGATCAATCAAGCAAATGAAATAATAAAGAAGATGAGTAGAAAAATGATTGAAATTGAGCTTGCATACGATTATATCTGAAAATCGTCTAATATAACTCAATGGACCGAAAACACAGAGAACAACTTTTGACAAATGACACTTGACAGCCTATTTATACCAACATACATTGACCGAAAACCTTCCTAGACCGAAAACATCAAACATACCAAAAGACTCTAAGTAATAATCTCAAATGCCCTAACTCATTTATACATATATTGCCCCGCCCAAACCATATACTATGTGTAACACCGAAAATTTCAAAACAATTTTTCATTTAAAAATAATCGTTTGATTCTTAAAAACACCTTGCTTAAAATCTCATTCATAATCGAATTACAAAACATAACCCCATTTTCACTTGCATAATAAACCAGGATCCTCAAAACATGACTCTTTCTCTAGTGTGTACAATCGAGTCGGTGTCGTCCCGTGATGTCACACCCCGCTAAAGCGGAAACGCAAGATATGACAGCGATAACGGTTTCATTGCAAAAGATAAAGATACATCACCATAGCAGTATTTAAAAGTTTACAACCCATAGCTTAAAAAGAAACAAAGTACAAGTTTTTCCAAAACAACATTGTTCAAAATATAGCTTCATAATAGCTTCAACACGATGCAACATGCTCTATGATGATGAATCTTTATATCCACTTACTAATTATTTCCTGAAAAAGCATGTAAAACGAGCGTCAAGTATGAAAATAGTTGGTGAGTTCACAAGTTTATAAAATCGAGCTTGAAATAAGGCTTTTCGTAAATACAAGTACATTGCTTTAATGATAAACAAAGTTGATTGCTATTAATGAATACAAGTTTATTGCTATAACGAGAAACGAATTTGTATGTGTATGAGCAAACAATGAGTCTCAACCAAACCTATGACTGAAGCCCTATCGAGATCTATGCTTATTGTTCCTTAGATGAATATGGTATCATGCACTCCAACGATTCGGGCGAGTGAGGAGTTGTCAATTCCTAATAGCGCTATCCATAATGACCATTGGCTCAAAGAGTTAATGGTTAGATATAAGGGAAGGGCCTTAGTATGATAAGTTCTCATGTTCCGTGTTGCATAGACATACATAAAGAAACATAGCAATACAATAGCAATCATGTTTGATAATAATCAATTTAAATACAACATGCAAACAGTAGTTTTTCTGGACATGCTTTTCCACCCCAAAACATAAAAACTGAAAATAGGGGAGTGCGTGAATACTCACAATGTTTTGAGTAGGTACAAGTGGTACTTCGGAATGCACCAACGTCTTACTACCGGGATCCTACGACATCAAACACACACTAGTGAGTTTCCATGTCGAAATCTAATGTTAATATACTAAATTCTACATATAGTGAAATGCCAATTTATGTTTTAGTATTTGATTTTATATTAATTGGTTACACTTTTTCTGAAATAACAAAATTCTAGAAGTCGTGCGATTAATTACAACATTGGAATATAAAATTTCCAAATTTTAAGTCTTTATAACAACATAAATTCACGAAAAATAGCATTCAAAGGATAAAAGTTCTCAAACTTTTTATTTATCTTATATTACACAATACTAAGCTGGGAAAGATATAAAAATGGATTTCCAAGCTGTTTAATTATATTTTATGATTTTTGAGCATTTATTCCAATAAAAATTGAAATAAACATAAAACAGTTTCCAAAATTACCCAAACTTTTTATTTAACTGTTATTGTACATAAATATGCTGGGAAAAATATAAAAGATATTTTTCAGTGGGTATTTCTATTTTTCCTTGTTTTATTCCTTTAAGTAATCATTAATTTTAGAACTAATATTAAACAGTTAAAATAAATTACCAAAATTTTTTGTAACATCATTTACAGTATAAATAACCTGCGAAAAATATCAAAAGTGGTTTTCGTAATGTATAATCTGGTTTTGGGTGTTTATGCGTAATTAACTTTAGAAAATACGAGAAAAATAGTTTACAGTAGAGAAAAATCCTCAAATTTTTATGTAACCTGCTAATGTAAAATATGATGTTCTGGTAAATTTTCCTGAATTTTGGATAATCAAAACTATTTTTCCCATTTTAAAACCATTATAATTACCAAAAATCCAGAAAAATAGCAAGACATGATGAAATATGTTGAAATTATTGTTCCGAGTCACCCATCACAGGTAACGTATGCGAAAATTGTTAGATAAAATTTTTACACTCTCTAAAGTGGTTTTGTGATTTATTATATCTTAACAAAAAGAAAATCGGAAATCATACCAAACAGCAACAAAAATTGATGAAATCTAGTGAGGAGTCATTATCCATCATAAGGGTCATCCATAAATTTGTTCCGGATTTATTGACCTCTGGAAGTATTTTATGTGATTTAAGCCCTTGGTCTTAGCAATAATTTTAATAAATCAAAGAAAAAATAAAAGCTCTTGGTATTTTACAGGTTATCACATGCATGTGAGGGCTTTCAAAAGGAAAAATGTTCGAAATTTATTCAGAAGGGAAATAGGGGTAATGAACCCAAACAAGTTAAGAAATGTTGCATGCAATGGTGCATGAGATGTAAATGTGGCTGAAGTTCATGAATTCGTGTAGCCCTGAGGTTTTAAGCCACGAAATTTCAGCCATCTGGATATGTTAAGTTTCTAAATTATTTTCCTCAGATTTATGGTTGGATTTATGGCCATTGATCATTCAAGGCAAAAATGGTGATCACAGAAAAAGAGCTGTTTGCGCAACTATTTTGTAAAAATTGCCAAAAATCGGATATTTAATATTTTACAGTGAGACCAGTTGGGTTTGAAAGTTAACTCATGGAATTATCCAATACAAAAAGAATATCATGATTTGGTTAAGTAATGACCGAGATATGGTCGTTCAAAGCTGAATAAAGTAATCTGGCAGATTGCATGTTTGCTTTGACTGCATTCTTAGGACATTTTGACAAGAACATCATGCATGCCTTCGTTAAGATCCGATTTATAGCACATGCATGGAGTGAATGGGCATCCAAGATGTACTAGTAATGTTTTAAATGCTTTTAATCATGTAAGAACACAAAAGAAATGGAGAAGAAGATGTAATACTTGTTTTTGAAGTCACATGAACATATATGCATCATTTTCACTCCTTGCATGGGTTTGATCCCGGATTTTCACCATTTCAAACACATGCATTGTGTTATGGTGAGAATCTACAAACCACAAGGGAAAAATAAAGATTTCTAGCCATGTAAACGCATAGAATCCAAATAGTGGAGAAAACTATGAAGAAGAAGAAGTAAAAATCATGAAACTATGAGAGAAGATGTTGTTGTTTACCTTGGTTTTGATCTTGAGGGAAGTAAGAACACTTCAAGGTCTTCTAAATCTCGAAATTTGGCAGAGGAATGAGAGAAATTTCGTGAGTTAGAGAGAGAAAGGAAGAGACTTTGTGTGTGTTAGGAGGGTGGAGTGTGAAAGAGTGAAGAAGGAAGAGGTAGAGTGTAGGAAATGAGTTAATGATTGAAGTTTTTGGGAAGACGGAGCATGGGGGAGGGGAGATGGCCAGTTTTTGAGTGGATTAGGAGCCCTCTCTCTCCAAAAATTCAAATTAATAATTTCCCTCTTCATTTTTTATAAAAATCTAATTTTTATAAAAGTGATTCTTTAAGCAATTTTTGATTTATTTAAAAATCTTGTTTTTAACTAATTAATTATGATTAATGCATGTTAATTTATATTTCTATTTCATTGGTATAATCCATAATTTGATTAATAAAATTTGATATTTGGAAGATTATAGCCAAACTTTATAAAGTTTTTAAGCTTTAAGATTTATAAATTTAGAGTTTGGGCTCTTTAGGGTTTTTGGAATATTGTTTGATGTTCATCATCATAATGAAGTATAATTAGAATATTTTAATTTATTTTTAGGGTTTTATACCCTTTTTCAATTATAACAAAGCTTGAAAGTTTCATTCAAATTACCGCATTGGCATTTCCTATTGTAGTTAAGCAACTTAGTAGAATCGTAAGTGTCAAGTATATTAGTCCTAAATCTTAGTTGGATCCTATTTTATGCAAAATTTTTACCTAATCTATACTACTAGGCCATGGCATGTTGTGCATGAATGGTTTTTATAAAGATGCATGAGTCCAAGAAATGACCTGAATTTGGAAGTTGTCACACGTGATCCTGAGAGAAACCTGAAACACATAACACAAAACACTGTAAGCACGATGCTTAGTGAGTTCCACAAAATACTACACATAACACATATTAGCCACTCGAGGCTATAACTCTGTGGGTCCGTGGACCCTACTCTGTGAACCTTCCGGTTCTAACTCTGGGAACCTTCCAATTCTAACTCTGTAAACATGCACAGCATAAATCACATAGAAATAATACAATACAACACATAACATACACAACATATAAATACTTTGTCACATAACTCTGGTTACCTACTCAAGGTAAAGTATAGTGAGAAGACTCACCTGACAATCAGAAAGCAATTATCTGCACATGCGAACCTCAGACTCACCACCGCCTAACACATATGGCAAATATCTCTAATTAATACTCGAAGTACCAACTCTAATTAACCGGTGATTACTCTTTCCTTCTCTAGTCAGGTAATGGGTAAAAGACCATTTTACCCTTCTCTAACCTCTATTACCTATGTTGACCAAAAGTCCTAAAATCAACATAAGACAACTCCAGTCAACGGTCAACACTGACCAGACTCGGCGAGTACACAAGAGTGACTCGGCGAGTCCATACGGGTTCTCTAAATCCTTTTTAAACCTCTTAGACACGTTGAGTTCCCTCTCTACTCGTCGAGTTACTCGGCAACGAATCGCGAGGCAACCCCGACTCGGCTCGTCGAGTCTGCCTATGGACTCGGCGAGTTGCTCCCATGACAACCCTCATCTGACCTTCTGAGGTCACATCTGCTTCACCAAACCATGGATCTAACTCCCTCAAAGCCAATAACCACGAAAAGGTCGAACCTTGGGCACTCATGCAAGGTTCTACAAGCTCATTTGGGTGAAACCCTTCATTACATAACAACCCTAGATCAAAACTCCAAATAGAATGCATAAAGTAGGATGGAAGGGACTCTTTGGACCTCCTTGGGTCCAGATCTATGGCTTCACACTCAATGGGACACTATACTCCACAAATCATGCCATAAAAGAAGCTAAAAAACCATAAAATCACCAATCTTACCCAAAACAGAAAAGGGAGAATGATTTGATACCTCCATGGTGAAGATGCAAGCTCAAAAGCTCTGAATCGACATCCCCCTTGACCTCCCTTTGCTGGAAATGACTACTCCGTTGCACAACCACCTCAAGAATGCTCCAAAATGGCTCTTCTTCACTCTCTCAACTCTCTAGTTCGATAGGAGTCTCTCAAAGGTGTAGGTGGCCGCCATTGAAGGCCATAAGGGCCATTAAATAGGTCCCAAACCCGGACAATTAGGGTTTTCCTTGACAGCGACGACTCGGCGAGTTCAAATACCCGACACGTCGAGTCCCTTCATTAAATTGGTCCCCAAAACGCGATCCTACTCGACGAGTTGAGGCGTCAACTCGCCGAGTCTCCTCATTCCCCAATATAAAATACTCAAATTCCCATAACTGGATATCCGGATGTTACAATTCTCTCCCACTAGAATCAGACTTCGCCCTCGAAGTCTTACTCTGGAAACAACTCTGGATGCTGCTCACGCATCTCGCGCTCCGATTCCCAAGTAAGCTCTAACCCCTTCCGGTGTTGCCACTGGACCTACACCAGAGGCACCTCTTTGTTCCTCAGAACCTTGATCTTTCGATCCTGAATAGCCACCGGTCTCTCAACGTAGTCCAGGCCCACATCCACCTGAATATCCTTTAATAGCAGTACTACCAACTCCTCGGCTATACACTTTCGCAGCTGTGACACATGGAAAGTGTCATGGATCTGACCTTGCTCTGCAGGTAGCTCCAACCGGTAGGCTACCCTGCCTACCCTCGCGATCACCCAAAAAGGAACGATATATCGGGGCCCCAACTTGCCCCTCTTCCTGAATCGGATCACTCCTTTCCAAGGAGAGACCTTTAGGAGTACAAAGTCACCGACCAAAAATTCGAGCTCGGACCGGCGCCTGTCCGCATAACTCTTCTGGCGACTCTAAGCGGTCAACAACCTCTGTCTGACCTGCTGTATCTGCTCTGACGTCTGAAGCACGATCTCTGTACTTCCCATCACACGTTGCTCAACCTCTCCCCAGCAAATGGGGTCCGATACCCCCTTCCGTACAACAGCTCAAAGGGTGGAATACTGATGTACTAATGATGGCTATTGTTGTAGGAACACTCGGCCAAGGGCAAATAAGGGCCACAATTTCCCCCCGAAATCTAATACACCTGCCCGAAACATATCCTCGAGCGTCTGAATCGTTCGCTCGCTCTGAAGTGTCCACAGACATCACCATGGTAAACTCTAGCTCATTTCTCATATTCATCTTCGACACTAAGCACCAGGTCAACTTTTGGCCCCACAACTGAACCCCCAAACGTCACACATAACATGATCAAAAATATCTCACTAACTTCCTCCTCGTGACCACTAACCCGGCCCAATGACACGCATGTCATGAAATTCCCTTTTCCTCATAAAAGAAAAATACAATCGAATCGCAGATCGACTCAGCTCTAACCTTTGGCGTCTGCTGCGCATATTCTCCCGCGCGCCTCGCTGACCCTCCCGACAGAGACGGAGACCCCAGTCTCGCCCCGGTTTAACCACTAGGCTCCAAAAACTCAACACTAGGGCTACTCAAGCCTAAAACTCTTCTGCATCATGCACTTGTTGGAGAACACTCCAACATCACACTCTCTTGCCGTCTAGTAGCTACTATGGCTTCCCGCAGCATTACGACAGCCTCTGACTAGTGAGTACTACGGCTCCCCGTAGTATCACAACGCCAACTAACTAGTGAGTACTACGGCCCCCCGTATTATCACGACTCCCTCCCTCTGACTTGTGAGTACCAAGGCTCCCCGTAGAATCACAACACCCTCTGACTGGCGAATACTACGGCTCCCCGTAGCATCACGACTCTCTCTCTCTCTTTCTCTCGCTTGTGAGTACTATGGCTCCCAGTAGCATCATAACACCCTCTGACTGGCGAACACTACGGCTCCCCATAGCATCACGACTCTCTCTCTCTCTCTCACTTGTGAGTACTACGAATCCCCATAGCATCACAACACCCTCTGACTGGTGAATACTACGGCTCCCCGTAGCTTCACCCTATATTGTCATTCTTATTACAACGCCCCACTATGTTCACTAACTCATGCACCGAAGACTATCATAGATAGTTACACACACACTTGCCCTGAAATGCATTACAGACTCTGGCGACAACCGCCATAACATAGAACCTACCTCTTCGGAGATCCACTTCCTTAAATAATCCACCTTGATGACAATACACGAAGGGCTCCCACTGGAACCGTGGATACACTATACATCACTAGTCATCTTAAACCCAAGACTCTAAATAACTCCGAAATCGGGACGCTATACGCGGAAACCACGGAACACCCTAACAGAGCATCACAATGTCCTGCCTCTACCACTAATCCCCTTACTCCAAGCACCATACACATACAACAATACATTTCCTCTAAATCCCATAATAATTTCCTATTTCACTCAATGCGCAACTTCAGTGCATCCAAACACTCAATTGGAATACAAGGCAGGCGCTAACTCTTCAGAACACACTGATGATCCTCCGAAACCCTTTCCGCTACTGCTCAAAATCCAAGCAAGAATACGCATCCTAGCCCAGGAGTTGGCTACTCGACAATCTTCTACCCATAATTCAACTCAGAAGTTCTCAACTGCCCATACCATCATTACGAGTCTTCCACTTGAAACGACTCTGACCACCAGCTGATTCCTGACCATTGACGACCCGTCGTGGAGACACCCATCCTTCTCTCCGACATATAGCACATGCATTATCTCGCCCTGCACCTTTCCTTGATCACCAATGACCCTGATCTCATGAATTCAAGCCGCTAGTTTCTGTATCCAACCCTAACCGCTCTTGCACAAGTCCCTGGTTCTCTTAATAAACCACCCAGTTCTCCCTCACTTAGGGTTCGAACCATCACTATCTGACACATCAATAACCTTACAAACTATTTTCACCAGCAATAATGCACCTACCCCTGGAAAGTGCTACGCAACGCCCGATAATCCCCCTTAAGCAAATCAATCTATCTCATAACTCTGAACCTCAGATGAAATCCTCAAGAACTTCTCGTCACGACTGCCTCTAGTCGTTCCAAGTCTCGTACCAATCCAATACCAAACAACTCAACTGTCCAAAAACATCACTGACTCATAGACTCGACCACGAAATCATCATACTCCCCCACCTCGTCTCATCAACCGACGTTGCAACACATGGATCATCCCAAGAATAGGGACCCACTCCCATATTCAATACCTAACATAGATAGAAAAACCACTGCACTGATTAACTCGACTGGACTCCCCACTGATACCTCTACAATACGCCCTACTATACTCAAATAGGTATGTGGTCCTCGACTATCTCAGTCCCAACTGACTATCTACTCATGGTAAATCACTGCCTCGCGGCACACATGCTACCTGATACTCTGATGGAAAATCATCATCACTGACAACCTGCAGGGTTTACCCCCAAACCCAAAACTTAAACATCATGCCTCTCATGTTCCGCACACGAACATAATTAGCACCACCCAGGTCATAGAAGGTGACATCTCCTCTATCGACTGATTGCTCAACTCAGACCGAAATTATCACCTCCCTCTGACTCTTTACCAAAATACTCTGAAAGGATCTCAACCTCCCTCTCAAGGGACGGCTCTTCGAACTCAATCATGGCCCACAAGCCTAAAACCCATAGCGTTTAATCTCTACCTCATCAATCACGACCGGATAACCGGAGAACCTCAAGCATCATTCACTACGAACCATGGTACCCATCCCATGACATATCTTCTCAATATTCTTCGGTGTATGGTACCCGAACCATAGCATCACTCCATCTTCTCCGATGTATGGTACTCGAATTATAACATCACTCCTTAATCTGCTCCGATGTATGGTACTCGAATCATAGCATCACTCCTCCATCTGCTCCGATGTATGGTACTCGAACCATAACATCACTCCCCCATCCGCTTCAATGTATGGTACTCGAACCATAACATCACTCCTCCATCTGCTCCGATGTATGGTACTCGAACCATAACATCACTCCTCAAGCTGATCCGATCTATGGTACTCGAACCATAGCATCACTCCTCCATCTGCTCTGATGTATGGTACTCGAACCATAAGATCACTCCTCAATCCGCTCTGATGTATGGTACTCGAACCATAACATCACTCCTTAATACGCTCATTAGAAGTATGGGTCCTCTGCTTTCAGTAGTACAGGCCCATACTACCTGCCACATCTACCCATACATTCCACACGGACTATCCCGGAGCTCCTAAGTAGCTGCTAGACCTTCTCGTTCACCAAATCCGTCGCGCGCTCGCTCCCCAACAAAATTCTCTACTCTGCCAGCGCACTCATCTGGCTAAAGTTACTCCCTAGGCTCTTCCTAGATTCCCACACTTCTCTGCCATCAGCTGCTGAAGAGCTCCTAATGATGCCAGCCATCTACCTCCTGAATATCGTCATATTCGCTTGGTAGCTGACTCCCATCATCGAGAGTTCCACAAAGCACGAAGCAAGCAGCATTCGAGCATCGAAGAATATATATTACTCACTCTGGGTGATAACTCTGCTTGCTCTGCTCATCCTCAAAAGTACCACCGAACTCTGCAACTCTTCCCCTCTCGGGTTCTAACTATTCTTTCGCTAAGTACCACGGTACTTATCTAGGTATCTCCCCTAGATTACTCCTCTACTCAAATCCCCTAAAGGATTCCAACTAAATATTCTCACTCATCACATACTTAAAAGCACATCGCATATAACAACAATTCCTAGGCTAAGGCATCACAAATCAGGCCACTCTAGTCCTAAGATATGGAATACCTAGCCTATCTCTAGCATGCAATAATATCTCATAAAGTGCATCATAACTATCTCATAACACAAAAGTAAGGGTATTTTGAGAAATCACCGTTCGGGCTCTGGCTGATTGTACACACTACTCTTTCTCGCTTTCTCTTTGAACTCTTATTCGCTTTAGAAAATTATTTCTTTGAAAACTTTTCTTACTTCCTCAGTTTGAGTCCAGATTTACCCGAAGGCGCATCCGAATCCCTCAAACCAAGGCTCTGATACCAACTTGTAACACTGAAAATTTCAAAACAATTTTTCATTTAAAAATAATCGTTTAATTCTTAAAAACACATTGCTTCAAATCTCATTCATAATCGAATTACAAAACATAACCCCATTTTCACTTGCATAATAAACCAGGATCCTCAAAACATGACTCTTTCTCTGGTGTGTACAATCGAGCCGGTGTCGTCCCGTGATCCTGAGAGAAACCTGAAACACATAACACAAAACACTGTAAGCACGAAGCTTAGCGAGTTCCCCAAAATACTACACATAACACATATTAGCCGCTCGAGGCTATAACTCTGTGGGTCCGTGGACCCTACTCTATGAACCTTCCAGTTCTAAGTCTAGGAACCTTCCGGTTCTAACTCTGTAAACATGCACAACATAAATCACATAGAAATAATGCAGTACAACACATAACATACACAGCATATAAATACTTTGTCACATAACTATGGTTACCTACTCAAGGTAAAGTATAGTGAGAAGACTCACCTGGCAATCAGAAAGCAATTATCTGCACATGCGAACCTCGGACTCGCCACTGCCTGACACATGTGGCAAATATCTCTAATTAATACTCGAAGTCCCAACTCTAATTAACCGGCGATTACTCTTTCCTTCTCTAGTCAGGTAATGGGTAAAAGACCATTTTACCCTTCCCTGACCTCAATTACCTCTGTTGACCAAAACTCCTAAAGTCAACATAAGACAACTCTAATCAACGGTCAACACTGACCAGACTCGGCGAGTACACAAGAGTGACTCGACAAGTCCATACGGGTTCTCTAAATCCTTTTTAAACCTCTTAGACATAACGAGTTCCCTCTCCACTCGTTGAGTTACTCGGCAACGAATCGCGGGGCAACCCCGACTCGGCTCGTCGAGTCTGCTTATGGACTCGGCAAGTTGCTCCCACGAAAACCCTCATCTGACCTTCTGAGGTCATATCTGCTTCACCAAACCATAGATCTAACTCCATCAAAGCCAATAACCATGAAAAGTTCGAACCTTGGGTACTCATGCAAGGTTCTACAAGCTCATTTGGGTGAAACCCTTCATTACATAACAACCCTAGCTCAAAACTGCAAATAGAATGCATAAAGCAGCATGGAAGGGACTCTCTGGATGTCTTTGGGTCCAGATCTATGGCTTCACACTCAATGGGACACTATACTCCATAAATCATGCCATAAAAGAAGCTAGAAAACCCTAAAATCACCAATCTTACCTAGAACAGAAAAGGGAGAATGATTTGATACCTCCATGGTGAAGATACAAGCTCAAAAGCTCTGAATCGACACCCCCCCCTTGACCTCCATTTGCTGGAAATGACTACCCCATTGCACAACCACCTCAAGAATGGTCCAAAATGGCTCTTCTTCACTCTCTCAGCTCTCTGGTTTGATAGGAGTCTCTCAAAGGTGTAGGTGGCCGCCACTGAAGGCCATAAGGGCCATTAAATAGGTCCCAAACACAGACAATTAGGGTTTTCCTTGACAGCGATGACTCTGCGAGTTCAAATACCCGACTCGTCGAGTCCCTTCATTAAACTGGTCCCGAAAACGCGATCCTACTCGATGAGTTGAGGCGTCAACTCGCCGAGTCTCCTCATTCCCCAATATAAAATACTCAAATTCCCATAACTGGATATCCGGATGTTACACTATGACCTTTCAATCCATGTAGTAGTAGTTAAGTTTGGCATCTTGATAATCTCCCTCTGATCCAGATAACCAATAACCTTCATCACATTCATTTGTCTGTTTAGCCATAAAGCACATATTTCTGCTAGTACTCACGTCATCATCATCTCCAGAAGACCAATACGCTACTACTTCTCCTGACACAGTGGTAACAAAAGCCTTTTCGGGTACCTATTCTATCAATGACCTGAGAACACAAGCGGTTTGAAAATCAGCATAATGCTGGTGAGTTCATAAGCGGTTTTTGTTTTGTGAAAATGTTCATGTTTCCTTTCTATTTCTAAAAGTGTAACACATGCCAAGAAAATCCCACATTTTCTTAAAAAAGTTGGTTGGTTGTTTCACATTATGTAAAGTAAAGTTGTACACCGAAATCATGTTTATCCTTGTGAAAATGTACATTTAGGTTATCTGTTTTGTTATTCTGTTCTGATTATGTACCAATGGATCCCTAGGAAAGTCCCATACTTTCCTGATTGTATATTACCAATTGTAAAAGATGTAAGCTTATCCAGTTTGTTACACTTTTCGAGTTATTTAAATGTTTTCCCCAGGAAAGCCCCATGCTTTCCTGAATGTTGGTTACCATTTGTAAAATATGTAAAAGATGTATTCTGGTTAGACCTGGTTATGTACAAGGTTTCCCAGGAAAGTCCCATACTTTCCTGAATATGAGTTATCATTGTAAAAGATGTATGCCAAAAACCTGGATATCTTGTGAATTGTATAAAGTTATTCATTATTACTATAAGTAAATCTCTGTTATCCTAATTGCGAGTTCCATAACCATACTATAGACTGAACCTGTGGCAATAAGTAGTCCACAACCTTATGACTTTCGTCACCCTTGAACCATTTCGGTTCGGCTGTAGCTAGCAGCCAGGTGTGGGGTAGTCAGCCCCGTATAGATCTATACACTCAAGTCACGCTCTCTAAATGGCAGAGATTCTGGTTACGGGTGTAGTCCTCCACTCGCATATCTCTGTGGAGTGTTCGCCGAGGACGTGTCTCCAATCATACAGAAATAACAAATTTACTAGTAATAATATGATAGTCCTCCACTCGCGTATCTCTATGGAGTGTTACCGAGGACAAACAGTGTACAAGTTTCATGTTCATATGTTCTAATGTCATGCTTTTAACTGATAAAATGTGGAAAACATTTGTGAAATATATAAAACATAACAGTTTATAAAACCCATTTCACAAATAAATGTTTACGTGATCTACATGCTCGAATGGTTACCAGTTGTATCAATCAGTATTAAAAGCATATAAAATGTGAAACACACACACGAAAACAAGTTTTTGAGTACAATAAACCCTTGTACTTTGCTTGTGTTCCCCCCTGAAAACAGTGAAAAACAATGAAAAAGGGTAGGGGTATGTTTTCACCAGACTCGGAAATACAACGGTTTCGGACACTAGACGTTGGTTCGGGGCTTGATTATTCGCGATGTCCCTATGTAAAATGTAATAATGTCCATATATATCCAATTAGATTTACAATCATTAATTATATGGAACATTACACTCCAACGAGGTTAAACACCTCAAAACGAGTGTTTAGAGTAACCCGGGTGGCATCTACGGACGTGTAATGATACTAGCGACTTGGGATTTGAGTTTACTCCCCAAGAGTAAACATTTTATGGAGTTTACGGTCAAATAACACACACATACATGAGTTCACGGCCGTGAACTCATGTGGGTGTGATTTTGAGGGTTTAATGGCTTGTTCGGACTTGGGGATTGTTGGAATGAATTACTAAAATGCCTTGGAATGATTTAAATGAATTTATACCATTTAAAAGGGAGTTCACGGCTGTAAACTTGGATTTTACGGTCGTAAACTCTCCTATGGTCAAGAGAAATTGATTTGAGGCACTTAGAGAAATCGCATGTGACTCTAGTAATTTTTCCAAGCCTTTGGGTGATTTAAGGGCATCATCTAACATACTTTTATGAGTTTACGGCCTAAGGGTATGTGCCAAGGCCGTAAACTCCTATATGTTGCATTATGATATGTTTAAGGCCCCCAAACTAATTTTAGATGGTTCTATGATTTATTCCAAGGCTATTGGTTAAGTTTCAAGGCATTCTAACATGTATAAAGGTGTTTACTCCCCATGTTTGAGGAGTTTACGACCCAAGCACATGCCTTAGCCGTAAACTATCTTTTGTCCCTCAAAATTTATGTTCTAAATGTTTTAAGTCCCGATTTGTAAGTCTCAAGGTTGTATCTAAGTCCTAACAATGATTTGGAAGGGTTAATTGGCTCAAAGAACCCCATTTTTAAGTGTTTACGGCCCAAGCTTGATCCTTGGCCGTAAACACATGTTCCAGGTCCTAAATCCTTGTTTTTACATCAATTTGAAGGCTAAAGAGGTTAGATAACAAGTTAGGGATGTTACCTCTTTGATTTGGAGCCTTAAATCTTTGTTTTTGGACCTTTGATTATGGATGAGGAGAGAGGTTGGAGAGTGATTAAGGACAGATGTCCAAAAGCTTCAAATGGAAGCTTTGAATCCTTTATATAGTGCTCGGGAATTCGACACGACGGAATTCTACCCGATACCGGCGTTAGGCGGGGCTTTTGGTTGCACCCGACCAAGTTGTTGTAATCCGATATGGTCGATTCTAGAATTATTCCGATGACTATTATGGAATGTTAGAATGATTTCAAATGGCATTAAGATGCCCATTAAGTCATTTTAGATCAATACAAGTTAATGACTTAATTAAATGGCGAAATCGGAAATGGATTTGGAAACGGCGTTTGGTTGATCGAATTGGATTACAATTTGAGTTACAAGAAGTGATATGAAATTTCGGGTTGTTACACAATTGAACATATTTTCAATCACAATCATTTCACAATTCCCAATCCTTACCTCAAGTGTAAGAATATCAAATTCTTTCCACTTATTGAATATATTAGATTCTAACATTTTATGCAATGATTCTTTCGTTATATCACAACGCGAAAGTCACAAAGACTTTGCCAATGAAATTACAAAGTCATCTATTGGAAATTGTTGCAAGACAATTCCATAGGTACAAAGTCTCATATTCAAAGTTCATTCCTTTGAACATCCTTCTTGCATAAAAGTTTCTAATCTAGACATATAGATTCTTAACGTCCAACTCCTAATATGGAAATATCTCCATGTTTTCCATTTGACAACTCATTCTAAATAGAATCGTATCTATTTATGATAATGTCGATATGGTCCATCTGTTACTATACTTCCAACTGCTCATAAGCGACCAATCCTTGGCGAATCTTAGTTTGTCCTTCGATAGTTGTTTAATTAACTTAGTCATGTCCGGTTCTAGTCCTTTTTCCCTCTTAATGTCCTAGGCATTTGGAAAAATTTAAGAACGGTCAATTATTATAGCATATGCGATTGATCCTATCCCTGAAGCGTATGGAACACGAAGCATAATGTCTTACATAAAGACGTGAGACTTTACCAGTCTTTTGCCATAATATATCTATATCCCAAGTTCTCAAAACTCGAATTATAAAAAGGGATGTCGTAATCATAATCGAATTTTAAGAATTCAACTCATGTATTTGACTAAATTTGATTAAAATTTCTCACTCTAAGCTCTTAGATTTCGAAACAAAGTATAAAATTATCTCCCTTAATTATAGGAAAACAACTTTTCAACATTGCAACTTTGCAAATTGAAACTTTTGTTTTCTATAATTAATATTGCCAACTTGCAACTTACCATAATTACCATGCTCCCACTAAAATGGTGATTACATTCATACTAGCATAACACTTATGCTCCCACTAGCTTTGACATGTATTCAGAAATCATCTGAACTTCTAGAAAAACAATGCTTATTGAATTTATTAAGTTCATATTTCTAATACTAGATGCTTCGATAAGACTTTATCTAAACTTCTTAAACTCATACACCTTTCCTTAGACAACCCATATGTGTGTCTAAACAATTCTAGAACTTATAGCAATAAGTCTCGAATGTTCAAACTGATTTGCGAAATATCACAATTCGAACTATGAAGAGGGATGCGTAGTCATAATCGAATTCGAGAAATGCAAATTACATACTACTATCTTCAAAAAATTTCTTAGTGAAAGCGTTTCCTTACAATCATTTTAATGAATGAGAGAAACCTTATGACACTTAGAATTTGTGGTGTATGAGTTCCTATCCATGTGCGTTTGTCATAACCATAATCATAAGATAATGATTGTGACAAATCCAACTTATATGGACTGAACTTATTTAATCTTTAATTTCTTGCCATCAAGGGTCCCACCATAGCTTCCAAGTTATTGAGCAGCTCACCCCTATCTTTCAATGCACTTTCCATTGATCAAGGTGCCTTGCTCCTATGCAACCCATTGAGAACTCGTAGAACTCATATGCATAGTTAACTAAACTGGAATGACACAGAAATGAGAATATGTCAACACGATAGGTTGTAGACTTCAAGTCGTATGCTAGTGAACATTGACAAAAAAAATATTCAAGAGTTAGTGTAAAATTCTATCAAGACTAACACTTAATTTAATTTGTTCTAGTTGGTCTTTGTATTCTTCAAGACATCACAACTTACAAATTCTAAATGTGTATGAATAAGAAAACTTTCTATATTCCACATTTGATAAGTGCTACAAACCTACCTAAGATGTGTCACTCAATGTCACAATCTTAATTTTAATATTCGATACTAGAACGAAGTATGATTTATCTTAACGACTTAACCACTATAGCAATTCCTAATTCCTCTTCTTAGCAAAACTAGTCCACTAACGTGTTCTTAGGGGATGAATTGTAACATGGTTCTTTACAATTAAGACGATCATAAAACCTGGTGCAGAAGTACTCTCCCTTCTTCTTAGACTGGAGAAACTTCTTATCTTTCTGCCTAATTGATTCTTTTTATTCATTCTGCCATTCACTGAAACTTATGAATGGTTCAGAATCATGCTTAATCCTATAAGCATAACCACATTCACTAATCCTTTAGTAAATATGACGAATAATCTTGTTGTTATTTATGACAGACTTAAATAGTGCACAACATTGTGAACCCATTCTCCTAGTCCTTCACATGATTCTTTGTCAAGGAATTAGTCTTAAAATTTCTAAGTATCAAGATTTCCATACATCACACGATTCAAATCATATGATTCAAAGATTTTGTCCAATTGAAACTTGGGCGATGGGAATCTTTCCTTACTAAGAAAATTTCCATAAATAATATAACTAAGAATCACATCCATTTATTATAGAAATACGCAAACATCAATTCCCACAACGATTTTCATTGCCAGGATATAAATAAATAAGTAAAACCAAAATTTATTTTAATCATAAAAGTAGCGGAAAACATGTCCTTACAATGCAAAATCAACTGAAAAGCTATGTAATCAAATATACCTAACAAATCTATCATAACTTCCTAACTCAAAATCTGATCTTTGAATCCATGCGATCGTGATGCATTTCTTCGTGATCATACTCATCTTGCCCTTCCATCAAGCTTCCTCTCTTTTCTCTGATCCTGCAAAACATTCAGATGTAATCTGATCACATTATGTATTAAGAATCAATGAATGGGAACTTAATAGAGTTAGATAGGGTATTTTACCTAAAGTAGATCCATACTTCTTGACTCTCCCGTCTCTTAGATTCCTCAGGTCCTCTGGGTAGCTTCGTATCTAACGAACCTTCTCTTGGTAGCAGAAACAGGTGGCTTCTCCTGGAGCGACCACGAGGGCATGGTTGGTTGAATTACCATACACATATACTCCATTACTTTGCCAAATCATTTCTGATTCAGCAACAATAAGCATGTAAATTAGGTCAATGAGGGTCGCGTCAAGATCCATCATATAATACTCTCTTATGAACTTATCATATGATTTAGGGAGTGACCGAAGAACCCAATCTACAACCAACTTCTTTGCAAAAGATGCACCCAACATTATCAACCTATCGATGTGTGATTTCATCCCTCGGATGTGAGCACACACAGATTTTCCATCTTCATGTTTCATTGCCAACAGGGCTTGATTGATTTTGAAATTTTCAATTCTTTGATCTTGTGGGTTTGGAAGAACAACAGAAGGAGGTGGAGGAAGTGAAACCAAGCTAGTCCACAATGCAGGTATCGATCTTTCACCTTCATTGTGTAACAAACTTTCACTTTAAGCAGGAAAACCTTTTCCATGGGATTCGGGAAGACCACAGTTAGATTCAGACATCTACAAAATGGGAGAAAAATCAAGTTAGTTGATTGATTGAGTACTTAATAAATCAGCCAAATGAGATATTAAGGCTAGGACCCAACACAATACTCTACAACTTGGGAGAAGGATGTCGTAACCCAAATTGCTAAACATTTGAAGGTAAGTGAATGACGATTCAATAATTTTCCTCCATGAAAAACAAAAAAGAGATTAGGTTTTAAATGTATTGAAAAACTCCTAGATCCTTTGAGATTCATTGAACTTTTCAATGACATGTTTAAATATCGATATGCCCCTCGATTTGTGACTGGGATGCCGAGGATCACAAAACAGGGTGTGAAAAACCATGCAAATTTACATGGTGCCCCTAATGTTACAGTCAACTATTCGATGTGTCGGTTAACCACACATGCTCCACCGAACTATGACAAACATTGAGTCACCCTTTGCTACCTTTGCTTTGAACCATTTAGTGTGCCGGTTAACCACACACACTCCTCTAACTTCTTCGCAGGGATACAAAGTGTAATTTCAAGGAATTGCATCAAATTCACTTTTGCCTAAAGTAACTAAGATTGGGAATTTTTTAAAAACATTTAGTTACTTTATACTTCATTAAACTTTTAATGGAAAAGGTTTGCCCTATCCTACCCGTCCGGCTAACGACCCTCCACCAATCATGGAAGTCGTGGGTGACAGTGGACACCCATTAAATGGCCATTTTATAGGCTATAACCTTATACCCCCCTTATAGGCCATTTTATAGGCCATAACCATTTTATAGGCCATAACCTCATAACCCCTTATATAATATTAGACCTTTAATGTTATACATAGTATAAGGGTGTATTTTACACTTTTAAAATACTAGGTGGTCTAATTTGATAAATTACACTTTTAATTTAATTAAATGTAAACCATATCACTATGGATTTATTAACTCTCTTTTAATTATACACTTAATTAATTTAATAAAACCATAAGGGTACAACTTGAACTTTTTCAAAAATTAGGGTTTTAGAATTTAACATTTTAAAATTAAACTTTTAATTAAAATTTAAATTTCAAAACTTGAGGGCATGTTTTGAAACATTTCAAAGCTATTACATCAAAATACAAATAAGGCAATTAAACAATTAATTGGTGATTATCTAATTATGACCTAATTCAATTTCATGCAAGATAATGATCAAATAATCCAAAAAAATAACATTTCTCATAAGGAAGTAAACATTTGATTAATTTGAAATTATATTTTATTTTGGTAAGGTAATTATCCAATATCAATAAAATTCATAATTTATCAATACAAAAACGATTTGACAATTATCCCACAACAAAATAGGCATGAAATCCCGAGAATCCCTCTTTCTGACAGCATGACTCGCCATGTTCCCATAGGAACTCGCCGAGTTCATCCTACTCGACGAGTTCACTTTGGGACTCAACGAGTTTGTCAGTCAGAGGAGCAAAAAAATCGATTTTCTAAGCATGAATGAAACACAAGGCATCAATACAATAGAAACCAATCAAGGCTCTGATACCACTGTTGGGTTTTATCCATAAGAACATCCTATGTGCTAATGCAAACCCTAATACTTGGATCTAGGTTTCTTTATTGTACATGCATTCATCCAAGACTTTAAACCCTAGATCTAGCATGTGATAGTCGATATTAACATAAGAATAGGGTTTAGATCTTACCTAGATTGTTATGTAGCAATAACAATCTCAAATCCTCCTTGTAATTGGCTTTTGAAAGCTTAGAGTCACAAGTGTCAGTCCTCTAACGGCTCACAAACACCAAGAGCAAGAGGATGAAGAAGGAAAAGATGAGAGCCACCCAAAAACGTCTAGAAACCTTAAGGAGTCAGTTGGCCACATTTGTGGTGCCCTAGGGGTCCATAAATATGTTAGGCTATTAGGGTTATCTAACAAGGAAACTCTAATTTGACTGCCTAGGACCTAAGTAGCCCATGGACTCCCTCCTTAGAGGCCTTGGACGATTTCTAATGGGTTTCCTCATAGAATTCGTCCACTCCTCTAATATGGAGTCCATTAGCCAAATATTCAATTAACACACAATTGACAGTTCTAGTCCCCTAAGTTTAATTAATCTCTTTTAGCCACAAAATTAATTCTTAATTAATTATTGACTAATATTAATTAAACAATATGATTTCTCCTTTAATATATTATTCGCATAATATATTAATAAATAATAATTAATCATCTCTCTCTCCATAATTGATCCTATCAAGTTGCTTTCGTGAAGGCAACCCAAAAGGACCATGCACCATCGGGTCAAGTACATACGAAAATAGTTATGGACTTAAACACTAATCCAACACTTGGTACATCAAAGCTCGTAGGCTTATGGAGTTTTCTGACACATATATGCCTTTAACTCTCCATGAGTATCTCTCTGATAAACCGACAGTCTCATCTGCATTCATAATTGGGACGGACCAGAATGATCATCACAACCACCAACGTTATCTTCGTTTACTAAGGTTGTAAGTTCGGTTGTGTATTTCTGAGTAACTCATGTTGTGGTGTATACCTGATTTGGTACTGTTTGTGTATTTTGATATACCACCGGTTTCTGTTTTAGAACTTTCGATTTATCTTGGGACTTCCTAGTGAACTCAACTGAATTTTCGGATATAAGACCTTTGGTAGGTTCGGTTTTGCTTTTGACAAATTCTGAACAGTCAACTTAATCTTCAACATATATTTCACTCATATCACTGTCCTCATCAAATTCAGAAGTGTTTTGCATATTTATCTTATTTTTTAAACTCAACTTGGCATTCAATGAGTCAAATTTCTGCATGGTTTTGGTCTTGATTTATAATTTATCATTTTCGTCCAAAATATTTTTAAGCATGTCCTTATGGTCTTTGGACTTAATAAAGGACTCGATTTTGACCAGACCGATCTTATAGGCGTCAGAAATTTCATCTGAAGAAACAACGGATTCATAGTTATAACCATCAACATCGACTTCGTCCTCCTTTAATTCTAGGAAGGGAAAAATCATTTTATGAATCTTTTTACCGATCTCACAATGTAAATGCAATTGAGTGATATTAGTGTATCAACATTTAACAATCAAGCAAAAAATGTTTCTTTGTTACAAAAGCTTCAAATTATCACGTTGCAAATAAATTACTTCATCTTTCGCCCTAACTAACTCCACTTCCTTCTTATATATCCACATGTTTCTCTCCTCACTCTTGGAAGACACCCTGCTGAGTTGATCAGTTAGGTTAGAATTTGCTAGGCGATTTTGTTTTAGACTACCACATAAACTGAAAAATTTGAATTTTATTTTGTTTAATTCCTTTTCATAGTTCATGACTGGTATTTTTAGTGATTCGAGAATGGATTGTATCCTCTTGATCAACTGGTCGCATTCGTTGATCTGCTCACCCATTGGTTTGGCAGTGAATCACTTATCTTCTGTTTCCAATGCCACCTCACCTTCCCCATTGGTTGTGTAGCCTCTTATTTGTGACACTCCAGGAGGCGCCATCAAACATCTTCCAGCAAACTCAGAGTTATCTTCCTTCGCGACAAAAGCCCTGCCATGCGTGGGCTTGCGAACTTCTTCATCTTTGAAGTCTGTAGACCAGACTTCTACTCCTCCGAACTCATCATCAACAATGTTCTCCTGCACAATTAAAGCATGCATAGTATTGTTAGCAGTCTAATTCTTCTTGATCTCTTCCAGCTTACGCAAATAGTAAGCTTCATCATCTTCATCCTCATTTTTTTCGGATTGCTTCCTCGAAACGCAATCTTTAGCAAAATGAATTTTGCCTTGACAGAAGTGACAATCATATCTTGAGTCATCCATTAGCTTGCTCTCATTTTTTACTGCTTCTTGCTGAGGAGCGTTTTTAACCTCCTCTTTCGCCTTTTCATAATTGTAGCTCCTTTTCCAGTTTCGATTCTTGGAGGTAGGGAACTTTTTGCGAGCAAACTTCTTGGGATTAGAGACCATCAATGCATATTCTTCATTGGTCAGATCACATTCAGAAAGATCCAACTCTTCTCCTTCTTCAGCCACACTCTTTTCCTTAAAAAGAAAGGCCAAATATCCCATACTAGACACCACATTCGTTTCCTTAATAACAAGGCTTTCATGTGACTTGAGTATTCCCACAAGCTTCGCCAACGAATTGGTTTTGAACTGTTCATGACCTTTTACAGTTAAAACCACCGTCATCCATTCGGGTCTCAGGCCATTCAAAAAAGTGACATTCTGCTGGATTACCTCTCTGCCAATTCCATGCTTGATCATCTTGTTGATAAGATGATTGAAACGATCAAACGCCTAAATGAGTTTTTCTTCTGGCTTTTGCTTGAAGTCACCAAACTCAGAGAGCAAAAGAGTTTGTATTGAATGCTCTAAATCCTCATTTGTAGAATATAGCTCCTTAAGCCTATCCCAAATTTGTTTTGCTAGTATGCATGTACTAACCAGACGAAAAGTATCATATTGTAAGGAAAATCTGATCATCCTCATAGCTTTGATGTTGCTCATCAGTATGTTCTTCTCGTCTTGAGGAACTTTCTCTACGTCAATCATAAGTTGATTGTATTCCTTTTAAGTCTTGATGGTTTTATGCGTTACAGAATGAGCAAACGGACCCATGGTAATCGCCTCCTAGATCAGATACCTATTTTCCTCTAAACCAAGAACATAGTCCTCAAATCGATGCGTCCAAACTTCATAATCATGAGTGTATAAGATCAGGATTCTCGTGGTAGATCTGATACTGTTAGATATGTTGATGGGGTTTGAATGAGAGTCATCGTGTGACATGATGATTTAGTTTGATAACCTGCCAAGAATCAAACTAGTAAACTGAGTTAGGGTAAGATCGAGATCTAAGAGAAATGTCAATAACAAGATAATGGCTCTAACAAAAACGATGATAGCGGAAACCCTAAAACCTAGAGATGCATATGGATTGCACAGTCTCCTGCTCGAATACCAATTGATGAGTTGAAAACTCTTTTAAGATCGTATAGATTCTTAACAAGTAAATTAGAAAATAAACAAAAGCATGAACACACAATGAATGAAACAAGTGTTGAATGATTAAAATTGCAACACCTCAGAAGAGCTTGACAAAGAACTTCTACTGTAGAGGTGTGCTACGGTTACAATACGATGAAAGAAATAATAATTGAGAAGTGTACAAATGACGATGCATACATGCATCATAAATACTAAACCCTAATGATATAAAGACGGCTGGACATGCCCAGACCGTGATAACAATGGACCGAAGTAACAAGCCCAATGATGCAACTCCTAGACTCAACAAAGTGTTTAGACATATCAAAAGTTTGCTAAAACATTGATGAGTGCTCTAGAAATAAGATTCGAGTATTAGATTAAACCCACGCTCATTTGAATCACTTAATGGAATTTATCATGAGTGATTGTGAGTCGATAGTATTGTATAATCTTTAAACCGGGATATATGATTCATTTTTTGTGTGTTGGCTGTGCATTGATAACTCGTAAAGGCATTAGTAAATTGATGTTATAAAAATTGTTGTTGTGTATGATTTGATGAGTGAATAGTACAAACATATAAGTCAAAGTTTATCTGTTCCTTTTATCCTAGGAGGGTAAAAGCGATATCTTGGGCCCCTCAATGATTTTGTTTTGACATATATATCGGGCCTAGTCAGGATTAAATTGATATTCTCAATTAAGTTTTATGTCAGATGAATCAAAATTCGGGAAATAAAATGTTTGACATTGAGAATGATTATATTCCATGTCATTTTCCACATAATATCTTGCAGAACAGAGGATTATATGATCCATTTTCTAAACGACACGTTATTGACTCAGTCAAAGTTCAACAGCATGCTAATAGGATTTTGAAGTCATACTTGTAGTTATAGTTATTAGACTTATGCAAGTGGGAGACTGTTGGATTAGGTTTCTAAGCCCATAATTATATTCGTATGTACTTGACCCGATAGTAGCATGGTCCTTTTGGGTTTCCTTCACCATAGCAAGTTGATAGGATGAATTATGAATAGAGAGGTAGATTTATGAGTTATTAATATATTATAAGAATAATATATTAATTGAGAAATCATATTATTTAATTAGTATTGATCAGAAATTAATTTAGAATTAATTTGGTGATCAAAAGAGATAGATTAGATTACAGGGACTGATATTGCAGTTATCTGATAGTTGCAAGTTGGGCTTATGGATCCCTAAGAAGGGGTGGACGAAATTATATGTGTAGCCCACATAGATTTTGTCCAAAGGGACCTTCTTGAAGGGTCTACTGGACTGCTTAAGGCTTAAGCAATTAGATTAGGGTTTACCTGAAATCCTAGCAGCTTAGCTATATAAGGAACGCCTTGGCTCCTTAAAATCGGCCAATGCATTAAGAAAAGAACCCTAGCCGATTTTAGAGCCTCCATTACCTCTCTCATATTCTTCCAAATCTACTCGGTGTTTGTGACTCATTAGAGGTGCAACAATTGAGGCACTAAGCTCATGAAGGTCAAGATCTATAAGCTAAAAGGAAAAGGTATTCATCTAACTTTGTTTCTGTTATAAATCTAGAAAGTTGTATGCTAGATTAGGCTTCATGCTTTGGATAATAATTTGCATGTATAACTTGAGAAAAACCTAGATCCAAATCATTAGGGTCGCATGTACACCATAGGTATGTTGTAGTGATCAAAACCCATCAGACCCATCAACTCGCCGAGTTCCATAAATCAGAAAACCCTGAAATCACGATCCAACTCGTCGAGTTCTTCACGAACTCATCGAGTTTCTCCTATCAAAAGAAATTAGACTTTCCAACTCCGCTTGTCGAGGCTGCCCTGCAACTCGCCAAGTCTCACCTTTTACAAGGTCGCAACATTTCGACCCAACTCGTCGAGTTCCTTTATGAACTCGTCGATTTCTTCAGTCTGTTAAGCTATCTTAATAGATTAAGCTCCTATCCTTCAGATCTAAGCTTCATACTTCATATACATACTGAAAATGTCCTTTTAATGGTAAAGTTTCCAGCTTTACTCGTTAATACCCTACCTTAATGGATTTAGCTCAGACCCTAACTCTTTAATACCTAGATCTTGATCCAAAAGCCAATAATACTTCAAGCTAAGGCATACAAACTGAGATCTAGAGCCTAGACACTACATGAACACGTAAAGTCTCTGACTTTCTCTCCCTACATGGCCTTTTGGAGCTTAAAAGGCCAAAATGGCATCCTAAAGCTTGCATGAGGCTTCAATGGCCATAAAGTTTTCACCTTTATGCCATGAAAGCCCTTCAAGGTCCTAGACTTGGTAGTATAATCACATGGGACGTCCAATTCCCAAGGAACATGCTATTTGGACCAAAACCCAATAAAAGTGAAAATAAAGAGATCTAAGTAATCATTAAGCAAGTTTGAGACTTGCTTAACAAGAAATGTTGCAAATGGAGTGAAGTTTCTGGAACTAAAAGCTTTCTCTTGGGCCCTCAAGCTTCTCCTTCTTCCACAAGCTTCAAATACACAAGTTTTCTCTAAAAAAAATGACTCACAAGCTCACACAAGGCATTAGGGTTTCGAGATTTAGGGTTTGGGACTTGGAGGCTATAAATGAGGCCAGTCTATCGAGGTTAATGTGTTTAAATAGGGTGTAAAACCCTGAAATTAGGGTTTAGGACTCGTCGAGTTCAGGCTCTCAAGTCGTCGAGTAGACTTTACCACCCGCGTCCAAATCCATTCCATACTCGACGGTTTTGGGGCCTCCAACTCATTGAGTTTATATTCAAAAGCGAATAAATCTTTAATTAAACACATACAAAGAACTAGGATTTATATAGACCCAAGCTAAAAAAGATAAGAAAGCAATACACACCTAGTAAGGCTTAAAAAAAAGTTTGAAATTATTATATTCTCAAGGCTGAAGGCCAAGACAAAGAAAGAGATTGTACCCCTCAGCACCTCAAAAGAAGGTGCCACCTTTCTGCTAAACCGTCCTTGTGACAACCGGAAATTCTTTCCGTCATTGTAACCCGTTCCGTCAATAAAATTTGTCGTTTTCGAATTCTTTCCGTTGTTACTAAATTAAGTCATTAAATTTGAGTTGTTTATTATGACTTAATGGGCGTTCAAACACGTTAGAAACCCAAGAATACATTCCACGTTATTATTTAGAAAATTTTAGTTTCGACGATATCGGGTTACGACAACTTTATCAGGTGTGACCAAAAGCATCGTATAACGTCAGTATCGGGTAGAATTCCACCGTGTCCAAAACTTGTATTACTTTACTTTCAATCAAATGTAATGAATCTATGTAATGTAATGTTTTGTGTTTACTATGCTTACTATGTACATTGGTTACGATACTTCATGACGTCCTCCGCCCCGGAACGTTTACGCCTTCGTTGTCGGGGTGTGACAGATTGGTATCAGAGCCCTTGTTTATAGTGAACTATTATACCGAACCTTACATGGTATAAGACTATAAACACTAAGGGGCCTAAGTGCTCTGAACTAAAAGTATACATTAAAATATAAGTATTTTCAAAAGTATACAAGTATACCTAACTGTCGAAATCCGTAACTACAAGTAGAACAAAACATACGTAAATGGGTGTTGTACGCTGCAGTTAAACCTGGGCAGTTATGTAGTCGTGTCTAGGATCAATATAGCCTGGCCAACTATATTCATTCAAGACACGGCCAACATGTGCTTGGGGGTGATTGTAGTGTTCAGCATGCCTAAAACATACCCAAATACCACAAACATCAAGCCAGAGTAGAAGCGAATCATGAAATACTATGGGAGTATTTCTCGAGCCAATCCTTTGTAGAAATCCTCATTCAAGCGTACATCCTTGATCATTCCTTTAGCGAGTGATCGTGAGACGGTAATATCCTTTGTAGAAATCCTTGATCATTCCTTTAGCGAGTGATCCAGAGTAGAAACGAATCATGAAATAAAATGTGCCTTTGTGTATAATTCAATGATCAAAGAGTATGAAAGTACATGTCGATTGTATTGGTACATTAAGTATATGTATTTTGAAATACTATGGGAGTATTTCTCGAGCCAATCCTTTGTAGAAATCCTCACTGGAATCACTTCATGGAATTTTATCCCGAGTGATCGTGAAACGGTAATATCATATAACTCTTCAAACCTAGAGATATGATTTGTTACTTACGAGTTGGTTATGCAATGATTGTACGAAAACGCATTGGTAACTAGATGTTATAAAACGTGCCTTTGTGTATAATTCAATGAGTGGTAGAACAAACATATGAGTCGAAGTTTATCTGTTCCTTCTAGGATTAGAAGCGTTATCTGGGCCTCTCGTTGATTTTGTTTTGACCTATGTATCAGGCCCGGTCAGAACTAAATTGATGTGTTCAGTTAAGTTCTATGTCAAACAAATCGGAAATCGAGAAACAAATGCTGAACAATAAGTAAGCCCATGTTCCATGTATTTGTCCCGCTGATATCTAGAACTGAGGATTATATGATCACTTATCTAAATTGGCGCGTTCTAGTTCAACAGTGTTTAAAGAGCTATGATTGCTGATCGGTTCCTGAAGTCATACTTGCAAATATAGTTATTAGACTTATCCAAGTGGGAGACTATTGGAATAGTGTCTAAGTCCATAGCTATATTTGGTATGTACTTGACACGACCCGGCATGGTCCATTTGGGTTGCACTTCACCCGAACAATTTATAGATAATCTTTTGAGAATAGTACAAGTTATGATTTATTAATATATTATAAGTTCTAATATATTAATATAAGATCATATTATTTAATTAGTATTGATCTATAATTAATCTAGGATTACTTTAGAGATCAAAGATATTACTAATTAAATATGGGCTTCTATATTTATATAGTGTGGGCTAATGATTATTTGGAATGGGCTAGGCTTGCATGGAAAGTCCATGGATACTCCATGGAGCTTTAACACATGGATCTCATGGAAATGAAGAGACATGGGAATTAGGCTTTACATGGATGTAACCCTAATCCACCATAGTATATAAAGGAGGCTTTGTATCTTGAAATCACACTAGTTGAGGTGAGTAAAGCAAGAGGGCCGATTTCAAGATAGTAGTGACTATTCTCTCAAAGTTCCAAGTTTGTGGTGATTTGTGATTTCCATTTGAGGCATCCACACTATTGGTGCTAGGCTCTAAAACTCCAAGCAATCAACTACTACTACAAGGTAAGTATTTCTACTAGCTTTATTTGATTCATGTTCCCCATGCCATGCTAGTTAGAATATGAACCTTGGAAAAATAATTATTTGCATGTATCTTAGACAAACATAGATCCAAGGTTTATTAGGGTTGCATGTACACTTAGGAAGTGTTAGAATGCTCAAAACCCATCAGTTATGACGTGTACTCGACCTGATGTAGCCTTTTCCTTGAGCATGATTAGCAGGCATCTGGGGAACCCTGGCAAGGCACATTGCACTGCAGCAAAGAATATCCTCAAGTACCTATGGAGGACATAGGACTGGGTCCTTACCCTCGGTGTGTGTGATGACTTGAGAGTTGTAGGGTATAGTGACGCTAGCTTTTAGACTGATAGGGATAATTTCCGCTCTCAGTCTGGCTGGGTCTTTACCTTAAACAGGGGAGCAATTTCTTGAAAGAGTTCTAAGCAAGAAACAGTGGTTGATTCAACTTGCGAATCAGAGTATATAGCAGCTAGTGAGGCAGCAATAGAGGCGATATAGCTGAAGAACTTCATTGGATACCTTGGAGTTGTGCCATCTATTAAGGAGCCAAAGGAAATTTTATGTGATAGTGAAAGTGTAGTTGCCTTATCCAAGGATCCAAGGGAACACGGGAGTGTTGGATAAGGTGTCTAAGTCCATAACTATTTCGGGTGTGTACTTGACCCGACCCGGCATGGTCCATTTGGGTTGCATGGCACCATGCAATTGGATAGACTAATTGAGAGAAATAACACTTGGAGATTATTAATATATTATAAGTTCTAATATATTAATAATATTATTTGATTAGTTTGATCAAAGAATTAATTTGGAATTAATTAAGTGATCAAAGGATAACTAATTAAATATATGGGTTGATTATGTAAATCATTCATATCTTGTATAGTGGGCTAAGAGGCTCCATGGATTATCAAGTTGGGTTCTACCCATAGGATGCTCCATGGATGCTCCATGGGAGTTACAAACCCATGGGTCATGGAAATGAAGAGTCATGACACATTAGGGTTTACATGGTGTAACCCTAGATGTGTCAACACTATATAAGAGTCCCATTCTCCACCAAAATCGGTTACACATAAGAAACTAGAGGGCTTGGCCGATTTTAAGAAGTGTGTATTATCTCAAAAGTCTTTCCAAGAGCATTTGGTGTTGTGTGAAGCATTTGAGGCATCACACTTGGGGTGCTAGGCTCACAATGTTTCAAGGAACATAAGCAACAACAAGGTAAGTTATTCTATCTTTCATTCAAGTTAAAATTGTTCCCCATGTATGCTAGATAGGAATATAACCTTGGAAATTCAACTTTGCATGATAATTAGCCAAACATAGATCCAAGGTTATTAGGGTTGCATGTACACTTAGGAAGTGTTAGAATGCTCAAAACCCATCAGTGGTATCAGAGCCTAGGCTTGTTTGTTTGTTATTTGTGCTTAAAAGTTGAAAAAAGTCGAAAAACTTGCTGTCTGCCTGATGAACTCGCCGAGTCCATGAGGAGACTCGCCGAGTTCACTTGTATCTTCAACCTACTCACCGAGTAGGTTCATGCACTCGGCGAGTAGGAGCCACAGAGTGCAGATTTTCGACTTTAGTTGCTGGAAATGGACTAGAAGTATTACCCTAAACTGTTTTGGTACTTGAAAACTTGTTTTAGATAGTGTAATGTCTTTGCTAATCCATTTACAACAACTAGTTATCAAAATTACAAAGTTTTAAGTGTAATTTTGATTCATGAAAGTGCTTATGTTCATGTTCTTGATCTTATGATGTTTAGATGATCATAGGAATTATTTGTAACCTATGTGGTAGTTTAATTTTTGATCATAATGTGTTTTAATGGTATCCATAACTTGTCCTCAAGTTATGGAAAACCAAAAGTCACTTGAGTTAAAACCATTAAAAGAACACAAGAGTTAGAAAAATGAAGAGTCTTCATTTTATTACTCTATTAAACTCATAAGTTACAAGAAATGAAAAGTTTTGAAAGTTTACAAAATTTGCCCTCAAGTTTTGGAACTAGTAAAGTCAAGTTAAAACTTTAGTTCCAACCCTTAGAATTTTAAAAGTTAATATTCAACCCTTATACTTATATTATTATGATTTAATAATTATATATATATATATATATATATATATATATATATATATATATATATATATATGTATGTATAAGAACAAAGTCGTCTTACCGCTAGTACGCCTCATTCACGATACCGGTCTATAAGGTGGGTATAAGGTTGTTGCCTATAAAATGGCAACTTAATGGGTGTCCACTCTCACCCACCGCTTGCTTGATCAGTGGAGGGTCGTTAGCCGAACAGGTAAGACAAGGACTTATAAATTCTCATTAAAAGTATGATGAATATTATAAAGTAACTAAATGTTTTATTAAATTCCCAATCTTAGTTACTTTAGGAAAAATGTGAATAAGGTGCTAATCCATGAAATTACACTTTACACTTTGTTTAAGTCGTTGGTGGAGCGTGTGTGGTTAACCGGCACACTAACTTGGACTTAACAAGGTAGGTAAAGGGTGACTTAAAGTTTATTATAGTATCGATGGAGCATGTGTGGTTTACCGGCACATCGATTGAGTGATAAACTTTAAGGGTACCAAGTGATTTGCATGGTTACTTCACACCTCGTTTTCTGATCCTCGGTATCCCAGTCACAAAACTTGGTGGGCATACTCGAGATTGAAACATGCCTTTGAAAAGTTCATTGAATCTCAAAGAATCTAGGAATTTCTAAGAACCAATCAAAAACCTAATATTTAATATTTCGTTTTTCATGGTGGAAATTGGTGAATTGTCATTCACCTACCTTTCAAATATGTTATAGCTTGGATTACGGCATACCTCTTCCAAGTGACAATATATTGTGATTGGATCCTAGCCTTAATATTACATTTGGGTGTTTTATTAAGGATTCTCCTAATATCTAAACTAATCTTTTCCATTTCTTTCAGATGTCTTCAAACAATGCTGCTTCTGGCTCTAACCCTAATAGCTCCTTTACCCTTATGAACTTGTGTGGGAAAGTCACTTTTGATGGGTCCAACTTCAATGAGTGGATCAGAAACATCAGGATGATTACCCACTACGAGGACAAAGAATATGTCCTTGACAAGGAGCTTAAGGAGATTGATGAGACCACTGCAACTCCCCAGGAGATCGCTGACTTTCAGGCACATGAAAGGGATGCTACGAAAGTGGCATGCATCATGATGTCCACGATGACAGCGAAACTCCAAAAGTCTTATGAGGATTTCTACCCTTATGAAATGCACCAAGATTTGATGGAAAGATACCATCAAAGTGCACGACAAGAGAGGTATGAAATCATCTGCTCCATGATAACAGCCATGATGAAAGACGGGGAATCCGTCACGAGCCACATGCAGAAAATGCAAAGGTATGTGGATCGTTTGCTGAAGCTTAATGTGAACTTCCCTAAGGAGCTTGCAATAGATATCATTTTGCAGTCCTTACCATCGTGCTATGATCAATTCCGCATGACATATCACATGAATAAGGAAGAGGTCACACTCAGCAAACTTCAGGGACTTCTCAAGACTGCAGAAACAGGTCTTAAGGGGAAGTCGGTTGTTAACACTTCTACTCCAAACTCTACTCCGGTTTTGGCAATCGGGAAAAGTCGAGGGAAAAAGAGAAAGAGCTCTTCGAAGGGTACCAAGGCTCGGACCCTTGATGGCCCTTCTTCAAGTGGAACCAAGAAAGGTTTCATCACTCCTTCTTCTGAACCAAAAGAGGCTGAATGCTTCTATTGCCATGAAAAATCACATTGGAAGCGGAACTGCCCAAAATACCAGCAAGATGTGAAGGATGGGAAAGTTAAACCCAACCATGCAGGTATTTACACTATCATTTCTAATAACTCACCCCATTCTAAATCTTGGGCCCTTGATACCAGTTGTGGTATTCATATTTTTTGTGACTTGTAGGGACTAAGAAGAAGTGAGAATGTGGAGCAAGGAAGAATAAACTTAGTCATGGGGAATAGGAAAGCTTTACCTGTTACCAAGATTAGAGTTTATACTTTATCACTAAGTAGTGGGTTTAATTTAGATTTGAATAAATGTTGTTATTCGCCAGGACAGGAAAGAAATATTATTTCCTTTCATGCTTTGAACAAACAAGGGTTTACCTTTTCGTTTAATAATAAAGTTGGTTCGATTGATGCTTTCTTTAATAATGTTCTTTATTTTAAAGCATTACCTTGTGATGGTGTGTATGAAGCTGAATCTGTTATAGATAACTTAGGAAATAATGTTTTGTGTATTGATTCTATTAACAATAATAACTTGGATAAAGCATCATTATGGCATTGTCGCCTTGGACATATAAGCAAGAAACGCATAGGCCAACTCCAAAAGGATGGAGTCTTGGAGTCATTTGACCTAAAGTCAGATGATAGTTGCGAATCATGCTTATTTGGAAAAATGACAAAGTCACCCTTCACAGGTTCGTGTGAGAGGGGTGAAGGTTTGTTGGACCCTGTACACACGGATGTGTTTGGACCATTCAAACATGCCACAAGGGATGCTAATCGTTATTATTTGACTTTTACCGATGATTATAGTAAATATGGATATGTCTACTTGATCAAGCATAAGTCAGAGACTTTCGAAAGGTTTAAGGAATTTAAACAGGAAGTCGAGAATCAATTGGGCAGGAACATTAAGATGCTTCGATCTGATCGTGGTGGTGAGTATCTTAGTTCAGAGTTCCTTGACTATCTAATGGAATGTGGGATAGTCTCACAATTGACACCTCCCAGGACACCACAGTTGAATGGTGTGGCTGAGAGGCGTAATCGAACCTTGTTAGATATGGTTCGTTCCATGATGAGTCGAGCTTCGCTACCAATCTCATTATGAGGGTATGCCTTAGAGACTGCCGCCCATATCCTTAATCTAGTCCCTACGAAGAAAGTTGCCAAAACTCCTCACGAGATGTGGACTGGTAAAGTACCCAAACTAGACCACATCAAGATTTGGGGTTGTGACTCTTTCGTGATACGCGAGACTCATGATAAGCTCGAACCCGAAAGCAAGAGGTGTATTTTCATCTGCTAACCCCAACAATCCTTTGGTTACCTCTTCTACAGACCTAGTGAAAATATGGTCTTTGTAGCTAGGAGGGCTTTCTTTAGAGAGAGACAGTTCATAAGCCAAGGAAACAGTGGGAGGCAAGTTGATCTTGAAGAAATTCAAGAGTTAAGCGGTGAAGGAACTTCAAACCCTAGCACTCAACTTGAGGAGAAAACTCCTGTTGAGCCAATTGACAAGTCTGTACCTCTGAGGCGTTCCACAAGGGTTAGGAATGCTCCTGAGCATTACTATGGATTCCATATTACTGCAGAAGGAGATACACTTATCAGTGATGAGACACTGATAGGTCTGGATGAACCTAACAGTTACGCGGAAGCCATGGCAGGCCCTGAGTCAGCCAAGTGGAAAGAGGCAATGGACAGTGAAATACAGTCCATGTATGACAATCAAGTTTGGAACGTGGTTGAGAATGTACCAGGTCGTAAGACAGTGGGGTGCAAATGGGTCTTCAAGAAGAAGACCGACATGGATGGTAATGTACACACATATAAGGCTAGACTGGTTGCAAAGGGTTTCTCTCAAATTCGTGGAGTGGACTATGATGCCACCTTTTCTCCAGTAGCCAAGATTAAGTCTATTCGGGTTCTGTTGGCCATAGCTGCATTTCATGACTATGAAATATGGCAAATGGATGTCAAAACCGCTTTCCTTAATGGAAAGTTGGCTGAAGATGTTTACATGATTCAGCCAGAGGGTTTTGTCAGCAACGAGTACCCTAATAGAGTGTGTAAGCTTGAGAAATCCATTTATGGATTGAAGCAAGCACCTCGCAGATGGAATCTTTGCTTTGATGAAAAGGTCAAGGAATTTGGCTTTTCTAGGAGTGAAGATGAGTCTTGCGTGTATGTCAAGGCTAGTGGGAGTAAAGTTAGCTTTTTGGTGTTGTATGTGGATGACATACTACTCATAGGAAATGACATCCCAACTCTGCAGGAAGTTAAATCCTGGCTTGGGAAATGTTTCTCTATGAAGGACCTAGGAGAAGCTACCTATATTCTAGGGATAAGGATCTTGAGAGATCGGAGTAAAAGACTAATTGGACTTAGTCAGAGTACCTACTTGGATAAGGTGCTGAAGAGATTCGGCATGCAGGATTCCAAGAAATGAGAGTTACCTATCCAGAGTAACACCAGATTGAGTAAGACACAAAGCCCTAGCACTGAGGCTGAGATAGCAGAAATGAGTCGAATACCTTATGCTTCGGCTGTAGGATCGATCATGTATGCTATGACGTGTACTTGACCTGATGTAGCCTTTGCCCTAAGCATGGTTAGCAGGTATCAGGCGAACCCTGGCAAGGCACACTGGAATGCGGTAAAGAATATCCTCAAGTACCTACGGAGGAATAAGGACTGGGCCCTTACCCTTGGTGGGAGCGATGACTTGAGAGTTGTAGGGTATAGTGATGCTAGCTTCCAGACTGATAGGGATAATTTCCGCTCTCAGTCGAGTTGGGTCTTTACCCTAAATGGAGGAGCAATTTCTGGGAAGAGTTCCAAGCAAGACACAGTGGCTGATTCAACTTGTGAATCGGAGTATATTGCAGCTACCGAGGCGGAAAAGGAGGCGATATGGCTGAAGAACTTCATTGGAGACCTTGGAGTTGTACCAGCTATTAAAGAGCCAATGGAGATTTTCTGTGATAATGAAAGTGTTGTTGCCTTAGCCAAGGAACCAAGGGATCACGGGAGATCCAGACACATCAATAGAAAATACCATTTTATCTGACATCGAATAGAAGAAGGAATCCTCGTGGCAAAGAGGGTATCATCATATGAGAATCCAGCAGATCCCCTCACGAAGGGACTGACTCGGGTTAAGCATCTCCAGCATGCTCGGAGCATAGGGCTGAAGGATGATATTAGATTTAGTAGTTAGATAACCCAAAAATTTGTAAAGTGTAATTGACATTAGATGATGAATAAAAGGTGTTTTATTTATGAGTAAAGTGTTGCTATCTCTTTTCGATCGTTTACTATATTTCTTTTGCATGTTTTGACTTCCAGAATAATTTTGTTTGGTATAACATATTATTCAAACCTCCACAGTCGGTCATATGTCGGAAGTAGGTATGAATCAAGACTGTCATGATTGGTTGCAGAGGTCTAAGGTGTTGGACAAGGCTACAACAATCATGAGTGCTCATAAGGTCTGAGCATTGGACTCAACCCACGCTCACTGGAATCACTTCATGGAATTCTATCTCGAGTGATCGTGAGACGGTAATATCATATACGTCTTCAAACCTAGAGATATGATTTGTTACTTACAAGTTGGTTATGCATTGATTGTACGAAAACGCATTGGTAACTCGATGTAATAAAATGTGCTTTTGTGTGTAATTCAATGAGTGGTAGAACAAACATATGAGTCGAAGTTTATCTATTCCTTCTTGGATTAGAAGCTGATATCTGGGCCCCTCGATGATTTTGTTTTGACCTATGTACCGGGCCCGATCAGAACTAAGTTGATGTGTTCAATTAAGTTCTTTGTCAAACAAATCGGAAATCGAGAAACAAACTGCTGGACAATAAGTAAGACATTGTTCCATGTATTTGTCCGGCAGATATCTAGAACGGAGGATTATATGATCCCTTATCTTAAATGGCATACCATCATCTACTCAGTTCCGAGAGACCTTGAAAGAGCAACGATTGCCGGTCGGTTCCTGAAGTACTGGAGTTATAGTTATTAGACTTATCCAAGTGGGAGACTGTTGGATAAGGTGTCTATGTCCATAACTATTTCGGGTGTGTACTTGACCCGACCCGGCATGGTCCATTTGGGTTGCATGGCACCATGCAATTGGATAGACTAATTGAGAGAAATAACACTTGGAGATTATTAATATATTATAAGTTCTAATATATTAATAATATTATTTGATTAGTTTGATCAAAGAATTAATTTGGAATTAATTAAGGGATCAAAGGATAACTAATTAAATATATGGGTTGATTATGTAAATCATTCATATCTTGTATAGTGGGCTAAGAGGCTCCATGGATTATCAAGTTGGGTTCTACCCATAGGATGCTCCATGGATGCTCCATGGGAGTTACAAACCCATGGGTCATGGAAATGAAGAGTCATGACACATTAGGGTTTACATGGTGTAACCCTAGATTTGTCAACACTATATAAGAGTCCCTTCTCCACCAAAATCGGTTACACATAAGAAACTAGAGGTCTTGGCCGATTTTAAGAAGTGTGTATTATCTCAAAAGTCTTTCCAAGAGCATTTGGTGTTGTGTAAAGCATTTGAGGCATCACACTTGGGGTGCTAGGCTCACAAGGTTTCAAGGAACATAAGCAACAACAAGGTAAGTTATTCTATCTTTCATTCAAGTTAAAATTGTTCCCCATGTATGCTAGATAGGAATATAACCTTGGAAATTCAACTTTGCATGGTAATTAGACAAACATAGATCCAAGGTTATTAGGGTTGCATATACACTTAGGAAGTGTTAGAATGCTCAAAACCCATTAGGGAGATCCAGACACATCGACAGAAAATACCATTTCATCAGACATCGAATAGAAAAAGGAATCCTCGTGGAAAAGAGGGTATCATCGGATGAGAATCCAACAGATCCCCTCACGAAGGGACTAAATTGGGTTAAGCATATCCAGCATGCTCGGAGCATAGGGCTGTATAATGATATTAGTTTTAGTAGTTAGATAATTTTTGAAATTTGTAAAGTGTAATTCGCATTAGATGATGAATAAAATGTGTTTTATTTATGAGTAAAGTGCTTCCATCTCTTGTCGGTCGTTTACTATATTTCTTTTGCATGTTTTGACTTCCAGAACAATTATGTTTGGTATATCATATTACTCGAACATCCACTTTCGGTCATATTTCGGAAGTAGGTATGAATCAAGACTGTCATGATTGGTTGCAGAGGTCTAAGTTGTTGGACATGGCTACAACCCTCATGAGTGCTCATAAGTTCTAAGCATTGGACTCAACCCACACTCATTGGTATCACATCATGGAATTTATCACAAGTGATCATGAGACGGTAATATCATATAAGTCTTCAAACCTAGAGATATGATTTGTGCCTATGAGTTGGTTATGCATTATTTGTACAAAAACACATTGGTAACTCGATGTTATAAAATCTGCTCTTGTGTATAATTCAATAAGTAGTAGAGCAAACATATGATTCAAAGTTTATCTGTTCCTTCTTGGATTAGAAGTTGATATCTGGGCCCCTCGATGATTTTGTTTTGACCTGTGTACCGGGCCCGGTAAGAAGTAAGTGGATGTGTTCAATTAATTCTTTTGTCAAACAAATCGGAAATCGGGAAACAAACTGTTGGACAATAAGACATTGTTCCATGTATTTTTCAGGCTGATATCTAGAACAGAGGATTATATGATCACTTATCTTAAATGGCGTATCATCGTTTCTTAGTTCTAAGAGACCTTGAAAGAGCTACAATTACTGATCGGTTCCTGAAGTCATACTTGCAGTTATAGTTATTAGACTTATCCAAGTGGGAGACTGTTGGATAAGGTGTCTAAGTCCATAACTATTTCTGGTATGTACTTGACCCGACCCGGCATGGTCCATTTGGGTTGCATGGCACCATGCATTTGGATAGACTAACTGAGAGAAATAACTCTTGTGGTTTATTAATATATTATAAGTTCTAATATATTAATAGTATTATTTAATTAGTATTGATCAAGAATTAATTTGGAATTACTTAGGCATTTTCGGTGCGAGTATGTGGGATCTCGGTTTAGGGTTTGGTCAAGAGAGAGGTATATAGTAGGTGGTGATCATATGCATGTGATTTAGAGACACATGGGTTGTCACTCAGCAAGAAGTGGGTGATCAAGGAGCTCATTGCAGCTATGGGATCCTCTTGGGAGTACCAAGGATTAGATGAGGAGCCACTGGGATTGCTCAGCTTGAGAATCAGTGGCAGAAGGAAAGTGTCAGCTGGTATGAATTTCTAATTATGGTCTAGATTGGGCAGAGATCGATCAGGGAATCAATTTTAGAAATTTTCTATGTTCAGCTTCGTGAGGGTCTTGGTTCATTCGATTTTATAGCAATGTGACCTCGATTATTGGTCGCATCATTCATATTTCAACAAAGCTTCTTTGAAGGTTTTGAGTGGTAGCAGATGAAGTTCTATGGATGTGACAACCTATCAGGAAGCTTAGTATGTTTTATGATCCTTTGGTATTTGGGAATGCTTACCCTCAATGGTGGTGTGGAATTTTGGTTCAAAGCAAACATGCGTTGGGTGGCCTTTAGTATCACTTTAGAAGTCTTCTCGAGTTGGTAGTGCATTGGTGGAACCTATGCGGTCTCAATCAGGTATGGAGTTTTGTTTTGATCGATCATGAGGATACCTTGTGTTAATGTTTGAGGCTCTTCGTTCGATAAAACTTTGGTATTTTGACTCTTTTGGATGAGGTGATGGGTTTCCTAAGGATATACATTGTGGTAATTTATTGTGTGTATCTGGGCTGGACAAGATGGCATTGGGGTTTGGTTCGATCTATTTGCATGGTTCTTTTGGGTAATAGCCTTTGAATTGGATCAGGGGTACAACCATTGTTTTGTTCTCGGGTCATGGGCGGCCATGATTTCGTCGGGCTCTACATTGGTAAAAACTAGTTCTGTGAAAGGAATTGGGTGTGGTATAGTTTTGGCTTTATTGTGCTTGGTTTGTGTTGAGGGGGACACTGTTTAGGTCCCTATAAGGCGGTGGAAAAAATCTTGATAGTCTTTTGGCCCGTAGTGTGAGTCGCGAGTTCCAGATATAGGTTGTGGGCTCAGTGATTTATTTATTGATTGGTTGATTTCTTCCGATTATGGTACTTTCGGTATAAGTGCATTGATGGAATTCGGCAAGCTCGCGAATCATCAGATTTGGATAAAGGTAACAGTTAAATTTTATTGGGAGTATGAGTCATGTATCATAAAGTCTTTATGGAATGGTTGCATTATAACTTTCGTTTGTTCGCAAGTTGTTTTAGTGTTAGATCATCAATGTTGGGAATCGGTAATGAAGTATTGAATCAAAAGCTCTTCATTGATGTCTCGGGTATGTGGTCAGATGGGGGTACACCTGAGTTGTTAAGGATTTAAGGTAAATGTGGAATTCTTAAAGCTCTCATCTTTGCTCATGGAAGCAATGGTTGGAATGGCGTTTCAGGGAGTCACGTGCTGATTAAAGGCTCTTAGAGTATCTTATGGATTTGGGGTTTAGTGGAAAAATGTGATTTATGTGTTTGGTTCTTTTCTGTCATGGTTGGTAGTATTCAAACTCTCAGGAAAAAAAGGGCGAATTCAATGTAAGGTTAAAGATCAGTCGTGGATTATCGTTTTCCGGTCTCGAGAAGCATATTGAGAGAGTTAATTCAGTGTTGTGGTATTGAGGAAGTTCTTGTAACAAACCGTTATTTCAAAATTATGTAATAGTGTAGGTCAATTTGTACTTCTTTTTAAATAAATAAAGAGAAATTTTGGCATACTATGTATATTTACATAATTGACCCTCAAAAATAAATTATTAAGTAATCTAAATTGGGTTGAACCAAGTGATAGAGATTGTAACAAGGTTTCCAAAAACATAAAGAACACTAAAATCCGAGTTATAACGAAGAAGTTATGACTAATCAAAAATCCGCGACAAAACCGGCAAAACACTGTTCAGTGTAAAAACTGAATTTTTAATAAAAGGCTTTCTAGCCTTACCAATCTACATGAAAGTTATAGTTTATGTTAAACCGAGAACTTTCATACAAAGAACGCCAAAATCTGACTTCGTATGAGGAAGTTATTATTTTTCTACGTTTCAGTATAGTAGTGCACAGCTAAAAACTCGAAATAAAGATCGAGTGGTTTTTAGCCGACACAACCTAAACAATAATTGAAGTTCTCGTCATTAGTAGTACAACGGTAAAAAGACAGACAAAAACGGACGTCATATGAAGAAGTTATTAATTTATAACGGATCCACGTCCCGATCTATTTAAAATAATAATATTAAAAATAAATTCAAAATTTGCCGACGAAGTCTAAACGAAAGTCGTAGAGTATAATTTTACCTACGCGTTCATATAAAGAACGTCAAAAACGGAGTTTGTATGCAAAAGTTATGAATTTTACAAGTTTTGGCCAAAAAATAAAGAAAAATAGCAAAAACCGGGAATATTCGCATGAACAGTAACGCCACGTCACCCCTCGCATGCGAGGCCCCCACGTGTCAACTGCTGATTGGACCAATGCCTTGCGTGTCGCCTTCTGATTGGACCGCAGCCGAGGTCCACTTAGAACCGGACAGCCTCGCATGAGACACACCGGAGACACCCCTCGCACACTCCTCGGAAACCCCCTTTGCACGTGCCCTCTTCCCATTGGACCGAGGTCTAGTCCAATCCGAGCCTACCACCTCCGAACCGAAGCTGCTTCCCTTCACAAACTGTCAGCCTCGCATAGCCTCGCATAAGCCTCGAATCCGAGGCTTCCAAACTTTTTCACTTTTTCACCCCAAAAATCATTCTCTTTCACATTCTCCACTCCCCTAAGCTCATATACAACCCCTAAAGCCCCGGTATCAAGACTCGAGCCTGAAGCAAGCCTTGAAGCCCCGAAATTCCCGAGAAGTGACCTCTCTCCTGTCAAAACTCTACCTGATTTGAGCCGGTTTCTCTACAAATAAACTCCTTTTTGTGAAACGAAACTCTGTCCGAATTACCACCTATCAAGTGAGTTCATACCCCCGTATTTACATAATTTCTACTGTTTTAAGGGGGGAAATACAAGTATAACACAACAACTTTGTGTTATAAATAATTGATTTCAAATCACGATAAACTGATTTTAAAGCATCAAAAATACTTAAAATATTGAACTCTTTTATAAACTTATATTTTTACCAAATATACATATTGGTATATATAATTTAATATAAATAAGATTTAAAAGGCTTAGGACTAATAATTCATTCCAGGTCCTTTTCCTTATTTGGATGTGGACTTATAGTACCGGTTATTTGTCCGAAGGTCGTTCAAATTTTACTTATATACAAAATTGTATATGTATACAAAAATAAAAGTTATTTCATCAGCTTAATCAGCCTTTGTAACATGTTGAGCAAAAGATTTCATGCAAAAATAGTTATTTACCAATTCATAAAGTACATATAAATTATAATAGGTATAATTTATGATACATAGAGCAATAATTCATATGAATACACTGTTTTACATGCAACAAGGGTTTTAATTCAAAACAAATCAAGGGTTTACACTTATCAAATACATGTTCGGGATACTAAGTCAAGAACATACTGTCAATCATTTATTTCTGAATGATTGGGTTTTTCATAGCTAATATACATGTAACGTTTATATGCTTTTTATGAGACATTCAATTCAGGTTGTTTAATTCATTTTAGACAACCAAGGTAAAGCCCTGACATTATAACCAGAATCTCCAGTCAGGAGATCGAAACAAGTTGTGTGTAGATCTATATCGGGATTGACAACCCCGCACTCAGGCTGCTAGCTACTATTAGGCATACACGCCAATGAGTGGCAATTGTTATCAGCAGTTTAAGCTTGCTTCAGGCGTTTGTTTCAGGCGTTCATGTCTTAGTATGGTTATAATAACTCATTAAAAAGATATTAACAACACGTTAGTGTATAAACAACTAAACATAAGTACATCTTCAAAATACCAGTTTACAAAATGTATAGTACAATGGTATAATATAGTTTTCAATAACAGCTGGTGAAGCCAGGCACACTCTCAAACACAAGTTTTACAAATACATTGGTTTACAAATAGGACGGTTTTATGGGAATAAAACTACTTTTCACATACCACAGAAGATATGGGATTTTCTAGAAGTGTTTTCATATTCAATATACAAAGACACCCATTCAAACATAAATACTTATGTACTCACTCAACTTATTGTTGATACTCTCTTTTCAAATTACTTGTATTATCAGGGAAATAATAACATGTACTCCTCGAGCTTTTTAAGAAGATGGAGCCATTAGGAGTCTTATCTTCTTCTTTTGTATAACTGTTTTGGTTTCAATATACAATGATTGAACACATGTAAATTATACTTTTAAATACAATGGTTGTTGGTGTTGGATTAGTGTCTAAGTCCATAACTATTTTGGTATGTACTTGACCCGATGGTGCATGGTCCTTTTAGGTTGCCTTCACCAAAGCAACTTGATAGGATGAATTATGGAGAGAAAGGATTAAATATGATTTATTAATATATTATGAGAATAATATATTAAAGGAGAAATCATATTCGTTAATTAATATTAGTTAAGAATCAATTGGTAATTAGTTTTGTGACTAAAAGAGATTAATTAAACCTAAGGGACTGGAATTGTAATTATAAGATAATTGCAATTGGGCTATGGATTGCCTTATATTTTAAGGTTGGACGAATTCTATGGGGAAGCCCATTGGAAATCCTCCAAGGCCTTTAAGGAAAGGAGTCCACGGGTTGCTTAGGGCTTAAGCATCCAAATTAGGGTTTCCTTGTTAGATAACCCTAATAGTCTCACTATATATAGAGCCCTTGTGCCCCAAAAACGTGGACAAGCTTTCTTCTAGGGTTTCCACACGTTTTGGGCAGCCTCCTTCTCTTCTCCTCTTCATCCCCTTGCTCTTGGTGTTTGTGAACCATTAGAGGAGTGACATTTGTGACTCTAAGCTTTCTAAAGTCATTACAAGGAGGATTTGAGATTGTTATTGCTACATAACAATCAAGGTATGATGTAAACCCTAATTATATGTTATATTGATTATCATATGCTAGATCTAGGGTTTATAGTCTTGGATAAATTGCATGTACAATAGAGAAACCTAGATCCAAGCATTAGTGTTTGTATGAACACATAGGATGTTCTTATGACTAAAACCCATCAGTGGTATCAGAGCCTTGATTGCTTTCTATTGTATTGATGCCTTGTATGTTGGAAAAATTCGATTTTTGTGGTTCTTCATGATGGACTCGGTGAGTTGCCCGTACTCGGCGAGTCCATGGGGGTACTCGACGAGTTCGAGCGTCAGATGGAGCTATTTTCGGGATTTCTTGCTGTTTATCCTTGAGATACTTGCCTTTATCATATTAGATCAATATAAATCTGATTTTATGATATATATGACTATATTCTTGATCTAATTGAAGATATTTATCAATTAATAAAATATTTGTTTCCTTATGTGATAATTGATTAATTATTTTGATTAAATTGGTAAATTGTTTTGCAAGAAATCATTAAATAAATCAAATATGGATAATTATGTGATTAAATCTTAATTAAGATTATTTGTTATTTGATCCTTGTGTTATGAATAGTTTCATATTTTCCCCTTTAGGTTTTATAGTTTAAATTTGAACTCAAAAGTTTAGTTTTCAAATTTAAATAGTTGAAACCCTAATGTTTTGAAATGGTTCAAAACTTGCCCTCAAGTTTTGGAATTTAAATTTTGATTAATAGTTTAATCTTGATGTATATTTAAATTCTAAACCTAATGTTTTGAAATGTTTCAAAACTTGCCCTCAAGTTTTGGAATTTAAAAGTTGATTAAAAGTTTAATTAGGAATGTTAAATTCTAAAACCCTAGTATTGTTTTGAAAAAGTTCATATCACACCCTTATGGTTTTATTACTTAATTAAGGTGTATAATTAAAAGTGGTTTAATAAATCCATGAAAGTTTTGGTTTTCAATTTAATTGAATTAAAAGTATAATTGTTAAATTTAACCACCTAGTATTTTAAAAGCTGTAAAATTCACCCTATACTATATATAACATTAAAAGTCTAACATTATATATATATATATGTATGAGTAAAAGTCAGTCTTAACGTTAGTAGGCCTCATTCACGAAGCTGGTCTATAAGGGGTGTTTAAGGAAATTGCATATAAAATGGCGATTGAATAGGTATCCACTCTTACCTACCGCACTCTTAACTAGTGGAGGGTCGTTAGCCGAACGGGTAGGATAGGACGAAGTCTTCCATCATAAGTATAATGAAGTATAAAAGTAACTAAATGTTTTCAAATTCCCAATCTTAGTTACTTAGGCAAAAGTGAATTGATACAATTCCATGAAATTAGACTTTGTGCCCTTGCGAAGACGTTAGTGGAGCGTGTGTGGTTTACCGGCACACTAAATGGTTCTAAGAAAAGGTAGCAAAGGGTGACTCAATGTTTGTCATAGTTCGGTGGAGCGTGTGTGGTTTACCAGCACATCGAATAGGCGACTGAAACATGTGAGGTCACCATGTAAGTTTGCATGGTTATTCACATCCACTTTATGATCCTCGGCATCCCAGTCACAAACAAGAGGGGCATATCGAGATTTAAACATGCCATTGAAGTGTTCAATGAATCTCAAAGGGTTTAGGAGTTTTCATAGATTTAAAAACTAAATTTCTTTTTCGTTTTTCATGGTGGAAATTAGTGAATCGTCATTCACTTACCTGCAAATGTTCTGTAATTTGGGTTATGGCATCCCTTTACCGAGTTGTAGAATATTGTGTTGGGTCCTAGCCTTAGTATCTCATTTGGGTGATTTACTAAGGACTCAATCAATCAACTAAGTTGAATTTGTTTCTCCCGTTTTGTAGATGTCAAAGTTCGACAACTATGGTCTTCCCAAATCTTGTGGAACAAGCATTCCACATGAAGATGATATTCCACGATTCGATCGAGGAACAAGAGATCGTGCTTCACTTCCTCCACCTCCTCTAATTATTCTCCCTAACCCACAAGTTCGAAGGCTTGAAAGGTTTAAGCTCACTCAAGCCCTTTTGGCAAGTAAACATAAAGAAGGAAAGTCGGTGTGTGCACACGTCCTAGGGATAAAGTCACAAATTGATAAGTTAAGAATGTTGGGATCTGTTGTCTGTGAGGAGATGGCTGTTGACTGGGTTCTTCAGTCACTTCCTAAATCATATAGTGAGTTCATGAGAGAGTACTATATGATGAACCACGATGTGACGCTCATCGATCTCACTTATATGCTTATTGCTGCTGAATCAGCAATGGTTTGGCGCAATGGAAAAGCAAAGTTGATTGGTGAATTTGCCTTCCAGACCTCTCTGGATATAGGCAATGGCAACGAAAGACATGTCATGATCGAAGAGTTTGATCATAAGAGAAAGGCAACATCTGAAGTAGTTCCATGTGCTGTTCCAAAAGAGTAAATTTGCTTTTATTGCCAAGAGAAGGGGCATTGGAGACGAAGTTGCCCCATTTACCTAAGAGATCTAAGAGATGGGAGAGTCAAAACGTATGGCTCTGCTTTAGGTAAAATCCATTGACTAACTCTTTTAAGCTCCTATTCTAGATTCTTAATACATAATGTGATAAGATTACAATTGATGTTTTGTAGGATTGAAGAAAACAGAGGAAGCTTAAGGGAAGAAGTGAGCAGAATCTAACCATGAAGAAATGGATTTCGATCGCATTACTTGAAGATTAGATTCTTGAGCTACTACTTAGAGTTAGAATTAGATTGCTAAGAAAGATGTATTAGCATAGTTTTTCAATGAAATTGCTTTGTAAGGACAAATTTTTCCGCAGTAAAATAAATTTTGATTTTATATTATTTATTTATCCTTGCAATGGCATGCATGAAAATTGATGTTTGAGGGTTTCTAATATTAGCAATAATGGATTTGATTCTTAATTATGTTGTTTGTGGAAATGTCGAGAATTTACCAAAATAGGGAGAGTTTCTCATCGCCCAAGTTTCAATTGGACAGAAACTTGGAATCATGCAACTTGGTTGCACGATGAATGAGAAATTTCATATTTGGGAATTAGACTAATTCATTGACAAAGTGTCAAGTGAAGGACTAGGAGATCGACTACACAAAGTTGTGTGTTGATCAAGTCCACCATAAGAGTAACAAAGATATTCGTCATGATTTACTAAAGGTTTAGTAAATATGATTATACTTATAAGATTAAGTGTAATTCTGAATTGATTGAAAAAGTTTAAATCAATAGCAGAACGAATAAGAAGAATCAAGTAGGCAGAATGATAAAAGTTTCTCCATTCTAAGAAGAAGGGAGAGTACCTTTTAGGCTTTATGATAGGTCTTAATGATTAAGAACCATATCTCAATTGATCCTCTAAGTGTGTCTTAGTACAATTGTATGTCTAAAATGAGGAATTAACAATTGAAGAAATGGTTAAATCAAGAAATCAATCATACTTCGTTCCAAAACAAATCTTAGAGTCAAGATTGTGACATTGAGTGCAAAGTATTAAGAAGGTTTATAGCATTCATCAAATGTGGAAAGTTGTGATGTCTTGGATAAGACAAAGACCAACTAGGACCAATTTATGAAGTGTTTTGATAAAACTACACTAACTCTTGAATATTTGTTTGTCAAGAAATGTTATTGGAAAAAGAATCTTATATGTCAAGGAGTCAGTGGGAGTCTTAATGGTCTTGAAAGGTTTCAAGAACAAATCAAAATAAAACTTATCGATCATCACTAGAGCACGAGTTGAGGTTTACAACCTATCATGTTGACACCATTTTGTTTCTGTGCCATTCCAATTAAGTTAATCATGCATGTGAGTTCTATGAGTTCTCATTTGAACGCATAAAAGGCAGGCACCTTGATCAATGGAAAGTACATTGATAGGAAAGGGTGAGCTGCTTAACTACTTGGAAGACATGGTGGGCAGCTGTGTTACCATAAGGCAAGAAGTCAAGATTATGAAAGTTCGGTCCATATGAGTTTGAATTTGTCGTAAAATTTGGTTTTGACAAAATTCACATGGATAGGAACACATACACCATTAAAATATAAGTGTCATAAGATTCCCTCCTTCATGAAAATGACTGTGAGGAAATGCTTTCACTAAGAGATATTTTAAGAAGATAGTGACTGTGAAAATTGGATTCTCGAATTTGATTATGGTTACGGTATCCCTTTCCATGATTCGAATTGTGAGATTTGGCAATTAGTCTTAATTGTTTAGACACACATATGAGCTATCTAAGGGAAAGGTGTATCAGCTTAGATAAAGGATTATCAAAGCATTAGCTATTAGAAACATGAACTTAAGATATTCAATAAGTATTGTTTTTCTGGAAGTTAAGCTGGTTTCTGAATACATGTCAAAGCTAGTGGGAGCATAAGTGTTATGTTTATAATAATTATCATGATAGTGGGAGCATAAATGTTATGATTGCATGATTATTATGGAAAGTATTGCAAGTTAGCAATATTAATTATAGAAAAACAAAATTCATACTTTTCAAAGTTGTAAAGGTTGAATAGTTGTTTTGCTATAATTAAGGGAGAGAATATTATGCTTCATTTCAAATTTAAAGGTTTAGGTTGTGGAATGTTAATAAATTTAGTCAAGGAAACATAGTGTGTTCTAAAATTTTGATTATGATTACGGCATTCCTCTTCATAGTTCGAATTTTGAGAACGTAGCACATAAAATATTATGGCAGAAGATTCATAAAGTATCAAATCTTTATGTAAGACATTATGCATCGTGACCCATACGCTTCGGGTATAGGATCGATTGCAAATGCTATATTATTTGACCATTCTAAAATTTTCCAAATGTCTAGTCCATTTAGAGGGAAAAGGACAAGAATCGGTTTTGGCTAAGATAATTAAACAACTATCAAAGGACAATCCAAAGTTCGCCGAGGATTGGTCGCTTGTGAATAGTTGGAAGCATGATATTGGATGGACCATATCGACATTATTATGAATAGAAAAGATTCTATTAAGAATGAGTTGTCATATGGAAAAATATGTAAACGTGTCCATATTGGGAATTGAATATTGAAAATCTAGATTAGAAACTTTTATGCAAAAGGATGTTCAAAGGAATGTAACTTGAGTGAGAGACATCACATCTAAGGAATTGTCTTGTAACAATCTCTGATAGAGGATTTTGTAATATCATTGGCAATAGTCATTGTGACTTTTGTGCTATGACATTATGAAAGGATCATTGCATAAAATGTTAGAATCTAGCATATTCCATAAGTAGCAAGAATTTGATATTCTTTGACTTGAAAACAAAGGATTAGGAGTTGTGAAATGAGTATGATTGGAAATGTGATCTATTTCACAAAGAAAGAACCATAGGTAAACATTGTGTGCATGCTAGGAGCATGGGACAAGTGTAGTATTAATTCAAGTAAGAAGTTGATTACCCGAAACAAAAAATAATGAGTAATCGATATGGTGATAAATAAAAGGTGTTTTATTTATACTCAAAGGTTTGTGGCCATATGGTATTAGTATTATCCTTGTGTTTCACTTTGCATGTTTTGACATCCTGAATAATTTAATTGGTTTAGAACAGTCAAATTATTCAAACGAGCCACAGTCGTTCATATGTTGGAAGTAGGTATGAATAAAGACTGTCATGAATTGGTGTGTGGATTGTCTAAAGAGTATTAGACATAAGCAAATGTTTGCTAAAACGTTCATGAGTGCTTATTAATATGATTTGAGCATTGGATTAAACCCACGCTCACTTGGATCACTCCATGAATTGTATCATGAGTGATTGGTGAGACGATAACATCTTATATTCTTGAAACCGAGATGTGTGAGTTGTATCTTGCAAATCGGTTGCACATTGATAATATGTAAACGCACCAGTAACTTGGTGTCATAAAACATATTGTTGTGTGTGATTCGGTAACTGAGTGCAAGCGAGCATTGAATCAAAGTTTATCTGTTCCTTTTATCCAAAGTAGGATAAAAGCGATATCTTTGGGCCCCTCGATGATTTAGTGATGACAAACGTAAATGCTCGGCCGGGATAGGGCTAATTTGATTTGTTCCATTAGTCATGTCTTATACGATATCTAGAATGGAGGAATATATGATCCCTTATCTAAAGGACACGCGTATCTGATAGGATCAGAGTTGACAGCGGCTTTGGAAAGCTACGATTGCAGATCAGGATTTGAAGTCATACGCAGAATAGTTATTAGACTTATCCAAGTGGGAGACTGTTGGATTAGTGTCTAAGTCCATAACTATTTTGGTATGTACTTGACCCGATGGTGCATGGTCCTTTTGGGTTGCCTTCACCAAAGCAACTTGATAGGATGAATTATGGAAAGAAAGGATTAAATATGATTTATTAATATATTGTGAGAATAATATATTAAAGGAGAAATCATATTGTTTAATTAATATTAGTCAAGAATTAATTGGTAATTAGTTTTTGACTAAGAGATTAATTAAACCTAAGGGACTGGAATTGTAATTATAAGATAATTGCAATTGGGCTATGGATTGCCTTATATTATAAGGTTGGACGAATTCTATGGGGAAACCCATTGGAAATCGTCCAAGGCCTTTAAGGAAAGGAGTCCATGGGTTGCTTAGGGCTTAAGCATCCAAATTAGGGTTTCCATGCTAGATAACCCTAATAGCCTCACTATATATAGAGCCCTTATGGCCCAAAAACGTGGACAAGCTTTCTTCTAGGGTTTCCACACGTTTTGGGCAGCCTCCTTCTCTTCTCCTCTTCATCCTCTTGCTCTTGGTGTTTGTGAACCATTTGAGGAGTGACATTTGTGACTCTAAGCTTTCTAAAGTCATTACAAGGAGGATTTGAGATTGTTATTGCTACATAAAAATCACGGTATGATCTAAACCCTAATTATATATGTTATATTGATTATCATATGCTAGATCTAGGGTTTATAGTCTTGGATAAATTGCATGAACAATAGAGAAACCTAGATCCAAGCATTAGGGTTTGTATGAACACATAGGATGTTCTTATGACCAAAACCCATCAGTTGATGCTTTGATTACTATGACACATGTGTTGTGATACTACAAATGAAGTCCTCCACCCCCGGACGTTTCCGCCGTCTGGTTTTGGGGGTGTGACAGATTGGTATCAGAGCATTTTTTATAGTGAACTCAGTATATCAATCCATAAAAGATATACAAACTATAAATACATTGGGGCTGAGAGCTCTTACTACAAGTATACTTTTAAGAATTCTAAGTATTTTTATAAGAAGTATACTAACCCTCATACCTACAAGTACATAGTCATAAGAACTTAAAAGTATTTTGAGGTTGAACATTACAATTAAACCCGGGCAGTTATGTAATCATATCTAGAATTAATATAGCCTGATCAACTATATTGATTTCAGACATGACCAACATGTGTTTGGGAGTGATAGTAGTGTTGTGACATGTCTAAAACTTACCAACTACCGAAGAAACTCTAAGAACAGAATATAAAATACTATAAGAATATTATAAACATCGATATGCTTTAGTTTTTTTTTCAGGCATTTCTCATAACCATATTCTCGTAAAGACACGATGGCAGGACATCATCTACGAGGGGACCCTTATTTTCCAAATCATGGCAATCAAGGATGGATAGTGGAGGATCCGGAGGAGGATCCAGAAGAAGACTCAGATGAAGAACCATTTGAGGACAGCGAATCAGGCAGTACAGATACAAAGCCACAAGTCTGCAACCCGGGAATATGTCCCCCGAGACAAGAGGAAGCAATACCCATACCAGAGTGGGGCCAATACATAAACCATTGGAGTCAACAAGACGGCCAACGCCCTCCCTACAGAATGGCACGGGGTTTTTATAACGTCTCGGAAGGAGGAACAACTGACATAGCTCTTCCAGTTATAGTTAATTGAATTGCCCGACAATTCGATCAATCAAGGATGACAATCAATCGTATCCTAGAAGTGAATGCGGCTGCGCAGGCTAATGCTGCCGATATCCTTTGACTTGACGAGATGCAAGATGATACCCAACACCATACTGAAGCCCTTCAAAGGCAACTTAATGCTACCGTATCAGAGATCAGAGGACTGAGAGAGCATCAAGCCGCCCAAGAAAGGCGTTGGAAATCGCAAGACGAAGCGGAACCCAGTACCCGTCGTAGCAACCGCCGCAAGTAGTGTTACACTACTTTCTAGTTTAATATACTGAATGTATAGACTATTTTCAGGATATGTTTAAATCAAGTATCAATAAAATAATAAGCACTTTACTTCAACAAGAGTTATTACAATTTACATAAACATTCCATTCCAAAGTTTTGGGATTTTGGATATGTTCTAGTGTTCTTTTTCATACTTTTCAAATACGACCGCGAAAATTTTTATTTTCGGTAGGCCGGTTTGATGTTGATACTTTTGCAATATTGTGGTTTATTAAAGACCTACTTTAGGGTTAAGTATCCAAATTACATATACTTAATATACCAATACAATCGACATGTACTTTCATACTCTTTGGAAAATAACCACTTCATTTTAATCTATCCAGTTGCAAGTTGTACTTGCAATGGACATCCATTTTCAATTCTTTACAAGATTCTTGTTGAATTAAGTGTTTAAGTTCAGAGATATCAAATTCATATTCATTCTTGATATCTCACTATGTTTTTATCTGTTGACTTTTATAGAAAAAGATGCCTCCTCGTAGGAATCCAAGACGTAACAACGAAACGGAAGCACCGACGCCACCTCCACCACCACCCCCTCGATTCGATGCTGCCATGTTCCAAGAGGCAGTCACGGAAGCTGTAGCGGCTGCCTTATCTCATATCAATACCCCTGGTGCTGGTGGATCGGGAGCTGGTCTACGTCCTTCTAACCTTGCCAAGGGTCATGAGCACTCGAGAGAGTGCACTTATAAAGACTTCTCGAATGCCAAACCCAGTACCTTTAATGGAACTGGAGGAGTGATGGTTTTAAGGCAGTGGATTGAGAAGATAGAAGCAGTCTTTGAAATTTGCTCCTGTCTAGAGGGTAGCAAAGTTAAATTTTCTGCCTTTACTTTCTTAGATAGGGCCCTAACATGGTGGAATGGCCGTGTTAAGTCACTAACTTTGGTAGTGGCTAATACAATAAGCTGGGAGAACCTAAAAAACATGTTGATGCGGGAATACTGCCCGCGAGGGGAAATTCAGAAACTGGAACAAGAACTCTGGGGTATTACTATGGCCGGTGCCGACATAACGACTTACACGAATCGATTTTGTGACTTGGCGATTCTGTGTCCGGAGATGGTTGCTCCAGAGAGAAAAAAGATTGAAAGGTATATTTGGGGACTTTTGCCCCAGATACAAGCAAGTGTCATTGCATCTAAACCTGTCACTTTTGACAGTGCCAAGGAACTGGCACAGTCACTTATTGACCACGAAAACCGTCAAAACTCTATGTTTACTGCCCCAGAACAACCTAGGGACAACAACAACAACATCAAGAAGAAGGGTTGGAACAAAAGGAAGGGAAAATCTCCTCTGGAACCTTCAAAGAAGCAACAAATAGTGGCAGTCCATGCTACTACTGTGCCTGCTAGCATACCTACTATTGCACCTGCTGTTGCCCCTAACTACCCAGCACCAACTAAGCCATATGTCGGTAGCCTCCCTAAATGCAACAAGTGCAGTTTTCACCACACTGGAAGTTGCCCTGAAATGCAGTGCCGTAACTGCAACAGGAAAGGGTATACTGCCCGATTCTATAGAACACCACCTTAACCCCTTAACCAAGTACCGGCCGTTGGAGTAAGTTGAGCATGCTACCAATGCGGTGATGTGGGGAACTTCAAGAAAGATTGTCCAAAAGCTAGAAATGCCGGTGGGGTTGGGAGAATTCTAGCACTAGGTCACGAAGAAGCGGTGGCAGACCCTACTGTGGTCATGGGTACGTTCCTTTTCAACAATACTTATGCATGCATTCTTTTTGATTGTGGTGCCGAGAGGAGCTTCGTGAGCCATAATTGTATACATCTACTAAATCAGAACTCCCAACCACTAAATAAAACCTTCACAGTAGAAATGGCTAACGGGAAATCCGAATCCACCAATGATATATACATAGGATTTACCCTTACCTTAAATGACTTGTCTTTCCCAATAGACCTTATGCCGGTCTCTATCAAAAGTTTTGACATCATAATAGGATTGGATTGGTTGTGCCCCAACCATGCCGACATCCTATGCTATGAAAGAGCTATTCGTTTGAACTTGCCAACTAACGAAACTCTTATTATATATGGCGACAAACCCGGAATGAACCTTCAGATCATTTCATGCATCAAGGCACAGAAATACCTTCGCAAGGAGTATTGTGCAATCCTAGCTGATGTGGTAGACAAAAAGAAAGAGGTGAAAGACATCTCAAGCATTCCTGAGGTCAGCAACTTTCCCGATGATCTTCCAGGGGTGCCTCCCGAACGACAAGTCGAATTCCGAATCGACTTAATCCCTGGAGCTACCCCTGTAGCCAAATCCCCTATCGTCTTGCACCTTCTGAAATGCAGGAATTATCCAGCCGACTTAACGAACTCCTAAGCAAAGGTTTCATAAGACCAAGCTTCTCACCTTTGGGAGCACCGGTTTTGTTCGTAAAGAAGAAGGATGGATCATTCCGCCTGTGTATAGACTACCACGAGCTGAATAAACTTACCATCAAGAATCGATACCCTCTGCCTCGCATTGACGACCTGTTCGACCAACTTTAAGGGGCGAACTACTTCTCGAAGATAGACTTAAGATCTGGGTATCACTTGTTACGAATTTTGGAGGAAGACGTTCCCAAAACCGCGTTCGAACTCGTTAGGTCATTACGAGTTTATAGTGATGCCATTCGGATTGACGAATGCACCTGCAGTGTTCATGGACCTAATGAACAGAGTGTGTCGTCCATTCTTGAACAAATTCGTTATAGTCTTCATTGACGATATCCTTATCTACTCAAAGAGCAAAGAGGAACATGGACAACATCTTCGTCAAATATTACAAACTCTTAGATCAGAGAAGCTCTATGCGAAGTTTTCAAAGTGTGAATTTTGGATCAGGAAGGTAGATTTCCTAGGTCACGTGGTCAGTTCAGAAGGAATACACGTCGACCCTTCCAAAATAAAGGCAATTGAAAACTAGTCAACACCTAAAACACCTACAGAAATCCGTCAATTCTTAGGTCTTGCTGGCTACTATCGCAGATTTATTCAAAATTTCTCTCGAATAGCTAAGCCTCTTATTACTCTAACCCAAAAGGGTGTAACTTTTTGCTGGGGAGAAAAGCAAGAAACAACATTTCAAATGCTAAAGCGAGCCTTGTGTAGTGCACCGATCCTGTCTCTCCCAAAAGGGACAAGGGATTTCGTAGTGTACTGTGATGCTTCTAATCAAGGGCTTGGATGTGTTCTTATGCAAAGAGGAAAGGTTATATCCTATGCCTCAAGACAGCTAAAGACACAGGAAGTCAATTATACAACACATGACCTTGAACTGGGAGCAGTGGTGTTTGCTCTGAAGATCTAGAGACATTACTTATATGGCACGAAATGCACAATATTCACGGACCATAAAAGTCTCCAACACATCTTCGATCAGAAAGAGCTGAATATGAGACAACGACGATGGGTGGAGCTACTGAACGATTACGAGTGTGAAATTTTTTATCACCTTGGTAAAGCAAACGTAGTAGCTGACGCCCTTAGTAGAAAAGAATAATCGGGACGCCGAGTAAAGTCGTTGGCCATGACAATCCATTCGCATCTGTCCATGCAGATGAAGGAAGCTCAACTTGAAGCCTTGAAACCCGAAAATGTAGCAGGTGAAACTCTGAGAGGAATGGATAAGAACTTCGAAGTTAGGGATGATTGAGTCTATTATTTCATGAACCGGATCTGGACACCAAAGTTCGGTGGTTACAGAGATGTGGTTATGAATGAAGCACACAAAACCCGATACTCCATCCACCCAGGTTCAAACAAGATGTATCTGGACCTTAAGAAGCTGTATTGGTGGCCTAACATGAAGGGTGAAATCGCTACCTTTATGGGCAAGTGCCTTACTTGCACCAAAATTAAGGTAGAGTACCAGAAACCTTCAGGCTTATTACAACAACCCGAAATCCCTGAATAGAAGTGGGAGCGGATTACAATGGATTTCATAACCAAGTTACCCAAGACATCAAGTGGTTATGATACTATTTGGGTAATCGTCTGTTAGGTCCAGTTAGTGTTGCGTCTCTGGGCTCGTTAGCTAGTCCAGTTTTGTCTCCGGTATGAGCCTGTCCATCCATGAGTTCTTTGTAGGGTTTATTATTTATAGATGCTTGCATGCATTCTTTAACGTAAGATTTGATAGAGATTTTAATAGCGTTCACGTTCTTATCTTCTGTAACCTTAGAATCCTCCATAGCGGAAGTTCTTCATCGAGCTCTGCTGAGGATTGAGTTAATAGAATCACTCGACTCATTCAGATCCATTCTTGTGTTTTTGTCTTACTATTATTACTTTCTTGATTTGCCTGTTATAAGATCTAATTGATCAAGATTATTATAAACTCATCAGTTGGTATCAGAGTAGGAGGCTGTGTAATTCATACACATCTCTTCTGTGAAAGAAGTGATTAGGGTTATTCCGCATTAACTGATATTTATTGAGTCCGTCACTCCATAATTGACGTATCTCATTATTTATTCGTTTTGCCCTAATATACATATTACAAGTCCAATCTTGCAACAGGTTAAACGATCAAGCATGACGATTCTCAATCTAATCCTATCAACATCTCAAACAGTATTAGATCAACAACAAAGATTCCAATTCTTTACACTCAAGATTACGAGGTATGGGCGCATCATTTTGAAGACTATGACATCGGATCAGAAGATAATGGGTATCTCATATGGGAAGCTATTGTTTCTGGACCATTTGCTCATTCAGGAACATCCAGAATCATTAAAACTCAGAAAGGGTATAATGATCTGTTAAAAGATGTGAAAGACGTTGCTCAAGACGAAAAGGAGAAGTTTCAGTGCAACATCAAAGCATTGAGACTAATCCGATTTGCTCTTCAGTCTGACACGTTTAGGTTGGTGAGTTCCTGTAGTACAGCTAAAGAAATCTGGGATCGGCTGCGAGAGCTGTATTCTATAGATGAAGATTTGGAACACTCAATTCAGACCTTGCTTTTGTCTGAGTTTTGTGAGTTTAATCAAAACTCCGATGAGTTTGTTACACAGACGTTTGATCGCTTCAATCATCTTCTCAGCAAGATGATCAAACATGATATCGAAAGGAAGCTGATTGAACAGAAGGTCACCTTTCTGAATGGCTTAAGATCCGAATGGAGAGCGGTTGTGTCTACAGTTAAAGCTCACAAGCAGTTCAAGTCATATTCACTGGCGAAACTGGTGGGAATTCTGAAATCCCAAGAAAAGATAGTGATGCAAGAAAAGAGTGTGGTCTCAAATTTGGGGTCCTTGGGCCTCCTGTCTAAAAGCAAGAACGTAGTAGAAGATGAAGATCTGAACCTGGAGGACTATGATCTAACTTCAGAAGATTATGCTATGATGGTGTTCAAGAAGAGGTTTCCCACCAATAAGTACCGAAATTGGCAGGGAAGCTATAGTTCGGAAAAAGTAAGGGAGGAGCCGAAGACCGAGGAACCAAAGAAAGAGGCAAAGGTTGAAGGAGATTCTGGTGTCAGCTGCTATTACTGTGGAGGAAATAATCATTATGCCAAAGATTGTGTTCTAAAGAAAATGGCAGAGAAAGATGAGGAGAAAGATGAAGAGGCAATCCTGATGAAAAAGCTAGAAGAGATTAAGAGAAAGAAAGTTGCTACTAATCCTTCTATGAATGCTCTTATTGTACAGGGTTCGCAGAGGATGACGAGTTCGGTGGCGTACAGGTGTGGTCGACCGACTCAGAAGATGATGAGGTGAGAAAGCCTTCTCATGGAAAAGCGTATGTAGCAAGAGATGGTGAAAGCAGTGGTAAGTGTCTGATGGTGACTGAGGTATCTCACATGAGGGGATACAATACAGATGGTGGAAATGAGGACACCAAGGAGCGAGAGGACTTATGCTTCACAGCAAAACCTCTCAGTGTGCAGATCAATGAACTTGATAAATTGATCAAGAAGGTGCAATCTCTTTTTATTTCGTTCAAAATTCCTCAGAAATCATATGAAAAGGAATTAAATAACTTAAATTCAAGAATCTCAAATCTGGATAGTTGTTTAACTCAAACACGGGTCACCAATTCTAACCTAACTGACCAAATAAGCAGGGTGTCATCCAAGAGTGAGGAGCGAAGGATGTGGATTGACCAGAAGGAGTCGGAGTTGCTTAAGTCTAAGGATGAAAACATTTATTTGCAAAGAGACAATTTGAAACTTTTAAAACAAAGAAATGTTTTTTGTTTGATTGCTAAAAGACTTAATGCTAACATTACTCAACTGCATCTGAATTGTGAAATAGGGCAGAAAATACATCGCATGATTTTACCCTTCCTTGAGTTTAAGGAGGATGAAATCGATGCTGAAGCATACAACTGTGAAAGTGTTGTATCGCCTGATGATGTGAATCCTACTTATATGTATGGTCTGGACAAAATAGAATCTTTTATAAAGTCCAGAGACCATAAGGACATGCTGAAAAATCTTTTGGATGAAAACGATAAGCTGAAACTAAGGACCGAAACCATACAAAAATTCGACTCATTGAATGGAAATTTAAGTTCAGAAAATAAAATTGATGTTGAAAATGCATCTGAACTTAATGAAGACGATGATATGAGTGAAATTTCTGTAGAGGTTGAAATTGACTGTTCTGAGTTTGTCAAGAGCGAACCCGAAAACCACAAAAACCTAATTTCTGAAAATTATGTGGAATTCGCTCGTTTGTCCAAAAATAATTCCCCAGCCCTCAAAGAAAAAGCTCTTGTGTTTTAGAAGGTTAGAACTACTCCAAATCATGTGTATAAAGTCACAGGAGTAACCGAACATCAAACAGCCGAACTCACTGCCTTAGTGAACGAAGATAACGCAGATGGCTGTGATGAGTTCTTCTGGTCTGCTCCTATAGATAATGTCAACGAAACACTTGGTTTGTTAGAGCGAACGTCCTAGAAAACAAAAGGGAGATATGTACCAGAGCCGCTGAATAAGCCTAACAACTTTGATGTGCCAAGCACAAGTGGCACAAAAGAAATACCTGTAGAAGAAATCAACTCCACAAGCGAAACCTCATCTACGAAGAGCGAACCGGCTGTCAAGAAGTTAAAGCAAAAGGCTAATATCCATAGACAACCGAATTAGGTAAAAAATCAAAAGCAACAAAGAAACCTAAGATACAAAAAGAATCTCTCTGAGCGAAAGCAGTTTTGGCGCTCTTAAAACACTCATTTCTCTTATCATGATAGAAATTCAAAGTCAGAGAAAAAGGCTTTCGGGCCACATGAGGAACAAAACCGAAAGGTTAGGTTTGGTCCTAAAAGCAAAAGCAACCGAAAGGACAGCTTCGGTCCCGAGAGCAACAGCAACCGAAAGGATAGGTTCGGTCACGAAGGCAATAGCTACCGAAGGTCCAGGTTCGGTCCCTCAAATGACCAAAAACAAAAGGGTCAATTAGAACCTCAAGTCAGAAAAAACTCCCAGTCTAAATTCACCCATTCTAATTCTTCTAATTCTCAATTCTCTTCTAAACCCTATTATGTTCCTGCACAAAATTCAAAATCATCAACGAACTTGAAAGGAAAATCGAAGATTTCCTCAGTCCAGGAAGACCGAAAGCAGAAAAATACCCAAACACCAAAATCTGAAACCAAAACGTCTGTAACTAACCCTAACAAAATCAAACTTTTCACTATTAAGAGGAAAGATGAAACAACATTAATAAGAAAAACAAATCTTGTTGATGTTTCTCTTACTATTCCTGTTCCTGTGAAAGGCTCACATGGACCCAAGAAACTTTGGGTTCCTAAATCTGCTTAATTTTTGCAGATTATAAGTGATGAGCAGTTCGACGAAGAATGGTACATTGACAGTGGCTGCTCACGTCACATGACAGGAAGGAAGGAAGAGCTAAGGGAGTTTCGATCTCTTCAAAATGGTGGGAATGTCAAGTTCGGCAACAACTCTTATGGAATGATAAAGGGTTATGGGATGATAACCAATGGAGACTTTACAATAAGAAAGGTGGCGTACGTTGAAGGGTTGCAGCACAATCTCGTCAGTGTTTCTCAAATGGTGGGTGGTACCGGTCTCAAGGTTTCATTCGACGACGAAGGTTCAGAGATTATAGAGAAGAAATCCAACAAGATCATTCTTAAATCAGATCGAAAAGGTGAAATGTTTCCTCTTAATCTCAAACCAATCAAAGGAAATCCAGCTATATGTCTTTTGTCGAAAGCTCATTCTGACGAAAGCTGGTTGTGGCACTGAAGGCTCTCACATCTCAACTTCAAAGACATCAACAAGCTTGTCACTGGAGGTCATGTTCGGGGTCTTCTATTGCTCAAGTTTGATCGAGAACACTTGTGCGCTGCATGTGAAATGGGGAAACAAAGTCATCAAAGTCACCCATCCATCATAAACACAAAAGTTGTTGAACCACTTGAGTTGCTTCACATTGACTTGTGTGGTCCATCATCAATCGAAAGCATTGGCGGTAGCAAGTATATTCTTGTTATCATTGATGATTTCTCTCATTTTACATTGGTGTTCTTTCTGAAGCACAAATCTGAGGCTACTCCTAAGCTAAAGATGTTCATCAAGCAGGTTGAAGTGCAACTGAGAAAAGTCGTTCGCAACATTAGGAGCCACAATGGACTGGAGTTCAAGAACAGAGAATTTGAAGACTTTTTGGCAGAAAAAGGAACCAATCATAACACCTCAGCCCCCTACACGCCTCAACAGAACGGAATTGTCGAAAGACGAAACCGATCCTTGTGTGAGGCGGCCCGAACTATGCTAAGTTTCGCTTCTCTTCCTTTATATTTATGGGCTGATGCTATTGGTGCAGCGTGTTTTACGCAAAACACGTCTTATCTCAACAAGCGTTTCTCTCTTACTCCTTATGAGATCATCAATAACAGGAAGCCGTAAAATTCTTCCACGTGTTCGGCTCACGATGCTTCATCTTCAACTCCAAAGAACATCGCAACAAGTTTGACGTTAAAGCTGATGAAGGAATATTTATGGGATATTCTCTTACTTCAAAAGCATACCGGGTCTTAAACAAGCGTTCTAGGAAGATCGAAGAAACATATTATGTAACTTTCGATGCTAACTAAGTCAAGAAGCTAAAGGTCCCTGAAGAAGCAATTGGAGAGATTTTCTCTCAAACAGGTCAGGTCACGACCACCATTGCTAATTTGTTTGATCAGTTTGTGGATTTATTCGATGAACTTGAGAAAGCTACTCTCTCGGAAGCCAAGGCCGCAGGCAACAAAATCGACCATCTAAAGCAAATCGTCGAAGATGCAGCCAAACAAATGGGTGAAGGAGAATAAGTTTCAAACGAACCTCCTCAGCAAGGTACTTCAGTCGAGAGGGAGAATCCATTTCCTTCAAATCAACTGAACTCACACTTTCAGGGGGAGAATTCTATTCCTGCTACACCCGAAAGTCCTGTAGCACCCGAAAGTCCTGTAGCACCCGAAAGCTCTGTAGCACCCGAAAGTCCTATAGCACCAGAAAGTCCAGCTACACCTGAGAGTTCTGCTGCACCTGAGAGTTCATCAGTCGAGGGGGAGAATTCCGACATGTTTTTCGATGACGATAGTCAATCTGAATTGGAAGAAATGGTCAACGCCGAATTGGATCCATCTTATGATCCAAATTATCTTCCTCTTATTAAATGGACCAGAGATCATCCTATATCTCAGATAGTGGGTAATGTCTCTGAAAAAGTCTTGACCCGATCTCAACTGAAGGCAAAGCAATCATCTTTATTCTCCAAAGTAGAGTTCTGCATGTATAATTCTTTCGTATCCAAAGTTGAGCCTAAGAATGTCAACACAACTCTTGATCATTCCGATTGGGTACAATCCATGCAAGATGAACTCAATGAGTTTGAAAGAAACAAGGTATGACGCCTCATTCCAACTCCTAAAGATGCCTCAGTCGTTGGTCTCAAATGGGTTTTCAGAAACAAAATGGACAAGGAAGGCAATGTAATTCGAAATAAAGCTCGTCTCGTGGTGAAAGGATACTGTCAGGAAGAAGGAATTGATTACGAAGAAACTTTTGCTCTGGTAGCTAGGCTGGAATCTGTTCGAATATTTCTGGCCTATGCTGCACACACGAACTTCGAGGTCTACCAAATGGGCGTAAAATGAGCCTTTCTAAATGGAGAACATGAAGAAACGGTTTACGTGGAGCAACCTCCTGATTTTGTCAATGAAAAGTACCCAAATCACTGTTATATTCTGGACAAAGTAGTTTATGGTCTGAAACAAGCACCTAGGGCATAGTATGAAACGCTAACTAAGTTCTTAAAGACGTCAAAATTCAAACAAGGTTCGGTTGACCTAACCTTCTTTCGTAAGAAGGAAGGTAACCACCTTATGATAGTTCAAATCTATGTCGATTATATCATCTTTGGCTCAACGAATCCTAGCTTAACAGCTGAATTCGGAAAGCTGATGGAGACTAAATTTGAAATGAGCTCAATGGGTCCGATTAACTTTTTGCTTGGTTTAAATATTAGACAGGGACCCGAAGGCATCTTTATCAACCAGGAAGCATACACCAAGACTCTTCTTGCTAAATTTGGCATGATGGGAGACTCAAAGGTCAAAGTTCCAATGGCGTTCGGCACCAAGCTCACACCATCCTTGGAAAAACCAGCAGTTGATATTACGATGTACTGCCAGATGATTGGGTCCTTAATGTACCTTACTACTAGCAGGCCTGATATAATGTTTTCTGTATGTTATTGTGCTAGGTTTCAGGCGAATCCTCGTGAACCACATACGCTTGCAGTGAAAAGCATACTCCAATATCTGAAACAAACCACCTCCCTCGGTCTATGGTATCCATCAAACTCAGGTTTCTTTGTTCAAGACTACTCAGATGCAGACCTTGGAGGATATGGTTTAGACAGGAAAAGCACCACTGGAGGCTGCCAATTCCTAGACGGGAAGTTTGTTAGCTGGCAATCAAAGAAACAGACATGTGTTTCTCTGTCTACAGCCGAAGCATAGTACATCGCAGCTGCCTCCTGTACATCTCAAGTGATTTGAATCCAAAGCCAACTCCGTGATTATGGGCTCAATATGAATAAGATCCCACTATATTGCGATTCAGAAAGTGCAATTAGGATCTGTCATAACCCAGTGCAACACTCCAAGACCAAGCATATTGCACTGAGGTATCACTTTATAAAGGATCATGTGGAAGATGGAAACGTCGAAATTCACTTTGTTCGAACCATTGATCAACTGGCCGATATCTTCACCAAAGCTCTTCCTGAAGCGAGTTTCAATAAAATTCTACACAGGCTAGGAATGATGGAATCGGAGTCTGTACCAAAAACTACTTCTCAATACTAAAAGTTGGAAGCGAAATGAACCGAACATTCGGGTTCGGTTCACATGTGTGCCGAAATGAACCGAACGCTCGGGTTCGGTCCTATTCTCTTATATTCGCTTGTCATTCAAAGGTAGTTTCTTTGGCTATAAACCTTTTGTATCTTTTTCAAATTTCATCTCTCTTATTTTCAAAGTTTTTTTTATTTCTAAATTCTTTTCTTTCTCAAATTTTTTTTTTTGCAACTGAAATAGACCGAACGCTCGCGTTCGGTTCCAAATATTTTTTGTTTTTTTTTTGTCTCATTTTTTTCTCTCTTTAAATTACAAATTCCAAAAAAAAATTTATCAAAAACTCTGAAAACACTTTTTTTTGTACGAAATTTTTTTTTATCTCATATTTTTGTGTGGCTATTTGTGTGGAAATTCTTTCATTAGTTAAGTGTCCCTAGAAGCATGCTGCTGTATGTGTCCAAAGCCTCACCCGATTCAGAATAATAGCCATACTGACTTGGTATATACAAACCTTGTCTTCCCAATTAGGCTTTTATATTTATTCTAATCATGAGCTACCATACTCTCTTCTCATATGAGATAAGAGTTTTCTGCTTGGTCCTTATGTTAATAGCAGAGGTACTTTGGTCTCTTTACACCATCTACACTACTTTTCTCCATCTCATTCGCTTCATAAACGTAACCCTTGAGACTCTCAGCAATTACCACTGAGGTTTATGGTTACACAACTTCTGTGTTCATGATCTTAGCTTCGTGCCACTACGTGCTAAGAGAAACCCACAATTCAATACTTATTATGCATTGACGGTGAACAATCAACTTTGCTCTAGCTTTCACTAACGAATTGACAGACTTATCCATGGGGATGGAAAGTGAAATCTCTAATTTCCTTTTGTGTGATTCCTATGAAATTGTTAAATCCCATAACATTTCTTCCCTTGGAATCCAGTTTTAATTTTTTTTTGAGATTTTACATAAACTATTTGACATTGCCACTTAAATTATTTCAACCCTACTTGTTCAACAGACTACATTGGTCTCACAAGTACTTCGTTCGATTTCTGTCTTATATCAAGATCAGGAATTCTGAACTGAAGCGAAAGCCACCCAAATTAGCCTGATTACAAGAAGCCTTTCAACACTTCTCAATAAGTGTCTGATCGTTATTCAACGGGAAACCATAGAAACACTTTAAAGTCTCTCTTGACTTTGAAGGAAGAGATTCGTGCCCGGGATCCATTATTTCGTGTCTTTACTGACATCAAAAATTCCCTCATATGTGTTGCTTTATTTCCTTTTCTTTTACACACTACGCACGAAAATCTTTTTGATTTTCCAAAATTCTGGTTTCATTAGTTACAAGCCATTTTTTTAATGGGATTTGAAGTTATAAAAGACGTCTAGCTCACATTATTACACGTGGTCATTTTAATATAAGATGTAACACCAATAATTTAAAAATAATTTTTCGCATTTTATAAAGGCAAACTTCATTTAGTATTCATAAAAACATCATTGTTTGTAACTCATTTTATAACATATAAAAACCCCAAGATCACATAATATAAAAATCCCGCGTGTGTGCACTGATCAGGCCGGCGCCTTCCCACGATCTTCACTAGTACCTGAAACAAATAACACCAACACTGTAAGCACAAAGCTTAATGAGTTTCCCAAAATACCACATAACATATATTAGCCACTCGAGGCTATAACTCTGTGGGTCCGTGCACCCATACTCTGTGAACCCTCAGGTTCTAACTCTGTAAACAAACATAGCATAAATCACATAGAAGAATGCAGTGCAACACATAACATACATAGCATACAAATACTCTATCACATAACTCTGGTTACCTACTCAAGGTAAAGTATAGTGAGAAGACTCACCTCGCGTGTCTCGATATCTCACAATCCTGGGAATCCCTCGTGCCCGATTCTCCGAGCTCTAATCCTCCTATAACATCATACGTCCCTAGTAAACACTTTATATCTCTAATGTTGTCTATCCTTAAGAAGTCAACATAGGTCCACTCTGGTCAACGGTCAACGGTCAACGGTCAAGTTTGACCGGAATCGGCGAGCGCTAGGGCGACTCGGCGAGTCTAGACGTTCTCACCAACTCTCTAAGATTCCCTTTCTACACGTCAAGTATCCCCCCGACTCGACGAGTTCCACCTGGAAGAATCGCGGGGCCACCCCAACTCAACTCGCCGAGTCTGAAGAACAACTCGGCGAGTTCCAGTTCGACTCAGACCACCTGTTAACCCTCTCTAACTCACCCTGACTCACCGATCCAACCCTTAACCCGGACAGGACCATTCTAAGGCAATCTTCAAGCTACTCGCCGAGTCTGTTCATCGGACTCGGCGAGTCCATGCCATGCAACCGCTCAAACTGTTTTCTAAGGTTAGATCTGCTCCGACAATTCATAGGTCTGGCCTTCCTAAACTGGTTCATCACGTAAAGTCCTTATTTCGGTGTTCATAACACACCCCATGACTCATAATTGGCGTTTTGACCTAAGGCATAAGGATTCCAATCCAAAACCTCCATTGATTCCCGAAAATCTCAGGCAAAGGATACTCTGGACTTCCAAGGGTCCTGATATAGGGTTCCAATCGCTTGGGGGACTAAGGGAGCACTCAATTTAGCCACAAAAGGGTTCAATAAACCCTAAATCCACATAGACATCAACATAGAAGGGAACAACTCGAAAATATTACCTGAATAACGTTGCTCTGTGTCCCCAACTCTCAGAATATAGCTTCTCCTGGTGTTCCCTTAACCAAGTCTCCTCCTCCTTGCAAAATAATACTTCCAAGATCAATAATGGTCTTCTACCTTGCTCCAGATGCTCACACTCGAATTAGGGTTTCGCTCAAAGGACTGGGGTGAACAATGACGGCCATAAGGCCCCTTTATATATGTCCCAAACCTGGAAAGTTAGGGTTTCGTTAAACAGCGCGGACTCGCCGAGTCCATATCCGGACTCGCCGAGTCCAGTCGTGAACCCGCGACCAGATCCGCGATCCTACTCGGCGAGTCTGAGCTCCAACTCGCCGAGTCCCCTCTCAAAACACCAAAATCATAAATATAACGATACCTGAAATTCTGGGCTGTTACAACTCTCCCCCACTAGGACTAGACTTCGCCCTCGAAGTCACACTCCGAAAATAGCTCCGGATGCTGCTTCCGCATCTCACGCTCCGGCTCCCAGGTCATTTCCGATCCCTTCCGGTGCTGCCACTGAACTAACACCAGAGGTATCCCCTTATTCCTCAGAACCTTGATCTTCCGATCTCTGATGGACACTGGTCTCTCGGGATAATTCAGGCTCGCATCCACCTGAATGTCCTCTAATGGAACCACTGCCGACTCATCGGCTATACACTTTCTCAATTGCGACACATGAAAAGTGTCGTGGATCTGTCTCAATTCCGCTGGCAACTCCAAACGGTAGGCCACCCGGCCTACCCTCGCAATCACACGAAAAGGTCCAATATACCGGGCCCCAACTTGCCCCTCTTCCTGAATCGAATCACTCCTTTCCAAGGAGAGACCTTCAGGAGCACGAAGTCGCCGACCTGAAACTCAAGCTCGACCGGCGTCTGTCTGCATAACTTTTCTGTCGGCTCTGGGCGGTCAATAACCTTTGTCTGACCTGCTGAATCTGCTCTGTCGTCTGAAGCACGATCTCTGTACTGCCCATCACTCTCTGTCCCACCTCTCCCCAACAAATGGGGGTCCGCACCTCCTACCATACAACAGCTCAAAGGCGGCATACCGATGCTCGAATGATGGCTGTTGTTGTAGGAAAACTCCGCCAAGGGCAAATACGCATCCCAGCTACCCCCAAAATCCAACACACACGCCCGAAGCATATCCTCGAGCGTCTGAATCGTCCGCTCACTCTGACCGTCTGTCTGGGGATGATATGCGGTACTAAAATGCAATCTAGTACCCAACTCCTCATGAAATTTCTTCCAGAATCTGGAAGTGAAACGCACATCACGATCTGAAACAATCGAGATCGGCACCCCATGCCGAGATACTACTTCTCTCACATACACCTCCGCCAATTTCTCTGCTGAAGAACTCTTACTAATGGCAAGGAAGTGAGCGCTCTTCGTCAATCTGTCTACAATCACCCAAATTGCATCAACTCCTCTGGCAGTCCTCGGCAATTTGGTGATGAAATCCATAGTGATCTGTTCCCACTTCCACTCGGCCTTAACCCTACAGCAGGTCAAGCACCTCTCGACAAACCACGCGACGTCCCTCTTCATGCATGGCCACCAATATTCTCTCCTCAAATCCAAATACATCTTTGTAGCCCCGGGATGGATCGAGAATTTCGATCGATGTGCCTCCTCCATCAAAGTAGTATGCGTACCGCCCACAAACGGTACCCAAATCTGACCCTGAAAGGTCATCAACCCTCGAACATCCGTAACGAACTCTGAAACCAACCCAACGACTCGTTCCCTCTTCTGCATCTCCGGTTGCATAGCCTCAGACTGTGCCCCACGAATGGCATCCAGCACTGGAGCTATCACGGTCAATCTCAAACATACATTTCGTAGTGGAGTGCTCTCCCCCTTACGGCTCAACGCATCTGCTACCACATTAGCTTTGCCCGGGTGATACAGGATCTCGCAATCATAATCCTTGACCACATCCAACCACCTCCTCTGACGCATGTTTAGGTTGGGCTGGTCCATCAAGTACTTCAAACTCTTATGGTCCGTGTATATCGTGCAACGAACCCCATACAAGTAATGACGCCAAATCTTGAGGGCGAACACTACCGCCCCCAGCTCTAAATCATGTGTGGGATATCTCGCCTCGTGAGGCTTTAGCTGCCTCGATGCATATGCTATTACATGCCCTCTTTGCATTAGAATTGCACCCAGCCCCGAAATAGATGCATCACAATAAACTACAAAATCCTCCATCCCTTCCGGGAGAGCTAACACCGGGGCTTCGCACAATCTCTGGCGAAGTGTCTCAAAAGAGGTCTGCTGCTCGGGTCCCCAAGAGAATGCAACCCCCTTTCGGGTCAATCTAGTGAGTGGCACTGCAATTCTGGAGAAGTCCTTAATAAATCTCCAATAATACCCTGCCAACCCAAGGAAACTCCTGATCTCAGAGGGTGACTTCGGCACCTCCCAACTCATCACCGCCTCAACCTTGGCCAGATCGACCAATATCCCTTCCTGATTAACAAGATGTCCTAGGAATTGGACCTCCCGCAACCAGAAGTCACACTTGGAGAACTTTGCATAAAGCTTCTCCGATCTCAAAACCCCAAGGACCTCCCTCAAATGCTCCTCATGCTGCTCTCTAGATCTCAAATACACCAAAATATCATCGATAAATACAATCACTGACCGATCCAACATCGGCCTACATACCCTGTTCATGAGATCCATGAACACAGCCGGGGCGTTGGTGAGCCCAAAAGGCATCACCACAAACTCATAATGCCCATATCGCGTCCTGAATGCTGTCTTCTGTACGTCCTCATCCCGCACTCTCACCTGATGATATCCCGACCTCAAGTCGATCTTGGAAAACCAAGATGCTCCCTGCAACTGATCAAATAAATCGTCGATCCTCGGTAATGGGTAACGGTTCTTGACCGTCAACTTGTTCAAATCCCGGTAATCAATGTACATCCGGTGTGAACCATCTTTCTTCTTGACGAACAGAATAGGTGCTCCCCACGGCGAGCTGCTCGGCCGAATGAATCCCTTCCCCAGCAACTCCTGAAGCTGTGAGGATAACTCTTGCATCTCTGGAGGTGTAAGACGATAAGGCACCTTAGCGATAGGCGCGGCCCCTGGAATCAAATCAATACCAAACTCCACTTGCCTCACAGGAGGTACTCCCGGCAGCTCCTCGGGAAAGACATCTGGAAACTCACGCACCACTGGTACCTCCTCAACTGAACTTGGTCTCTCGGAAGTCGCTCGCGTATCCATCACATACGCCACAAAACCCTTACAGCCCTGCTGTAGACACTGCCTTGCCCTAACGGCCGAACAAAAGGCCGATCCCGAACGTGTACCCTCGCCGTACACCGAAAGAACTCCCCCACTAGGGTCTCGTATAGTCACCAGCTGACGCTTGCAGTCGATAACTGTGCCGAATCGGCTCAACCAGTCCATGCCCACAATGACACAGACATCACCCATTGCAATAGGAATCAGGTCAATCGGAAACTCAACCCCGAAAATCTCTAACACACATCCCCGGAAAACCTCCGTGGCACAAATCACTCTATCATCAGCTATGGAAACTCTCAGAGGCCGACTCAATGCCTCACGACTAACACTGATATGTTGACTAAAGGCCAAAGATACAAAAGATCGACTCGCACCCGAGTCAAATAACACTAAAGCAGGCACAGAATTCACAAGGAAGGTACCTACGCATAACCTAATATAAGCATAATATTTCAATATCAATATAAATACATGAAAGGACACGTACCAGCCACCACATCGGGCGCAGTGCGGACTTCCTCCGCAGTCAGCTGGAAGGCTCTCCCTCGAGCTCTCGGTGCCTCGGTCTTCAAAGGCCGACTCTCTGTAGCTCTGATGGCGGCAGGAGCAGATCCCTGAGGTGCTCCGCGCAGCTGCGGACACTCAGCCTTCCGGTGTCCGGTCTGGTTGCAGTGAAAACACACTGCAAACCCCTTGGGGCAGTCCTTGGCCATGTGCCCCTCCTTGCCACATTTGTAGCAAGACCCCGCTCGGCAAACTCCGTCATGACCCTTGCCGCACTTTCCGCAGGTGCGGCCCTTCTGGCTCCCTGGTCTGGGATCAGCAGGCTTGGCCCGCTTGGCAGCCGGTTGCGACTGTGCCGGTCACCGATCCCTCCCCTAAGACTCCGCCTCCTCCCTGACCTGAGTCTCAAGCTCGGCAAATGTCCGGTGCGAGGAGTTCGCAGCGAACTCCCGAATATCCCGCCTCAAGATGCTCAAGTAGCGGCTCATACGTGCCTGCTCAGTGGACACGTGCTCAGGGTAGAACATCGTCCTCTCGTGGAACATCCTCGTGATCGCTGTAACAGACTCAGTACCCTGCTTGAGGGTCAGAAACTCCTGTGCTAAACGCTCCCTCTCCACCTGGGGAACATACTCATCTCGAAACATGGTGGTGAACCTCTCCCAGGTCACCGCAGAAAGCTCAGCAGGCGTATAATGCGCCGTCGCAAACTTCCACCAGTCCTTCGCTCCCAAGCGAAGCTGGTTCAGCTCGAACCGGACCTTCAAATGCTCAGGAGATGAGCAAGTGAAGAAGCACCCCTCAATATCAGATATCCACCTCATCGCTGCCACCAGATCCTGGGCCCCATCAAACTCTGGTGGTTTTGTGTTGCTGAATTCCCGGAATAGTAACGCATCCCCACCCTGCGGCCTTGCAGCAGTCACCGCTGCGGTAGCCGCTGCAGCAGCAGCCTCGGTAAGAGCGGCATAACGCTCGTCGAACGTCTCAATCAGCGTGGTCTTTATGGACCCAAACATCTCTGGAATCTCTGCCCTGATGGCTGCAGCTACCTCCTCCTGGATGATCCGGCGGATATCCTCCTCACTGGTACCACTGCTCTCGGCCGTGAAACGTGTCCTCACCATGATCTACCGCTGAAATACGACATACAATAAATTTAGAATCCCCACGAACACACTCACACTCGTCAACTCTTTCCTCCTTGATTCTTGGCATTCCAAATATTCTTACTTGGGCTGCACCCCGCTCCGGTGCTTCCAGTAGTACGGGCCCAATACTATTGTCCGCACCGCACCAGAATACACTCCAAGTCCTCCTCTTCGGATTCCAGGTCTCAAGTACTCTATCATGCGTAGGCCACTCTCTAATAGATCTCTCATAAGTCCCTCGCTGCTACCTACTCACTCTCAAGCATCTCATAGCAGCTCACCTCTCCCTAGGCTAAGGCATCACAAATCAGGCCAACCTAGTTCTAATAGCAATGCCTAGCCTACTCTAGCATGCAGATACATCATATCGATATTATCATCACATAATGTAAGGGTATTTTGGGAAATCACCGTTCGGGCGCGGGCTGATCGTACACACATCTCTTGCTCTGCGTCTTTTCCAAAAATCTTTTAATCTTTTGAAAATTACATCTCAAATCCTCAGTTTGAGTTCAAATACGCCCGAAGGTGTACTCGAATCCCTCAAACCAAGGCTCTGATACCAAATTGTAACACCAAAAATTTAAAAATAATTTTTCGCATTTTATAAAGGCAAACTTCATTTAGTATTCATAAAAACATCATTGTTTGTAACTCATTTCATAACATATAAAAACCCCAAGATCACATAATATAAAAATCCCGCGTGTGTGCACTGATCAGGCCGGCGCCTTCCCGCGATCCTCACTAGTACCTGAAACAAATAACACCAACACTGTAAGCACAAAGCTTAGTGAGTTTCCCAAAATACCACATAACACATATTAGCCACTCGAGGCTATAACTCTGTGGGTCCGTGCACCCATACTCTGTGAACCCTCAGGTTCTAACTCTGTAAACAAACATAGCATAAATCACATAGAAGAATGCAGTGCAACAGATAACATACATAGCATACAAATACTCTATCACATAACTCTGGTTACCTACTCAAGGTAAAGTATAGTGAGAAGACTCACCTCGCGTGTCTCGATATCTCACAATCCTGGGAATCCCTCGTGCCCGATTCTCCGAGCTCTAATCCTCCTATAACATCATACGTCCCTAGTTAACACTTTATATCTCTAATGTTGACTATCCCTAAGAAGTCAACACAGGTCCACACTGGTCAACGGTCAACGGTCAACAGTCAACTTTGACCGGACTCGGCGAGCGCTAGGGCGACTCAGCGACTCTAGACGTTCTCACCAACTCTCTAAGATTCCCTTTCTACACGTCGAGTATCCCCCCGACTCGATGATTTCCACCTGGAAGAATCACGGGGCCACCCCGACTCAACTCGCCGAGTCTGAAGAACAACTCGGCGAGTTCCAGTTCGACTCAAACCACCTGTTAACCCTCTTTAACTCACCCTGACTCACCGATCCAACCCTTAACCCGGACAGGACCATTCTAAGGCAATCTTCAAGTTACTCGCCGAGTCTGTTCATCGGACTCGGCGAGTCCATGCCATGCAACCGCTCAAACTGTTTTCTAAGGTCAGATCTGCTCCGACAATTCATAGGTCTAGCCTTCCTAAACTGGTTCATCACGTAAATTCCTTATTTCGGTGTTCATAACACACCCCATGACTCATAATTGGCGTTTTGACCTAAGGCATAAGGATTCCAATCCAAAACCTCCATTGATTCCCGAAAAACGCAGGCAAGGGACACTTTGGACTTCCAAGGGTCCTGATATAGGGTTCCAATCGCTTGGGGGACTAAGGGAGCACTCGATTTAGCCACAAAAGGGTTCAATAAACCCTAAATACACATAGACATCAACATAGAAGGGAACAACTCGAAAATATTACCTGAATAATGTTGCTCTGTGTCCCCAACTCTCAGAATATAGCTTCTCCTGGTGTTCCCTTAACCAAGTCTCCTCCTCCTTGCAAAATAATACTTCCAAGATCAATAATGGTCTTCTACCTTGCTCCAGATGCTCACACTCGAATTAGGGTTTCGCTCAAAGGACTGGGGTGAACAATGACGGCCATAAGGCCCCTTTATATATGTCCCAAACCTGGAAAGTTAGGGTTTCGTTAAACAGCGCGGACTCGCCGAGTCCATATCCGGACTCGCCGAGTCTAGTCGCGAACCCGCGACCAGATCCACGATCCTACTCGGCGAGTCTGAGCTCCAACTCGCCGAGTCCCCTCTCAAAACACCAAAATCATAAATATAACGATACCTGAAATTCCGGGCTGTTACATAAGATGGCGTTCCTCTCTAAAGGGATAAGATGCTGACTCAGGCGGGAGTCCAATCGATTTGATTTTCAAATGGCGCTTCAATGATAGGCGTGCGAAGTGGAACCGTTTTTTCTTAAACTGTGCCTGATGGGAAGGCGCGTGAATCGGGACAGTTCTTCTCTCTCCTGCGTATTCATCGGGGCTACCAACTGTCACACATTAATCACCTCCAGAAAACCCTTCGTATTTCCTTCGAATACTTGGGAACAGATTCTTCTCTCTCCTTTAGCCACAGTATAAAAGGTAATTTTGACCATTATTTACCTCTTTACTGCACCCAAAATTCAGAGATCAAGAAAAGCTTAGAGAATTCTACTGTTCATCATCTCTCCCAACTTCTTCACTTTAATGGCAGATTCTTCATCTGTTCATGCCACTTCCCACATCCTGCCGATTCGTCCTCAACAGAGTCTGATCATCGATCTTTCTCTACATGTTTATGATGCCTTCATGTTCCCGATCATCGAATGCCTGAAATACTCGCCGCTTGCTCCCGCTCTCACCAAAGCAGAAGCTGTTCCAATGGAATTTTTATCCCAAATCTTTGCCACTGCTCATTACGATAAGTCTGTCGATAGGATCTTCTTCGACATTCTTGATCACAAGGCATCAATCCCCAAGCAGCGATTCTGCTCACTTTTAGGGTTTAAACCCGATTCATCTAGGGTTAATCCTGAATCCATTCCGATAGGTCACCTGTTTTCTATGTTCTATAACATGGGATACACCGAGGTACTGATGACGGTCACTAAGTTCAAGAAATCGTGCCTGCCTCCACAATGGAACGGGTTATTTACGGTGCTATTCAAGGGGTTATCGAAATGCAGTGTCGGTTCAGACGGAGCGAGTCGTCTGTTCATCATGATTCTTTATGGGGTATACAACGGTATCAATCTGGATTATGGGTCGGTGTTATGGAAGCAACTGATCCAGAGCCTTGCATCCACATCTCGACATTCAGAGATCTCCTACGCTTGATTTTGGACGTTGGTCACGAAATGGGTGATGGACAAGTATCACGTCCCCATTGTTGTTGATTCTCCACTCTCTTCGATTGGTACTTTCCATACCACGAAGATCATAGTCTCCGATGCATCAAAATTTCAGTTTATTGGCTCCATTCCAGAGTCAATGTTTGGAGACGTTCCTACTGAAAGCCGTATCATCCGAACTTACAAGGAGTTTCGTCGCTTTGGTCCTAGAGAGCTCACTCCTGAGATGATCAAATCCATCCACGAAGCTGATAAGCCTGCTCCAATGGGAAAGAAGACTGAAAAAGGAAAAGACAAGTAGGTTGGAAAGGGAGCGAAAGGCCCTTCTCCCAAGAAACGAAAACCTACCAAAACTGCTCACTCTCCTCCACTGAAGAAGAGAAAAACCCAACCCAGGCGAAAGCTGATATTAGCTTCCTGCCGCCATCGATGCATCCACCAATGTCTGTGCTGATGTGACCGAAAAAGTCGAAAAACTATTTACTGATGCCTCCTCTCTTTTGCAGTCGTTACAGGAAACTGCCGAAGCCACTAAAACGAAGCTTGACCCCATTGTCAACAAGCTGGCTACCTCAGTTGCTTCTGAACTGACGTCCTTCACCACTCTTTGTCAAACTCTCACCGACGACAACTCCGCGTTTAAGGCGACCATTGAGGAGCGCCTCACCAAGCTTCAAGAAGATCAAGCTGCCGAGAACTCCCTCATGGACGCTCTGGCTAGAAAGACCACTGCTCTTAAGGTCAAGAATCTTCAACTCTCCAATTATCAAAAGGAGATTGAGTCTCTTCGATCTGAAAGAGAGGTGATTTCATCGTGTGTTTCGGATGTCCATGCAGCACTTTCAAACATCCTTGAAGCACATGATCCAATATTCAACTATTCAGTGTGGCGTACTCTCGCGGAAAAGCTTGCTCCTGCTCTTTCTCTCCTGAGCAAAATTGAAGGGCTCCTTGAGTTCGTGTCCATTCTGAAACAAGGGGGAGAGAATGTATCTCAACCGCCTCCCACTTCTACAACAACAAAAACAACCGAACCTCCTCCAACAGGGCAAGCCTCAGGTTCGGGTGTAAAAGACAAAGGGAAACAAATTGCTGCAGATAGTGACGACGACAAAGAGACGATTGCTGATCTCTTGAAAAAGCAAGGTCGAGATAAGGACGCTGATATGAGCGCTCGGGTTGCTAGAGAGGCTGAGGAAGCTGAAAGAAAGATGAAAGAAGATCACGACCTTCTTGAGAGTAGGAAAACCCTTTTTCCTCCTTGGACTCTTGAGAAGTTGCTAAAAGAAGCAATTGAAACCCCAAGCATCCTGTGGCTCGAACCGGTGATCTCACTTGATCGTATCAATTCTGTCGATTCTCAGTTCGACATGCCACTGACCCGAAAGGCCTTCATCTTCCATGCCTTTGACAACGTTGCAGATATCCCTCATCCTCATCCTAAGGTTGACAGGGATCTTGTCGAGTTCTATCTGAGAGTTGCCCAACCACAATATAAAGTATGGAGTGCTCAGAAGATTATCAACGTTCGGGTCCTCAAGCCGTATCGGGAAGGAAACTTCACGAACGTTCGGTTCAAGGTGCTGAGAGGTTCTGCCAAGACCGAACATGCCATTTCACTTGCCGATCTTCCCAACTTGAATCCACATAATTGGATAATTTTGCACAACATCCTTCTTACAAATGAAGCAGAGTATGGTCCGATCATCGACCACTTCAAGAGGATGCTTGTCTGCTACATAATGGAAGTTGCCAAGATGGATCAGGAGATCGCTAGCGTCTTCAAGAAAAAGCCTACTATCTCACCTGTTGGCTCTTCCAGTGACCTAAACATGATGCAGATGGGGAAGATAGACCCTAAGAGAAATTTTGTTATGTTTACCAGAAACGAAGGCCAAAAATGCCTGTTCGCTTTGGCAGACAAACATCTCTACACCACTGCATGCCTGGAACATGTTTTCGGTATCATTCATCGTTGCAAGCAAAACTCAGCTGACGACAAGAAGTACTTCGATGATATGATCCAGTGGTATATTCGCTTCAGACAGACAATCCTCGCTCTTATCCCTCGTCTGTTTGATACCACTAAGAAGGTTCCGGCAGCTGGACCCAGCAAGAAGAAGTGATAGTCTCGCTCCAATTGACGTAAAGGGGGAGATTGTTAGGTCCAGTTAGTGTTGCGTCTTTGGGCTCGTTAGCTAGTCCAGTTTTGTCTCTGGTATGGGCATGTCCATCCGTGAGTTCTTTGTAGGGTTTATTATTTATAGATGCTTGCATGCATTCTTTAACATAAGATTTGATAGAGATTTTAATAGCGTTCACGTTCTTATCTTTTGTAACCCTAGAATCCTCTACAGCGGAAGTTCTTCATCGAGCTCTGCTGAGGATTGAGTTAATAGAATCATTCGACTCATTCAGATCCATTCTTGTGTTTTTGTCTTATTGTTATTACTTTCTTGATTTGCCTGTTATAAGATCTAATCGATCAAGAGTATTATAAACTCATCATCGTCGATAGATTAACCAAATTCGCACACTTCTTACCAATCAAGGAGACTTACAAGATGGAAAAGCTAACCACAACATACCTGAAGGAGATTGTTAGACTACATGGTGTACCAATATCTATTATTTCAGACCGAGATAGTAGATTCACCTCTCGTTTTTTGTAGTCATTACAAAACTCTCTGGGAACTAGGCTAGAAATGAGTACAGCCTACCATCCGCAAACCGATGGACAAAGTGACAGGACGATTCAAACGTTAGAAGATATGTTATGAGCTTGCGTAATAGACTTTGGAAAGGCATGGGATACTCATTTACCCCTTGTTGAGTTCTCTTATAACAACAGTTATCACACTAGCATAAAAGCTGCTCCATTCGAAGCCCTCTATGGCTGCAAGTGTAGATCCCCTCTATGCTGGGCTGAAGTGGGTAACACGCAGCTAGCTAGAGGTCAAACTCCTGATAGTGCTCTCACTGGTCCAGAAATTATTCGAGAAACTATCGAAAAGATCGTAGAAATTTGGGAACGACTTAAAGCTTCCATAGATAGACAGAAAAGCTACGCAGACAAAAGGAGAAAACCCTTGGAATTCCAGGTTGGCGACCAAGTTTTGCTAAAGGTCTCACCCTAGAAAGGCGTGATACGCTTTGGAAAGCGTGACAAACTGAACCCAAGGTATATAGGACCATTCGAGATTCTTGCCCGAATCGGCCCTGTAGCTTAGAAACTTCGATTACCACAAGAACTAAGTAACATTCATCCTACCTTCCACGTTTCGAACATGAAAAAGTGTCTTTCCGACGAGACTCTTGTGATACCAATCGAGCAAATCGAGTTAAACAAGAGCCTCAATTTTTTGGAAGAACCCGTAGAGATACAGGACAGGGAAGTTAAGAAAACCAAACAAAGCCGCATCCCGATAGTGAAGGTTCGCTAGAATGCAAAGCGGGGACCTGAATTCACATGGGAGCGGGAGGATCAAACGCAACAAAAATACCTACATCTTTTTCCCTAGTTTATCTGTAAAGTAAATTTCGGGACGAAATTCTCTCTAACGGGGGGAGAATGTAACAAACCATTATTTCAAACTTATGTAATAGTGTAGGTCAATTTGTACTTCTTTTTAAATAAATAAAGAGAAATTTTGGCATACTATGTATATTGACATAATTGACCCTCAAAAATAAATTAATAAATAATCTAAATTGGGTTGAACCAAGTGATAGAGATTGTAACAAGGTTTCCAAAAATATAAAGAACACTAAAATCCGAGTTATAACGAAGAAGTTATGACCAATCGAAAATCCGCGACAAAACCAGCAAACCACTATTCAGTGTAAAAACTGAATTTTTAATAAAAGGCTTTCTAGCCTTAACAATCTAAATGAAAGTTATAGTTTATTTTAAACCGAGAACTTTCATAAAAAGAACACCAAAATCTGACTTCGTATGACGAAGTTATGATTTTTCTAAGTTTCAGTATAGAAGTGTAGAGCTAAAAACTAGAAATAAAGATCGAGTGGTTTTTAGCCGATACAACTTAAATGAGAATTGAAGGTCTCGTCATCAGTAGTACAACGGTAAAAAGACAGACAAAAACGGACGTCGTATGAAGAAGTTATGAATTTATAATGGATTCACGTCCCGGTCTGTTTAAAATAATAATATTAAAAATAAATTCAAAATTAGCCGACGAAGTCTAAACAAAAGTCGTAGAGTATAATTTTATCTACGCGTGCATATAAAGAACATCAAAAAGGGAGTTCGTATGCAAAAGTTATGAATTTTACAAGTTTTGGCAAATAAATAAATAAAAATAGCAAAAACCGGGAATATCCGCATGAACAGTAACGCCACGTCACCCCTCGCATGCGAGGCCCCCACGTGTCAGCTGCTGATTGGACCGATGCCTCGCGTGTCGCCTTCTGATTGGACCGCAGCCAAGGTCCACTTAGAATCGGACAGCCTCGCATGAGACACACCGGAGACACCCCTCGCACGCCCCTCGCAAACTCCTCGGACACCCCCTTCGCACGTGCCCTCTTCCCAATGGACCGAGGTCTGGTCCAATCCGAGCCTACCACCTCTGAACCGAAGTTGCTTCCCTTCGCAAACTATCAGCCTCGCATAAGCCTCGAATATGAGGCTTCGGCCTATATAAGGCATGCGAGGGCTTCCGAAATTTTTCACTATTTTACCCCAAAATTCATTCTCCTTCACATTCTCCACTCCCCTAAGCTCATATAAAACCCCTAAAGCCCTGATATCAAGACTCGAGCCCAAAGCAAGCCTTGAAGCCCTGAAATTCCTGAGAAGTAACCTCTCTCCTGTCAAAACTCTGCCCGATTTGAGCCGGTTTCTCGACAAATAAACTCCTTTTCGTGAAATTAAACTTTGTCCGAATTACCACCTATCAAGTGAGTTCATACCCCCATATTTTAATAATTTCTACTGTTTTAAGGGGGGAAATACAAGTATAACACAACTACTTTGTGTTATAAATAAATTATTTCAAATCACGATAAAATGATTTTAAAGCATCAAAAATACTTCAAATATTGAACTCTTTTATAAAGTTATATTTTTCCCAAATATACATATTTGTATATATAATTTAATATAAATAAGATTTAAAAGGCTCAGGACTAATAATTTATTCTAGATCCTTTTCCTTGTTTGGATGTGGACTTATAGTACCGGTTATTTTTCTGAAGGTCGTTCAAATTTTACTTATATACAAAATTGTATATGTATATAAAAATAAAAGTTATTTCATCAATTTAATCACCCTTTGTAACATGTTGAGCAAAGGATTTCATGCAAAAATAGTTATTTACCAATTCATAAAGTACATATAAGTTATAATAGGTATAATTTATGATACATAGAGCAATAATTCATATGAATACACTGTTTTACATGCAACAAGAGTTTTAATTCAAAACAAATCAAGGGTTTACACTTATCAAATACATGTTCGGGATACTAAGTCAAGAACATACTGTCAATCATTTTATTTTAAAATGATTGGGTTTTTCATAACTAATATACATGTAACGTTTATATGCTTTTTATGAGACATTCAATTCAGGTTGTTTAATTCATTTTAGACAACCAAGGTAAAGCCCTGACATTATAACCAGAATCTCCAGTCCGGGGATCGAAACAAGTTGTGTGTAGATCTATATCGAGATTGACAACCCCGCACTCTGGCTGCTAGCTACAGTCAGGCATACACGCCAATGAGTGGCAATTGTTATCAACAGTTTAAGCGCTCATCAGGCGTTTGTTTCAGGCGTTCATGTCTTAGTATGGTTATAATAACTCATTAAAAAGATATTAACAACACATTAGTGTATAAACAACTAAACGTAAGTACATCTTCAAAATACCAGTTTACAAAATGCAAAGTACAATGGTATACTATAGTTTTCAATAACAGCTGGTGAAGCCAGGCACACTCTCAAATACAAGATTTACAAATACATTGGTTTACAAATAGGACGGTTTTATGGGAATAAAACTACTTTTCACATACCACAGAAAATATGGGATTTTCTAGATGTGTTTTCATATTCAAAATACAAAGACACCCATTAAAAAAAGACTTATGTACTCACTCAACATATTGTTGATACTCACTTTTTCAAATTACTTGTATTATCATGGAAATAATAACAGGCACTCCCCGAGCTTTTTGAGAAGATGGAGCCATTAGGAGTCTTATCTTCTTCTTTTGTATAACTATTTTGGTTTCAATATACAATGATTGAACACATGTAAATATTATACTTTTAAATACAATGGTTGTTGGAGCTTTGATTACTATGATACATGTGTTGTGATACTACAGATGAAGTCCTCCACTCCCAGATGTTTCCGCCATCTGGTTTGGGGGTGAGACAGTTCCTAAATTTTATGGATCTATCTCAAGACTTTTGGTCATAACCAGGAGGTTATGGATTATGCGTGAAGTGTTTGTGCCTCGCTGCAGTGGTTATCTAGTTGGAGATTATGTTGGAGTTTCTCTATTTTATATGGAGTGTTCAACAGCAGAGGAAGGTCAAGGGTCCTAAATCACAAGTGGGTTCAGCAAGGCAAGTTAGGATCGGAAGGTTTTTGTATGGTTCAGATTGTGAGAAACATCATATGAACTGCGTTCCAAGGTGGTTATACTTGCCTAAGAATCAGTTGAGGTAGTAGATTTCCAAAATGGGTAAAGGTGGTTGTGGTTTCTCTGATATTGAAAGGTAGGTAGTCAAAGATGGTATGGGTTCGCAGCTGCTGGAATGAGCCGACTTTTAGTTCGGATCGGGTCCTTAGGAAGGACCGTCTAAGTGACCCGAGGTGGAGATGTGGAATTACTACCATGGGCTAATTACTGTAGCGAACTTCGAGCACAAAGTCTAATTCAAGTCCGGTAGAATTATAACATTTAGTCTTAATCTACTTCCATTGTTGATCCTTGTATTGAGTTGAACTGCATTTTGGTCCCTAAGTTCAAGAAAGTATGCATGAGGAGCCCTAATGGCATTATTGTAATATTGAGGTTTCAGAGTACACCATGCGTATGTGGTGTACACTAAGCATACTTAGGCGCACCCTAGTACGCTGGGCGTACTTGCCAATTGATTAAACCCTAATTTTTAGGGTTTGTGTGGTATTTAAGCATCCTTATGGCCTCATTTCCCTTCGCCTCATCAGCCTCCTCCATCTTATTCGTTGTTGTAACCCTAGTTCACCTTTAAGCCGTTTCTAGCCTAAAAGTGGGTGTTTGTGGGCTTAGAAGAAGAATGAAGGAAGCCAAACTAATCTTGGAAGAGTGAAGCACTTTGGATATAGGGCTTATTCTTCAACCGTTCAAAGGTAAAAAGCTTGCAACTTGATCCCTCTATCTTATAGATCTTGTTTTGATTCTTTTATGGAGCTTTTTGGGTACCAAAATATTAGATCATGAATAGGGCGTGTTCTTGATCTTTAAGTTATCCTTTCAGACCCTAGGAGGGGTCTTAAGTCATAAAAATGGGTTCCAAGTGGTTGGTTTTGCTTCATACATCTTGTAGAATGTATTAATCAAATAAGACATTGTGTTAAGCACTTATTAGACATGTTAGATCATAAAGTTGGAGAATTTATGACTCCTAAGAGTATTTTGGCCATGGTATGAAGTTTGGGCAGAAGGGCTTAAGCCATTATGCTCTTAAAATGGATTTTTGGGCTTACGAAGGTACGCCCTGCGTACGAGGTTAATTACCCCGATGGTGGTCAACCTGCAAAGCCTTGTGTATGCTCAGCATACCTCTGGAGTATGCCCCACATACGTAGTCTAGGTTGACTCGGTTGTTTTGACCAAGATGGGTTGACTCAATTGACTTATGGACTTTGACCAAGTTTGACCTCAAGGGTATTTTGGTGTTTTGGGATTTTGATGGATATTGGTTACTTGGATGGATAGGATTTGGTTGGAGCTGAGATTCAGAGTCAGGACCTCATCAGCTATGGATCAGATCAAGAGGTGAGGTTTCCTCACTATACTTTCGGGTCGAAGGCACCAAGGCCGACCGATTGGATTGTTATCCTAGTTTATCGCATGTTGGTTAGTTGTAGTGATCTATTAGATGTATCATGGTATACAGGATGATGTCATCCTTAGTGATCGATAGATATGCCTATTATCCGCTTCCTAGGCATATGTTTATCAATGGTATATGTAATCGTAGTGTGGGTGGTTTGAGATTGTACTGCTTTGTTTGGTCAGTCAATAAACCTAATAGCGTGTATATCGATATGTTGTTACTATTTACTGGGTGTGTCTCTGTATTGGATATGTATATGTCGACATGTTATATGTGGTTGGGTTGAGGTGGACCAGCGGAGACTGAAGGCCAAGAGACCCAGGGTGGCCCAGATAGACTGAAGGCCCGTGAGGCAAACCATTCAGGCCGAAGGCGCGAAGAACGGACTAGATAGGTTGAATGCCCGGTGAGGCGATCCAGTCATGTTGAAGGTTCTGTGAGTGGCCCAGATTGTATGTAGGCCTGTGAGGTGGTCAATTCAAGCTGAGGGCTCTTTATGCATGATGTTTGTTATATATATATATATATATATATATATATATATATATATATATATATATATATATATATGTGTGTGTGTGTGTGTGTGTGTGTGTGTGTTTGTGTGTGTGTGTCTGATTTCTTGTGTGGTGGTATCTTTTGGAAACTCACTAAGATGTGTGCTTATAGTTTTGGTTTATGGTTTTAGGTACTTCAGTGGACCGTGGCAAGGCGAATGCATGACCACACACACCCTTGGTTTTAAAACTGACTGGATATTGGGAGTCTCTAATTTTAAATAATGTTTTGAAATAATTGTTTTGTAACACTTCTATTAGACAAAAGGGTTGTTTTGAACAATTTTAAAATTGTTGAATTTTTAGGATGTAACAGGGTCACATGCTGAGGGGGGTCCCCAAGATGAATAAGTGTTACAAGCTCAAGATGTTGGATTAAGGGTTTTAAGCCAATAACTGAATTGGTATATTCTTGAATTAGAAGCAAAGTCCTTTTTGGGTTTCCCTCATAACCAATAAGTGAATAAAATGGCTTTTGGAGGGAGAGAGAGAGTGAGTGATTTGTTGTATAATTATATGAATAGTAAATTGTAACAAATGATTTATTTATATATTATATGATTAATATATTAATTATAAATATTAAGAATTAATCAAAAATTAATTGGGATCAATTTTAGGTTAATTATAATTAATTGGAAGTGTAGGGACTGAGCTATATTTGTTCAATACTTGAGAAAAAATAGGTTTCTAGAACCTGCTAAGTGTCACCATTTTTGGCTAGGGATTTTAGTGTTTCTAGACTTATCTTATTAGATAATTATGAAGTTGGATAATTACCTAATTCAAGTTATTATTATTATATTTAAGTTAGGGTTATCCAACGCTTCCTTATCAGCTATAAATAGGACCCTAGGGTCTTTAGCTTTCGTCCACTCCTTCTACACTATCAAGAGCCAAAAACTTTCTCTAAGCATCCCCTCTCCTCAAATCTTCTAGCTATTAGGGTTTTTGGTACAATCCATTAGAGTCATCCAAGCTTTTGGTGCTTTCTTTCCATGGAACTACAAGAGGATTCAAGTTGATTATTTGCTAGAATAGTCAAGAGGTATGTGACCCTAATATTTGTGTGATTTTCGATTTCCATAGCCTCTGTCTAAGTTTTCTGGATATTTATTTTTTATTGCTATCAATAGACAAAAAATAGATCCTTTCTAGGTTGCATGTGAACTTAAGGGATTAAGTGTTTTTTCCGCTACATGAATTTCTTATAACCTAGAAAACCTATCACAAGAGTCATCCAATTTTGATGATGCTCATGATATTTCAACCTTGATTTCTAATAAAAATATATGTTGACTCTAAGATAGGCCCCGTTTCATAAAAGAAAGAAATAACCTTTGCATAAGTCAAAGAAAAAGCTAGTGAGTGGGGGTATGAGTGTAGAAGAGATTAAGAGGCTATCATATGAGAATAATATGGTTATGTATGAAAAAGGGCATTGATGCATGATGAAAAATTTGTGGATAAATTAGAACTGAAAGAAGGAAACCTTGAGAATCAAAAATATCATATTTATTAATACAACTCACTGATGGCTAACAAAAAGAAGTTGAATGAAATGTTAACAAGACACATTTGTCCAAGCATTCTGATGTGTTTACGTGGAGGCATTCTCCTCATAATGTTTTCAAAGTCAGATGTACCGAATCTAAGGAGCAAAAAATGCTTACCGTACATCTGACTAGGAGAGATGATTTTGGTGAATTCTCTAAGAAAGTGAAAATTTCTGATTTTTTTTTCAAGTATGGGTATAATGAGTGGACTAAAATGGATAGTCCTGTGAAAAGTCACTAGGGAATTTATGCTTAGGATCTTAGAATGGGATCGGACTCAATGGTCGATAAAGCATAGATTTTAAACCTTATTCTTGGTGCTCATTTTGTTTCTACAAATTCTAGCACATCCTTTGCAACTCCAAGAAGAATAATAATAAGGATTAAAGAAAAGAATGCAAAGAATATACTGCTTTTTGGATGATTTTTCACAAACAACTCTATCCATGTTGGTGTTGAAGCTAAATAATATATGTTGATTCTTGAACTTATTCATGGTATGTTTTACAGAGATGGGAGTTATATCATGTTCTTCAAAAGAGCATATGAGATCCATCATGCTCCTATTTAATATTTATTCTATATGAAGGCAGAGTGTAGGGAAGAAGAAATTGTTGAAGGTTACCAATATCTTTTATCGTTTGAAATGGATAAGAGAATGGAAGAGTTGAAGTAGGATGATTATAAGTGGATCAATCCTGAGAGGATAGATAAAATTAATAAATTCACGGCCTGGGGAAGTGGTGTAGTGGGCTGATAGAATATTTTATAATGTGTTTTGAAATCATCAAATTAGAATAAACTGTTACATCGAACCAATGAACTTGATAAGTGAAAAATTACTTTCATGCTACATATTACACTGAAGATTTGTTATGGAAGCACCAGTGTGAAAGTATTTCTTGTCAGGGCCGGTCCATTGATTTTCAATGCCCGGGGCGAGATTCTAAATTATGCCTTTAGTTAATTAAAAAAATATATCAAAAATGAAATAAATTTTATAGTAAAACGAAAACAAGGTTACACAAACAAAAGTATACATAAAAGTTATCTAAAACGATGCCTCCTTGCATTTTTTGAAGCAAAAACATCTATTATTTTATCATAATCAAGACTTCGTAGGAATTGACTTTCAATACTCAAAATTGCTAATCCATTTAATCTTTCTTGAGTCATGGTACTCCGAAGATATGATTTCAATAACTTCAATTTCGAAAAACTTCTTTCCGCGGAAGCAACCGTGACAGGTACCGTCAACAAAATCCTATATGCCACCAAGACACAGGGAAACATGTCCATTTCCTTTGCAAACTCCATAATTTGAATGGCTGTCCAAGGAAGTTCACCTTTGTATGCTTCATCCGGCAACATTTCCTGCAAAACTTGTAACTCAATAAATAAATCTTTTCCATCAATATCAAGGTCCTCACCATTTGCCAAACTAGTTTCAAGTTTCTTACAACATTTTTTTAATTCATCATCAAATAAGGATTTTAACTTTAAACCATCAAACAAAAATCCAAAAATTGATTCAAAATGTTGCATTTGCTCAAATCTACTTCTCAATTGATTTAGAGCCATATCTACTATAATAATAAAATAATCAGTTCTAAAATTCTCTTGAGAAGATTGTTGTTCTCTTTCGGTATTTGGAATTTCATCAAATTGTTTTTTTCTACTATAAACACGTTTGATAGGAAATTTTGGTTCAACTCTAATATTTTCTGCTATTTCTTTAGCCTTATTAATAGCAGAGTCAAACCCATTTTCCCTATATTTTTCAAAATAATTAACTAATCCCTCTAAGTTTTTTATTACAACATCAAGAATCATATATTTGGATTGTAATTTTTTACTTACCAAATTAATTCTATATAAAATTTCATGTCGTATCACTAAACTTAAAATAAATTCAAAATTAGAAAATTCACCATTTACTAGTGATTCCACATCTCTACAAACCTTACCATCATCACTCACTTGAGCTAATTTTGTTAATGCTTCTTTTATTTGAAAAAGTTGAGTTTTTATTGCTTTAACACTTTCAATGTGACTTTCCCAACGAGTAGTAGATAATGATTTTAGGGTTAATTCATCAACATGATCAAGTAAAACACTCCATCTATGTGTGGAGCTAGAAAAAAACATTATATATTGTTTGACGCATACCAAAAAAAAGTTTTAGCTTTATGACAAGAATTTGCCATATCACACAAAATTAGGTTTAAACTATGACATCCACAAGGCATATAAAAAGCTCTTGAGTTTATATCAAGTAATCTTTTTTGTACAGCTTGATGTTTGCCTTTCATATTTGCTCCATTATTATATCCTTGTCCTCAGATACAATTTATATCCAAGTCAAGAGATTTTAAAGCATTTTGTAACACATTAAAAAGTCCTAAACCAGATGTATCTTCTACAATTAAAAACTCTAAAAAAACTCTTCAACTTTTATTGGAACACTTGTAACATCAACACATCTAATAATTAAAGTCATTTGTTCTTTACGACTTGCATCCGGAGTGCAATCTAGAATTATCGAAAAATATTTTGAATTTTTTATTTTTCTAATAATTGCACTTTTTACTTCGGATGCCAACATTTCAATTAATTCGTTTTGAATTTTATGACTAAGATAATGAAAATGATTTTTTTTTCTTGAATAAGTTGAAAATGGTGTTTCATTACGGGATCAAACTCAGCAATCATTTGAAGTACACCTAAAAAGTTACCATTAGATTTCTCATATATTTTTTCATTAGTTCCACGAAAAGCCAAGTTATATTCAGCTAAACATTTTACAACAGCAATAATTCTTATTAAAACTTCTTTCCAATGTTGAGTATCTTTTTTTATTCTTTCTTGTAACTCTTTATCAATTGATTCATTTTTCCTTAACCTAGGTCGTGTTTGTGTCCATGTTTTTAAAGTAATCATGTGTTCGGAACTATGTTCATGTTCATTTAAATTTTCACTAAGATGTTTCCAATCATTAATTCCTTCGGTTGCCAAATTACTTCTAGATCGAGTTGTTTTAAATAACTTACAACAAAAGCAGAACACTTTATCAAGTTCTTTCGAATACACCAACCACTTTCTATCATAAGAGTCATCATTTCTTAATTTACGAACATAAAATTCACAAGAAAAATGTCTACCTAATGCATCTTTTGGAAAAAATTTGTAATTTTCAATTTCCCTAATAAGCCATTTTTCTACAAGAAAATCTTTCATTTTTAAATCTAACTTATCCCATATTCTTGGATCAAAAATATTAATATCACTAGATTTATCAACAAAATCATTATTTTCAAGATCATTAAAATTTTCAATAGGTTCATTAGAAGTTTGAATTGGACCTTTAGAATTATCAACAAAATAATTAGCTTCAACATCATTAGAATTTTCATCATTATTTTCACTTCTACAAACATACCTATTTAAAGATCCTTGTAATTTATTAGTGAGATCTTGTTCTCTTTGTTTTCTTTTTCTATTTTGAGCACCAGATGGTTGTTTTCTAAGAAACATATTTAAACTTCACAAAAAAATTAAAAGTAAAAAATGTGGTAATAACAAAGAAGGATACAACCTCAAGTTACTTAGCAATCCGTATCCACAACTTGAAGTTATCAATCTGTAACCACAACCTAAACAAAAAAAAGAAATAGTATCCTTTAGATTTTCAGAAATTAATCTAACAGCATATTATTCAAAAATAAAAAACACATAATTTTTTCAACTTCATAATTTACATATCAATATTTAATTTCTGATTATATATAACAAATTATTTAGAATTCAAAAAACCATATCATTATTCAAAAAAAAAATACAACAGTTTATATAAAACCACAGTTTATCAGAACAGTTACAAAAAATAGAAAAAAAGAATTACCTAGAAAATTAATGAAGCTTAGACTGCTTGGTGTAGTTCACGATGAACAAGACTGCACGTCTGCAACTTCAACTTGATCGGAATTTCCCTTCCCTAAGTAGTAACCTATATAAGAAAACTGAAATTTTATAAATTTCAACCAGTAATCACTGTAAGATTTTCGAAATTTTAAGTAGGTTATGCAAGAAACTTGAAATAATAGATAAAACTTACTGGATTACAGGATTGGGACTTTAGGAGGACAAATTCAATGAATCCCAATTTGGCACCTTTGAATCTTCACTTTAACACAATAGATTTGCTGCAATAGATAAACTATTACAGCTTTAGAGTAGTAGAGGACTAGAGATCAATTCAGAAAGAAAGAACATAGGATAAGGCGAGAAGCTAACCAGAGAAAGGTTGAGAGAAAGGCTGAAAGCAGAAGGGTGTAAATTGTAACGAGAGAAAGGACTTCAGGTGGACTTTTGACTGTGGATGAGAGCGAGAGAGGCAGAGCGCGATGACTTGTGGGCGATCGTCGATCTATATAGCCAACGGTGTAAACTGTAACGGTCCTCTGATCCTCTCCATTCGACACCCGACGCCTCATGTTCTTCATCTTTGGCGTGTCACATGTATTTTAGATCGAAGAGACGAAGATGAATTGAAGAGTCGATATGCGTCTGTGTTGTGTTGATGTGTTGATGGCGCTAATTAGGTTGCCCACCTCCTGCCCCTTATGTCTTATGTCTTCACATTTTACTGGAAGCCCAATATACAATAACATTAAAACAGACTTTCAATTGATGCCCCACTACACCTTGCTGCCATGGGCCTTGTCCCAGCTCACCCTGGGCTTGGGCCGGCACTGACATAGATGGAAAATATCACTAGAAACTCCTTTTTGTGGACTCCAAAATTGAAAACATTTTCATTGAAGAACAGATTATAAGATGTATGGATCTAGCGCTAGAGCTAGACGAAAACAACCAAACGATATTCCATGTTACGATGTCACATCATCACAACATATACACCTCCTAAAAAGCATAAGTTTTGCATAAAAAAAGATAATAAACGTTGTAGACATAAATACTAAACTTTTTTGCATTTAACCTGATTACCTAAAAGTGAGATCAATCACCATCCATTTTGAAATAAATAATGTTGAAGCATCATTTCTTCAAATAAAATAACTTTGTTGATTCGAGTTATATATTCTTGTTCATATTTTTTTTTGTTAACTTTTTATATTTTGGTAATGACCATAAAAAAATGTTACTTTTTTTGCAAATGACTGTAAATAGACATGTTTAATAAATCGACAATAATGATCTTAATTTATGTATTTGCAGAGAATTTGGGAAACACTCCTTCCATCACTCTGAAAGAGTACGAACAACAACGATGATGAACCACATATCTTATTTTATAGTAATCATCAAGACATGAGTAGTATTGCAAATGAATGGAAACCATTCTTTAATGGAATGAAGTCAATTATAGTCACCTTAAGTAGACATACTATTTATACATTTTCTGTCGGATACAATCAGCAGGATGGAAACCATTCTTTAATGGAATGAAGTTTTATATAACAGTGCCACCATGTATTGTTGGTTTTTTTTCTCTAGCTTTTCTCGTATCAGTGTTAACACTTTATATGTCCATACATATAACTTCATACAAAATTGTTCATTTTTATATATGCATTTAGAGATATATTATTACCATAATCCTTATATGTTTGTCTTTTGTATTCTGCATGTTTGGGGTTCACGCTAAACATGGATTACTGTATATTGACTCGAGTTCAAAGATCCCTATTTTTGCGTCCACATGTATGGGTGTGGTCATTTTTATATGATTAGCTTGGGTCTGTCACTCCTTTTAGTCAATGTCAACTTTTAATTTAGATCGACGTTTAAAGAATACTAAATAAATATGATGATGTGTATTATTGTTGACACTTATGAAAGAAAAATATGAAATAATTTTGATGAGGTGTATTACCGTTTGAATTTACGAAAGAATAAAAGAACTTAAAATTATAAAATTACTCACACACATGAACAACTTTGTTTTTCAAACTGCTATATATCTTGTATTTCACAATCCCTCATAACATATCATTTTTTTTCTCATTCATATTTCTTACAAACATTTAATCCTAATAAAGGAGTCAAACCTAGAGAATAAAAATACTTAAAAGTTAAGTAAAACTTAACTTTTAAGTATTTTTTTTACTCTTTGGGGCGTTCATAAAGAGCTGTTTTTTGTGAGACAAATATGGATGGAAAAAAATGAAGTGTTACGAAATATATGAAATACGATATAAAGAGCAATAATTGTTTTTTTGTAAAACAAAGTTTTTCTTGTGTGTGAGTAATTTTATAATTTTAACTACTCTGTTCTTTTTATAAATCGTAACAATAATACACTTTATTAAAATTATTCTCAATCTTTCTTTCATAAATCTAAAAAATAATACACCTCATCAAAATTTATTTAATATTCTCTAAACGTTAATCTAAGTTAAAAGTTGACATCAACTAAAAGGAGTGACAAACCCAAGTTAATGATATAAAAATGACCACACCCAAACATGTGAACGCAAAAATAAGGATCGTCAAACTCGAGTCCACATACAACAGATTCATGTTTAGCCTTGAACCCAAGCATGCAGAATGCCAAAGACAAGCATCGAAGGATTGTGGTAATAATTTGTCTCCAATTCAAAGATGAAAACGAACAACTTTGTATGAAGTTATATGCATGGACATATAAAACAGAAGCACCCATTAGCCACAAAAGAAATCCAACAACATATGGTGCACCATTATATGACTCCATTGAATGAAAGAATAGTCTCCCACTTTCATATAATCACCAGGAAAGCATGTCTACGATGGCTATAAGTGTCGCTAACACGACTATTTGGATACATGAGGATTTAACAAATTCCCTTGAAATATCACTCATGTCTCGATGATTATTATAAAACAGGATATGTGGTTTATCGTAGTTATTCGTACTCTTTCGAAATGATGAAGGGAGTGTTTCCTAAATTCTTTATGAACACATAAATTAAAATTATTATTATCGATTTATCATGCATTTCTATTGAAAATCACATACAAAAAAAAAGTAAGAATTTTTATGTTCATTCGCAAACTATAAAAAGTAAGAAAAAATATAAACAAAAAATATATACCTAGAACCAACAAAGTTCTTTTATTTGGAGTATTAATTCTTCAACATTATTTATGTTAAAATAGGTAGTGGTTTATCTCCACTAAGATAATCCCGCTAAATGCAACAAAGTGTGGTCATTTGTGTCTACAACATTTATTATCCTATATTTATGTAAAGCTAGCTTATGCTATTTGACACAGTATATGTTGTTTTGACGATGTGACATCACAACATGAAATATCGTTTGGTTGTTTTTGTCTAGCTCTAGCGCTAGGTTCATACATCTTGTAGCCAACTCCTCCGTGAAGATGTTTCCCATTTTAGTTGCCACAAAAACGACCCTCAAGTGATATTTCCTTCTACGTCAACAGGTACTCTAAGTACTTTATCAACTCTAGGTATGTGCAATTTCACAATTTTTCCCTAAATGATTGTGAGCAGCTATCTAGCATTATTTTCTACATCAACAAGTCCTTCACATTCACAATTTGTTTTAAACATAACAATAATGAAATGTTCTAAAGTTACCTTAGCAATGACATATTTGTTGCTAATTTTATTGAGTATCGAAAAGTGGTAAGAATAAAAATGTTCATCAAAATTAATTTGCGCACTATCAATGTTGTCAATGGTGACCTCTATTGTTACTATAGCGAATAGCAAGGTGAGGCGATGCGATGCCATGCAATGTCGCTATGTGGTTGATAGCGAGTGAATAGCGATGTAACCATCTGGATCAATAATGTTATTCTTTTTTTAAATCTGGTATAAATAGCAACATATTAGGGTTTTTGGTTGACTAAGTCAAATAAAGCATCAGATATCTCAGCACTTCATACTCTCCGAGTCTTGACCCAATCTCCCTTACGATTCTTCAATGACGCCAGCTCTTTTCCTGTCTTCCAACGATTTCTCCATGGCGATTTCTACGACAATCAAACAATTCACCTCTGAAACTCCTCACACCTCACTTCCAGAGACACTTGCACTGCTACTCTCCATCTCAGCTTCAATGGTTTTTTTCTAGAATTTCTTACATGATGTTTTGTTTCTTTCTTTGTTGTACATACTTACGATTTATGTTCTTCTCAAATCTCAGTTATGCATTTGGGTATGCTTTCTTATGAGTCATTTATTATAATTTTAATGAGATAACAGTTAAAGTGTTAATCAGTTATGTATTTGTGTTAATTTATTGACTCACTTAACTGTTAATCAATAATCAATGTCTTAATAAGTTAGCTGTTAATCAGTTAATGAGTTAACTGTTAATTGGTTATGTATTTATGTTAATATATTGAGTCATTTATTATAATTTTAATGTTTTTGTGTTTGTTTATAACTTATAATATTTTCTAAAAAAATAGACGTTGACTAGTACTAAAAAAAGAGGGCAATCCGAGATGGGCTTAAGGGGCGTAAGTTGAAGGAATGGCTAAATAGGAGCTATGTCATTTTTGTTTAAGCATTGGTTATCTTATTTATTAGTTATAATTGCTAAATAGGTGAAGGTAAAAGTAAAATTATTTTTTTATTAGCCGATCGCTAAAAAAGAAATACTCGTCACTATTTCATCTTTATTGCTACATAGCGTATAGATAGGTTATCACTATTACCTCACTATCACTATCGATAACACTGGGCACTACAGAAAGTCGTCTCAATTCCTGTGTTAGAAATTCATGACACCAATTTGACCCGCCTATAATTCATTTTGTAACCACCATTATGGGTGTTTCGTAACAGTTTTCGTTCAGAAGTTATGTGGCAATTTTTGTGACGAGATTTTTTAACCGTCATGAAAGGGACTAAATGCATGTTCTGATGTTTTTTTTATTTATTTCACTTGGTAGCAAATCAAAATATAAGATCATTCGCGAGTACATGGCAAAAAAGAATGGCTTATATGTGGAAACGTGTCACAAAACATTGTTTCCTAATGCTGTCTAACGCTTTTTTAGTTGGAAACGAGACGTGTTTCTAGTTGTGTGTGAAGCTACAAAAATACGAAATGTAATTGATTAGTTTATAAGGAGTAAAGATTCTTACCGGAAGGACCTGTTGGTTTCATAAATGCAATAGGATAGTGCCCACAGTCACAACTAATTAGTAATATTACTATTAGTGGTTTCCTTTTGTGTTACATGCAGTAACAAATACACTTAATATTAGATAAAGAATAATTATAAGGATTTGGTTTGTTAATTAATTTTAATCGATCATAATTTAGAAAGTGGTGCAATTAAACAACTATAAGGATAATTATAAGGATCTAGTTCCTAAGGTTTTAGATAAAGAATTATAAAGAAGTGGTGCAACTAAACAACTATTAGATAAAGAATAATTATAAGGATCTGGTTCCTAATGTCTTCATCACCACTAAACAACTACCCATTTGAATCTGAGTGTTAGAACTAATGCCTTCATCACAACTAAACAACTACCTATTTGAATGTTTAAATTCATGCATTGCTCAATAATCAACACCACAAGTCCCTTTTAGCAATTTTGATGTTAATACCACTAAAGGCAAAGGTAGGGACCCCTAAAGCAATTAACCTCTAGTGGAAAACTAAAATGTGCACAACCCTACTAACTACAAGAATTACCACAATGACCACTGTAATATCACAAATGATTCCTTTTGATTTCAATGTTTTGCCGTTAGATTGAGAATTAGCCACAACTCCAAAAAAATCCAAGGTTTATCACGGCCCATATAAACTCTCTAATAGTTGACCAGTTGGTTTCGAAATAACATCCCACAAAAACCTAGGCCAAACCCTTTCCATTTTATCTTATAAACTAACTATGAATTTTGTTGTATCACCTCCAAACTCCCGTGTTTTACTTTTTCCTTTACGCCTCCCTGTCTCCTACTTTCCAACTTGTAAAATGTTTCAACCCGATATGACATAACAGATTTACAAGGTCTAAACAACCCGAAACCAAACACAAAATCGACACAAAAATAAACGGTTTGACATTACATGACATGATAATGGAACAGGTCGGGTTAAGGTCATTCCTTCTCAATCCGTTTAATGTATAGACACAACACAAACCCTACATGACACATGTGTGTAAGGTCTAATAGTAATGTGCACATAAGTATATTTTTATTTGTGTATATGTGCATGTGGGCACATTTTACGTAATAGGAAAAAAATTGAATGTCAATATTAAAAGATTAATAAATGATGAATTTACATATTTTTAGTTAATTTTTTCGAAATAAGAGTTGAAAAAACATGCACATTTGAGTTTGTGCATATATGCACATTTTTTTTAAACTTTTTCTAGATATATATTTTTTAAAGTCTTAATTGGCTAAGACGTTATAAAAAGTGATTCTTTGAGAAAAATTTCAAAAAAAAAAGCATTTTTTCAAGTGATGTGCGCTTACTGTGAACATTTTGTGTAAATAAAAAAAATCAATATGGAAAGGGATTAGAATATGATAAATTTATGTATTTTTATTTATTTTTTTCATTAGAAGATAAACTATAAAACAAGAATCGAAAAGTGATCTTAATGATCTTGAAAAAGTTAGCGATCCTATTTGAACTTTATTATATATAGAAAAACTGTAAAATTGGTCCCTATGATATGAAAGACGATAAGATCCAAAATGTTTTTAACTTGCATGGAAGGTCTAAAATTAGAAAATTAATGTGGTTTTAATCCCTGAGAAACTTAAAATGATTGTTTTGCCCTTTTAATTTTTTTAATTTTTTTTTTATTTTCGTTTAAGTTTTATTAATGAAAAATAAAAAACCGAACCATAACTATTACAATTGGTTAATGTATTTCGATAACCGTTGGGTAGCGGTTAATATTAGTTTTGGTTAACGGTTATAGTTAATGATTAATATAAGTTAACCAAAATGGTTCAAGATGACATAAAATTAAAAAAATATATATATTTTTCCATAAAAATTGAAAAACACAAAGTTTGTGTTTATAAAAAATGAATGATTGTCTATATATAATTGTATCGATAGAAGTTTACTTATTATATCTTACTCCAAATAATTACCCAATAAATTTCAATTTCTAATATAATTACATACAATATATTTAATATTATATTTTGTTAAAAACATTTATTAATATTATTGGTTCGGTTCGGTTTATAACGCTTCGGTATTTTATGAAAACCATAACCGAACCATATGTACTTGGTTAATCAAAATTTGAAACCGAACCATATATTTTATTAATAGTTCGGTTATATCGGTTAAGTTGGTTATGGTTCGGTTTTTTAGTTAATATGCTCACCCCTAGCCCACTGGTACCCTCCCCTTTTAATTGTTTTTTTTGTTTTTTTTATAATTTATTTTAAAATTTATTAATAAAAAATAAAAATAAAACAATTAGGCCCACACCACCCTACTCCCCACCAGTACCCTCCCCTTATTTTTCTTACACCCTGTTCCCGAGTTCAATATATCGAGAGAAAAAAAGAAATGGGTGGAAATGAGAAGAAAATAAAAAAAAAATGGTGTTCCCGAGTTTCATTAAAGGAAATAAATGGAAGAAAGTTGAGAGAAATAGAACGATCATTTTCCCAAATAATTTTCCTTCCGATTTGGGAGGATTTTGAAAGAAAGAACAAAATGATTAATTTTTCTTCCACTTCTCTCCAACTCGGGAAAACAAAAGAAAATTTTGTTTTTCTTTCCTTTCTCTTCGTTTCTCTCTTGACTTTCTTTTATTTTCTTTTGTTAAACTCGGGACTAGGCGTTACTCTCTATCTCTCTATATCTATTTGTTGTATATACGTTCATCTCTTCGTTTTTTAGTACGCTCTTAAAATTCACGATCTCATTATTGTCTTGTTTATTTTAATCCGTTCACTTCTTTTTTTTTCGATGATGCTTATTAGTTTATCATGAAAGATTGATTTATGTTATTGTATCTGATGTTATGTTATTGTATCTGATGAAGGCGGATTTTAGGGTTCTTACTCATCATTTATCGTGTTCTTCATCTTCTAAGGGTCTGCTCTTGCTCTGAGATTATGTTTGTTTACTTCGATTGAATCTAGATTTATGGCCTAATTTTTTTGTCTATCTTTGTGGATTTATCAACTTATTAGTTATTCATGATTGATGCTAGGATTAGATGAAGATGATGTTCTTGTTGAATGGATTTATAAAAAAATCTGAGTTGATTTGGTGGTAGTGACAACATAGTAAAATCGTGGATTTAATATCTCTGTGTAGGGGAACATATGTTGCGATTTTATGTTTTGGTTTTGGAGATTTTACTTCCATTGAATGTGGACTTATGTATTTGGTTGTTCCATTTCTGTTTCTGTCATCTCCATGGGTTTTCAACAATGGTAACACCAGCACCCAAGCACCCACCCAAAGCAACCAACATGATATGAATCCAATCAAAAAATTTCATGTATTATTTCTATTGACCTTTTAATTTCTGATATAGGGGAGAATCTGTTGGTGATTTTAGTGTCACCATGTCATTTTAAGTAACTGGAACTAACATGTGAGCTAAGGGGCTTCATAATTTGTACTCTAATATATGTATGGAGTAGTGCGGAGTGCATGCATGTATAAGATCGAATTTGAAGCCGGTTCAACGACTAGTCGGGGGCAGCGCCCCTGGGTCCGGGGTTTCCAAAGGGGCAACACCCCTTTGGCGGGGTCTAGGGGCAGCGCCCCTAGTGGGGTCCAAGGGGCAGAGCCCCTGGCTGAGGTCCCTAATCCAGGGTTTCCAGATTAATATTACTTGCTTCAAATACAGCTAATGACGGCCCAACCCTAATGAAACCCTAATCTTGTTTAATATATAAACGACTCCTTTTATACAGAAGGGGGTTACGTTCTTTAGCTCTCGTTTTTCTTTACACATTCAGAGAACCCTTTAGCATATTGGCTTATGTTTTCTGTGCCTAGAAATGTAAGTGTCCACTTGGATTATCTTAGGCTGAATTTCTTGTAACCCAGGCATAGGGTAGAAATATCAGTTCAGAAAGTGATATCACGAGCCAAGTTGGTATCCAGATCTCCACCACAAACCCTAATTTTCCCTATAGAATCTTGACATTTGGTGCCTGAACAAGATAGGGATAAGGGTTGAGAACTAGGTTTCAAGTTTCGCCATCGATGATAAGGTTCAGGTGGCCTGAATGACAACGGCCTTAGAGGCAGAGTTGTCGGACCTAAGGTTTCAATGGTTGGTGCAGTTGGGAAGGTGGTTTGAGTTTCTTCTATCATACCCCCGAACCGGACGGCGGAAACGTCCGAGGGCTCTTGTGACTCAAATTGAATACCATCACAATGAATATACATGAATCATAACACAAATCATCACCATGCATTGGAATATTACAACTGATATTGTTTACATTAAGTACATTGCTTTAGTCATTACAATTTCATAACATAAACTGTTCGATAGATAATCTAAGCAAACCACCATGACAGAACTTGATACTTATTCTTCGGCTTACCTGTTACCTGAGAATACAAGTTATTTTGGAAAAACGTCAACATATGAAATGTTGGTGAGTTCATAAGTAATGTTATGGAAAAATGATTATTGTGAACTTTGAAAAACCCAGAAAATCCGATATTTTCTGAAAAGAGTATTTGTTTATAAAAAGTGTGAAGATCCGTAAATATGCCTATTGATTTTGAAAACATATATAATTGTTGAACTTTGTATACATCACATAGGTGAAAATGTTGAACTTCCCGGGAAAACCCGATGTTTTCCCAATACATAAATTACATGCCTTGTTTATTGTTATACCGATACAACGAATGTTTTTGATTACCCAGGTGACATTGGATTAATTAGGGTTTGTGAGTTGTTACAATCACGCATTAATGAGAATGACTAGTTTATAACTACAGATTACGAACGATCCTTAAGGCGTCGTCCGTACTACTCACATAATCCAACCACCCTGACTTCTCTTGATTAACGCCACAAATCTGATTACTTGAATTCTCATAAGCCTGTCAACCGAGGAGAAAGGAGGGTACGAAGCCCCCTTTATTTCCATAAGTTATTCAAGGCTATCGGGAATGCGAAAGGCACTTGGCCCAACTCGCATTTGACTTCTCAACCTCACTAGCAGTACTAATGGACCATTAGGGCCCAATAGCACAATAGAGCTATTGAAAGTCCTTTTACATGGAATTGAGTCATAAGGGGCCCATTAACATGTAAGCGCGTTCCCTTCGGGCCCAAAGATCATGTTATTGGGCTAGCAAGGCCCGAAAAGCACGATTTGAAACTTTTAAGCCCAAAGTTTGAATGTTAACTCATCATAGTTATCGCGTGTTTACTGAAATACTTTTGTTTATTGATTTTTGTTTTGTTATTGATTCGAGGCCGAATCAAATCGTTTGGTAACGATATTTGTTGTTGGAAGTGTATTTGTTTTTTCGTTTCGTCGGTAGTCGTGGATCTTGTATTTTGTCTTAGTGAATTAATTTGTTTAAAAGTAAAATTTTTACCTTTTCACAACCTTTCTTTTATAAAAATAGCACTTTTAGTCCTTTATATAAAAGAATTTCATTTTAGTCCTTAAAACATTATTTTGACACTTTTGTGTCATAAACTTGTTGAAAAGACATTTTTAACCCAAATTTACTTTGTAAACAGCTTTAGCCCTTCCAGAATGATGTTTTCTCGGTTAAAACCCCCAGTTTCGCAACTTTTACAGTTTTGGCCCAAAATAGAAATTTTTTACATTTTTGATCCTTTTTGAATTTGAAAAGCATTTTTGACCTTTGAAATAGTTTTAATACACTTCAAATCCCATGCTTTACAGAAAATTGCATTTTCAGCCCCTCAAACTTATAAATCTCGCATTTATGAGGCTTATTAGGCCGAAAAGCCCAAATCTAGCCCATTGAGTTCAAAATTTACATTTTAAGTCACTTAAAAATGTTGTTGTTCAGAAAATTTATTATAGAAACTGTTTGGACACTTTTGACCCTCCAGAAACTATAAATTGTCGGTTTGTACCCTATGTTTTGTATTTTGACATTTTAAGCCCAAAAATGGGTTTAATGTTAGATTTTGTTCATCATGACCTTATAAGCCATTTTTCTTGACTTGATTAGTGTATAATAACTTAAGTTATGTTTATTTCTCTTCTCATGCCTTAGATCTCGGTTTTTACACACTTTTTGATAACATATACATCACAAAACACATGATATCACACACATACATGCATCAAATCACACGTAGCATACATTTACACATAGATCTACACATTTACTTGTATTCTACCCCATAAAACTCATAAAAACCGAAAAGGAAGGGGTATAAAACTCACCTTGAGTTGTGGATCGGTTTTGAAGTAGATTTGAAGAAGTTTGGTTCTATTTTCGGCCCTATCAAGTTCCTTGGATGGATCTGAAACTTGGTGGGTTCTAAGATGCAAGATCATGAACTTGAATGGATTAAGAGATGATTTTTGATGGAAATTAGTGAGTTAGATCATATATTAAAGCACCAACTTACCTTGAATGATGATTTTTATGGAAGAAATTCCTTGAACACCACTTAGATCTCGAAAATTTAGAGAGAATGGAGAGAGAGTTTCTTTGAGAGAATTTTGAATGAAGTGTGTGTGTGTGTGTGTTTGGATTCGGCTGAGAGAAAGAGAGAGGAGAAGAAAGAGGTCTTTAGGTGATGTGTGCATGGAGATATGGGATAAGTTGCATGGAAAACCATTAGGCAAAAATGAGGTGGCCATGAGAAGTCAAATCTTTCTTTCATTTGGGCTTGGGCCGAGATTTGGAGAGAAAACAGGAAGGAATTGGGACCTTAAATGCCTAAGTCCAAATCATAGCTAATTTAAATAACTATTGGCCCAAAATAAATCAAGTAATGATTTTTATGGCCCATTAGGGCTAATTAGGTTAGTTGTGGCCCAATGAGGTTCATTTAAATATTTTGTTTCATTCTAGGCCCAATATGGCCCAAAATATTAAAATAAATGAAAGTGGGTCCAATTAGAGCCCATTCAAGAGCTCTAAGCCCATGATATTCCAATTGGAAGCTTATTGGTCTATTAGGCCCAATAAGGAAGTCCTAGTCCAAAATGGACTTAAGCAAGGACTTCTAGGGTTTCCAATTATTTGTAGTGCTTGTATGAAGTGTTTGGTTGAAATTTTGTTGTCATAGAGTAAGCATCATGCATGCTTTCATGTTTTTGATTCATAGTTGTCATAAGTGTTGTAGTTACAAGGCACCAAAAATTTCTAGTTGTGACATCATCCCCCCGTTAGAGGGAATTTTGTCCCGAAATTCTTTTGAAAGCTAGATTTGAGAATGCTATAATAGATGAGGGTACTTTTGCTTCATTTGGTCTTCGCGTTCCCAAGTGAATTCTGGCCCACGCTTCGCGTTCCACCGTACTTTCACGATCGGGATGCGACTTTGCTTAATATGCTTCACCTCCATGTCCATGATTTCGACTGGTTCTTCAACGAACAGGAGATTCTCATTGATTTCAATTTCGTCAAGGGGAATGACGACAGTTTCATCGGATAGGCACTTCTTTAGATTGGAAACATGGAACACGGGGTGTACACTGCTGAGCTTAGCGGGTAGCTACAGTCTGTACGCCACTGGACCAATTCGGGCAAGGATCTCGAAAGGTCCAATGTATCGTGGGTTCAGTTTTCCCCGTTTTCCAAAACGAATGACCCCTTTCCAGGGTGAAACTTTTAACAGTACTCGATCCCCGACCTGAAACTCCAATGGCTTTCGTCGTCTATCAGCATAACTCTTTTGTCGGTCGCGCGATGCTTGTAATCGAGCTCTGATTTGAACTATCTTTTCCGTGGTTTCACGTATGATCTCCGGTCCTGTTAATGTCTTGTCTGATGCTAGTTCCTTTGCTAGCTGGGTGTCGCCCACCTCAGCCCAACACAACAGTGATCTACACTTACGCCCATATAGCGCTTCGAAAGGAGCGACTTTGATGCTCGAATGGTAACTGTTGTTATACGAGAATTCAACTAAGGGTAAGTAGGTATCCCAAGACTTCCTAAAGTCTATCACACATGCGCGAAGCATGTCTTCGAGCGTCTGGATGGTTCGTTCGCTTTGACCATTCGTTTGTGGGTGATAAGCAGTGCTCATGTCGAGATGGGTTCCCAGTGCTTTCTGAAGTGATTGCCAAAAACGTGAAGTGAACCTACTATCTCTGTCTAAGATGATAGATACTGGCACTCCGTGAAGCTTCACGATTTCTCGAATGTATATTATTTTCAGCTTCTCCATCTTATAGGATTCTTTTATTGGCAGGAAATGAGTATCAGCTTTGAAGCTGGTGAGATCATAAGTATTAATGTGACTTAATTCGTAAAACTTGTAATTAAAGACTTGACATTGTTTTGAAAGAAAGCTCTTATAAGTATGAAAATGTTTGTAAAACAACTGTAAACGTTTGAAAAACCCTAGAAATCCCTATGATTCCTATTATTATATAAGGGTGTCTTCTACCAAGACCTAACTGTTCTCAATGTAGTCTTCTACCAAGACTCGACTGTTCTCAATGTAGCCTTCTACCAAGACTCGACTGTGTTACTATTATTATCATTATAAGAAATTGTATCCTTTGGTACTAGGATACTCAAATATAATTCACCTCATTGGTTATGTGAATAAGTCACAAAATAGAGGTAATAATACAACTAACCTAAGTATTACCCTTTGGTACTAGGGTAACTAACAGCGTTAACTTAAGACATCCGTAGATGTATATTTACCTCTGTTGCTAACAGCTGGGTGTAGGAATAGTTAATCCCTTAAAGTATACCTGTAATGGTATCAACCGTTGACATCCATGGATGTGCTTTTACCTCTGTAGCGAACAGAGATTCTAGGAATGGTCAATCCCGCAACGTATCCTTTGGTACTAGGATATTAAATCCAATCTATCTCGTCGATTATGTGATTGTATCACAAGGTAAAGGTAAGAATGAGGATTTTATAACAATATCTATACATATAAAATGTAATGATAACTCGTCATATATTATCTATGTAAACGTAATCATGTAAATGTACTCATGTAAATGTACTCATGTAAATGTACTTATGTAAATGTACTCATGTAAATGTAATCATGTAAATGTAATAGCTGTAACATGTGTTCTCCCTCTATCTGGCAATTATTGACTCATGAATGAACTGACTCATTGTATGATATCGCGTTCTAATAATAGTTCTAGTATCTTCCTAAACTACCCATATGGTAGTTTACTAGTAATCTAACTGGTAAGCATGGACATGGAGGCATACCCTTGCTACCCAAGGGCATGGGATGAACTGGGAGGACCTTTTATGACTATATATGTACACATGATATATAACTAATATTTAAGCGACCTTTGGACGAGTACCCGATATCCCACCAGACCACATCTCAAGCGCGAAAAGGAAATAGGGTGGATAGCCTTCCTAAGTCTTTTAAACACTTCTTATATAACTATACACATAAAGGCATGCAATTTATAATATAAAAGCATAAATAAGTTTTGTAAAACATTTGAACATAAATATTATTTTAAGAAATGATCGACTTGATGTCAATCTATAAAACAGTTTGAAGGCATGGGTTTGATAAAACAGTTTAGTATATAGAAACATTTGTTTGAAACACAGTTGTAAATAAGTTTGAAATATGATATACAGAGTATGAGGTACAGTGTAATAAGGAGTTTAAAACATATAAAATGTTTATAAAAATCATTTGAAGAAACTGTTTGGCAAAACGGCTAATGAGTAGCCAAATCATTTGAATGCTGTATATTAATCACATGTGATTGATGTAATAAGTAGCATAATTCTACTTACTAATCACATGTGATTGACATAATAAGTAGCATAATCCTTTGTATCCCCCCCATAAAACATTTAAAATAGTTTAAAACATTAGTTAAGGGGTATGAACTCACCTGCAGTAAGTGACTGGAATTGAACGGACTGTTATCGTACAGAAGGATCGGACAAGTGCTTGGTGTCAAGTGAAGACTTAGACACACACAATGATCCTAATTACATATGAAAACATATGTATATAAATAATTAGTGATTATAACACTAATTATACAAGTATAAACATTTAAACGCGAGGAAAACACCTTTGGTCAAGTGCTAGGAGGCTAATGGGTTGCAACAAAGGAGTGCAATGCCCCTAATGGAAGTTTATGGTCTAATGACCATGTTCATTGGAGTTTACGGCCCAGGGGAGTAAACTCCTGGCCGTAAACTCTCAACCAAGTGCCTAAATGGAGCTTAGAATTATTACAACTCTAGTGGTGAATTGTTTCAAGGCTATAACAAGTGTTTGGGTGCCATATTAACTCCTTTGGGGAGTTTACGGTCCAGAGACCATCTTCCCTTGGAGTTTACGGCCGTAAACTCCCTTGGGAGGGTGATTATGGTGCTTTCAAGTCTCTAAATTAACTAGGAACTAAAATAGGCTTTTGTACTTGTCTTTATAAGAGTTTATGGCACCCTTTGGCACCATTTAATGGAGTTTACGGCCATGGAACCTTTTGGGCCATAAACTCCCTCACTCTTGGTGTTCTAAGTGTTTTAACTAGTCCAAAACTCATCTAGGTACATGCCCAAATTGGTCTCTTGGCTTAAGGAAGGAGTTAGGGTGTCCTTTGACCCCTTTATAGGTGTTTACGACCCAAGAGTTTTTCTTGGCCGTAAACTCCTTTTTCTTTGTGATTTCTTATGTTTGCTAGGCTATAATCACTTTACGGTACATGTCTAACATCAAGTCTAAGCCTTAGGGAAAGTTTTAAGGGCATTTTGGCATTTAAACTTGGAGTTCACGGCCTAAGAAGCTCCTTGGCCGTGAAATCACTTCTTGCCATGGTTCCTAATTGTTTTGTGGTTTAAAGCATGAAATGGAGGCTTCTAGTTCAAGTCCTAAAGCTTTGAGGGTCATTGGAACCCTCTAGGACCTTAAAATGGAGTTTACTCCCCAAGAACGTTCTTGGGCGGTAAACTCCCGAGTCTAGTCTTTTTGATATGTAATTGATGTTTCTAAACATAATCTAAGCTATATAACATAACTAGATCGAAGTACTCACAATTTGGGATAAAAACCCGAAGATCCGTGAGAGAGAATTTTGACTTTTCTCTAAATGAAATTCAACTAATGAACCAATTTGGTTCAGAATTCTATTTATAGTCCTGAATATTTTTGGCAGAAAATATTTTTATTCCTGGAACGAACTCTAATGTCCTAGAGTATTGGGATAACAGTGTTGCACAAAACCCTAGTGCATCCACTCTCCTAATATCTCCTTAAGTGTAAAATCCTGAAAACTGCCAAACTTATACTCGAAATCCGAGTCACTGTAACTGTTCTACTTCTATTGGCTTGATATGGTTTGTTCAGAATGGAAATTTTGGGTTGTCACATTTACGGCCGTAAACAGGTTTACGGCTACGGCCCATGTCCACTAGCCCATATTCTCTTGTATATATATAGGGGTGAGGGGTGTGAGGAAAATATTGATAAACCCTAGAGTTTATGGCTAGAGAGAAGAGAGAAACTAGAGATCATTTTGTGTGTGAATCTTTTGTATCTGGAACTTTAATTCTAATCAATTCATACAGAGATTCATATTATTATTCTTCTTCTTCTCTTCAATTTGATCTGACATCATCCGTTTGATTGGGATTCCGCACCATCAAACGGATCTGATTGATACACAGGCAAATTAGGGACTTACATGACATATGCAATTCTCTTGTCAAGAAAACATTTCTTGACAAACAAATATTCAAGAGTTAGTGCGGATTTTTATCAAGACAAACACTATACACAACTGGTATTAGTTGGTCTTTGTCTCATCCAAAACATCACAATTTACCAATTTCAAACGTGCAAGAGTAAGAAAAATAAATTTTTTTACTTCACATTTGAAGAGTGTGTTAGAACTCCTTAAGATGTGTTACTCAATTCACAATCTTGGAGTATGATTCTAAGACTTGATTTTGGAATGAAGTATGACTCATCCTTTTGATTTAACCATTTCAATAATTTATGATTCCTCTTCTTAGCCATACTAGTGCACTAAGATGTCCTTAGAGGATTAATTGTGATATGATTTCATAATCAACAAGACGATCATAAAACACGATACATAAGTACTCTCCCTTCTTCTTAGATTGGAGAAACTTTTATCTTTTTGCCTAATTGATTCTTCTTATTTGTTCTGCCATACATTGAAACTTTTCAATGATTCAGAATTACACTTAATCTTGTAAGCATAACCACATTTACTAAACTTTTAGTAAATCATGACGAATAATGTTATTGTTCTTTGTGGTGGACTTGACTAGTGCACAACATTGTGTACCAGTTCTCCTAGTCCTTCACTTGACTCTTTGTCAAGGAATTAGTCTTAATTTTCCAAATATGAAGATTCTCATTCATCATACAATACAATTTGTATGATTCCAAGTTTCTGTCCAACTGAAACTCAGGCGACAAAAATCTTTCCTTATTTGGTAAATTCTCAACATTTCCACAAATAAAATAACTAAGAATCACATCCATTTCAACATTACTAAAAGTAGAAATACACAAACGTCAATTTTTCATACATGCCATTGCAAGGAAATAAATAAATAAGACAAAAATCAAAATTTATTTTATTTCTAAAAGGTGCGGAATAACTTATCCTTACAATGCAATTCAAATGAAAACTACGCTATTACATATTCCTAAGAAATTCTAAAAATCCAATCATCGAATCATCCGATCGAAATCCATTTCTTCACGATCAGACTCAACTCACTTCTTCCTTTAAGCTTCCCCTCTTTTCTTCGATCCTACAAAACATAAAATGTAATGTTATCACATCATGTATTAAGAATAAAAAAAAATAGGAACTTATAGAGTTAGTTAATGGATTTTACCTGAAGTAGAGCCATACGTCTTGACTCTCCCATCTCTTAGATCTCTCAGGTAGACAGGGTAGCTTCGTCTCTAATGCCCCTTTTTGGCAATAAAAGCAAATTGACTCCTTTGGAACAACACACAGAACTACCTCAAACTTTTCCTTTATCTTATGGTCAAACTTTTCGACAATGACATACCTTTCGTTGCCATTGCCTATGTCTATGGAGGTTTGGAAGGCAGATCTACCAATCAACTTTGCTTCTCCAGTGCGCCAAATCATTGTTGATTCAGCAGCAACAAGCAAATAGGTGAGATCGATAAGGGTTATGTCGTGGTCTATCATATAGTACTCTCTTACGAACTCACTATATGAGTCGGGAAGTGATTGAAGAACCCAACCAACAACCACCTTCTCACAGACAACGAATCCCAACATTCTTAACCTGTCAATGCGCAACTTCATCTCTAAGATGTGTGCACACACTAACTTTCATTCTTTGTGTTTACTTGCCAAAAAGGCTTGAGTGAGCTTGAACTTTTCAAGCCTTTGAACTTGTGGTTCAAGGAGAATAATAGGAGGAGGTGGAGGAAGTGAAGCATGATCTCTCGTTCCTCGATCGAATCATGGAATATCATCTTCATGTGGAAAGCTTGTTCCAAGGGTTTTGGGAATACCATAGTTTTCATACTTTGACATCTACAAAACGGGAGAAAATTTAACTTATTTGATTGAATGAGTCCTTAATAAAACACCCGAATGAGATATTAAGGCTAGGACCCAACACAATATTCTACAATTCGGAAGAGAGATGCCGTAATACAAATTGCAGAACATGTGAAGGTAAGTGAATGACGATTCACTAATTTTCCACCATGAAAAACGAAAAAGAGATTAAGTTTTAAATGTATTGAAAACTCCTAGATCCTTTGAGATTCATTGAACTTTTCAATGACATGTTTAAATCTCGATATGCCTCTCGATTTTGGATTGGGATGCCGAGGATCACAAAACATGGTTTGAATAACCACACAAATATACATGGTGCCCCCAATGTTACAATTACATATTCGTTGTGCCAGTTAACCATACACACTCCATCGAACTATGACAAACATCGAGTCACCCTTTGTCACCTTTGCTTAGAGCCCATTTAGTGTGTCGGCTAACCACACACGCTTCACTAACGTCTTCGCAAGGGTACAAAGTGTAATTTGATATTTGTCATCTCCATCAAACTTCAATCACAATATTTAGTATTTCAATGCAACACGACATGCATTTTTCAAAATCTAAACCATAACACCTTAACCCGATCTGAAATAAACGAGTTGATACGAAATTATACAAAAGATAAGCGGCTAAAATTAGAATAATGTCTATCTAGTTTTGGTCTAAATATTCGGGCAAACATATTACATAAGGGAGGTGATATTTCCAAGGAAGACTTTTAATATTTCCAAGGAATAATTAATGAATGGACTATTTTACCCTTAATCAATATAATTTAATTTTAATTTAGAGTAATGAAAACAAAGAAAGATCTTTCCAAACTTTACATCCCTTTTTTACGTGATCAATGCCAAATATATTTTCCAACAATTTAAAAAGTTATCTTGCCTCACAGTTATATATCTTTCTTGAAAATATTTAACCAATATAATATATTACATTTTATTTTGCTTTTATTTATTTTTTACACCAACTGTGGTGAATTGGATTTTAGTAAATATTAAACTCACTTTGTTGTTATACACCGACAAGGTTTAAAAATAAAAATATTCTACAATGTGAATAAATCAATTAAGTCTTAATATTGTTTATTGGAATAAGAGTAGTTTAATGATTCTACAACGTCAATAATTCAGTTAACTATTAATATTGTTTAATGGAATAAGAGAAGTTTTGGAACTAAAAGTTGTTTGGGTACACTCCTATTTATACTTACAGTGAAGGTTAACGCATGCATTTTTTTTATTAATAGATGTTATAAAGATAAAACTATTATATAGTAAACTATATAACAAAAAATACAACTTCAACCCAATACAAATCAAATAACAATAAAATGTTGTCCAAAAAAAAAACACACCTAATGCATATCAAATAATCAAACTATTCATATGGCATATCATCACTTGAAAAAGTGGGATATGAATTTAGATCAAGTAAGTCGTTTTCATGACTTACATGACCAACATTATCATACACTTCATTGATCATTTGCACGACATGGGTAGAACTTGAATCTTTTTGTGCTTGTGATGATTCTACAAACTCAAATATTGAAGGGTCTCGTGCGGTAGAATTTATTCCTCTTTTATTTTTTGATTTTGGAGGTCTACCCTTTGGTCGGCGAATCAAAGGCTCAAATAATATATCAGATTTAGTTAGAAGTTGAGTAATCATAGAATTAGCAAATTCTTTCTTACTTTGAGGCCATATTTGATATCTTGAAGACAACTCACTAAGCAACTCATCAAATTCCTTGGCTCCATCATTGTGTAAATCATCTTCTGAATTCAAACATATCGTATCAATCCTCCAATAAAGTTTCATTCCTTCTAAATGTTTTATCTTGTGAGCACAAGGAAGACCCATGGTTGCCATAAAAATGACTGGTGCAAGGAGTCATTGTACCTAAAAACCAAAAATATATTAAAGGTTAATGTAAAAATTAATGTTGTGAAGAATTTGGATTCTCTCACTTATGAAGAATTTGGATTCTCTCACTTGCGAGTTTCACTTTAATCTCATTGAACTCATGTTTGATTGCAAGACAAATCTTTTTGGTAACATCTTGAAAGCCACCTGTAGATACTTGTAGATATTGTTTCAGTTTCGCATGAGCACCTTCAGCCCTTGATGATGACCGATTACCAAAATGCAAATAATTTTCTGTCCAAGCACTAACAAACTTTTCCTTCCAAGGCAACCATGTTTTTTTGATGTACTTGATTGCAACTTTTTTCGTCTGATAAAACAACTCAAACTCACCCCAATTATGCTCAAAAATAGTTTTACTTGTTGAATATGCTACATTATTCCAACTTGACATAAATATATCAAACTCTTCTGTATGTGGAAAATGCTTCTTGCAATTTGCCAACACATTCTTTTCAATATGCCAAATACATAAAAGGTTTGTCGTGTTTGGGAATACCATATTTATGGCATTCATTAGTGCCAACTCTCTATCAGACATAATCACAGACGGTTCACGGTTTTCAAGAGTCTTCTTAAACACACTTAATGCCCAAATGTAACTATCTTCATCCTCTCTCTCCAGAAATACAAACCCAGAATAAAAAGATGTATTAAAACATGAAACCCCAATGATATCAAGGAGAGGCATGTTATATTTGTTGGTTTTGTATGTGCAATCCATTATAAATATATTAGAGAAAACTTTTGCCAATTTAATCGACAAAGGATGTGCAATGAACAAATGGGTTATATGCCCTATTGAGTTATGTAAAATATCATAGATAAAACCCTCTTTTTCAAACTCTTCAAATAAAGCACTAACCGTTGATCGATTTCCCAAGTTTTCCTTGCGAATTTTTGCCTTCAGATTGTATATAGTTCGAGAGACTGCCGGAAGGTTCGGGTTTCCTTGACGTAAAGAAGAAAGAATTTGCCTTGGGGGTATGCCAGAAAGCGTCATGTTTTTGACACTTTGTACGTCATTTGGTGATAATCGACGAAATGATGGATGCCCAGAGATATCAGTAGATGGTTCATGGTTGTGAGACAAGTTTTTTGCCTTAAGTATCCAACCGCCATCATATTCCTTTTTACCTACAATCTGAAAAGGGCAATTAATCAAGCGAGATCCGGTATTCTTCTTCCTTTTATCTCCAATACTCAGTCTATCTCGATAACAACCACCTCTATCACATTGCAAAGTGACATATTTGTCTTTACTTGAATCTCGAATAGATATTCCGTATCCTTTAACGTAATAAAAATCTCTTACACTCTTTAGTAGTTCATCATATGAATCAAATTTGGAGTTAGCTAAATAAAGTTCTTCATTTTGTATTGTAGGACTTGATGAATCCATTCCTAACTGTTAACATTCATTTTTAACATAATCAGACATTACATTCAAAAATCGAAAATAAAACATCAACTAAGCTATCTATGCTTGAAGATATAAATAAGTTGACAATTTACAATTACCAAATGTAAAATATCAACAACTATTCTAATAAATATAGATAAAACATAAAATGTATATAATACTAACAATTACCTAGGTTGTGAAGTCAAAAGAGTACTTTTGCTTTTATATTTTACTCATCAGTTAGGAAAGAAGAAAGAAGACAGAAAGTTGTTTTGACTTAACTACAAAGAGCAAATAAAGAGAAAACATATAATGAAGTCTCTGGAAGAAAAATTCTGCCATCATTTGATTATAAAAAAATCATCAAAAATAAGCTTAAGTGACACAATATTGCGATCAACACAATTTAAATGTCCAAACTGCATTAAAAGCTTAAACTAGAAACCAAACACCCACAATAAAAAAAAAACATAAAACAAATCAATAGTTTAGCAGCACATTGTGACATGAAAGAACATTAGAAGGCATGCAAATAGATGATGAAGCTTTCTTTTTATATATATATATATATATATATATATATATATATATATATATATATATATATATATATATATATATATATATATATATATATATATGGATCGATACTCAAATTAATGGAAGAAATAAAGTTTCTTTGAGAAATTAAACTCAATAACAAACACACACTAATTTATCTCTCTTGTTTAGAAGATGAAGGATCTTATAATCATGAGTACTTTAGGGTTAAAAAAATCGTTTCTTTATTATTTTTTATTCTATGTAATCAATGATGATGAAGCACATGGTTTTAACGGATTCTAGGAATGATTCAAGTTAACATACCTTTTGAGCCGAGAGGAAGATGCAGCAGATGAGCAACACAGAACAAGGAAGAAGCCGGACGTCGTTCGTTTTGTTCGTAGTTTGGAAACAAATCGTTTTTATCTCTTTAATATCAAAAGTTAAAAATACAATAGATCACGTTTCTATCTCTCCAAAATCAAAAATTAAAATATAGAGTGAAGGGTAAAAATGTCCACCTTTTAGTTTTCCAGTAGATGAATTAAAATACCATGTGGAAAAATCAGCTTCCATTACATAAGGTTTACAATATAGGTACGACATTTTGTAGCATCTGTCATTACAAAATTAAGCTTTGAAGAGGCGGATACAAATACAATTGAATTGTTAAAACTTAAAAGTGTTAAACAATATACGGGTTCGGCCCACACCAGCCATAATTGTCAAAATCGATGAACGAAAGAATGCTTTCATGTCAGGAAATTGTCTCCAATCGGTTGTAAACTATGCATAACCAGTTGTACGTTGGTTTCACAACGGTACTTCCACTGCATAAATGAAACCGGAACCACCGGAACGGCGACGAAGGACGCCAAATGTTCGCCTGAGAAGATCATCTCAGGCGGGAATTTGTTGCCTGTTCTCCGGAGATATGTTGCGCGGCTACTTTTCGGAAATCAGGTTCTCCCTTGTCCTTCGCCGTCTTCGCACTGCCGCGTTGGTTGTCGTCGTTTTTGGCTTCTTTTATGTCGTTTTCAATCGAGCCTTCGATCACGACCGGATCCTGTTCCCAGACTACTTTGTTCCATCGACTCACATATTCCCTTCCTTGCTCTCTGATTCCTTGCTGGTAAGTCTCTGCTCTAGACATTGTTTTATGTTCGTATTTCTGCTATCAGGACCGTTTATTAGCGCTAGTAAATTGGTATATCAATCGGTCACTGGCAATGTTTATCATGAATCATAGTCTTGCACAATGTATATGAATTCACATTGATCAATGATTATACAAAATGTAGCAAGTAGTGATGATGCCTGAGCTTGTATCTTCAAATATCAAAAGGTAGCAGAATTATGCCCAAATTTGTATTATGAGAAACGTTCTCTCCTTTCCATAGAAGGAGTTCAAATTTCGTTTGGCTTCCAATTTGACAGAATTATGCCCAAAATTGAGAGAAAAAATAGTTACTGAGCTAAGCTATACGAGAAGGGATGCAATTAGGTTAAATTGTTTCTATTTTGAGCTTGGATTGTAATCGATTTGAACTTTAGGAGTCAAGTGTGGATCCCTTTTCACTGAATTAGGAGAACTTTGGTCTTTTGAGAGTATAATCTGCTACAGATTTGGTCATCACCCTTGAAGTTCTTGACCTTAGTTGATCTAGTTCTTGTGTTGCAGCTTTTAGATTATCTTACCCTAGTCTCAACCATCTGAATCTGTTACTCAATGGGCTAAATGCAAGAAATAATAACATACTTACATATATTTGTTTATTATAAGATCTTACTTTTCAAATATTTCTATTCAGTTCTTTCATAATTAAATCATTGTACTTTGAAAAATCCACCAAGTTATATCAGTTAAAATTGCTTTGTATTTAGATGACATTGTTATGATTGGGTAAAAAATTTCAGTGTACAAGGCTATCAATAGGAAAAAATTAAAATTTTATTGCTATTTTTATTTCAATACAATATGCAAAACCATCATGAATATGTTAAAAGCCTCTAATATTGCCTCACATATTAATATATATAATTATAAGATACTAGATAACTTTGAATGCATCTTCCTATAAATTGTTAAACTTTTATATGATGCTCAAACCCTACATGTTTTGTTAAAAAACCTCCCTAAATTGTGTTTTCATAAATTTATTTAAGCCATCATGAGGGACATAATATCCATTAACTTCTACTCCACCATTTTGTTAAGAAAAGGAAATTAACAATTGGGTGAATTACCTTTTTCATCCCTGTAGTTTGTTGATTTTTACAGATGTGGTCCTATGGTTTCATTTCAAAACTTTTCGCCCCTGAAAATTGTTTTTGTCACACTCACACTCCCTGAACTAGACACCATTTATTTCAGGCCCTTAAGCCCATGAAAATGACTATTTTACCCTTTTTTATATTTGTTATTATTACTGTTATTGTTTTTTATTATGATTGAACATGAACTTAATAAATGGATAAATCACATTTTTCATCCCTATATTTGTTGACTTTTATGGATATGGTCCAGTAGTTTTACTTTTAACCTTTTTTCCCTCTAAAAAGTATTATTGTCACACTTTCAGTCCCTAAAATGGACCATGTTTATTTTAACCTGTTAAGCCCATGTAAATGACTATTTTATCCTTTCCTTTATATATTGTTATTATTATTATTATTATTGGTTTTTATTATATGATTAACATATGGAACTTAAAAAACAGGTAAATTACATTTTCCCTCCCTAAGGTTTATCGATTTTTACGGATATGGTCCAATAGTTCCATTTCTAACCTTTTCCCTCCCTGAAATGTAATTCTCACCTGAAAGCGGACACGGTTTATTTATGCCGTTAAGACTTAATACCATGTGAAATGACTATTTTACCCTTACTGTTTTATTCATTATTGATTATTGTATTGATCATGTGTTGGTATTGTAGGACAGTGGTGACACAAATCTAGAAACAGTGTTAAAGGAAGCTTCCATGGAAGACAAAACGGTTATTCTAACAACTCTAAATAAAGCATGGGCAGATCCGGAAAACTCAATTCTGGATCTATTTTTGGAAAGTTTTAGAATTGGTTACAAAACAAGCAGACTTTTAAATCATTTGGTGATTATTGCCCTTGATGAGAAAGCTTTTATGAGCTGTAAACGTGTACACTCTCATTGCTTTGCACTTGTTACTGAAGGATATGATCTCTCTCATGAAGCCTATTTTATGACCCCTGATTATTTGAAGATGATGTGGCTTAGAATTGACTTTCTTCGTTCTGTTCTTGAATTGGGATACAACTTTCTCTTCACGGTATTCTCTCTCTCTCTCTCTCTCTCTCTCTCACACACACACACACTTTCTCTCTCTCTCTCTCTCTCTCTCTCTATATATATATATATATATATATATATATATATATATATATATATATATATATATATATATATATATATATATATATATATATATAGGAAAAAGTGGATTTTTGTGTTGTTATGTACCCAAGTCTAGGTTTAGAAGTTAGAAGTTTGAACAAGTCAAAACAACGTAGTTTTGAGTTATAAAAAGTAAAAACAAAACCCCTTGTGAAATAGAATACTTATGAGAAAAATAAAATCAAGAATGTGATGTTTATATTCAAAACTACGTCGTTTTGAGGGGTTCTACAATACAACATATTTGGCCCATATGTTTACTTTGAGATTGAACTTAGGGTTAATTTCGGAAAAGACATTATATTTTATGTTTCTTTTTATAGGATTGAACCTCAGATTTATTTTTTTGCCTGAAAAAGACCCTGTATTTTTTCATTTTTTCCGATCTGACCCTTTTAGTCATTTTTTTTCCAAAAAAATTGTAAAATGTGAGGGTTTTTTTTTTTTCGAGAAAAGCTAAAAAGGTTGAGGGTTTATTTGGAAGCCTTTAGAAGGTTGAGGGATTTTTTCAGAAAAAAAAATACAAAGTTGAGGGCTTTTTCGGAAAAAATGAAAAAATACAAGGTCTTTTTCAGGAAAAAAAATAAATTTGAGGTTCAATCCGATTAAAAAAACATAAAATATAACAATTTTTTTTTAGATTAATCCTTAATTGTAAGATATAGCAATGTATTTGTCCATTATAGCATCCTACATTCATTTCTTTACACTAGCATTGTACTTTGAAAAACCAATTCAATTATTTAAACATCATAAAAAAAAACAAAATAGTTTTCAATTTTCATTAATATAATTGGATACATTTTTCAAACCATAATTTCCTCATAAGAAAAACAAATTATAAGCATAACGCTACAATTGAATACATTTTTCAAAAATACAATAACTTAATAAAATTAAAAGTACATTGCTATTTCATCCAGGATGCTGATGTCATGTGGTTCCGGGACCCGTTCCCACATTTCCACCCAAACACAGATTTCCAAATCGCATGCGACCATTACTCTGGAAACTCAACCGATCTAAAATCCAATATTCCAAACGGAGGCTTTTCATTTGTGAGGTCAAACATTCGGTCAATACAATTTTACAAATTTTGGTACACATCAAGAGAATTATACCCAAATTTACACGATCAAGATGTCCTCAACAACATCAAATTCCATCCTTTTTTAATCGAAATTAAATTACAAATAAAGTTTTTAAGCACTTCGTATTTCGGTGGATTTTGTGAACCTAGTAAAGATTTAAACAAAGTTTGCACAATGCATGCGAATTGTTGTGTGGGACTCGGGAATAAAGTTCATGATCTTAAAAATTTGCTTCAAGATTGGAAAAAATTTATGGCGCTTCCTCCTCGATTGAAAATGTCACCAACGCCGTCTTGGAGACCTCCGAATAATTGCACGTAAGATGTGTATTGAACATTGAACAGTATAAGTTGTACTGTGTTTGGTGTGCATTGGACTGGCTGTAATGTGTTTGGTGTGTATTGGACTGAGACTGATGTAAAAAGGATAAAAGTTGCAGCTTTTTGTCCCACCCACAAGTATAGATATAGACATATACTTTTACTTTCACTTTTATATGGAAATAGACACTTAGACTTTTTTCTATAGTGATTAAATTGTTATACTTTTTTTTAACCATTTAAATTTTTTTAGGTTTTGAGAAGGAGCACAATACAAAAGAGTATAACATACTTTTACCACTTTATGGATTTAGCAATTAAACAATCTTTTTTTTTTTTTTATAATTATTATAATACAAAACTTTATGGATTTAGCAATTAAACAATCTTTTTTTTATAATTATTATAATACAAAAAAGCACAATTGTACTTTTACACTTTTATTGATTTAGATTTAGCTACTTAGGTGGTATTATAATAATTATAAAAAATAATGGTTTAATGCGTAAATGGATAAAGGGGTGAAAGTGAGTTATGATTTTCTGTATTTTTCCCTTTTCAATTTCTCAAATTAAGCACAAAATTTCACTTTTTGATCAATTTATCTACTTAATTGTTATTATAATAATCATAAAAAACTAATAGTTTAATGGCTAAGTCGCTTGATTAGTAAAAGTAAGTTGTGTTTTTCTGTCATAAATAGGCATTCGTAAAAAATGCTTTTTTTAAACAGTCAAAAAAGTATAATGATTACTAAAGGAAAAAGTTGAATGACTTACGTCGTTTGAAAATAAATAGTGTTTTTTTTTTTTTTTTCTTGTATTTTGTCTCATCCATTGTACAAAGTGTGTAAAAAGACATAAATACCCCTCTTATTTCAATGATAAAGATGAAAAGGACATTTACGTCTTTTTCCAAAATCAGGTTTCTCGTTCCATCTTGAGTAGAAATTTTTTTTACTACTTTTGTCTCAGTCTAATATGCATATCAAACACAAATACACAATGCAACATGCCAATTTTGCCCCTAGCGTAACTTCTGTGAGTGTTTATCTCTAACATAATTTTTTTTTTTTTTTTTAATTGGGTATTATTCCAGTCTTGCATTGCGACGCCACTTTAATATGTCAGGAATTGGAAATGGAACCAGAATAGACACATTGAGATTAAGGTAACATTTATGTATGTCTTTTAGTTATTCGTATAATTCAGATTATGAAAACACTTATGATGTAAGAAGGTGTTTTCTTCCCCTCAAAAGAAACTCACGTGTAGTAATTTCTAATTTGTTGGTGAAACATATATAGATGACACGATAGTTATTATAGTACATGATATATATATATTAGAATATACAAGAAAGATAAATAGTGGTTTCTAGTTGTGACACGTGTGACTAATGTTAAAATTTAGGTGATAAATTCTATATATATATGTACTAGTAGTGATGTTATATGCTTGCTGTGTTTCATTAATCTTTTGATATTTTAACCGATTTTCACCCGCCATTGTTGATTGTCTTCAAGGGGATGTATATATATGATATTAGTTTGACGAATTGGGCATGTAAATTGTAATCTATAAATAATGTACTTGCATTTAATTTGATTGATAAAAAAAAGCGTGAATTGGACTTAGATGATGAAATAGCAAACGTATTATTTTCTGTAAAATCAATAACATTATTGTTTATTTTTTATTTTTTTTATAAATTTTGTTCAATTTATGGGTTTACAAATAGAGATGTTCCTTTGATTTACAAAGAAGGTGAGAGATTGTCACTGTTCCAAGACTCTAAACACATACATATATTTTGGGGTGTGTTTGGGATTTGCTTATTTAAACTAATTTTTTAGCATATTCCGGTATGATACTAATAATCACTTTGTTTAATTACTTTGAAACTCGAGAAACTAAATTACATTTTTACATCAAATTTAAAAAACAATAATATGTAAGATGTCATTTTCGGTCATTTTACATAGAGAATTTATCAAACAGTAAAAAATAACATCTGTGAATTTTTTTTTAGCTATACAAACATTTAAAAGAACTCTACAATTTTCACATGATAAACTAATTAACACTTTTAATATATATATATATATATATATATATATATATATATATATATATATATATATATATATATATATATAGACAAAACTGCAAATTTGGTCCTTGTGGTTTGTAAAAAACTTTAGATGAGGTCTAAAATCCTTTTGACTTGTATGGATTGTCCAAATCAGAAAATTTCAGTGGATTTGGTCCTCGCAAACTCTATTATCTGTGAATTTGGTCCACATACAACCTAAAATGACTTATATGCTTTTTCAATGATTCTTTTTTAATTTCTTTTCCTTTTCATTTTTGTATCTTTATATTAATCTCTCTCTCTCTCTCTCTCTCTCTCTCTCTCTCTCTCTCACACACACACACACACACACACAAATGTCATCTGCTTCTGCAAGATTCCATGGAAGAGTTCCAATTTTATTGTCGATAGCTTCAACATCGATCTACAATGAAGACTCATCATCACAATGGAGATTTTCTGATGATGACTTGTATGAGTATGAGCAGTTCATGTGAAAATGCTACCTCGTTGACTCAATTCTTTTTCAGAATTGGTACTCCGCTAATCCTCTTGGTGATTCCTTACAAAGGGTATCATATTGTTTTGCAATAGGGTTAAATTCAAGACTCGCCTATCTTCACTGATAAGAACACTAGCATCAACAAAACTCATTTGAAGGGGATTCAGGTCTGAACATCGGTGTGGATGAATGGAGGTTAGCAAGAAATCAACTAAAACCGTTTTCGATACCCCAAATCAGAACCAATAGCAATAGCATCACTGCTTCTTCTTTCTCTATTCAATCGATCTAAATTTTGTAAAATCTCGTATTCTCCAACAGACATGACATCTTTGTTGAATCCACCTTCTAGCATTGCATAAGCCGAAGAAAATTTGTACCTATAGAATGTTTGTTCTTGATTGTGCATAAAACCCCCAAATTGGATGTCGGAATTACTAGGGTCGACAGTGATAAGAAGGTCGTCGGACCTGTTCTACCTAGAGATGCATCTCTGATAACGAGGTCGTCAGATTTATAGCTAAAGGAAGAAGAAGGCGTAGGTAGAGGAAGAATATGAGCTTAGAGAACCTAGATAAAGTTCATGCTCATTAATCTGAAGCTATAGCCGACGATGGGTCGATAAGGACGGTGTAAGCAGCAATGCCGACGTAGGGGTAGGCTGTAGGAAAAGATGAAGATGAGGGTGGTGGAGATGGAGGGGTGTGGTGGTAGTGGTGGTGAATAAGTGAAATTAGCATGGGGTGGTTTCCTGGTTGGTGTCATTTGAGAGAGAGAGAGAGAGAGAGAGAGAGAGAGAGAGAGAGAGAGAGAGAGAGAGAGAGAGAGAGAGAGAGAGAGAGAGAGAGAGAGAGAGAGAGAGAGAGAGAGAGAGAGAGAGAGAGAGAGAGAGAGAGAGAGAGAGAGAGAGAGAGAGAGTAGTTGATTTTATTTTTTATTTTTCATAATTAATTAATTATTAAAGAGGGTGATAATTTATTTATTTTTATTTTTTTTTATGATTATTTAAATACTAAAACAAAACAAAATGTAAAATAGAAATAATAGGGGCAAAATAGTCATTTAAACCTTTTTAGGACTAAAATTACAAGGAATTCTTGATTTTGGACATTTCATGCAAGTCGGAAACTTTTGGATCCTATCCATAGCTTTTTCGAAACCACAGGGACCAATTTTGCAGATTCATCAAAAATATAATATAAACAAACCCAAACATCCCTTAGATTGATTTGATTTGTAAAAAAAAAAAAAAATAAGAGCTTATTCTCATAAGTTGTGAAGTCAAATAAACTCAAACAACACTCACACACGAGAATATTGAACAATAATTTTAGCAAAAACAATGATTTCTAAAAAGAGAGATGATTTCATAAAGAACAAATATATATATATATATATATATATATATATATATATATATATATATATATATATATATATATATATATATATATATATATATATATATATATATATATATATATATATATATATATATATATATATATATATATATATATATATATAAAGCTTACCTTTTTATCAAGTTAACAGTCCTTGAATCCAAATCTCCTCACTTCTCTCTTCGTGACGTTAGGATCACCATCTTGATCGCCAATTTGCCACCAAACACCATGTTTGAAAGGAGAAAAAAAGAGGTAATATCTACACCTAAATATTAATATGAATTACTATGAATCTCGATGACCAAGAATTGACAATGGACATGGTAAGTAACTATAAATATATAGAAGTTCTATAGAATTTCAAGATGAAGAAAAAAATGAATCTGCAAGATTGTATTCAATTGATTCAAAGATACAAATGAGCTACAACATATATACATTGAAAGATGGACAAAACAGAACATAACTGGATAACCATCTTCTAAAAAACTTTCTCTAACTAACCAAGAGTTAAGTTAAAATACTTCCCTTGAATGATGAAATTGCCCTTGAGCTCATTTGAAGTATTTTATGCTGGGGGATTCTAAATACACCTCTTAAAACCACAAATCATTTAGTCAAAACAACTAATACTAAAGTCAAATATAAAAAATTAAAAAAAAAAAAACATAACCCAATCATATTTAATGAATAAAAGATTATAAATGTGATAGGGTCCTGCGGTTTGCGTCGAACTTTTTTTTTTTCATTATTAATTAATTTTATATAATGTTTATAATTCTATAATTTCAGTTTTTAATAATTATTTTATATTATTTTATTATTATTTTATAATATTTAAAGTATATTTTCTTATATTTAAGTTAAAAAATAGAATGGTTATAAACTATCATAATTGTTTTTATTTTTTATTAGTTTTGTGTGTGTGTGTATATATATATATATATATATATATATATATATATATATATATATATATATATATATATATATATATATATATATATATATATATATATATATATTGTTTAAGCTCATATTAGTTTTCGATTATACCTTAGGCAATATGTGGTCATCTCGACCGCACCTAGTTGATCAATCTCTACACAAACAATTAATAAAATTATGATATTCATTATATCAAGGGGCCTATTCTAATTTTCTTTTATTATTATTAATGTTAAACAAAAATATATTAGAAATGTGACATCCTATTTCAGATCGTCTATGATCTAGGGTTTGTGGGTTGCAACCCGGGCATGAGAAAGCCTTGAGGCTGCGACAAGTTACTAGAAGCGTAGGGCTTCTCGCCATCTTTCCATGGATGTGAGGATTCATTGGAAACAGACTTATAATGAAGAAGTTATGATAGTTTGAAGTGTTGGCAAGTTTGGTCCCTTGTTTGAGAAAATGTGGCAGTTGACTAAGCGGGGCGTACACGTGTGTACACTTAGCGTACTCATGTGCATGATTTGGACGCAGAGGCCACCTAGTACGCTGGGCATACTAGGCTTAGGGTGAAAACCCTAATTGAGGGGTGTGCCCTTATTTAAGGAACATGATGGCCTCATTTCTGGCCACCATTTCCATCCCTCAACCTTCTCAAAACCCTAATTTTCTCCATGAGCTTGAGTGACCATTTGTAAGCTTCTAAGTGTTCTTGTGGGATCCTTTGAGTGAAGAAGGAGCAATGAAGAGAATAGAGTTGGAGTCTAGGCTTTGGATCTAAGCTTTTCTGTGGTTGGAGCATCATTTGAAGGTATAAAGCTCAGAGCTTTCTCATCCTTTTTAATTTGTGCATATTATGGTCCATTTTAGTGTTTTTGGTCCCAAAGCTTGAAGCTTTATGAGTTGTTGAACTCCAGAACCTTATATCTGTCCCATTAAGTGACTCAAGTGGATTGGACTCATAAAAATAGGATCTTGGACGTCAAAACCACCCCATGCATGAGATATGAGCATTTTTGGGAGTAAAGAGTGAGAGTATTTGGGTTTGGGACTTTATCAGCCATGCAAAGGCTTAAAGTCACGAACTTTATGGAGTATGAGCCTTTAGGGAGTCCGGATATGAGAATATAGCTATGGTCTTATCGGGTTAAGACCAAGAGAGTGGGGAAAGCAAATATGGGATGTAAGCCGCGCGTAATGTCACACCCCGAAAACTGAAGGCGGAAATGTTTCCGGGGTTGAGTCCACGTTGAGTATCAAATCCAATGCACATAGTAAGTAAAGTAAAACAACCATTACATTACATAAGAAAAGTTTTACAATTGTTTCAAAAGTAAAGTTGTACAGTTGTGATACATAGTATATATATGAACAAAATGAAACGGGTCTTCCGAGTACACCGTCTTCGGACAAAAAGGATCTTCGGGTACCTGTACTAACGCTGACCTGAGAACACAAGCGGTTTGAAAATCAGCATAACGCTGGTGAGTTCATAAGTAGTTTTTGTTTGTGAAATGTTCAAGTTTCCTTTCTATTTATGAAATGTTACGCACACCAAGAAAATCCCATATTTTCTTAAAAAGGTTTGTTATTGTTTATCAACATGTAAAGTAAAGTTGTCATTGAAAACACGTTATCTCTTGTGTAAATGTACAGTTAGGTTATCTGGTTTGACATACTGTTCTAGTTATGTACCAATGTATACCCAGGAAAGTCCCATACTTTCCTGATTGTGTATTACCAATTGTGAAAGATGTAAAGTTATCCGGTTTGTTACCCTTTTCTGATTATGTAAACGTTTCCCCAGGAAAGTCCCATACTTTCCTGAATGTTGGTTATCAATGTAAAAGATGCATTTCTGTTGGACCTGGTTATGTACAAGGTTTCCCAGGAAAGTCCCATACTTTCCTGAATGTAGGTTACCGTATGTAAAAGATGTTTTTCCGAATATGTGGTTATGTTCAATGTTTTCCTCAGGAAAGTCCCATACTTTCCTGAATGTAGGTTACCGTATGTAAAAGATGTATACCGAAACCTGGTTATCTTGTGAAATGTATAAAGTTGTTCATTATTACTATAAGTAAATCTTTGTTATCCTAATTGCGATTTCCATAACCATACGATGGACTAAACCTTGTGGCAATAAGTAGTCCACATCCTTATGACTTTCGTCACCCTTGAACCATTTCGGTTCGGTTGTAGCTAACAGCCAGGTGTGGGGTAGTCAGCCCCGTATAGATCTATACACTCAAGTCACACTCTCTAATTCCCAGAGATTCTGGTTACAGGTGTAGTCCTCCACTCGTGTATCTCTGTGGAGTGTTTGCCGAGGACGTGTCTCCAATCATACAGGATTAACACATTTACTAGTAATAATATGATAGTCCTCCACTCGCGTATATCTTTGGAGTGTTACCGAGGACAAAACAGTACAGGTTTTATGTTCAAATGTTCTAATGTCTGGCTTTTAACTGATAAAATATGGAAAACCATTTGTGAAATATATGTAAAACATAACAGTTTAAAATCCATTTCACAAATATATGTTTACGTGATCTGCGTGTTCAAACGATTATCAGTTGCAGCAATCAGTGTTAAAAGCATATAAAATGTGAAACACACACATGAAAACATGATTTGAGTACAAGTAATCCCTTGTACTTTTTCTTGTGTTCCCCCTGAAAACAGTGAAAAAGGGTAGGGGTAAATGCGACGGTTTTGGACACTAGACGTTGGTTCGGGGCTTGATTACTCGCGATATCCCTATGTAAAATGTAATAATGTCTATATATATCTAATTAGATTTACAATCACTAATTATATGGAACATTACACTCCAACGAGGTTAAACACCTCAAAACGAGCGTTTGGAGTGACCCGGGTGACATCTTCGGACGTGAAATGGCACTAGGGACTTGGGATTTGAGTTTACTCCCCAAGAGTAAACCTTTAAGGGAGTTTACAGCCACAAAACACATACATACATGAGTTTACGACCGTAAACTCATATTGGTGTGATTTTGAGTGTTTAATGGCTTGTTTGGACATGGGGATTGTTGGAATGAATTTCTCAAATGCCTTGGAATGGATTAAATGGACTTATACCATATTTAAGGGAGTTCACGGCTGTAAACTTGGAGTTTATGGCCGTAAACTCACCCATGGTCAACAATAATTAATTTGAGGTACAAGGAACAATCACATGTGACTCTAGTTAATTTTCCAAGCCTTGTTATGAATTTAGGGCACCATTTAACACACTTTTAGGAGTTTACGGCCCAAGAGCTTGTTCTATGGCCGTAAACTCTTATATGTGGTGTTTTGTTATGTTTAAGGCCCCCAAACTATTTTTAGATGTTTCTAGGATTTACCACAAGGCTATTGGTTAAGTTACAAGGCATTCTAACATGTTAAAAGGTGTTTACTCCCCATGTTTGAGGTGTTTACGGCCCAAGCACATGCCTTGGCCGTAAACTCTCTTTTGTCCCTCAAAATTCAAGTTTAAGGTGTTCCAAGTCTAGGTTTGTAAGCCTCAAGGTCGTATCTAAGTCCCAACAATGATTTGGAAGGGTTTAATGGCTCAAAAACCCCATTTTTGTGTGTTGACAGCCCAAGCTTACTCCTTGGCCATAAACACATGTTCCAGGTCCTATTTCACATTTTAAACACGGATTTGAAGGCCTAAGAGGTTGAATAACAAGCTAGGAAGGTTACCTCTATGATTTGGAGCCTTAAATCTTTGATTTTGGACCTTAATCTAGAGTGAGGAGAGAGGTTAGAGAGAGAGAGAGAGAGAGTAGTGAGATGAAGCCAAAAGCTTCAAATGAAGGCTTAGAACACTTTATATAGTGTCTAAGTTTTGGACACGATGAAATTCTACCCAATACCGGCATTAGGCGAGACTTTTGGTCGTACCCGATTGAGTTGCCATAACCCGATGTGGTTGATTCTAGAAATATTCCGATCACTAATATGGGGTGTTAAAATGATTTCTAATTGTATTAAGACACCCATTAAGTCATTTTAGATCAAAAAAAATTAATGACTTAATTAAATAACGAAATCGGAATCGGATTTGAAAACGACGATTGGTTGATCGAGTTGAACTACGAAAAGAGTTACAAGAATGATACGGAAATTTCGGGTTGTTACATTATCCCCCTGTTAGAGGGAATTTCGTCCCGAAATTCAAAGTTAAAACACGAGACAAGATACAAATCATGGATCTGGAAAGAGTTGTGGATACTTCTGTTTCATTGAGTCTTCCCGCTCCCAAGTGAATTCCGGTCCACGCTTGGCATTCCAGCGAACCTTCACTAACGGGATACGACTTTGTTTTATACGTTTGACTTCTCAATCCATGATTTCGATCGGTTCCTCCACAAAGTTGAGGTTTTCATTGATCTCGATCTCGTCTATGGGAATCACTAGGGTTTCATCGGATAGGCACTTTTTGAGATTTGAGACATGAAAGACAGGATGAATGTTACTGAGTTCGTGAGGTAAACGAAGTTTATAGGCTACTGGACCAACCCTGGAGAGGATCTTGAAGGGTCCAATGTACCTAGGGTTATGTTTCCCACGTTTACCAAAACGTACAGTGTCTTTCCATAGCGAGACTTTCAACAGGACATGGTCTCCAACCTGGAATTCTAGAGGTTTCCGACGGTTATCAACGTAACTCTTTTGGCGATCTCGTGAAGCTTTCAATCGGTCTCAGATTTGGATGATCTTTTCGGTGGTTTCGCGGATGATTTCAGGACCAGTGAGAGCACTGTCGGGGACTCGACTCTTGGCTAACTGTGTATCCCCCACCTCGGCCCAACATAGAGGGGATCTGCACTCACGACCGTATAGGGCTTCGAACGGGGCAACCCTGATGCTGGTGTGGTAACTGTTGTTGTATGAGAATTCGATCAAAGATAGATGTGTGTCCCACGACTTTCCAAAGTCAATGACACATGCCCTAAGCATGTCCTCCAGGGTTTGGATTGTTCTCTCACTCTGTCCATCAGTCTGAGGATGATATGCCGTGCTCATATCTAGCTTGGTTCCAAGGGCTTTCTAAAGGGACTGCCAGAATCTGGAGGTAAACCTGTTATCTCGATCAGAGATAATGGATGCAGGTACACCGTGCAGTCGGACTACCTCTTGGATGTAGATTCGCGCGAGTCTTTCCATCTTGTATGATTCTTTGATCGGAATGAAGTGAGCGGATTTTGTCAAACGATCGACAATTACCCAAATGGTATCGTACCCACTAGGACACTTGGGTAGTTTGGTGATGAAATCCATGGTAATCATCTCCCATTTTTATTCGGGTATCTCGGGCTGTTGAAGCAGACCCGAGGGTTTCTGGTGTTCAACTTTAACCTTGGCGCAAGTCAGACACTTGCCCACAAATGTAGCTATCTCAGCTTTCATGTTTGGCCACCAGTATTGTTTCTTGAGATCCAAGTACATCTTGTCAGAACCCAGGTGAACAGAGTATTTGGTTTTGTGTGCCTCCTCTATGACAATTTCCCTGAATCCTCCGGACATTGGAATCCAGATCCGATCCATGAAACAATAGACTCCGTCACCTCTGATCTCAAGTTTCTTTTCCATTCCTCTCAAGGTTTCAATCAACACGTTCTCGGGTTTGAGTGCTTCTAACTGGGCTTCTCGGATTTGCATGGGTAAGTTGGAATGGATAGTCATCGTCTGGTTCTTCACTTTGTGGCCTGCACTTTCCTTTCGGCTAAGGGCATCTGCTACCACATTGGCCTTGCCGGGATGGTAACGGATTTCACACTCATAATCACTGAGTAGTTCTACCCATCGCTGTTGCCTCATGTTCAAGTCTTTCTGATCAAAGATGTGCTGCAGGCTCTTGTGATTAGTGAAGATTGTGCACTTGGTTCCGTAGAGATAATGTCTCCAAATCTTCAATGCAAAGAGTACGGCTCCTAGTTCCAAGTCATGTGTGGTATAGTTGACCTCGTGTGCTTTCAGCTGTCTTGAGGCATAAGCAATCAGTTTTCCTCTTTGCATAAGCACACAGCCTAAACCTTGATTAGACGCATCGCAGTATACAACGAAGTCCTCTGTCCCTTCGGGTAGGGACAGAACAGGTGCGCTGCATAAGGCTTTCTTCAACGTTTGGAATGCAGTTTCTTGTTTATCACTCCAACAAAAGGGTACACCTTTCTGTGTTAGAGTGGTTAAGGGTTTGGCGATTTTGGAAAAATTCTGGATGAATCTCCGATAATAGCCGGCGAGACCCAAGAATTGATGGATTTCTGTGGGTGTCTTCGGAGCCGACCAATTCTCTATCGCTTTAATCTTGGAAGGATCCACGTGACTACCCTCCTCGCTTACCACGTGACCGAGGAAAGTTACCTTCCGTATCCAGAATTCACACTTGGAGAATTTCGCGTATAGCTTCTCGGATCTAAGGGTTTCCAACACTAACCTCAAGTGTTGCTTGTGGTCTTCTTCGCTCCTGGAGTAGACGAGGATGTCGTCAATGAACATGATGACGAACTTGTCTAAGAAGGGACGGCACACCCAGTTCATCAGGTCCATGAACACAGCTGGTGCATTGGTTAGACCGAAGGGCATCACTACGAACTCGTAGTGTCCATACCGAGTCCTAAAAGCTGTTTTGGAAACATCAATCTCTTGAACTCGTAACTGATGGTACCCTGACCGAAGGTCTATCTTTGAGAAGTAGCTGGCTCCCTGGAGTTGATCGAAGAGGTCATCTATTCGCGGAAGAGGATATCGGTTCTTAACGGTCAACTTGTTCAGCTCACGGTAGTCGATACACATTTAAAAGGATCCATCTTTCTTCTTGACAAACAATACCGAAGCTCCCCAGGGTGAGGAACTCGGTCTAATGAATCCTTTACTGAGCAACTCATTGAGTTGACTGGATAACTCCTGCATTTCTGCTGGAGCTAAGCGATACGGAGACTTCGCTACGGGAGTAGCTCCAGGAATTAGGTCAATACGGAACTCGACCTGACGCTCTGGAGGAATTCCTGGAAGCCCTTCGGGAAACACATCAGGAAAGTTACAGACTTCGGGGATGCTCACGAGGTCTTTAACTTCCTGTTTCTCGTTGATCACATGGGCTAAGAATGCAATGCACTCCTTTCGTAGGAGCTTTTGAGCTTTGATGCAGGAAATGACACGAAGATTGGAACTGGCTTTATCGCCATAGATTACTAGAGTCTGTCCCGAAGGAAGGTTGAGACGGATGGCTTTTTCGTAACAAAGGATATCAGCATGATTGGGACTCAACCAATCCATGCCAATGATAACATCAAAGCTCTTAATGGAAACTGGCATAAGATCTATAGGAAATGAGTGGTCAATTAGGGTAAGTGTACAACCTATGAATACATCATTAGCGCTTTCTTTCTCACCGTTAGCCATCTCGACGGTAAACGTTTCAGTTAAAGGTTGGGGATTACGTTTTAGGTTATGTTTGAATGAATGACTAACAAAGCTTCTTTCAGCACCCGAATCGAAAAGAATACTATCATATGAGTTGTCGAGAAGAAACGTACCCGAAACAATAGTGGGATCGGCGACTGCTTCCTCCCGTCCCATGGTTAGAACCCTTCCGGTGTTATTAGATGTTGACTTCTTGGGGCAGTTCCTTTTAAAGTGCCCAACCTCTCCACAGTTGTAGCAAGCTTGACTAACGCCTGCTCCAGATGATTGGTTGGCCGATTGGGCTGGAGTTTTGTAGAATCGAACTGTGTGCCCCTTCTTACCACAGTTGGTACAAGATAGTTCTCGGCAGGGGCCAGGATTGTGATGGTATTTGCACTTGTCACACAGAGGAAGATTACCAGCATATCTACTGGTAGGAGTTGGAGCTGTGGATCCCACAACATAAGCAGCAACAACGGGGGTAGTAGCAGCATGGACTGCTACAATCTGCTGTTTCTTGGAAGATCCTTGGGAAGATTGACCCTTCTTCTTCTTCCAGAACTCTCTTTTCTCACCACTCCTTTGAGTCGGCTCAGGAGTGGTAGTGGTTTCCTCAACATTATCGCTGTGATCAATTAGGGTTTGGGCTAAAGTCTTGGCACTATCATAGGTATCCGGACGGGCAGCCAAGACATGACTCTTTGTCGGTTGGGATAACCCCCAAACAAACCTTTTGATCTTTTTGCTTTCAGGAGTGACTAGTCCCGGGCAGAGAAGTGCGAGATCATCGAATCGGGAAGTGTATGCAGCAATGTTGGAACCTTTCATCTTCAGGTTCCAGAGCTCGTGCTCTAGTTTTTGCATTTCACCACGTGGATAGTATTCGGCTATCAGAAGTTCTTTCATGGCTTCCCAGACCATGGCATTGGCTACAGGTAGGGTCAGATATTTGACTCGGCCATTCCACTAAGTCAAGGCTTTATCAACGAAGGTACAGGCTGCGAACTTGACCTTATCAGATTCCGCACAGGCACATATTTCGAAGATGGATTCAATTTTATCGAACCATCGGGATAAGGAAATGACACCTCCCGTGCCATTGAAGGATGTTGGTTTCGCGTTCATGAAATCCTTATAGGAACCCCCTTTTTGGTGTCCCTGGTTGTCTTCGGGGTTCTGAGGCTGAGGACCACCTCCTGAGCTACCAGGGTTCACTTGTGACATGGCTGCCACCATTGCAGCAGTCAGAACTGTCTGGAGCGATGCAAGATCAAATTGAGGAGGAGGTGGTGGCGAAGAAGGATTGTTGTTGTTCTTTGAGCTGGGTCTTTTTTTGGGAGGCATCTTGATCTAATAAGATCAAGAAAGAGAGAGGATGGTAAGTCCTCTACATTGAATCGATAGATATGGCAGTTATATGTTCCGAATAAGCGATAAAACAGGAAAGAGTTATCAAAACAGATAATTTATCGCTAAAAATGATCACAGAACACCACCCGAATGAGGATTTCTACAGGGGGATTGGCTCGAGAGATACTCCCATAGTATTTCATGATTTGTTTACGACAATGATTCGATGTTTGTGGTATTAGGGTAAGTTTTAGGCATGCCGCACACCACAATCACTCCCAAGCACATGTCGGCCGTGTCTCGAATGAATATAGTTGGCCAGACTATATTGACCTTAGACACGATTACATAACTGCCCAGGTTTAACCACTACATACAACACCCGCTTACTTATGTTCTGTTCTACTTGTAGTTATGGATCACGACGGTTCGGTATACTTGTATACTTTTGAAAATACTTGTAGTTTGAAGATACTTTTAATTCAGAGCACTTAGGCCCTTTAGTGTTTATAGTTTTATACCATGTAAGGTTTAGTATACTTCATTCACTATAAACAAGGGCTCTGATACCAACCTGTCACACCCTGAAAACCGAAGGCGGAAACGTTTCCGGGGTTGACTCCACGTTGAGTATCAAATCCAATGCACATAGTAAGTAAAGTAAAACAACCATTACATTACATGAGAAAAGTTTTACAATTGTTTCAAAAGTAAAGTTGTACAGTTGCGATACATAGTATATATATGAACAAAATGAAACGGGTCTTCCGAGTACACCATCTTCGGACAAAAAGGATCTTCGGGTACCTGTACTAACGCTGACCTGAGAACACAAGCGGTTTGAAAATCAGCATAACGCTGGTGAGTTCATAAGTAGTTTTTGTTTGTGAAATGTTCAAGTTTCCTTTCTGTTTCTGAAATGTTACGCACACCAAGAAAATCCCATATTTTCTTAAAAAGGTTTGTTATTGTTTATCAACATGTAAAGTAAAGTTGTACACTGAAAACATGTTATCTCTTGTGTAAATGTACAGTTAGGTTATCTGGTTTGACATACTGTTCTGGTTATGTACCAATGTATTCCCAGGAAAGTCTCATACTTTCCTGATTGTGTATTACCAATTGTGAAAGATGTAAAGTTATCCGGTTTGTTACCCTTTTCTGATTATGTAAACGTTTCCCCAGGAAAGTCCCATACTTTCCTGAATGTTGGTTATCAATGTAAAAGATGCATTTCTGTTGGACCTGGTTATGTACAAGGTTTCCCAGGAAAGTCCCATACTTTCCTGAATGTAGGTTACCGTATGTAAAAGATGTTTTTCCGAATACGTGGTTATGTTCAATGTTTTCCTCAGGAAAGTCCCATACTTTCCTGAATGTAGGTTACCGTATGTAAAAGATGTATACCGAAACCTGGTTATCTTGTGAATTGTATAAAGTTGTTCATTATTACTATAAGTAAATCTCTGTTATCCTAATTGCGAGTTCCATAACCATACGATGGACTAAACCTTGTGGCAATAAGTAGTCCACATCCTTATGACTTTCGTCACCCTTGAACCATTTCGGTTCGGTTGTAGCTAACAGCCAGGTGTGGGGTAGTCAGCCCCGTATAGATCTATACACTCAAGTCACACTCTCTAATTCCCAGAGATTCTGGTTACAGGTGTAGTCCTCCACTCGCGTATCTCTGTGGAGTGTTTGCCGAGGACGTGTCTCCAATCATACAGGATTAACACATTTACTAGTAATAATATGATAGTCCTCCACTCGCGTATATCTTTGGAGTGTTACCGAGGACAAAACAGTACAGGTTTTATGTTCAAATGTTCTAATGTCTGGCTTTTAACTGATAAAATATGGAAAACCATTTGTGAAATATATGTAAAACATAACAGTTTAAAATCCATTTCACAAATATATGTTTACGTGATCTGCGTGTTCAAACGATTATCAGTTGCAGCAATCAGTGTTAAAAGCATATAAAATGTGAAACACACACATGAAAACATGATTTGAGTACAAGTAATCCCTTGTACTTTTTCTTGTGTTCCCCCCTGAAAACAGTGAAAAAGGGTAGGGGTAAATGCGACGGTTTTGGACACTAGACGTTGGTTCGGGGCTTGATTACTCGCGATATCCCTATGTAAAATGTAATAATGTCTATATATATATATATATATATATATATATATATATATCTAATTAGATTTACAATCACTAATTATATGGAACATTACACTCCAACGAGGTTAAACACCTCAAAACGAGCGTTTGGAGTGACCCGGGTGACATCTTCGGACGTGAAATGGCACTAGGGACTTGGGATTTGAGTTTACTCCCCAAGAGTAAACATTTAAGGGAGTTTACAGCCACAAAACACATACATACATGAGTTTACGACCGTAAACTCATATTGGTGTGATTTTGAGTGTTTAATGGCTTGTTTGGACATGGGGATTGTTGGAATGAATTTCTCAAATGCCTTGGAATGGATTAAATGGACTTATACCATATTTAAGGGAGTTCACGGCTGTAAACTTGGAGTTTACGGCCGTAAACTCACCCATGGTCAACAATAATTAATTTGAGGTACAAGGAACAATCACATGTGACTCTAGTTAATTTTCCAAGCCTTGTTATGAATTTAGGGCACCATTTAACACACTTTTAGGAGTTTACGGCCCAAGAGCTTGTTCTATGGCCGTAAACTCTTATATGTGGTGTTTTGTTATGTTTAAGGCCCCCAAACTATTTTTAGATGTTTCTAGGATTTACCACAAGGCTATTGGTTAAGTTACAAGGCATTCTAACATGTTAAAAGGTGTTTACTCCCCATGTTTGAGGTGTTTACGGCCCAAGCACATGCCTTGGCTGTAAACTCTCTTTTGTCCCTCAAAATTCAAGTTTAAGGTGTTCCAAGTCTAGGTTTGTAAGCCTCAAGGTCGTATCTAAGTCCCAACAATGATTTGGAAGGGTTTAATGGCTCAAAAACCCCATTTTTGTGTGTTTACAGCCCAAGCTTACTCCTTGGCCGTAAACACATGTTCCAGGTCCTATTTCACATTTTAAACACGGATTTGAAGGCCTAAGAGGTTGAATAACAAGCTAGGAAGGTTACCTCTATGATTTGGAGCCTTAAATCTTTGATTTTGGACCTTAATCTAGAGTGAGGAGAGAGGTTAGAGAGAGAGAGAGAGTAGTGAGATGAAGCCAAAAGCTTCAAATGAAGGCTTAGAACACTTTATATAGTGTCTAAGTTTTGGACACGATGAAATTCTACCCGATACCGGCGTTAGGCGAGGCTTTTGGTCGTACCCGATTGAGTTGCCGTAACCCGATGTGGTTGGTTCTAGAAATATTCCGATCACTAATATGGGGTGTTAAAATGATTTCTAATTGTATTAAGACACCCATTAAGTCATTTTAGATCGAAAAAAATTAATGACTTAATTAAATAACGAAATCGGAATCGGATTTGAAAACGACGATTGGTTGATCGAGTTGAACTACGAAAAGAGTTACAAGAATGATACGGAAATTTCGGGTTGTTACACGTAATCCCAGTACGCGCATCGTAGCATCGAGGATCCTCGATGCATGCATGGCAAGGTAGTACGACCAACGTAAAGGGGTTGTACGCCCAACGTACGCGCTGCATTTGACTTTTAAGGTTTGGTCAATTTATGGACTATAGAGGCCATGGAAGGGTAAAATGGTCTTTTATCCTTCTGTAAGTTTGTAGTGGGTTTAGATAGCTTCTTTGAGGGTCGTTTATTAATTAGAGATAACTATGTTATGTGTTAGGCGGAGGCTAGACTGTTGATTCGTGTACGAGGTTTATTTGCTTGCTTACGAGGTGAGTCTTCTCACTATACATACCTGAGTGGTACTGCTAAGTGACTAGAGGGTCTTATTTGAGTTATGTGATATTATGATTTTTTTCTTTGTGATATATTCTATATTATTCTATGCATTTTGAGATCGGACCGGAGGGTCCAACCTGAGCTGTGAGACCGGAGGGTCCTTACTGCGACACAAGACTGGAGGGTCCAACCCGAGCTGTGAGACCGGAGGGTCCTCACTGAGACACATGACCAGAGGGTCCACACTGAGCTGTGAGACCAGAGGGTCCTCACCGAGACGCATGACCGGAGGGTCCATGCCGAGCTATAGCCATGAGAGGCTTATTATTTGTGTATGTGGTATTTTGGGGAACTCACTAAGCTTCGTACTTACCGTGTTATGTGATATGTGTTTCAGGAATTTCTCAGGATCGCGGGAAGGCGCCGACTTGATTGTACACAGGAGATGGAGTTATGTTTTAGAGGATCTTGGAGTTTTATTCAAACAATTATGGACATGTGCTTTGATAATTTGACATTTTGGGTTTTATGAAATGTGTTTATGAGAATTATGTGATTTTTAAAATGAAAATTTTGTTTGGAAAATTTACGGTGTTACCAGAAATGGACAATTATCACATTTTTTTTACCAAACCCAACTATTATAAAAAAAAAATTATTTTCATTTATAACCGTTTTGTCAAACACTTTCATATTTTAATTTTAGTTGAAATATATTAATATTAAAAATAAAATATGTATTATTAATAATGTATAAATAAACTTTATTAATTGTCACGGAAATCAACATGAGTATTATAATTTTTGTGTTGTGCAATTCAGTGGAATATACCCACAACAGTTGACTTGACAACAATCCAAAACATATTCAACTTAAAGTCTCCCAAAACTCATATTTACATCTACTTCATTGTTTCATTTTGAAAAACCCATCCAACTCCACGTCAATGATATCTAAAACAAACATTAATCCAAATATTTTAAAGGAAACAACTCAGGTTACAAGATAATGGATACCACTTGGAGTTGTTATGATTTTCTTACCGATTGTTTCTTTAGATTTAGGGTTTGCGAGAAAGTGTTTTTACGGAGAGTTTTTTACTAGGGGTGTGCACCAAACCACATAAACTGCTAATTAATGGTTTACTGGATGATAGGGCTAAACTGAATGTAATAGCCGATAACTTGATTTTTTCGTTAATGAAATTTAATTTAGGAATAGATTAAAAACTGGGGTATAGGTCTAAACCGAATATAATAACTGGTAACATGTGTTTTTTCGTTAATGAAATTTAATTTAGGAGTAGATTAAAATTTGGGGTAAAACTTTGGGATTTTTTTTATGCAGATCTCACTATAGTAAAATGTGGAGTAATTTAAAATGTAATAAATATAAATATAGTTATATATTTTTATTTTATCTATAGTGTTATTTTAATTTTATTATAAAGAAACATATTAGGACGTATGTATGTTTACCATTGTAAAAAATATTTAAAAAAATTAATAAGTTATTTTTGGTGTAGTATTAAAATCCATTAGTTTTGTCTAGTTACAGAAAAAACTATATTAAAAATTACGAAAAATGCTATATTACGTTTGTTTATATTAAAAAATAGAATAAATATATAAAATGAAAAATCTCTAACTCCTCTCTCTCTCTCTCTCTCTCTCTATATATATATATATATATATATATATATATATATATATATATATATATATATATATATATAAGAAAACATATGCAAAATAAGTTTTTTATTCAGTAAAAAGAGAAAAAGAAAAAGGAAAAAGTAGATTAAAATTGCTTTTAATAATATATAACATGTCAAATTGAGTTTTAACAAATGATGGTTTTGACTTAAAAAAGTGGTTTTGACCCATAAATTGGGTGCTAATAGCAACACCCTTTTATGCTGAACACCCCCTCCCCCTCAAGCCGGTGGATATATCAAGAAACCAAGCTTGGGAACACTCTCTTTATAAATAGATCCATTAAGATTCTTTGTTAGCATATCATCCAATTAATCCTTGATACTAATATGAGACAATTTGATTAAACAATCTTGCAACTTCTCACGAACATAATGTCAATCAATCTCTATATGTTTAGTTTGTTCGTGGAATACTAGATTAGTGGCAATATATATTGCAGAAAGATTATCACACTTCAACAAAATTGGAGTCAAATCCTCAAGTTGAAGTTCTTCCAGAAGACGACTAATCCATGCTAATTCAACACACACTCTACGTATAGATTTATATTAAGCTTCAGTAGACCAAAGAGATAGAGTGACTTTTTTCTTAGACTTCCAAGATATGGGACTTCCTCCAAAGAGTATAAAGAAACCACTAGCAGATCTATGTGTGATAGGACATGCAACCCGATCTGCATTGCAAAAAGCTTCAAGCTTTAAAGTGGGATTGTTATTCAAATGCAAGCATTGAGAAATTGTCCCCTTTAAGTATTTTATAGCATGAATGGCTGCATCATAATGTGACTGAGATGGGGTTTGATTGAATTAACTCAAATATTAGACTAAAAAAGCTAGAGCGAGCCTTGTATGCAGAAGGGAATTCAACTTGCCAACTAATTATCTGTAAAGAGCAGGATCTGCCAAAGAATTCTCCATTTATGGAACTAATGAAGTTTTGCTAGTAAAGGCATAGAAGCAGCAGGCATATCCATGACATAATAAGTACGTAAAAGATCCGTGATATTTTTTTGTTGATGAACAACAAAGCCATTATCAAGTTTATTAAATTGTAATCCAAGAAAATAATAAATTCCTCCAAATCCTTGATTTTGAACTAATCATTCAAACAAGCCTTTATATTTGAAATTTATTCATCATTATTACTAGTAACAAGAAGATCATCAACATAGATGACAATAATCACCATTGAAGTAGATAAGTTTTTGATGAACAAAGAATAATCATTAGCTGATCTTTAATACCCTTTGAATGTAATAGATTTAGAAAATTTGCCATACCATTGTCTAGTCCTAAGAACGAACAAAGAATAATCATTTACTTGTATCTTTTGGATAAAAGTTTGTCAAACAATGATTATTATCCAGTCCTAAGAATGTTGTCCGGTTTGTACTATGTTCCCCCTCCATCATATAAGGAGTGAATGTTTCTCTATTTAATGACAAGTGAACAATTCAAGTTTTACTCCAAGAATAGCAAATATTCTCTTCACACCACATTCACTTTTCCTTCAAGTCATAATTCTTTCAATACATTCTTCTTGTTCTTTAAATATCTTTGCATTGATTATACTCCAAGTTTTCTTCATTTATTACTTGAATACTTTGTTGAATACTTACCTTCAAGTCCTAACTGGTTTACAAGATTCGACTGGAACCTTACATTAAGAGAAGAGGTTGATCTTAAAGATTAACTCAAGGTTTGAGTTTTCAAACCTTGTCCTTGCGCATTGATTCTAGTGCTTTGAATTGATATCAAAGCTTGAGTGGTTGTTCTTTGAATCCATCAGAACATATTATAGTTGATTTGAAATTACCTTGGTATTTTAGTCATTTTTGTGTTTAGGATAAAAGTTCTTCTATATACCACTTTTGCTCTAATATCTTAACTTCAATGGCTGCTCCTAATTCTCAACAAATGTGTTCAATGAAAATAGAAAATAATGTGGGTTTCACTTCTCATTCCCCACTGCTAGTTGTTGAAGAGTATGATCACTGGAGGTTCAGAATGCAAAGATTCTTACTTGGTAAGGAAAAAGGTGAAGAAATATGGACATCCGTGAAAGAAAGTCCACATGTTCCAGTTAGAAAAACCGTAAGAGATGCTGCTGCAACTCTCTTAGGCCAAGAAGAACATCGCCAATCACCTCTCACTACTAAAGACATCGAAAAACTGCATACAGATCAAGTTCACATTTTTCAAGATGGTGTTCGGTTTTCCTCCTTCTCTCTTTGAACACATTAAGTTGTGCAGATCTGCTAAAGAGATTTGGGATACTCTCCAAGGCCTGCTCGAGGGATCAGAAAATATGAAGGATAAGCGTCTAACTTCGGTCGTTATCAAGTCTGATACCTTCAACACAAATCCAGGTGAATCAGTTGCCTCGGCTTCCAATCGACACCGAATTGTCATCAACAACATGACACCTCATGGGATTGTCCGAACTCTTCTAGAATACAATCTTAAGTTCATCAATAGTCTTGGTAAAGGATGGGGAAACAGAAAACCATGTCTTTAGAGTAATGGATCTATGAAGAAGCTAAAGCTTTACCAGTTGTTTGATGAGCTTCAAGGACACGAATCAAATGTTGCACAAACATTGAGAGAACTCTCTGGATGTCCTCTTGATCTAGTTAGATCTTTTGATCCTTAACTCTTGAACCCATCAGTTTTGGACCCTTTCAAAGTTGTTGTCCCACTCATTCCATCTGTTCAACCCACTCCACCAACTTTACCTGTTCCTACAAATTCCAACTATCAGTTTGATGGAGACCTCAACCTTGAAGCGATGGACTCCGAACTTTGCTTTGCTATCCATGAAATACAAGCGTCCATGGAATCCCACTCACAAACCATATCAAAACCATTTCCAAGCTCCTCATCAAAGAAATCCCCAACCATTTCCTAAACCATCAGAGCATCTACCTGCTTACAAACCCATCATTTCTACACCAAGTCATTCCTCAGAATCCCATGATAATCTGAAGTTAGACAAACCCAAGATATTTTGTCATAAGTGTGGTCATGGAAATAGATTTTCCAAGGAATGTATGGATGAAGCCACACAGAAACCAAAGATCAAGGATTCGACATACTATGCACGTAGATCTCAGGAGATCGCTACTAGTGAGAATGGGTTCTTCACCATTGTGTCAAGAGATATGCAAGGGTATTGGTCATCTGGAGATGAAGATGATGTGAGCACTATAAGAAACATGTGTCTTATGGCTAGGAAAACGATCAAATGCGATGATGGATACTGGTCATCAGGATCAGAAGGAGATGATGAAGATGCTGAACAACACTTTTGCTACATGGAAACCAACGATCCACAAGGTCGAAGTAACGTTTAACAGGTAAAATCTATGATTACTGATAATAATTTTTATTTATCTCTTTGTGAACCATACTAACCCAAATCCAATCAGATATGAACATTATCTTTAAAGCCTATGAGTCTGCCATAAAAGCGAGTGAGAAGATGGAAAGTGATATTACTCGTCTTAAATTACATTTCGAGGATAGGAAGCTTAAGATAGAATTGTTAGAACGTGAACTCGTAATGTCTCAAGATGAATGTATCATTCTTAAAGAAAATGTGAAATTACTTATTATGAAAAGAATGATTGAATTTCTGATAACAAACATATGAATTCCAAAATTGATGTTGTACATAATGCCATAGATATTCTTGAAGCAACTGAACGGATGACTCATAATTTTCATCATCCTTGGTCCAAAACACCTTGTCACGGAAGCGATTTTCTGAAACCTATTGCTCGTCCCTTAAAGGAGTTACAAAATCTAAATTTTATAGGAGACATTCTGAACCACAAACATTCGGAAACCCCTGTCTCACCATTTTCACCCCTTCCTGAGACCTCATACCAGTTCAAATCTCCGATTCCTGAGTTTTGGCCTATAGCTGTCGTCCTGATTCCACGCCTTTTCTGCATCAAATACACATGGACCTGAATCAGACCTCGTAATCATTGCCTAGCATCACAGATAATGAAGTTCAAATTTCGCACTTCGGTCCTCCTAACAATTATGTTGTTGAGGAATTAGTTCCAGAGACAACTGGACCTGACTCTGAAAGATCAGATTTCATTTAGGCATCATTAGATAGTGATTTTGAGGAAATATTAAGTGATGATTCATCTAGCTCATGTGTTTCCAATTCTCATGTGATTTCAAAAACAACCCTAGTGCGAATCAAACCTAAGTTTGACAATCCATCTTTTAGCCAAACTTCCAAGTCATCATCTGACTCTCGGACGAAACCTTCATTAAAAAGGAAAGATGTCGTTAACCCTAATATTGAAGCCAAAAATGCCCTAAAAAAGGAAATAGGTCAAGACAGGATTCTAGATTCATTGAGAAATCCAAGAAGAAAGTATTTCGGACTGTTAGCCCATCCACTAGGAACCACAACACATTTGTGCCTATTAAGATTCTTAAGAGGCCATCCAATCCTCCTAGTTCGGTAGCTCAAACCAAGGTTGTCAGTACCATTCCAAAAAAAGACTATTGTTGATACTCATCCCACTAAAACTAATCTCTTCGGACTGTTTCCTCTGTATTCATTGCTAAATCTGATGGTAAGATTTTCAAACCATAACAACTTTCACAACCAAATATGCCATCAAAAGCAGCACACAAAGAACGAGTTGCTAAGAACATTGTTACTCAAATTTTTTCAAATGATTCAAAGAAAAAATTTAAGTGGAAAGTAAAAAGTGTTGGGAAAGAAACTGTAACTTCAAGTGACACCATCATTCGTACAACTCCAAAAAACTGCTTGTCCGAGAAGTTGTTCCTAAACAACCTGTTGTTGAATATGATTTCTGGATCAATGAATAGAATATGGCTTTCTGCTTCTTTCCTAAAGCATCTCAGAACAAACCCTTCGAGACATCCATTGCTTAAAAGTCACAACCCAAGTCCAAAGACCATGCCAAAGTCCCAAAACCTAACTCGGAGCGTAAAAACTCCAAAATTCACTGATTTTACAGGCACTTTGCGCTTCGAAAAAAGATACAATATGATATATTGATAGTGCGTGTTCCATGCACATGACGGGGCAGAAAGATTTTTTGCGTGATCTCAAACTCTCACCAAATGCTAGCTATGTGACATATGGCAACAATTCCAATTCTTAGATCCGAGGTTATGGAACCCTCACCAATGGCAATTTCTCTATCTCAAATATGGAGTACGTAGCTGAACTGAAGCAGAATTTGATTAGTGTGGCTCAACTCACTGACTCTAACTAAAGAGTTGAGTTCTAGAAAAAAGCATAGATACATCATGGTAGAAGATCGGAAAGAATGTCTCATCAAATCTAATTGCAACAAGAATATGTATCCTCTAGACATCAACATGATCATTGGCAAGCCTCAACTCTGTTTACTCTCAAAGGTCGTTCCTGATGTCAGTTGGTTATGACATTGAAGGCTTGATCATCTAGACTTCCGATATATGAATGATTTTGTTTCCGGTGAAATGGTAAGAGGTCTTCCACTCCTCAAGTTCTAAAATGATCATTTGTGTGCTGCGTGTGAATGTGGGAAGCTATCCAAGAAAGGTCATCCGATTATTATTGAAAAATCAATTTTAGAACAACTAGAACTCCTTCATATTGATCTTTGTGGACCCTCCACTACAGAAAGTATGCATCACAAAAAGTCCATTCTTATGATTGTTGATGATTTTACAAGGTTCACTTAGGTTTTCTTCCTCAGGCTGAAATCTGAAATAGCCTCGGAACTTATCAATTTTATCAAAGGAATTGAAGTTCTCGTCAAACTACCTGTGAGACGAATCGAAGTGATAATGGCTCGGAATTCACCAATGTTAACATTGAGAAATTCCTCTCCGACAAAGGCATTGACCATAATTTCTCTGCTCCCTACACTCCTCAACAAAACAGTGCGGTTAAAAGAAGAAACATAACTCTTGTTGAAGCTACTCGATTGATGCTCAACTTTGCAAATCTTCCACTTTATCTCTGGGCTGAAGCTGTGTCCACTATATGTTTCACTCAAAATCAAAGCATCATCAATTGACGCCTGAACATGACACTTTATGAAGCCATGAATGGTCATAAGCCGAGTATCTCATTCCTACATGTATTTGGTTGCATGCGCTTTATCAAAAACAACAGTGATTAACTCACGAAGTTTCAACCCAAAGCCGATGAAGCAATCTTCTTAAGATACTCAGCAAACTGAAAAGCTTACTGAGTTCTGGAGCGCCAGACTTATGTTCTTGAAGAAAGATTTGATGTCACCTTCAATGACAACTATGTTCAGAATTTTGGCCCAACCAATGTCACAACGCACATTATGGAGTCTGATGCTCCATCGCCAGGATGTCCGAATCCTCAAATTATTCATGAAGTTGACTTTGAAACCTTGTTTGGACCATCAAAAATAGCTCTTGATTTGGAATCTTGATCAAGACCATCCTCAACTGCAACTCCAATTCCCCAAAATGTTTCTGGTCTGATTCCCACTTTTCTTCCATTTGATTCCTATCCAATTCAACCTTCTCAGGTTTAGGGAGAGAATGGTCTTCCCTCTCTTGAATCAAATGTTGAAGGTTCCAAGATGCAACATATCAATTTGCTGAATTCGATCCTATTTCGAACAACAACGAAGGTGATGCCAACTTCTTTGGCTTTACGAACGAAGATGATGTAGATATCTCCGGTTAAGAAGTTCAAGGGGAGCAACATCCTCAAATTCAAACTGTTCAGGAGGTGCAACATAACCCCATTGTTGATGTCGGATCATCCGCTGCACAAGAGCTTCCGAGATTATATGTCTATACAAAATATCATCCTCCAAACCAAGTTATAGGAAACCTCAACGCTGGTGTTCAAAATCGCTCTGCTACTAACATCCAAAATGAATGTCATTTCTTGACATTTATCTCAATGGTTGAACCAAAATCCATAAATTAAGTGTTAGAACATGTTGACTGGATTACAGCCATGAAAGAAGAGTTAGTAGAATTCAATAAAAATTAAGTGTGGACTCTCGTCCCTCCTCCTCATGATCACCCTATTGTTGGTGCGAGATAGGTCTTCCAAAACAAGAAAGACAACGTTGGAGTTATCATTCAAAACAAATCAAGATTGGTGGCCAAAGTATCCACTTAGATTGAAGGACTTGATTATGACAATACCTTTGCTCTTGTTGCTCGTCTTGAAGCCATCAGAATATTTCTTGCTTATGCAGCTCATAAAAGCTTCAAAGTTTACCAAATGGATGTAAAAAGTTATTTTTCTTAATGGTGAACTAGATACCGAAGTGTATCTCCAACACCCCCTACTTTTGTCAATCTTTCTTATCCGAACTATTGCTACAAACTCCAAAAAGCTGTCTATGGACTGAAGCAAGCTCATCGCGCCTGGTACGAGACTCTCATAGACATTCTCAAGCATTCCGATTTTCAAAGAAGAAATCTAAATCCTACCCTATTCTGAAGATCAAATGGAAAACATCTTATGCTGGTCCAAATCGATGTTGACGATATCATTTTTGGATCCACGGATTCATCAATGGTTGCTAATTTTGCCAAGTTAATGGTTAGTCGATTCCAAATGAGCATGAATCGTGAATTAAGTTTCTTCCTTGGTCTATAAGTTAAGCAAACCAACAGAGGAATATTTATTCACCAAGAAAAATATATTTCTGAGCTTCTCAAGAAATATTTGATGGAAAACTGTGCCTCTACAAAGGTTACTATGAGTTTCGGACACAAGATCTTCTTATACCCATCAGGTGTTGTTGATGAAAAGAAGTATAGGGGATGATTAGATTGCTACTCTACCTAACATCAAGTCGTCTAGACATCATGTTCTCTACATGTCTGTGTGCCAGATTTCAGGTCAATCCAAAGATGTCTCATCTTTTGGCGGTTAAGCAAATATTCCAATACCTCAAAGGTACAAAGAGTCTTGAAATTTGGTATCCAGCAAATGAGAGTTTTCTCCTACAAGCTTACTACGATCAAACTATGGTGGTCATCATATGGATAGAAAAAGCACCTATGGTGGTTGTTAATTTTTGGGTGGAAGATTGGTTAGTTGGTCATCTAAGAAACAAAATTGCATTGCTTTTTCAACAGCCGAAGTGGAATACATTGGTGCTGCTAGTTGCACTTCTCAAGTTCTTTGGATGAAATCACAGCTTCTGGACTATGGTTATCAATTTCAACATATTCCAATCTACTGTGATTCTCAAAGTGCCATTGCAAGTTTTCACAATTCAATTCAACACTCCATGACAAAGCACATTGATATTCGGTACCATATTATTAAAGATTATGTTTTAAAAGGAAACATTGAACTTATTTTTGTTCCATATGATGATGAAGTTGCTGATGTCTTTGATAAGGCATTGGATGAAACCAAATTCAATGGGTTTCTGAACAAGATGGGTATGATGTTGCCTGATCCTCAAATCTTCCATGAGGCTTGTACTCTCTGATGGAAACATCAGAAAATGAATTAGTTCTGAAGTCAAATTCTTTTTCATCTCAGAATCATTTCCTCTCGGAATAAATATGATCATTTTACGTGTCTTTTTATCTAACCTCTTCTTCTGATTTTTAGTTGTACAACTCACCTCATCTTTTGAAGTTCATATGACCAATATAGTTACATTGGTATTTTGCTTTGATCTCACCTCAGAATCTATCTCAAAAGCGTGTTATGAAGTTCACATTGGAACTCAAGTTTGAAATGGTAATGTGCATTCAACTCTTACCTCTGTCCGAGCTCTGATTCTTTATGTCTTGGAATCTCAAAATCAGTTTAAAAATGTCCTCTAAGATCTTCTAACATTTTACCTTTGATATTGAGTCTGATTCTTTGCAATCTCGAACTCTATATCATGTACAAGTGTTCCGAGATCACCTGTTTCAAGAGAGGTTAAAGGTTTTTCATCAAAGTTTTTTTTTGAAACGTTTTCTTAAATGACTTAACGGTTATTTTTGTTAATGATTATCATTAAATCCTAAATAATTGTGCTTTTTGCACATGTCTCGATAAAGTGCACGTGATTTCAACTGAAACGACGGTTTTCCATTTCGCACGTATTGCCAGCGCAACTTTCGTCCGTGTAGGTCAAACACATGCCAATTTTGGAAACACATTTAATGCGATCCATTTCCAAATCGGGTATAATCATTACACTTTTTCACAACCTGACTCAATTTTCCATACTATATAAGGTTTTCAAAACCCATCTGTCCCTCTTTTACGCTCTTATCATCTTCTTCTCCATACTCTCACTGCAAAACTATTCTTTGAGTTCTCAACCTGCAACAATGGCCTCATCCCAAAATGCCCCTGAAATTTCAAAAGCTATCCCAAAGAAGAAATCATCCAAAGGCTCAACTTCATCTTCTTCAATTGTACCCATTCTTCGTGAAACCACTTAGCTTTTCTCACGTGATCCTATGGATTATGACAAATCCTTAAGAGTGATGATTGAGTTCATATCTCACCATCCAATCACCATTCCACTCACAAAAACCCCAAATCCCCAAATACCTCTTCGAATCCTTCATAATGCTTTTGAAAGGATCAAGATCCAATACGGAGTATTGGAAACCCAAATCACAGGCGATAGCATTATTCCCATGTCAAAACAAACCTTTCTCAAGGCAATTGGAATACCAGAAAACCACAAGGGTTTCACAGTGCAAGAACCAACAACTGAAGAGTTCTAGATGTTTCTTAATGAAATCAGGTATACAAAAGAGTTCAAGGCAAATAAATTCAAGAAATCAGCAGTCCTTGGCCTTTGGACTATCCTTATCCACCTCATTCTTCGAGGTCTTTCCGACAAACATGGCGACACTGATACCATGTGTAGCATCCCAAAATGTAAGACCAAAAATTTCATTTTTCATTTAACAATATATAAAAAAGCACTTGTCTGAAAACATCTATAGTGTCAACCCATATCAAAACCAATGTATCAATAATCAAAACATGTCATAGTATATCGACATCAAAGTATAACCCCCAAAGATCTCATGTGCAGAAAACGTAGTGTGATGCACTGCAATCATGCCTACTCCTTACCCTTCGAAGAGGAAGTACCTGAAACAAAAATAGAAAACAATAAGCACAAAGCTTAGTGAGTTCCCCCATCATACCACATGCCATACAATAAACATACTGTTAGACATATATGGGTACCCGACCTACCCTGTTGAGCATACCTGCCGGTCTAGCTGTAGCTAACAACTTAGGTGTGGCATTGCCAGTCCCGTATAGATCTATACACAAGTTTCACACTCTCTTACCAAGATTCTGGTTATATTTCAAAAATTTAGTGTGTACTCTAGTAGGTATGGTGAAGGCTATCACTACTAGAAAACAACCCTTTAATGACGCGCAAACAATGACACGTGCTGATAGAGGACGCACATTCATGCATGCCCTAAAAAATAACGTTAGATTTGCAAAATTTGAAGGATAGAGGGCACGCATTTGTGCGTGCCCTAAAATTAATGTCCAACAAAAAAAATTACAAACATGGAGGGCGCTTATGTTAAATGTGTGTCATCTAGAATGTCGCTTTATAATTTTTTTAATTAAATGCACGTTTTTAAGGGGGGAAAATGAAAAATCTCTAAAATTCTAAAAATTTGAAGTGCCTGCTTCTCCACTCTATCCTGTTGATCTCCTTCCATTATCTCTCTCTATTCTATGTGCAAACCCTAAGCCATTGCCATCTTCCTTTTATCTAGGACGTGCTAGGGTTTTATTTTATTTTAAGCTTAACTTCTCCTGATTTACTCTCTACCCCCTACTGCTCGACAACCAACCACCACTCTTCGTCTTCTATCTGGTTCACCACCATCTCCAATAAAGCCCCAATATACCACCGACACAACATACCGCAAGATCACCACCCCTATTTCGCACCAACATCGTTGGTTAATAACACCACCATTTGTATAAAAACCCTAGAACCATCAGAAATCGAAGGTTGCAAGTCAGATTTGGGATCCAAAGTCAGAGGTTCAAGGTACGATTGGAAGCATCAGAATGTGGAAAACAAAAATGGAGGAGGCATCAGGTTCGAAGGTTGTTATCTTCTTCTTCATGTATGTGCCCTAGATTTCTTTCTCTTACATTCAATTTTTAAAGATTCTTTTTATTTCCTAAATCAGGTACGAAGACTGTTCTCTTCTTCTCCATTTGTTTTTGTTTTTATTGCCTAAATCAGCTGACAGTTATGTGGAAATTGGTGGAGAAACTGATGATGCCTAAGAAATCAAAAGCTCCTGTACAAGAGAAAAAACCGACTGAAGGAGTAAAATGGTCCTTTGCTGCTGGGACAAACTTATTACCAAATTTTGGTGCAAAGATTGAAAGGGAATCCAAACTCCGACTCAATGATTTCTCCAAAGAACTTAGGTCATTCAGCATTGTTGACATGTCAGGTACTAACAAAATAACACCGTATAAGATGCAACAAATGAAGCTATTTTCCATACATTTTCTTATACACTACTTGTAAAGAACCACTATTCAAATCATGTATCTTTTGCAGGTCGCAACTTTGGAGATGAAGGACTATTCTTCCTTGCAGAGAGCTTAGCTTATAACCAGGTTTGACTATTTCAATGATTAGGTTTACTTTTATCCTGCATAATTCATCTCATAGCTTCTTATACAAATATCTTTTATTAAGAGTGGAATTCATTAGCACATGTGTAGCTTGTGAAAGTGTTGTGACTTGTGAGTTGTAATCAAGATTTATATGATCTTTGGGTAAACTATGGAAGTAAATCATCATCCAACACTTGTCATATTAAATCAAAATGTATGTATGGCTGTTTGTAGGGACTTATGTTTTGACAACTAGCTGCATATGAGTTGTAGACTGTAGACACATGTAAGCCCCATATTAGTTGCAGTATTTGGTTTTATAGGCAAATTTCAAAGTTAAATTTACATATTTTCCCTGTACAATATTATTGTCATTGACATTTGACATTTGACATTTGACTATGTGATGTACCTTTTCACTCAGTGGACTAAGGGGATAAGACTTAGTTAGATAGGCTATATATGATTGTTTCTTTTTTACTTAATCCAGATTGAATTACCTGAATAGAAAATCTAGTAAATGAGGCTTTCCGATTAAGTCATGACTTTTTATCAATTTGGATCTGTATTCTTAATGCACCATTGCTTTTTTCCTTTTCCAGGTTGCTGAAGAAGTAAATTTTGCTGCTAAAGGAATAACTGCTGAAGGAATTAAAGCTTTTGATGGTATTTTACACTCAAAAATTTCTATAAAGGTTCTTAACTTATCAGAAAACAGTATTGGGGATGAAGGAGCTAAGGTGAACTAATTCTTGGATTTTAATTTGTACCATTAATTGTTTAATATTTTAGGTTTTGGATGTTTATAATCACCGAATAATATATGTGCTTTTCTATGCGGGTTTTATGTAATATACTGGTGGATAATAGTAGTATTCAGAAGCTCCTGCTAAATAGTACTAATATAGGTGATGAGGTTAGCTTTTTATTTATTTATTGTTATTATTATTTTTTTTAAAATTTCAACATGTTAATAGTCGTGTGAAAGACTCTAATGTATTTCCATGTTGCAGGGAGCAAAGGCCATTGTTGAGTTGCTAAAGAAGAACTCAACCTCGAGGAAAATTGAACTCAACAACAATTTGATTGATTATTCTGTAATTTTTTTCTTTTTCATCTTATTTTATAAAAAAACTAATAACATATTTCTTACTTTTTAACTGGTCATTTTTAGACACTCCTTGATATGGGCATATTTAGTTATAAAAATTCATGCATTATCTTAATACTTTATGTTGTTTTTATCTCATTTAATGAAAAAAAGTTGCTTAATTAGCTTAAATGTTTCATTTTCAACAATAAACTCATGCTCGGAAGGAAAAGGAAGTGGAATTAGCGATTGAAAGTTTGGATCTTGAATTCTGAAGAAAGAAGGATGTTGCTGGACAGCTTGACCCCTCGTCAGTGTTTTGGCCATATCTCATGAACCGTAACTCCGATTGATGATATTCAAAATGTTCTGAAAACTAAACGCAATTTCAGACGACTTTTGTGTTTTGAGAAAATATTGATTCCGAAAAAACTCGCCGAGTTGGGCCTAAACTCGACGAGTTAGTCAGAATGTTCCCGATTTGGAGATGCCTTGCCGTACACACTGTATACACGGATTATCGAAAAAACTCGATGAGTTTATGGTGAAAACTCTTCGAGTTGGCCCTATTTCAGAATTTATATATAGAAACACTTCTCATTCGAACCGTAACTTTTGCTAGAGGCTAGTTGCGATTATTGAAGACCAGAAGGGTTCTTAAAGCTTCAGTTTTTGAGATTTCAACATAAGAGGCAATTTAGAAGAGAATCAAAGGAAAATAATCATTCTTCTTTTCTTAATCTTTGTTTTGAACCATGTTTGAATCATTAGATTTTGATTTTCGGTTATTACTTGCTTTAGATATGAGCTAAAAGCTTTTTACTTTTGTTTGGATGAGATGATCTTATGAACATGGTTTGATTGAGTGGTTGGATTAATATTAATTTGGTTATTCATCTTGTTAAGCTTGTTAAAGATCCTCATGTGTTGATGATAAATATTTTCTGTTAATAAGTGAGTTATTAAGTTGCATGAACATCTTCTTTATTAATTGATTCATATAGTTTTGTGAATACAAGATTGTATGCCTAGGAATAGTGAATATGAAACTAGGGGTAACTAGAAAATAGGTAAATCAATGTGTGAGCATGTGTGTAACATCCCGAAATATCAAGAGTAGAGTTGAAGGGCTAAAAGAGTAGATTGAAAAAGGGAACTCGGCGAGTCCATGGGTGGACTCGGCGAGTAAGGTCGCGATGTGGTCGCGTGTTAAGTGGCCGACTCGGCAAGTCCAAGGCTGGACTCGGCGAGTAGGCGCTGAGTGGAGAAAACCCTAATTCTCGGGGTTGAGCCCTATATAAAGAACTTAACATCCATTCCCCCAGCCTCTTTACTCATCCTCAAGTCCAGAAACCCTTAGCATTCGTGTGTGAGTGGATCAAAGTGCATTTGGGAGCTTGAAGGGTATTTGTTGAAGGAATCGTGGGAGTTTGGAGGCTTGGAGCAAGGGGCTTTGCTTGGATTCAAGTTTCATTGCAGTTGGGGCGTCTTTTGTGGTAATATCTCGTTCTTGGGCTGTTACTCATATGGATTCATCATTTTGGGGTTTATGGGGAGCTTATCTTGGGATGTTTTGGAGTTTGAAGGTTAGATCTGAGGTTGCTACCTCAGATCTGGAATGGGGAAGGTCTAGAGTGCATTAAGTCCTTGTGTTTGAGTGCTTAGTGAAACCATCATGTCCCAAACCCTAGCTCTAAAGTGTATAAGGCCTAGATCTCTTTGGATTCACGTAAAGTTTGCCACTTTACGTGATGGATGGGTTGTAGGAGGCTAGATCTATGTTTTGGATCAATTGCATGGCCTGGAATGCTTCTGTATGGATTCAGACCGGTGGTACTCGGTGAGTCACATGGGTAGACTCGACGAGTTGCTTGAAGATGAGTTGGAACTCGACGAGTTGGATAAACAACTCGGCGAGTAGGTTGAAGATAGCCTTAGACTCGGCGAGTCTGTTCTTGGACTCGGCGAGTCTTGTCGAAGAGTCCCAATATTTTCTGGTTGAATCGAGAATCGGTGAGTCAAGGGATGACTCAGTGAGTTGGGTGCGAGTGGACTCAGAGTTGTTGGACTCGGTGAGTCTCGGGGTGACTCGGCGAGTTAGGTCGCGGATTGAGGGAAGTTCTGAGCTTGGGGACTCGGCGAGTCATCGGGTTGACTCGGCGAGTAGAGTCAGTCCGGGGTTGACTTTGACCTTGTCCAAGGGTTGACCAGTTGTCTTCCAGGGGTATTTTGGTAATCAAGGGTATTTATTGAGTTGAGTGTTTTGGTGTTCAGTGGAGGAGTTCGTGTCGGAGTTTGGAGCAGCGGGTTCTTATCCTTTCAGCCGACAGTTTCGAGGTGAGTTATCCTCACTATATCAACAGGGTCTAAGGCACCAAGGCTGTCCCTTTTATCGGATTGAGATCCGGGTATCTGTTGTCGTGTTATTGCGATGATATGTTTGCATCCTGGTAGTTAGGATGGTAATTGCTAGTGACCGGTTAGGTCGGTATCTTGTTAGAGTATGTTGTGTTATGTGATCTGCTAGATCGGTTTAATTGAATATGAACTGTTATATGATTGTATGTTTATGTGCACATGGTTGTTTGGACTGGAGTTGGGTTGAGGCGGGTCTTGCTTCGTGCTGTAGGCCAAGATACCCAGGGCGGACCGGTTGTTCCGAAGGCCCAGCGAGCGGTCCGGATAGGCTGTAGGCCCCACGAGGGCGGACCAGACGTGCCGAGGCTCGGAGAGTGGACCAGGCCGACTGAAGGCCCGATGCGGGCGGACCAGTCATACTGTAGACTCAGAGAGTGGACCAGGTGAGTTGAAGGCCCAGTGCGGGCGGACCAACCACACTGCAGACTCGAGGGACATGATTGGACTCAGAGAGTGGACCAAGTGAGTTGAAGGCCCAGTGCGGGCGGACCAACTACACTGCAGACTCGAGGAACATGATTGGACTCGGAGGGTGGACCAGGTAGACCGAAGGCCCGACAAGGCGGACCAGTCCCACAGTAGACCCGATATGCATGGCTGTTCTGTGATTCGTTATGAGATAGCATGTTATGTGTATGGTATATGTGGTTGGTATTTTGGGGGTATCTCACTAAGCTTTCGGGCTTACAGTTGTGGTTTAATGTTTTTCAGGTTCTTCAGGAGACTGTGGCAAGGCAAAGGCGTGATTGTACCGCTCCTCGTGTTTATGTTTTATGAAATGGACCTGGGAAGACTCTGATAATAAATGTATTGAAAACCTTTTTGTAATAACTTAATGAATTGGGTTGTTTTTGAAAAGTTTAAATTTATTTGAAACTTTGGGTCGTTACAAGTTGGTATCAGAGCCTTGGTTTGAGTGAATTGGAGGAACACTCGTGTGACTCCAATCTCAAATCGAGGAGGGTTTTCAAAAGATAAGTTAAAATGGTTTTCAAATAAGTAAAGGAGGACGCGGAGGTACGATCAGCCGGAGCCAGTAAGTAACCCCAAAATACCATACATGATAATTGTTTTATTGAGCCTTGATAGAACAACATGCTAGAGTTAGGCTAGGGATCTTCAGGATTTCATGATGTGTTGCCTGATTTATGATGCCTGCTAGCCTAGGGTTTCCTTGTGAGAGATTTCTAGTGTTCCTCTAGTAGTGAGGATAGAGCGTTGTTATGTGTGTTTTCTCTAGGGTGTTGTGGTAGTACTTCATACAAATATGGGTAGGTGTGGAAGGTAGTATGGGGCCGTACTACTGAAAGCATAGGACCCATATGCGTATCAGGGAAACCATGACCTCTGGGGTTGGGTTGAGAGTTGGTTCCCGGGATAGTGGGAAGTGTCTGAGGTTTTGTGGTTTATTTCAGTATGGAGATTTCAAGGCATGCTGGGAGTGGATCCGGGTCAGGATCGGGTGCAGGAGAGGGAGTTGCGGACGGGTCAGTTCTGCCTGAGGTTATCGGTCAGATGAGTACGTGCGAGTTGGATGCGAGGATTCGTGAGATCCTGCGTGATGAGGTTGCTGCGTTGTTCCGGGCCGAGCTGCCGGAACTGTTTGGATCGATCAAGACCGCCATGGTGGAGTATTTTGATGAGCGCTATACGGCTCTCACGGAAACGGCTGCCGCGGCGGCTACAACGGTTGCAGCAGTGGAAGGGGGAGGAGCTAGTAGAGGTTTTCAGTATCGGGACTTCGATAATACAAAGCCTCCCACCTTTGATGGAGTTCAGGATCCGATCGTTGCTATGAGATGGTTATCAGACATGAAGGGGTGTTTCTTCACGTGTTCATGCCCTGATGATCAGAGGGTGAGGTGTGCTCTGAACCTGTTGAGGCTCGGGGCAAATGATTGGTAGAGATTGACCACGGGGTCATACTCGGATGCGTAGAGGGCTGCGATTTCATGGGATCAGTTCAGAGAGATGTTCAACACTTGTTATGTTCCGCAGGTCGAGAGGGAGAGGTTGGCTCAGGCGTTCCTTGAGCTGAAGCAGGATTCGGAGTCGGTGACGGAAATCACCAGGATGTTTACTGAGAGGGCAATGTTTTGCCCTGAGTTCGCTTCGGAGCAGGCTCATATGTCCCAATATTTGAGTATGCTAAAGAGAGATATCAGACAGTTTGTGTCCACGCAGAGGTGCGAGAGTTTGTTGGAGTTGCAGGAGGCCGTCAGGCGCGTGAGTTAGAGATTGAGTTGCAGTTGCATGAGCTGAGGCAAGCTCCGGTGCAGTCGCAGTCGGTGAGAAAACGGTCTAAGACCGTTGATTCTAGGGTAGGAGAGCAGAGTAGTCACACTTGTGGGAAGTGTGGGAAGGGTTACACCGGAGTTTGTAGGTCCGGTGGTACGTGCCGCAAGTACGGAAAGGAGGGGCACTATGCGAGGGATTGTTGGCAGTCGGTGCCGGTTCGGGATTTGAGGATATGTTATCATTGTCATCAGGTTGGGCACTTGAGGGTCAACTGTTCACAGATTGCTGCAGGACCGGTGCAAGCTCCAGCACCGGCCACTTTGAGGATCACAGGAGGAGGTCAGGGTGGAGCGGAGCCCCCAAGGGCTTAGGGTCGCGCTTTTCAGCTTTCAGCAGAGGAGGTCAGAGCAGTGCCGGATGCAGCTACGGGTATGTTCCTTTCTTTATATCTTATTATTTTATGATTATTGTGGAGTATCGTTTATCTGCTAGTCTCGTTGGGTGGTTTTCGTTTTGGTATCCGTTGTTCCTTGAGGGTTTGGCATGGTTATGGGTTAGTATTTTTGGTTTTTGCTGGTTATCTTTGTTGGGTTTTGAGCATTCTAACACTTCCTAAGTGTACATGCAACCCTAATAACCTTGGATCTATGTTTGTCTAAGTATCATGCAAAGTTAAATTCCAAGGCTATATTCCTATCTAGCATACATGGGGAACAATTTTAACTTGAATGATAGATAGAATAAGTTACCTTGTCGTTGCTTATGTTCCTTGAAACCTTATGAGCCTAGCACCCCAAGTGTGATGCCTCAAATGCTTCACACAACACCAAATGCTCTTGGAAAGACTTTTGAGAAAATGCACACTACTTGAAATCGGCCTAGCCCTCTTGTTTCACATGTGTAACCGATTTTGGTGGAGAATATGATTCTTATATAGTGTTGACACATCCAGGGTTACACCATGTAAACCCTAATGTGTCATGACTCTTCATTTCCATGACCCATGGGTTTGTAACTCCCATGGAGCATCCATGGAGCATCCTATGGGTGGAACCCAACTTGATAATCCATGGAGCCTCTTAGCCCACTATACAAGATATGGATGATTTACATAATCAACCCATATATTTAATTAGTTCTCTTTTGATCACTTAATTAATTCTAAATTAATTCTTGATCAAACTAATCAAATAATATTATTAATATATTAGAACTTATAATATATTAATAATCTCCAAGTGTTATTTCTCTCATTTAGTCTATCCAATTGCATGGTGCCATGCAACCCAAATGGACCATGCCGGGTCGGGTCAAGTACATACCAGAAATAGTTATGGACTTAGACACCTTATCCAACAGTCTCCCACTTGGATAAGTCTAATAACTATTACTGCAAGTATGACTTCAGGAACCGATCGACAATCGTAGCTCTTTTCAAGGTTTCTCGGAACTGAGAAGATGATGGTACGCCATTTAAGATAAGTGATCATATAATCCTCTGTTCTAGATATCAGTCGGACAAATACATGGAACAATGTCTTACTTATTGTCCAATAGTTTGTTTCCCGATTTCCGATTTGTTTGACAAAGAACTTAATTGAACACATCAACTTAGTTCTGACCGGGCCGGTACATAGGTCAAAACAAAATCATCGAGGGGCCCAGATATCAGCTTCTATTCCAAGAAGGAACAGATAAACTTCGACTCATATGTTTGTTCTACCACTCATTGAATTACACACAAGAGCACGATTTATAACATCGAGTTACCAATGCGTTTTCGTACAATCAATGCATAACCAACTTGTAAGTAACAAATCATATCTCTAGGTTTGAAGACTTATATGATATTACCGTCTCACGATCACTCGAGATAGAATTCCATGAAGTGATTCCAGTGAGCGTGGGTTGAGTCCAATGCTTGGAACTTATGAGCACTCATGATTTTTGTAGCCTTGTCTAACACCTTAGACCTCTGCAACCAATCATGACAGTCTTGATTCATACCTACTTCCGACATAGGACCGACTGTGGAGGTTTGAATAATATGTTATGCCAAACAAAATTATTCTGGAAGTCAAAACATGCTAAAGAAATATAGTAAACGATTGACAAGAGATAGCAACACTTTACTCATAAATAAAACACATTTTATTCATCATCTAATGTCAATTACACTTTACAAATTTCGAGGTTATCTAACTACTAAATCGAATATCATCCTTCAGCCCTATGCTCCGAGCATGCTGGAGATGCTTAACCCGAGTCAGTCCCTTCATGAGGGTATCTGCTGGGTTCTCATCCGATGATACCCTCTTTGCCACGAGGAGTCCTTCTTCTCTTTGATTTCTAATAAAATGGTATTTTCTATCGATGTGTCTGGATCTCCCGTGATCCCTTGGTTCCTTGGCTAAGGCAACAGCGCTTTCACTATCACAGAAAATTTCCATTGGCTCTTTAATAGCTGGTACAACTCCAAGGTCTCCGATGAAGTTCTTTAGTCATATAGCCTCCTTTGCCGCCTCGCTCGCTGCAATATACTTTGATTCGCAAGTTGAATCAGCCACTGTCTCTTGCTTGGAACTCTTCCAAGAAATTGCTCCTCCGTTTAGGGTAAAGACCCAGCCCGACTGAGAGCGGAAATTATCCCTATCAGTCTGGAAGCTAGCATCACTATACCCTACAACTCTGAAGTCATCACTCCCACCGAGGGTAAGGACCCACTCCTTAGTCCTTCGTAGGTACTTGAGAATATTCTTTACCGCAGTCCAGTGTGCCTTGCCAGGGTTCCCCTGAAACCTGCTAACCATGCTCAGGGCAAAGGCTACATCAGGTCGAGTACACGTCATAGCATACATGATTGATCCTACAGCCGAATCATAAGGTATTCGACTCATTTCTGCTATCTCAGCCTCAGTGCTAGGGATTTGTGTCTTACTCAATTTGGCGTTACTCTGGATGGGTAACTCTCCTTTCTTGGAGTCCTGCATGCTGAATCTCTTCAGCACCTTATCCAAGTAGGTACTCTGACTAAGTCCAATTAGTCTTTTACTCCGATCTCTCAAGATCCTTATCCCTAAAATATAGGCAGCTTCACCAAGGTCCTTCATAGCGAAACACTTCCCAAGCCAGGACTTTACTTCCTGCATGGTTGGAATGTCGTTTCCTATGAGTAGTATGTCATCCACATACAATACCAAATAGCTAACTATACTCCCACTAGCCTTGACATACACACAAGATTCATCTTCACTCCTAGAAAAGCCAAATTCCTTGACCTTTTCATCAAAGCAAAGATTCCATCTGCGAGGTACTTGCTTTAATCCATAGATGGATTTCTCAAGCTTACACACTCCATTAGGGTACTCGCTGCTGACAAAACCTTCTGGTTGACTCATGTAAACATCTTCAGCCAGCTTTCCATTAAGGAAAGCGGTTTTGACATCCATTTGCCAAATTTCATAGTCATGAAATGCGGCTATGGCTAACATAATCCTAATAGACTTAATCTTGGCTACTGGAGAAAAGGTCTCATCATAATCCACTCTAGGAATTTGAGAGAAGCCCTTTGCGACCAGTCGAGCCTTATAAGTGTGTACATTACCATCCATGTCGGTCTTCTTCTTGAAGATCCATTTGCACCCTACTGTCTTACGACCTGGTACATTCTCAACCAAGTTCCAAACTTGATTGTCATACATGGATTGTATCTCGCTATCCATAGCCTCTTTCCATTTAACAGACTCGGGGCCTGCCATGGCTTCCTCGTAGCTGTTAGGGTCATCTTGACTTACTAGTGTCCCATCACTAATGAGGGTCTCACCTTCTGCAGTAATATGGAATCCATAGTAATGCTCAGGTGCACTCCTAACTCTCGTGGAACGCCTCAGAGGTACAGATTCGTCAATTGGCTCAACAGGAGTTTCCTCCTCAAGTTGAGGGCTACAGTTTGAAGTTCCTTCACCACTTGACTCTTGAATTTCTTCAAGATCAATTTGCCTCCCACTATTTCCTCGGCTTATAAACTCTCTTTCTCGAAAGACTCCTCTTCTTGCTACAAAGACCACATTATCACTAGGTCTGTAGAAGAGGTAACCAAAAGATTGCTGTGGGTAGCCGATGAAAATACACCTCTCGCTTCGAGGTTCGAGCTTATCATGAGTCTCGCGTCTCATGAAAGACTCGCAACCCCAAATCTTGATGTGGTCTAGTTTGGGTACTTTACCAGTCCACATCTTGTGAGGAGTTTTGGCAACTTTCTTTGTAGGGACTAGATTAAGGATATGGGCGGCAGTCTCTAAGGCATACCCCCAGAATGAGATTGGTAGCGCAGCTCGACTCATCATGGAACGAACCATGTCTAACAAGGTTCGATTACGCCTCTCAGCCACACCATTCAACTGCGGTGTCCTGGGAGGTGTCAATTGTGAGACAATCCCACATTCCCATAGATAGTCGAGGAACTCTGAACTAAGATACTCACCACCTCGATCGGATCGAAGCATCTTAATGTTCCTGCCCAATTGATTCTCGACTTCCTGTTTAAATTCCTTAAACCTTTCGAAAGTCTCTGACTTATGCTTGATTAAGTAGACATATCCATATCTACTGTAATCATCAGTAAAAGTCAAATAATAGCGATTAGCATCCCTTGTGGCATGTTTGAATAGTCCACACACATCCGTGTGTACAAGGTCCAACAAACCTTCACCCCTCTCACATGAGCCTATGAAGGGTGACTTTTTCATTTTTCCAAGTAAGCATGATTCGCAACTATCATCTGACTTTAGGTCAAATGACTCCAAGACTCCACCCTTTTGGAGTTGGCCTATGCGTTTCTTGCTTATATGTCCAAGACGACAATGCCATAATGATGCTTTATCCAAGTTATTATTATTAAGAGAATCAATACACAAAACATTATTTCCTAAGTTATCTACAATAGATACAGCTTCATACACACCATCACAAGGTAATGCTTTAAAATAAAGAACATTATTAAAGAAAGCATTAATCGAACCAACTTCATTATCAAATGAAAAGGTGAAACCTTGTTTGTACAATGCATGAAAGGAAATAATATTTCTTGCCATTTCTGGCGAATAACAACATTTAATCAAATCTAAATTTAACCCACTACTTAGCGATAAAGTATAAACTCCAATCTTGGTCACATGCGTAACTTTCCTATTCCCCATGATTAAGTTTATTCTTCCTTGCTCCACATTCTCACCTCTTCTTAGTCCCTGCAAGTCACAAAAAATGTGAATACCACAACCGGTATCAAGGACCCAAGATTTAGAATGGGGTGAGTTATTAGAAATGATAGTGTAAATACCTGCATGGTTGGGTTTAACTTTCCCATCCTTCACATCTTGCTGGTATTTTGGGCAGTTCCGCTTCCAATGTGATTTTTCATGGCAATAGAAGCATTCAGCCTCTTTTGGTTCAGAAGAAGGAGTGACGAAACCTTTCTTGGTTCCACTTGAAGAAGAGCCATCAAGGGTCCTAACCTTGGTACCCTTCGAAGAACTCTTTCTCTTCTTCCCTCGACTTTTCCCGATTGCCAAAACCGGAGTGGAGTTTGGAGTAGGAGTGTTAACAACCGACTTCCCCTTAAGACCTGATTATGCGGTCTTGAGAAGTCCCTGAAGTTTGCTGAGTGTGACCTCTTCCTTATTCATGTGATATGTCATGCGGAATTGATCATAGCACGATGGTAAGGAGCGCAAAATTATATCTATTGCAAGCTCCTCAGGGAAGTTCACATTAAGCTTCAACAATCAATCCACATACCTTCGCATTTTCTGCATGTGGCTCGTGACGGAATCCCCGTCCTTCATCATGGTTGTTATCATGGAGCAGATGATTTCGTACCTCTCTTGTCGTGCACTTTGATGGTATCTTTCCATCAAATCTTGGTGCATTTCATAAGGGTAGAAATCTTCATAGGAATTTTAGAGTTCCGCTGTCATCGTGGCCATCATGATGCATGCTACTTTCGTAGCATCCCTTTCATGTGCCTGAAAGTCAGCGATCTCCTGAGGAGTTGCAGTGGTCTCATCAATCTCCTTAAGCTCCTTGTCAAGGACATATTCTTTGTCCTCGTAGCGGGTAATCATCCTGATGTTTCTGATCCACTCATTGAAGTTGGATCCATCAAAAGTGACTTTCCCAAACAAGTTCATAAGGGTAAAGGAGCCATTAGGATTAGAGCCAGAAGCAGCATTGTTTGAAGACATCTGAAGGAAGAGGACAAGATTAGTTTAGATATTAAGAGAGTCCTTAATAAAACACCCAAGTGTAATATTAAGGCTAGGATCCAATCACAATATATTATAACTTAGAAGAGGTATGCTGTAATCCAAGCTATAACATATTTGAAAGGTAGGTGAATGACGATTCACCAATTTCCACCACGAAAACCGAAATATTAGATATTAGGTTTTGATTGGTTCGTAGAAATTCCTAGATTCTTTGAGATTCAATGAACTTTTCAAAGGCATGTTTCAATCTCGAGTGTGCCCTCCAAGTTTTGTGACTGGGATACCGAGGATCACAAAACGAGGTGTGAAGTAACCATACAAATCACTTGGTACCCTTAAAGTTTATCACTCAATCGATGTGCCGGTAAACCACACACGCTCCACCGATACTATAATAAACCTTAAGTCACCCTTTACCTACCTTGTTAAGTCCAAGTTAGTGTGCCGGTTAACCACACACGCTCCACCAACGACTTAGACAAAGTGTAAAGTGTAATTTCATGGATTAACACCTTATTCACATTTTGCTAAAGTAACTAAGATTGGGAATTTAATAAACATTTAGTTACTTTATAATATTCATCATACTTTTAATGAGAATTTATAAGTCCTTGTCCTACCCGTTCGGCTAACGACCCTCCACCAGTCAAGCGAGCGGTGGGTGAGAATGGACACCCATTAAGTTGCCATTTTATAGGCAACAACCTTATACCCACCTTATAAACCGGCTTTGTGAATGAGGCGTACTAGCGGTAAGACGACTTTGTTCTTATACATATATATATATATATATATATATATATATATATATATATATATATATATATAATTATTAAATTATATTAATATAAGTATAAGGGTTGAATTTTAACTTTTAAAATTCTAAGGGTTGGAACTAAAGTTTTAATAAGACTTTACTTGTTCCAAAACTTGAGGGCAAGTTTTGTAACTTTCAAAACTTTTCATTTATTGTAACTTATGAGTTTAATAGAGTAATAAAATGAAGACTCTTCATTTTTCTAACTCTTGTGTTCTTTTAATGGTTTTAATTCAAGTGTGACTCTTGGTTTTCCATAACTTGAGGACAAGTTATGGACTCCATTAAAACACATTATGATCAAGAATTAATCTACGACATAGGTTACAAATAATTCCTATGATCATTTAAAACATCATAAGAACAAGAACATGAATATGAACACATTCATAAATCAAAATTACACTTAAAACTTTGTAATTTTGATAACTAGTTGTTGTAAATGAATTAGCAAAGACATTACACCATCTAAAACAAGTTTTCAAGTACCAAAACAACTTAGGGTAATGTTTCTAATCCATTTCCAGCAACTAAAGTCGAAAATCTGCACTCTGTCGACCCTACTCGCTGAGTGCATTAACCTAGTCGACGAGTAGGTTGAAGATACAAGTGAACTCGACGAGTCCCCCCATTGACTCGACGAGTCCAGCAGTCAGACAACAAGTTTTTCGACTTTCTTCAACTTTTTAGCACAAATAACAAACAAACAAGCCTAGGCTTTGATACCACTGTTGGGTTTTGAGCATTCTAACACTTCCTAAGTGTACTTGCAACCCTAATAACCTTGGATCTATGTTTGTCTAAGTATCATGCAAAGTTGAATTCCAAGGCTATATTCCTATCTAGCATACATGGGGAACAATTTTAACTTGAATGATAGATAGAATAACTTACCTTGTCGTTGCTTATGTTCCTTGAAACCTTATGAGCCTAGCACCCCAAGTGTGATGCCTCAAATGCTTCACACAACACCAAATGCTCTTGGAAAGACTTTTGAGAAAATGCACACTACTTGAAATCGACCTAGCCCTCTTGTTTCACATGTGTAACCGATTTTGGTGGAGAATATGATTCTTATATAGTGTTGACACATCCAGGGTTACACCATGTAAACCCTAATGTGTCATGACTCTTCATTTCCATGACCCATGGGTTTGTAACTCCCATGGAGCATCCATGGAGCATCCTATGGGTGGAACCCAACTTGATAATCCATGGAGCCTCTTAGCCCACTATACAAGATATGGATGATTTACATAATCACCCCATATATTTAATTAGTTCTCTTTTGATCACTTAATTAATTCTAAATTAATTCTTGATCAAACTAATCAAATAATATTATTAATATATTAGATCTTATAATATATTAATAATCTCCAAGTGTTATTTCTCTCATTTAGTCTATCCAATTGCATGGTGCCATGCAACCCAAATGGACCATGCCGGGTCGGGTCAAGTACATACCAAAAATAGTTATGGACTTAGACACGTTATCCAACAATCTTTTGTGAGGATTATTGCTGGATGCGGCGTTGGTTTGAATGTCAGGTAGCATCTGAAGTCTGAGGAGTGGATAATTAAAGATTGGGTTCCTTTCGAGCGAGATGATCGGTGTGGAAATGTGTTTTTGCGGAGGTTGCTAGTGCTAGTGGGAATCAGTCTGCGTGTAAGTGTTGGGTTTTGTGCTAGGTTATTTTGGGAGGTCGGTGATAGTGATCGGTGGTTGATAGTTAGTGCCCTAAGTGGGGGAGAATTGGAGAACTCTCCGGAGGATCGACGAGTATGAAAGGTTGTTTATCTGCATGGGATTCAGTAGTGTCTCGGTCAGCCAAGGGCATTGGTTGGTATGAGTAAATGGCAGGCGTGCAGGGCGGGATACAGACCAAGAACTTGATTGTGCAGGGCCTAGGATCAGGCCGGGATCGAGTATGTGTGATGGAGATATAGTTCGGAAACCCCTAGGGGGCTAGAACAGTATGCATGGGAGGATTTCCCGGAGAGGTAACTCGGAATGTTGATTGCTAGTTGAGCGGTCTGGATAGACTGAAGGCCAATAGGCGTACCAGTCAGGCCGAAGGCTCGGTGAACGGTCCAGCTAGACTGAAGGCCCTAGAGGGCGGTCCAGGTCTGCTGAAGGTTATGAGAGTGGTCCAGTTTGGATGAAGGCATGGTAAGACGGTCCAGTCATGCTGAAGACTCTGTATGTGTAGTTAGAACAGTGCGAAGTAATGGATTGAGTATGTCGCGATATGTTAGCATTGCAAGGTCTGGCCCCAGATATTGATCGAAATCAGTGGAGGTAGTGCATGAACTTGAGAGTCTTCATGGGTGGATTCAGAGTATTTTTGGTGCATGGGATAGCGGTTATGCTATAAAGGGGTGGTGCAGCGTTGGGTGAGCACCGTGGCACTTGTCGTGGTGACAAGGCAACCAAGTGGATTTCCTTGGTAAGGAAAGAGGAAGAGAGGAGTGTAGCTCCGAGAGAAAGAGTAAATTCCCGAAAGTGAAAGCGGTAGTGTAGAGTTATGATCAGAGTGGTCCGATGGTGGTCATTGAGCAGTGTGATTGCGGTGGTGGTATGGAATGACATCATGATGGGGTGTTTGCTGAGGACGCAGAAGGGATTCCGCGGGTGTAGAGCCAAGAGTCTCAGGATGGATGCAGGGATGGAGTCTGGGACTCCCAGCTTGATTCTGATCAGGGAGTCGTGTATGTAGTGGTGGTTCCCCTAGGGATGTTGGAGATGTCGTCAGTGTGATGGGTTTTCCTAACTCGAGAGTGCAAGGGCTGGTGCAGCATGTGCGTATGATTGCAAAAAGAGGAATCGTGGGAGTTGCTCTGAGATTGAAGAATGGGTCTTTCGGTCAGCATGGAATGGATAGAGTGGGATTCGGATCAGGGATCCGGTGGTTCATGGTTTTCTAGCTCATATGGGTCGAGTGATTGTTGAGATTTGGAGCAGTGATGCATCATGGGAAGTACTCGGTTGTTGAGTACGATTATCAGAGGGTACAATTGGTGCCCGGTTTGAAACGGTGGTCAGGACACCGCAAGGAAAGAGAAAGTGAGTTCGAGTTTCAATAGGTATGCTTTGAGGGACCTGGTCCGGTTAAGGCCAGGTGGCGTGTTGTGGGAGTATTTTTGGAGTTGAGTTGCCGTAGGCTTCGAGGAAGAAGCCAAATTTAAGTGGGGGAGAATTGTAACATCCTGAAATATCAAGAATAGAGTTGAATGGCTGAAAGAGTAAATTGAAAAAGGGAACTCGGCGAGTCCATGGGTGGACTCAGCGAGTAGGGTCGCGATTTGGTCGCGTGTTAAGTGGCCGACTCGGCGAGTCCAAGGCTGGACTCGGCGAGTAGGCGCTGAGTGGAGAAAACCCTAATTCTCGGGGTTGAGCCCTATATAAAGAACTTAACATCCATTCCCCCAGCCTCTTTACTCATCCTCAAGTCCAGAAACCCTTAGCATTCGTGTGTGAGTGGATCAAAGTGCATTTGGGAGCTTGAAGGGTATTTGTTGAAGGAATCGTGGGAGTTTGGAGGCTTGGAGCAAGGGGCTTTGCTTGGATTCAAGTTTCATTGCAGTTGGGGCGTCTTTTGTGGTAATATCTCGTTCTTGGGCTGTTACTCATATGGATTCATCATTTTGGGGTTTATGGGGAGCTTATCTTGGGATGTTTTGGAGTTTGAAGGTTAGATCTGAGGTTGCTACCTCAGATCTGGAATGGGGAAGGTCTAGAGTGCATTAAGTCCTTGTGTTTGAGTGCTTAGTGAAACCATCATGTCCCAAACCCTAGCTCTAAAGTGTATAAGGCCTAGATCTCTTTGGATTCACGTAAAGTTTGCCACTTTACGTGATGGATGGGTTGTAGGAGGCTAGATCTATGTTTTGGATCAATTGCATGGCCTGGAATGCTTCTGTATGGATTCAGACTGGTGGTTCTCGGCAAGTCACATGGGTAGACTTGACGAGTTGCTTGAAGATGAGTTGGAACTCGACGAGTTGGATGAACAACTCGGCGAGTAGGTTGAAGATAGCCTTAGACTCGGCGAGTCTGTTCTTGGACTCGGCGAGTCTTGTCGAAGAGTCCCAATACTTTCTGGTTGAGTCGAGAATCGGTGAGTCAAGGGATGACTCGGTGAGTTGGGTGCGAGTGGACTCAGAGTTGTTGGACTCGGTGAGTCTCGGGGTGACTCGGCGAGTTAGGTCGCGGATTGAGGGAAGTTCTGAGCTTGGGGACTCGGCGAGTCATCGGGTTGACTCGGCGAGTAGAGTCAGTCCGGGGTTGACTTTGACCTTGTCCAAGGGTTGACCAGTTGTCTTCCAGGGGTATTTTGGTAATCAAGGGTATTTATTGAGTTGAGTGTTTTGGTGTTCAGTGGAGGAGTTCGTGTCGGAGTTTGGAGCAGCGGGTTCTTATCCTTTCAGCCGACAGTTTCGAGGTCAGTTATCCTCACTATATCAACAGGGTCTAAGGCACCAAGGCTGTCCCTTTTATCGGATTGAGATCCGGGTATCTGTTGTTGTGTTATTGCGTTGATATGTTTGCATCCTGGTAGTTAGGATGGTAATTGCTAGTGACCGGTTAGGTCGGTATCTTGTTAGAGTATGTTGTGTTATGTGATCTGCTAGATCGGTTTGATTGAATATGAACTGTTATATGATTGTATGTTTATGTGCACATGGTTGTTTGGACTGGAGTTGGGTTGAGGCGGGTCTTGCTTCGTGCTGTAGGCCAAGATACCCAGGGTGGACCGGTTGTTCCGAAGGCCCAGCGAGCGGTCCGGATAGGCTGTAGGCCCCACAAGGGCGGACCAGACGTGCCGAGGCTTGGAGAGTGGACCAGGCCGACTGAAGGCCCGATGCGGGCGGACCAGTCATACTGTAGACTTAGAGAGTGGACCAGGTGAGTTGAAGGCCCAATGCGGGCGGACCAACCACACTGTAGACTCGAGGGACATGATTGGACTCAGAGAGTGGACCAAGTGAGTTGAAGGCCCAGTGCGGGCGGACCAACCACACTGCAGACTCGAGGGACATGATTGGACTCGGAGGGTGGACCAGGTGGACCGAAGGCCCGACAAGGCGGACCAGTCCCACAGTAGACCCGATATGCATGGCTGTTCTGTGATTCGTTATGAGATAGCATGTTATGTGTATGGTATATGTGGTTGGTATTTTGGGGGTATCTCACTAAGCTTTCAGGCTTACAGTTGTGGTTTAATGTTTTTCAGTTTCTTCAGGAAACGGTGGCAAGGCAAAGGCGTGATCGTACCGCTCCTTGTGTTTATGTTTTATGAAATGGACCTGGGAAGACTCTGATAATAAATGTATTGAAAACCTTTTTGTAATAACTTAATGAATTGGGTTGTTTTTGAAAAGTTTAAATTTATTTAAAAATTTGGGTTGTTACAATGTGTGATGAACAACCACATATGAGTTGATTGAATTAACAACTTTGATTAGCTATTATTACAAGTCTTACTTGATACGAACTAAACACTAGGAAACTTGTTAGTTTAATCAACTGGATATTGTTTGAATTAACTTGTCTACTAAAGGATTCGTAATAATGAACATGAACCCAGTCACATTAGGAATTGGTAATCATTGACATATTGATCCATTGCACTTGCCACGAAATCAACCATAGGAATAAGTGAATCAAATCTGAACATAAGTCTCTTTTATCATTAAATCTAGTTGTCCTTTCTTGTTCTTCTTAGTTGTTAATTGTCTTTGTTTGAAAGTTAATTGATTGATTAAGTTTCTAGTCTTGCAAAACTAGAGAAAACCCCCTTCTTTTATTAATTTTTTTATTTAGATAATACTAGTATTAATTTTAGCTGTTACCGTTCCCTGTGTTTGATACCCTACTTGCTTGAACTAAACTACTATCGATAGGTACACTACCTGCGTGTGTTTGTTTAAATTTGAGTTTGTTAGGATTAAAACTAGTTTGTTTTACACACATCACTCCTCCCGTATGGACACTAGGCCATGAAAGCTGCATAAAAAAGGTCACGTGTCATTTCTTATCATTTGTATGAAAAGGGCTAGGCTAGGCTTAAATTGTAAATATGTTTCTTAGTAGGCCGGAAAAAAGATTACCATTTTGACCTTGCAAGTTTCAAACTAACTGGCATCAAGAGTTTTGTTTTTTACAATCACTTCTAATTGGGGTAGAAAATTACCATTATGCCTTTGCAAGTTTCAGTTGCCAAGAAAACTAACCGGCACTGAGTTTTTTTCTTCAATATTTAGCTTGAAATTAATTTTTTTTAATATAGTTTTGATTTTTTGTTGCAGTAGCACTGCACAAACATGGAAGAAGAAGGAGGAGGGGAGGTCCAGGGTTGGATTCAAATGAAAAATTGTGTTTCTTATGCAGTAAGTATGATTATGATTTCTTTAGTTGATTATTCCTTGAGTTTTATTGTCATGTTAAAGTACGGATTTGAATTATGAAAATTTATGCTTGAGAAAGCAAAATTGCAGGTAATAATGTACTTTATTTAATTAAAGTCCTCTTGCTTATTATTTGTCTCTTTTAAATTCTTCTATTGGTTGGTTATTCCTAGCAACTGGGTACGTTTAATAATCTTTAAAATTTTAATCCGACTCAGAAACATTTGATTTGATTTGATTGTTTCAAGACATACATAGAGTTATCGAAGGAGATAAATGAATGAATCTTTCAAGAAATTATCTCAAGTTCCATCTTTTTCTACAAATCACCCAATATTTCTTCCTCATTCTCAAGGAATTAGCCCCACACAAGGTTGCAACACTTATATAGTAAGGTTAATTCATGTAAATTTGAAGTTTTTGTTTTATGATTTTCAAGGTTCTATTCGTTACATTTTTATTTTTGATTTAAATATTGTGTATGATATGGTGTTTGTTTGGTTTTGGGTTTTGGTTAGGGAAGTTTGAGCTCGGTAAGTTCGGGCTGCATCTATGGTGGCCCGGGCAGAATCTATTTCAATATAGATTGTGTGGAAGTCATCTACTAAAGCAAGGTTGGTGTAAGAGTTGATGATGAGAACATTGTTCCAAGACCTTCAGTGAGTTATGATGATGTCCCTTAATAGCAATGTAGTATTAGGTTATATAGTTAGCGATGATTATTTGTATTTGACATTTTAGTGCAATGGATTGTATTTTTTGTATATGATATTTTATTTTTCTTATTTATTGCATTTTATTTTGTAATTTGTATGACATTAACTTTTGGGCAATGGATTGTATTTTTTGTATATGATATTTTATTTTTTATTATGAGACATGAAATTCAAATTTAATTTGAAATATAGTAAGTCTATAAATAATTTTAAAAAAAATAAAAATAAAAATTACGATACACAAAAATGTGTGTCGTCCTCATTTATGACATGGCCTTTCTTGACAGCGGCTTTAATGACACGCATTGCGTGTCATAAATGCGCGTCGTCTATAGACGATGCACAAAAGCGTGTCGTCTTTCGTTATGACAGGGCCTTCCTTGACGCGCATTTGCGCGTCGTCTGAGCGTTTTACGACGCGTAATGAGCGTCGTAAAAGGCCTTTTTTCTACCAGTGCTATATGTCTCACATAATTGTATCAATAGGTTTACGTATAGTGTAATGAAAACCCTTTTGTGAGTAGAAATATTATCTTTTTCCATAGTAAATACATAGTGTAAAATAATTATACCTTTAAATAATTATTTTTTTGTCCCAAAATGATAGAGTGTTAATGACCCATAAACTACACCCATTATAATTTATCATAAATGTTTTGTTGAGTCCATATATATATATATATATATATATATATATATATATATATATATATATATATATAAGTTAACATGTTTAGATGTTCAAAAATATAACATATAATTTACATCGAACACAAGTATAAGAACATTTAGTATGATAAAGCCAATTTTCTAGTTTTTAGCCTTTTTATGTCACTAACCGGTAAAAATTTAGTTGTAAACTTTGTAAAGTTTATATTTACCTTTTTATGAGTTAACCCTTTTTGTTTAAAACAATATATTTTAGGTCAAAACTCACAAAAATAGTGTCATAACCTATTTATGACCATTTTTGCTAGAAAACCCCATATAGTGTTCTTAAAAACCATAGTTTTTGTAGTTTTGTTTTTATGACCCTTTTTATGTGGCATATTTATACTTATTTTTCATAGTTTTGTATTTTAAACAAACACCACCTATAAATGTTCATGTAACTAGGTAATAACATTATTTCATATCTATAATACTTTTACACAACATCAAGAAGATGCATGCATAACAACTTGTGTTATTATACAAGTTTACTTGTATCTCCCCCCCCCCCCCCCCCCACCCCCAAAAAAAAGAAATGAATTCTAGAAATAGAAAAGAATGTTCAGAAATTCAACTGAAGTTTAAATTTGTAATAAGAGTCTTTGATTATCACAAATCACTTTCATACCCACAATTAGATATTCTAAGGGACCCTAACCTAATAAGGTCTTTCGCCGGAAAAAGGATTAGAATCGGGAAATGGGGCGAGCCAAATTTATTGCGGCTAGCCAAGAATTTCAATGTTTGAATTGAAGGTTCATACTCCCAGACTTATTTGATCTTATCAATTGTTATAATTTTTCTCGAATAAATCATGAATTTTCTAGGATAGTATTCAAGATCTTATCGAAAACTTACAGCAGCTTGCCAAACAAAGGCTAAAAGAAAAAAGAACAGGGGTATGACTGGCATAACATCTACGATTGGATTCAAAAAAGCATAGGCTTCGGGCAATTTGGCGAAGAAAAGACTACTCGGATAAAGGGCAGAATTAAGACAGATCAAACTAAAGATATTAAGCATAACATACATTTTGTTCGTCGAGATAATTGCATTTTGATTGAGTTATTTATATAAGGAAAAATGAAGAAAGTAAGGTAGACAAAAAACTCCTTTTTCCGCTCAATCAAAAATCCTCCAATTCTCAAAGGAGAATAGAAGAAATCATACTTTCATACAATATCTTAATTGAATTGTATGTAATGATCAATAAATTCAGTTGAATTCTAGATATACACATGTCAAAATCCTAGCACGAATCTATAATATATTCTATAAAGAAGAATAAAGAAGAAAGATTTTCTATAGATAGTTGGGCTGGAATTGACGAACACTTAATACCAATATTATTCTTTATTAGTATTAGTGTCCAATAACAATATAAATGGGGCGTAGCCAAGTGGTAAGGCAACGGGTTTTGGTCCCGCTATTCGGAGGTTCGAATCCTTCCGTCCCAGAGCATATCCATTGTATCCGAATACATCTTTTTTGTTCAACAAGGTTCTGTTTCAAGGTCTAATATTGGATAGAATCTTATTCTTCTTTCTTTTTTGATTTTTAATGATTCTTTTCGGAATCATATCTCAGTTTTTCACAAAATGAACTAAATCGAGTTCAAATGACATGCAAATGTAACTGACTCCTTTTGTGATCCAGATAAAGATAAGATGGGGCATAGATCACAGTTGCAGAAAGATTACTTAACCTCAGGTTAAACAAAATATGAAAATACATATAAAACGAGGAAGTGCTTAGCCTATGGGTATGTATTGTTATCCTATTTCAGTGACAATAGTCTTTCTATTTTTGTGAAAAATAATTTGCATCCCTAAAATATTCAAATTTAAATATTTGAAAATAGCTAGAATCCATTGATCCCTATAGCATTTTCTGGAGACATAAGAGTTTTTCGGCGGAAGCCGCTTATACCATATTTTGCTAAATAGATATCTGTGTTATGATACAAGCGTCAGTTTTGAAAAAAAAAAATAGATGAGATTTTGTGCCATCGGCTCTAAACAATCTTGTTTTTTTGAACATGAAGAAATAAAGAAGCCATTGCGATTGCCGGAAATACTAGGCCTACTAAAGGCACCAAAACAGAGGGAAAGTTAAGAGTTGTCATAGAATGGCTACCTCGATTTACTATTTGTACCTGTTATTATTATTTATATTTTATATTTATAATATAAAGATATCTTATTATATATAAAGATATCTTATTATAATTTGATAATTCTAAATTGGAATTATTATTATTACTTAATAGCTATTAAGTATAAATATAAGTATCTATCTAAGTGAGTATATAATGTAGTTTTTGATCTTTCTACATGAAAGATTTGAAAGGATATGGATGAGATATTATTTTCTTCATTTTTTGCTCTTGTCTTCGAATTTCATTTACTAAGCAAAAAGTTTCTTAAAAATTAATTAGATTCTATTTATATTGAATATATTGAAGGGTTTGTTAGAATCCCATCCATCAGGGATTCTTAGTCAAAATAGGATTATCGTAAGATATAAAAAAAAGAAAAAATTCTATATTTTATAGATTTTCATTATATATGACGAGAAGAGTATATTTTTTTTGATTTGCCTAATTTCACGAAAATAAGAATTTCATCTTTTATCTTGTAAATAGAGGCTTCTTGATCAATAATCAGGAATATAGAAAAAGGGGCGGATTTTCTGTGACTTTTTATTCTTTATATAATTAGATCTTATGCCAACAAAGAAAACGCCATTCGTCTAATTTTAACTTGGATTCCGATAAACTAATTACTTGTTTGCTCAAAATAATTGAACTTAATGTTCTAATTTTGATTCAAAGGAAAGAAAGTGTGTAGTTGAAATAACTCACTCAGAACGCTTTTTAAAGGATTACGTGGTACGATTAGATCGAATAAGCCTTTCTGGAATAAATACTCGGCCGCTTGTGAACCCTCGGGTACTGTTTTATTCAATGTTTGTTCAATTACTCTTTTACCCGCAAAGGCAATGTAGGCATTGGGTTCGGCAATAATGATATCCCCCAACATACCAAAACTAGCTGTCACCCCACCGGTAGTAGGAGATGTAAGAATTGGTACATAGAATAACTTTTTATTTGATTGATAATCATATAAAGCAGAAGATATTTTAGCCATTTGCATCAAGCTCACACTTCCTTCTTGCATGCATGCCCCTCCGGAAGCACACACTATAATAAGAGGTAGAAATTCTTTAGTAGCGTATTCAATCAAACGGGTAATTTTCTCCCCGACTACGGATCCCATACTACCTCCCATAAACTAAAATCCATAACCCCAATTGCTACGGTAATACCGTTTAGTTGCCCTCTGCCTGTTTGAACAGCCTCGGTTAATCCTGTATTTCTTTGATAAGAATCGATACGATTTTTATAAGGCTCCTCCTCCGAATGAAATTCAATGGGATCCAGAGAGACCATGTCTTCATCCATAGGCTCCCAAGTGCCCGGATCGATCAAAAGTTCGATTCTATCTGAACTACTCATTTTCAAATGATATCCACATTGTTCACAAAGATGCATCTTTGATTTAAAAAATTTCTTATAATTTAATCCATA